>NW_027362933.1:2270000-2870000 GCF_046119375.1 Phyllobates terribilis
TGTGCCAGCCTACCAGCCTGTTCCTGTATTTCCCTGTGTGGGTCAACAGCCGTGTCCGGGGTCTGTCCTGGAGTAGCACCTGGTCCCTCTGCTCGGTTCCTCCTTGGTGCACTGGCGTCGTATGCCGTCGTGCGACCCTGGTCGGATCGGGTGAATACTTAGTCACGCCCCTCCAGGCATTCACTCTCCGGCACGGTCCAGTGGAATCACTACCAATCACACGCACACGCCGCTTAGCCCGAGCGTGTGCATAACAGCATGCTCAGGCCATGGTTCCCGTTGAGCCCCACGGCCTTCGCTCTTTGAGAAGTTTTTCCAGCGAATACATGCATTAAAATAAAATAAATAAATTTTTTTTCCCCCTTTAGCTGAGTTCCAGGCGAATTACGCACCCGTCCAGATGGATCTATCAGCCCTCGTTCCTGCGGATCCGCCACGTTACTATGGGGATCCAAGACAGTGTCGTGCATTTGTGGAGCAATGCATGCTACACTTTAAGGCCTACCCTCTCTATTTTCCTTCCGATTGGGCTAAAGTGGCCTTTATGATTGACTACCTAGCGGGTGATGCCTTGAAATGGGTCACCCCCCTATGGGAAGCATGGGATCCTGTCATCCTTGACCTGCAGGCCTTCCTGGTGGCCTTTCGTATGGTCTTCGAGGACCCTAACTCTGAAGCCCCTGCTGAAGCTTCACTTCCCAATATCCCGGAGCAGCCCCGACGGGTAATGTGTGTGGGTAGCGCAATAGTCCTCCAGCCCAATGAGACTACTGCCCACCCAGAATCCTCACAGGGTGACTACGCTTTCCGGAATACTTCTCTCAACCTCAAGAGGCAGTCCAGACGTGCTAGACTTAGAGGCAAGCCGTCACGCCAGGGTCTGTCCTCCCTGAGACCTCCTGACCCCAACCTTGAAGTCCCTACTGAAGCTTCATCTCCCTGTATCCCGGAGAAACCCCAATGGGTAATGTGCGTGGGTAGTGCACCAGTTCTCCTGGCCGAAGAGACTTCTGCCCATCCAGACTCCACACAGGAGAACTTCCTGCACCCGGCATCAGATGCTTCTTTCTCTTTAACCGGTGTGCATGTCCAAGGATGCTCCAAAGCTGTGGTTACCTCAGAGTCTGTGCACCTCTACTACCTGGCGGAGGATCCCCTGTTGCCTCCTGAACCCTCCGGGATACCACTCGATGACAAATGGAGAGAGACTTCTCTACACCCGGTACTCAATACTTTGTCCGCTTCGTCCTGTGAGCCTGACAATGGGTACCCCAAAGTGGTAGTTACCTCCGAGTCTCTACACCCCTCCGACCAGGCGGAGGATCTCCAGTTGTCTCCTGAACCCTTCGGGGTGCTACCTGGTAGCGAAAGGACAGAGACTCTCTTATACTCTGTACCTGATACCTCGCTCGCTTCGTCCAGTGAGTCCAACCTAGTGTACTCCGAAGCAGAGGTTACTCCTGAGTCTCTACACCCCTCCGACCAGGCGGAGGACCTCCAGTTGTGTTCAGAATCCTTCGGGGTGCCACCTGGTGGTGAATGGACAGAGACTTTCCTATATCCTGGATCTGATACCTCGCTTGCTTCGTCCAGTGAGTCCGACCTAGTGTACTCTGAAGCAGAGGTTACCCGTGAGTCTCTACACCCCTCTGACCAGGCGGAGGACCGCCAGCTGTCTCCAGAACCCTTCGGGGTGCCACCTGGTGGTGAATGGACAGAGACTTTCCTATATCCTGGATCTGATACCTCGCTTGCTTCGTCCAGTGAGTCCGACCTAGTGTACTCTGAAGCAGAGGTTACCCGTGAGTCTCTACACCCCTCTGACCAGGCGGAGGACCGCCAGCTGTCTCCAGAACCCTTCGGGGTGCCACCTGGTGGTGAATGGACAGAGACTTTCCTATACTCGGTACCCGATACCTCGCCTGCTTCCTCCAGTGAGTCCGACCTAGTGTACTCTGAAGCAGAAGTTACCCGTGAGTCTCTACACCCCTCTGACCAGGCGGAGGACCGCCAGCTGTCTCCAGAACCCTTCGGGGTGCCACCTGGTGGTGAATGGACAGAGACTTTCCTATACTCGGTACCCGATACCTCGCCTGCTTCCTCCAGTGAGTCCGACCTAGTGTACTCTGAAGCAGTTGTTTTCTCTGAGCCTCTGCACTCTTCTGACCCGGCGGAGGACCTCCAGTTGTTTCCTGAATCCTCCGGGATACCACCAGATAACAAAGAGACAGTGACTTTTCCTCATTATGTACCTGATAACCCGTCTATTTCTTCCTGTGAGCTTGACAAGATGTACCTCGAAGCAGAGATTACCCTTAAGTCTCTGTCCCCCTCCAACCCAGTGAACGACTGGCCCTCGAATTCCCTGCGGAAGATTCTGGCAGGCCTGAAGAAGAGGGGGCGTAAGGGGGGAGGTACTGTAACATACCTGGCGGCGTCCTTGCATGGTGGTCCATCTCCCACTGTGCAAGGGGGCGCACTTGATCTCCTGTCCAGAATGTCTCTCTGGCTTCCCTCCATGCTGTCTGTTTGTGTCTGTTTCTGCTGCTTAAGGGCGGCGCCCGATCACTTCCTGCCTTTTGTACCTGCTGTGGGTCACACCCCTTGTGTGTCCTCAGCCTATTGCTGTCTGTCACTTGGTATATAGCTCAGCAGCTCCCTTCTATCCCTGCCTGAGCATAGTGTTTCCTTCAGTGTGTGCTTGCACTCTGAAGGTGCCAGGTCCCGTCTCTTGTCTCCTGCTTTTTGTATCAGTTCCCGTGTCTGAACTGAGTCCTGTATGTCTCCTGCTTTGCGGTATCAGCTCCCGTGTCTGAACTGAGTCCTGTATGTCTCCTGCTTTGCGGTATCAGCTCCCGTGTCTGAACTGACTCCTTTCTGTGTTCTCTTGTCTGTCCTGTCTGAACACGCTCCTAGCCTGTTCCTCTCGCCTTCTTGTGGCCGATTTCCTAGACCCGCTCCTGTGTCTGGTCTGTCCTGTCTGAACACGCTCCTTGCCTGTTCGTTCCGCCTCTCTGGGGGCCGTATTCCCAGACCCGCTCCTGTATCCCTCTGCAGTGTCGGTCTCCTCCGTACACTCAGTTCCAGTCTGAACTCTCTCCTGTCCTTTACCTGTTTTGCCTCTATGTCCGTTCCCTTCCTTTTTCTGCAGAGTCTGAACTCGTACCTAACTCCTGCTTGTTGTCTCTGCAAGTACTGTGTGAGTATCTGGCTCTGTCTTTCCCTTCCTGTCTGTTCCGTGTGAACAGAGCCCTGTCCTCCCTGCTCAGCCTTGTCTGCACTCTAGCTGTGCTTGCCTGTAACCCTCTGCCTGTATTGTTCCTGAGTCCCGGTGTGTACTGGGTCCTATCCCGCCTGTGTTCCTACCTGCTAGTGCCTCCCTGTCTGCACTCTAGCTGTGCTTGCCTTTACCCCCCTGCCTGCATACCCGCCTGCCTGCATACCAGTCGTGCCTGCCTATACCCTCCAGTCTGTGTGCCAGCCTACCAGCCTGTTCCTGTATTTCCCTGTGTGGGTCAACAGCCGTGTCCGGGGTCTGTCCTGGAGTAGCACCTGGTCCCTCTGCTCGGTTCCTCCTTGGTGCACTGGCGTCGTATGCCGTCGTGCGACCCTGGTCGGATCGGGTGAATACTTAGTCACGCCCCTCCAGGCATTCACTCTCCGGCACGGTCCAGTGGAATCACTACCAATCACACGCACACGCCGCTTAGCCCGGGCGTGTGCATAACAGGATCTCCCCTGGCCAGGTGGAGTTGTAGGCCTCCCCGTCTATCTGCACTCTTTCCTGGCTACCTTGCTCTCTTCGGGTAGAAGTAGCCCACGTCCCTGAGTATACCGTGTGGTGCTCACCCGTATGGCCGGTGACTTGGGGCCTTCCGTTAGCCTCCGCTTCACGATGGCGGTGCTGGTCCCTTGCTTGTGACCGTGCCTCCGGGCTTCTAAGGCCAGAGGACATGAAATCCCCTGCCGGTTGGATTCTGCTGCTGGACCTGGATGTCCCCACAGCCTCGGACTCCGTGTCCGGGTTTAGTGTCTTCAGCCAAGGCGAGCTATCTAGCTTCCAGCCTCTGGCACTCGCTCCTGCTCCTACAGAGCTCCTAGTTCTTGCTTTCCCTCTGTCTGCTGTCCTCCAGACCTGACTGCGTGTCTGTCTGGGACTTCACACTGACTCTGACTGCTCTGCTTGTTCTGCAGGCTCTGTCTGTCTAATCCCGCCCCAGAGCCAGTTTATAAGGGCAGATTCCTCCCCTCCCAGGTCTGGGTGGGCCGTGTTGCATGCTTAGGGCTCCTGACCAGAGAAACCTCCCACTTGCTCTCAGACATAATATTTCTATTACTGTGGCAACCAGACCCCTAGGGTGCCACACTAAAATCGCTTGGAAAAGCGCTTGATAACCCGCATGCTGAAATGCTGCAAAAAACGCTCGACAAACGCTTCTACCTGGCTGGAAAAACACATGAAAAAAATGCATGTGTTTTTCCTGCAGGGAGAAGCGTAAAAAATCTGCAGCATTTCTGCATCGTGGGCACATAGCCTCATAAACCCCTTGATTGCTGTAGCGATAGTGGGTGATAGGCGGGTGGTTTGTAATTAATGTTTGTATGCTTTTAGGCAAGTGGGTGGGAAGTATAATTAGGTTATTGGTGGGGTTAATTGTATATCCGTATTGTGTGCTATTGTTAATATTATTGTGTACTGTGGAAATTGGTAGTATATTAACTGTAGACTTGTGTGTAATAAATGTATTTTATTGATACACGGTTTCGTCTCAGTTAGTCGCCGTTAGTATCGCATATAGCAAAGGAATCAGAGTAGTAACAGGTGAGGTATTAGCCGGATACCGATTATTAATAGTCAAGCCTGACATTAATAATTAATATACGGAACACCACCCTGTAACATAAGGGCAGATATTATGGCGCCTATACTTACATCCAGCTCATAGGTGGATCTGCCGGCTCTGCCATCCTCAGGGTCTTAATGAAATGTACTTTTTAGGACTGCGGCTCTCATTTTACACTTACATCTGGAGGATGTGCAAGTCCACTACCTGTAAGCTCTTGTGTTCTCCATAGGCCAAATTTTCCCTATTTAAAAGGAAAAAAAAAAAAAAAAATCCGGCCTCCTGCCACCCCTTAATAGCCGGCCATCTCTCACCTTTTTCCCCACTCCTATGACAACACTGTCATAAGTATGAGGAAATCCAACTGCCGGTAATGGTAGATTTATCATAGGCAAGTGCAAGATGTTATTAAAAAAAAAAATCCAACCTCCTCCACCCCTTAATAGCCGGCCATCACGCACCTCAGTATTTCATCATTGCCCAAGACAGCACCAAAAAATGCAGCTAAAATGAGCAGGAGGAAATCCTATTACCGGTCAGTGAAAAATATTTGGCACATGCCTATGATTGGAATAAAGCGCAGATATTAGTAACATTGTAACGTAGGTTGAAGAAAGACCTCGGTCCATCAAGTTCAACTTTCCTCCCCCAATTGTACTCCGTACACTAACACTACACTAACTTACTAACTAACTGGCACTAGGCCTCACAAATGTATTATTATTATTATTATTATTATTATTATTACCATTTTTATCATTGCTGCACTATAACAATTAAGAATGTACCCATTTATAATTAAATTTTTTTAATTAATTTTATATTTTGTATTACTCTTGTGATTCTAATAATGGTATTACCAGAATCCCTATGCCTAAATCTGTTGATCCAGAAGAAGGCAAAAACCCGAGGACACATTCAGCCAATTTGCATCACAGGGAAAAATTCCTTCTTGACCCCGAGAAAAGGCGATCAGTCCTAGAACCCTGGATCAAACCTAATTATGTTATTACTAGTTATATATTTAATATTACACTACTTATTGTACTACTGCAGTTATTAATTAATTTGTTTTTATTTTTATAAATGTGACTATTTGATATCGTTACTATTATTAACATCCTGCTATCTTATTACAGTATTATTCTAACTTTCCTATCACTACTAATACTACCCTATGCCTACATTGTTGATCCAGAAGAAGGCAAAAACCCCAGGACACCTTCAGCCAATTTGTGTCACAGGGGAAAAATTCCTTCTTAACCCGAGAAAAGGCGATCAGTCCTGGAACCCTGGATCAAACCTAATTATCATACTAGTTATGTAATTACCGTACTCCTCACCACAGTACCGCCCTCCTCACCACATCCCTACAGTCACTTCTACCTCCTACCCACAATCTATCCCAAACTCTCGTAACCCTTCTAACCTTATACCCATCCGCCCAGCCCCCGCCTCCCCAGTCCCCCTAACAGGAGCTCTATGGAACGCTCGCTCTCTCTGCAACAAACTTTCCTACATTCACGATCTCTTCATCACTAACAAGCTTTCCTTCCTTGGCATCACTGAAACCTGGCTCACCCCTTCCGACACGGCCTCTCCTGCTGCACTTTCGTACGGCGGATTCCACCTTTCCCATGCCCCCCGCCCCACCGGCAAGCATGGTGGAGGAATAGGTTTCCTCCTCTCAGATAACTGCTCCTTCACCCATATCTCTCTGCTGCCCTCAATTACTGTCCCCTCTTTTGAAGTGCACTGCGTGCGCATCTACTCCCCCTCCAACCGGCTGCCATCTACCACCCCCCAGGATCAGCCACCACTTTCTTTGACCACTTCACCACTTGGCTACTTCATTTCCTCTCTGTTGACATCCCCACTATCCTCATTGGCGACTTCAACATCCCCATTGACACTTCCCTCTCAGCTGTCTCTAAGCTCCTATCCCTCACTTCCTCCTTTGGTCTTTCCCAGTTTTCTTCCACACCCACCCACAAAGACGGCCACACGCTGGACCTCATCTTCACCCGCCTCTGTTCCCTATCTAACCTCTGTAACTCACCTCTCCCTCTCTGACCACAACCTACTTACATTCTATACCCTCTCCTCTCCAGGGCAACAATCCCCACTCCACAAACTTGCATACCTGTGGCACCCCAGGGGTCTGGTTGCCACAGTAATAGAAATATTATGTCTGAGATCAAGTGGGAGGTTTCTCTGGTCAGGAGCACTAAGCATGCAACACTGCCCGCCCAGACCTGGGAGGGGAGGAATCTGCCCTTATAAACTGGGTCTGGGGCGGGATTAAGTCAGTTAGAGCTGGAGAGGGAAAGCAAGAACTAGGAGCTCTGTAGGAGCAGGAGCGAGTGCCAGAGGCTGGAAGCTAGAAAGTTCGCCTTGGCTGAAGACACTAAACCCGGACACGGAGTCCGAGGCTGTGGGGACATCCAGGTCCAGCAGCAGAATCCAACCGGCAGGGGATTCCATGTCCTCTGGCCATAGAAGCCCGGAGGCACGGTCACAAGCAAGGGACCAGCACCGCCATCGTGAAGCGGAGGCTAACGGAAGGCCCCAAGTCACCGGCCATACGGGTGAGCACCAGACGGTATACTCAGGGACGTGGGCTACTTCTACCCGCTTAGAACAAGGTAGCCAGGAAAGAGTGCAGATAGTCGGGGAGGCCTACAACTCCACCTGGCCAGGGGAGATCCTACTTGCTTACAGACTGACCAGGCCCCTACTGCTAACCAGTACTCCCGGGAGAGTCTGCGTTATTCCATCAGTAAAGACCCTGAACTGCACCACACGTCTCTGTGTTTCATCGCCGCACCAGCACCATCAGTACTGGGATGCTCACACCATTACTCTCATCATCCACACTAGCTGCCCTGAGGCAATACTTCTCCCGTGGGGAGTTATCCCATACTTGGCTGCGCATACAACATCAGCCACACCGGTCTGCAGCGCAGCGGCGGTCCCCACTGACCGCAATCCACGGGTGGCGTAGTCGGACATTTGTTATCACACTCAGACTGCCACTGGTTTGACCACCGTGGGCACGGACCGGGTCAGCGCCACGGAGACTACAACCCCCAGCAATCCGGCTCCGGGTATTCCCTGCACAACACAGGCCCAGGGGGCGCGTCAACTTTTGGCGTAGTCGGCAGGATTCAAACCAACCCGCCCCAACGGGTATTGCGTGCCTGAAAAAAAAAGACTTTTTCACTTACCTGAGAGAAGTTTCCCGCCGTCCGGAGTCGTTTCCCGCCATCGGACGCCATCTTGGACCGTTTCCCGCCATCTTCATCTGTTTTTCCCGCCCTGGCAGAGCGGACGCCATTATGTGCGCACCAAAAGACAGCAGGAAGCCGCCTCCCATCGTGGGCCAGGTCCCAGAGTGGCGCCAAAGAAGGGGCCTGCCCCCAGCAACTATGAGTGCAGCAGTGGAAATGTCCATCAACGTGGGTTGGCTGCCCCTAAAGGTGATTGTCAGCAGATGCCCCCAAGACCACCCCCCATGGGGGCGGATAGGAAAGAAAACTGTGGGGCCAGGTGCGGCCTGGATCAGTCTGGACCTGCTGCACCCGGAGATGGAGGGAGCAGCGAACCCCACCAGCACCCTGGCCCGCAGCCTGCTGCAAGCTGAGCCACCCTGCAGCTTAACGGAGTTGCTGGCACAGCTGTCCAGAGACCCGGACTGCGCGCGAGCTGCGCTGGAGAACCTAAATAGGAGGATGGTCCGGGCGCAGCGGGATGTGTTTGCCGGGTGGAAGGAGGAGTTGGCCCGGCAGCACGTAACCGGCCAGCAGGAGACACCGCGAGGACCGAGCAGTGAGCTTGCCTCTGAGGGAGGTGAAGATGGACCGGCGGCTGCGAACGACGCCGCGGAGGAGGCAACGGAGGCCGAGGCAGGTAACGGGGACTCCACCACTCTACGCCCTGAGATCACCAGCCTGCCCCCACCCTCCGTTGCGGGACCCGAAGCCCCGGGGACCGTACCTGACACCACGCCTCCACCGCCGCCAGCTAGGCCTCAGGGTGCAAGCGTCGCTGACACGCCCCGCCCCGCGCTGTGCCCTCTGAACCCGGGCGCCGTAAAGCAGGAGACGTCACAGGCCGGGACGCAGGGCCTGGTACACCCGGGCGCCGCTGCCCCACCAGCGCCCCTTACCGTGACTGTGCCATCCCCGGGCGCGACCATCAGACGACACCGGCCTGGTCGTAAGGCTGAGTGCCCCCGGGCGCTGCTCCCCAAAGGGGGTCCGGAGCCATACCACCCCTGGGCGCGGATCTCTTCGCCCAGCACACGGCCCCTCGTGTGGCCGGCCGAACTGACCAGCGGTCAGCCCTGGAGAGCTCCACCCCCGCGTGAGCCTCTGATACCGGCTCCGGAGCCCGCGGAAGTCGCCCCGCCCGCACTACAAGAAACACAGGCAGACGCAGATCGTCACCTGGACTGCTGCCGTCAACAGCTGGCCACCTATGAAAGGGAGCGGCGGCAGAGGCGCATCAGGGAGGAGCGACTCCAAGTCCGGAGCGCAGAGCAGAAGAGGAGAGCCCGTCAGGACTCCCAAGCCATCCGCGGTCCCCGAGCCACCGGGACCGTAGTCGTCGTAAAGTTCCAGCTGGAGCACGGCTGGGGCTTCATAAGAGACCCGGAGGCTGACACCGACGTCTTCGTCACCTGGAGAGACGTGGAAAGCCACTTGCCAGAGGGACATCACGGCCGTGACCTGTACCCCGGCGACGTGGTCACCTACACCCAGCACAAGAGCGCAAAGGGACTGTACGCCCTCCATGTCCACCGTCTAACGGAGGAGGAACTGCGGTACCGCCCAGACATGGACTACCCTGAGGGTCCGGACGGATCTGAAGACTACCCGGAAGAGCGAGGAGGACACCGTTACCAGTGAATGGTAAAGTGGAACTGTGCATAGTTACCCGTAAGGGTACAGAGAACTGTTTATTGTTGTGGAACTGTTGACTGTGTGCAAGTTAACCCCCTCAATCCCTAACCAGGCTGAGGACTGTGAGCAGCCATTCCACTATCCCCACCGGCCGAGGACTGGGAACGGCCAATCCCTTGTAAATAGTTGCGCTTCTTAAAGCGCCCCCTACTGGTTTTATAAAAAGACTGCAACGTCTACCTCGGGACCGAGAATCCCTCCAGTTTACAAGTTTACTGAAGTTTTTGCACTTAAAAAGAAGATCGAGCACCTGGTCACAAGTTGCACCGCGGCCAGGATTCAAGAATGTGTTTTGAGAATGTTTTCCTTGCGAGTGTTTTATAATGAAAAAGTTTTATATGCTGTTAGAGTAATAATGCAAATGTTTTATGTGATGTTATATATGATAAAAGAGTACCAGTAACGTTAAAAGAGAAGAGTGCCTCCCATAAAGGGATGGGTTAATAGTTATTGTCTTATATACGAATGCATTCTAAAATTTTTGTATGTTTTAAATTGTTTTTGCTCTTTTCCAGCCCGAGGACGTGCTGTGATTTACCAGGGGGGAATGTAGCACCCCGAGGGCTCGGCTGCTACAGGGGTATTGCACCTCAAACCAGAGGTGTGATATTCCACTCCCGGGTAAGGATGGAGTGTGGACCAGGACTCGTTAGGCTGCATGCACCACACACACCCCATTTCCGAGGGACAGGTCAACGGTGCTCCCATGAGACAGGAGTGCAGGCACGACAGCTTCTGTCCCTGGCTGGAGTGGGGAGGGGGAGGAAAACCCAGTGGTGTAGGAGCAGATAGGGGTGGGTCTCTGGGCATAGGTAGGAGCCCATTGGTTGCTAGTCACCTGGGCTCACACATAGAGGGAGATATATAAGGTGGACACCATCTTAGAACAGAGTTCAGTTCAGAGAGGAGTTCAGCCAGAGAGGGCTGACAGGGAGCTGTGGCTCAGTCTGGGCCCAGCTCCATGAGGCGGGCCTGGAGTAGAGGCAAGAATCAGCAGAGAGAACAGGAACAGAAGAGAAAGGAAACAAGGAACAGAACATTAAGAAAGGCCCAGAGACACGAGGACAGAAGGAACCCCATAGGCCCAGGAGATTGCTGGTGAAGGGTTGGCAGAGCAGGGTACCGGGACCCAAATTGGTGGAGGCAACAGATTCCTCAGCCAAAGACCGGAGGTTGTGACCACATCCTGGTGCGACCCCTCACTACATCCACCAGGAAAGCATACCACGTAGGGTCAGGGAAACCGGAGATAGGTTTCGCCAATAGAAGGCCCGAGGAAGCTGGACAAAGGTGGGTCACTGGTGAGGACGGCCAGAGAAGGGAAGAGAAGGGAGCCCTGTGCCAAGCTCTGGAATTGCATGGGAGTTGGTCGAGCCCCTTGCCTGGTGGACGCAGCACGGCTTGGGCAGTCATCGCCTGCAGGATTGACACGAATAACAACTGTGAGTAAAGCATTGGAAACTGCAGCTCAACGTCTCTGTGTTTCATCGCCGCACCAGCACCATCAGTACTGGAACGCTCACACCATCACTCCCATCATCTCCACACTAACTGCCCTGAGGCTATACTCATCCCATACTTGGCTGCGCATATAACATCAGCCTCAGCGGTCTGCAGCGCAGCGGCGGTCCCCACTGACCGCAATCCACGGGTGGCGTAGTCGCACATTTGTCACATTACTAATACTGCCACTGGTTTGACCGCCCTGGGCACGGACCGGGTCACAGCCACGGAGGACTACAACCCCCAGCGATCCGGCTCCGGGTATCCCCTCCCCTACACAGCACAGGCCCAGGGGGCGTGTCATACCCTCGCAGAAATCTCAAACACCTTGACCTACAGTCACTCTCTGAATCCCTTCTCCCTCTTACAGACATTAGTTCCTTACATGATACAGATGTTGCTGCCACTTTATACAACACCACAACAGCTGCAGCTCTCGATTCAGTCGCCCCCCTCACACATACCAAAGCTCGCACAACCAACAGACAACCCTGGCACACCAGCCTAACTAAAGAACTGCGATGGCCCTCCAGGGTTGCTGAGCGCAGATGGAAAAGGTCTCACTCCAATGAGCACTTCATCGCATTTAAACAGTCCCTCACTACCTTCAAGTCCACACTCACTGCAGCAAAACAAACATATGACGCGCCCCTGGGCCTGTGTCGCGCTGCGTTGCGCATGCGGGAGCCTACCCGGAGCCGGATCAGTGGAGGGTTGTAGTCTCGTGGCGGTGACCCGGTCCGTGCCCAGGGAGTCAAACTAGACGGCAGTCTATTAGTAATAAATAGTTGATGACTACGCCACCCGTTGAGTGCAGCCAGGGAGCTGCTGCTGCAGGGCAGACCGCTGAGGCCGGTGGTAGGATTGTGCAGCGTGATAGTATAACCCCCAATGGGAGGGGTATGGCCTCAGGGCAGCCGACGTGGATGATGGGGGTAGCAGGAACCACTCAGAGACGGTACGGTGTAGTTCAGGGTCTTTACTGGTAACAACGATAGACCCTCCCGGAGTACTTGCTAGCAAATGGGGCCTGGTCAGTCTTTGAGCAGATGGGATCTCCCCTGGCCAGGCGTAGTTGTAGGCCTCACAAACTGACTGTACTCTTCTGGCTACCTTGCTAGAAGCTGATGTAAGTAGCCCACATCCCTGAGTGTACCGTGTGGTGCTCACCCGTATGGCCGGTGACTCGGGGCCTTCTAATGGCTTCCGCTCCACGATGGCGGTGCTGGTCCCACGCGTGTGACCGTGCCTTCGGGCTTCTGGGCCAGAGGACCTGAAATCCCCTGCCTGACGGATTCTGCTGCTGGGTAGAAGTTAGTCCCCACAGCCTCGGACTCCGGGTCCGGTAAAGAATCTTCTTAGTCAGGGCGAGCGCTGCAGCTGCCAGCCCCTGACTCCTTGGAACTCTCCTGTTTCCTATGCTGCTTCTTGTCTCCACTCTCCTTGTCTGACTCACCCTGCCTCAGCCCCGGGTTTATACAGGGGAAGTTCTTCCCCTCCCAAGACTGGGCAGGAGGTGTGGCATGCACAGGATCCCTGACCAAAGGACCTCCCACCTGCTCTCAGACATAACATTACATTACTGTGGAAAACCAGACCCCTGGGGTGCCACATTCCCCCCTAGTGAAATTTAGTACTCCGGGACTAAACACATTTAGAAAAACATAACAAAGTATAACAATAACAACACAATAAGAAAAACACATAAGATGGTTGCGGCGTGTCCGCAACCGGGTGCAGTCTTTGAAGAAAAGCAAAGGTGTCCATTTCACCAACACAGGGAGACGTAACCAGGTAGGGGTCTGTCCTACCCCGAGTCCTTAACAGTCTCTAGTCCATCCTGGGTTACGCTCCAACTATATACAAGGATTCCCGGTAAATCCACCAAGGTTTCCTAAAAACAACTGGAAACACAAAATTATTCACAAGCAACAATACACAAAAAAACATAAATAAAACAATTTATACACTTTAAATTCTCCAGCGTGCGGGTAACTGGCCTCTAGTGGCCCGAGTGGACCTACGGAGCTGACTGTCTGGCCCTGAACTACAGGGTGTAGGAGCTGTCAAGGGTAAACTGGGCAGCTGTCTACCGGCTCTTTGTCTCACTAGGGGTACGGCAGGCTCACTATAAGCAGAGGGTTGATTCTCCTGTTCTGCTTGTGTGGAGTCTTCTGCCTCCTGGACCGGCTGTTCTTCCAGCTCTACCCGTTGCTCCGTAGGTTCTTGGGATGATGGTTGGAGGAAGGTGAGTACGGGTACCACAACTGCACCATTGACTTGAGTCCAAGACTGAGGGAAGTCCCCGAGCACGGTACTAACCATATCTTCCCTTTCTTCCACGGGTCGATGGTCTTCTTGTTCCTCTTCAGGGTTCCTCAGTTGTTCGGGACACTTCTTCAGGTGGTCCCGGGATACAATGGCTGTGGTTTCCCCTCCGTCTTTACTGATGGTACAGACCTTCGGGTTCTCGTGGCTTGAGGGCAGTACGGTGTACGGGTCCTCCTCCCACTGGTCATCCAACTTGTGGAGCCGTCTTTTCCTCTTCAAGACCTGCTCTCCGGGTACCAGGGGAACAGCGGGAGCATACTGGTTGTAAGTCTTCTCTTGTCTTTCCCTAGCCTGACAGAGACTTCGCTCCACGCTCTCTTGTACTCTCCGGTACTGCTGCTGCCTCTCTGTGTCCCAGTCTGTTTCTGGTGAAGTGTCCTCAGGTGTCAGGACTCCCATTTCCAGGTCAACAGGTAACTTACCAGGTCTCGCCCTCATTAGGTAAGCCGGGGTACAGTTGGTGGAACCTACCGGGATGTGGTTGTATAGGTCCACCAGATCGGGCAACTTCTCAGGCCACAGACTGCGTTCTTCCAGGGGCAATGTTTTTAGCAGATCCATTACCACCTGGTTCATTTTTTCACAAAGTCCATTAGTTTGCGGATGGTAGGGTGTCGTCCTTATCTTCCGGCAGCCATACAGATTGCAGAATTCCTGGAAGACCTCCGCTTCAAAGGCAGGTCCCTGGTCCGTCAGCACTTGGTCCGGGTACCCGTGTGGACGGCAGAAGTGCTGCTGGAAGGCTCTAGCTGCTGTTTGAGCCGTTAAGTCCTTGACGGGGACGACAACCAAGAACCGGGAGTAATGATCCACGATGGTTAACGCGTAGACGTAGCCACTTCTGCTTGGGGTCAGTTTTACATGATCCAAGGCTACCAGTTCCAACGGTTGCCGGGTGACGATGGACTGCAGGGGAGTCTTCTGGCTGGCCCGGTCCTTCCTTCTCAGATTGCACGGGCCACAGTCTCTGCACCACTTCTCGATGGTTCCCCTCATGCCTACCCAGTGGAACCGCTCGCGCAGCAGGAACTCCAGCTTTTTCCACCCGAAGTGTCCAGCTCCGTCGTGATATGCCTCCATCACCATGGCTGCGTCTCTTCGTGGCACCACTACTTGCCAGAGTAGTTCATGCGTCCGGGAGTTGACCATTCTGCGGCACAACTTCCCCTTGTAAAGGAATAGTCGACTCTTCTCCGCCCATAGTTGTTTGGCTTCCTCCGGAGCGTCTGGTTCAAGTCGAGCCTCCGGCCGAGTCAGCATCTCCTTCACCAGTCGGACGGCAGGGTCGCTGTCTTGCGTTTCCGCCCATTTGTAGTGGGGTAAGGGGTTCAACGTAGCAGCCTGTTTACCCCTTACCCGGTGGGAATACTGGATAGTCCCATGACGGTGGAACGCAGGGAGTTCAACTTCTTCCAGTCCCTCCGGATCTTCTCCTTCGTCCGGCAGGTTGGGCATCCTGGACAGGGCATCCGCGTTAGTATTGGAGCGTCCTGCCCGGTATTTGATTGTGAACTCGTAGTTGGACAGACGGGCCATCCACCTCTGCTCCAGGGCACCGAGTCTTGCCGTGTCCAGGTGTATCAACGGGTTGTTATCCGTGTATACGGTGAACCGGGAAGAAGCGAGGTAATGCCTAAAGCGCTCGGTGACTGCCCATACCACGGCCAGGAACTCTAGCTTAAATGAGCTGTAATTCTCGGGGTTCCTTTCGGTGGGTCGCAGTTTTCGGCTGGCATAGGAGATCACTCGTTCTCTCCCCTGCTGAATCTGGGATAGTACGGCTCCTAGCCCGATGTTACTGGCGTCGGTGTAGAGGATGAAGGGCTGGCTATAGTCTGGGTACGCCAAGATTTCATCCCCCGTGAGGGCCATCTTCAGCTGGCGGAAGGACTCTTCTTCTAGCTCTTCCCATTTGAAGGGCGGCTTCTGGTTCTTGGCCTTCCGGGACTGGCCGATCAGGAGGTCCTGCATAGGCGCTGCCTTTTTGGTGAAACCGGGAATAAACCTTCGGTAGTAGCCTACCAACCCTAGTAACTGCCGCACTTCTTTTACGCTGGAGGGGCTTGGCCATCCCTTAATTGCGGTGATCTTATCGGGGTCGGGAGCCACTCCGTCAGCGCTCACCACGTGTCCCAGGTATTGCACCTTTGGTTTCAGGAGGTGACACTTGGAGGGTTTCACCTTTAGGCCGTAACTCGCCAGAGCTTCGAACACCTCCGCCAGGTGTTTCAGGTGGTCCTCATAAGTTTTGGAGTATACGATGACATCGTCCAGGTACAACAGGACCGTCTCGAAGTTTCTGTGGCCCAGACAGCACTCCATTAATCGTTGGAAGGTTCCTGGGGCGTTGCAGAGTCCGAACGGCATGCAGGTGAACTCACTAAGTCCCATCGGGGTGGTGAATGCGGTCTTCTCCCGGTCCGCCTCTGCTACAGGAACCTGCCAGTACCCGCTAGTGAGATCCAAGGTAGAGAAGAAGTTAGCAGATCTTAAAGCAGCCAATGACTCCTCTATCCTTGGTAAGGGGTACGCATCCTTGTGTGTGATACGGTTGATTTTCCGGTAATCTACACACATCCTCATGGTGTTGTCTTTCTTTTTGACTAAAACTAGTGGGGCTGCCCAGGGGCTACAGCTATCCCGGATTACCCCAGCCTCCTTCATGTCTCTAAGCATCCCCTTGGCGTGTTGGTAATGTGCAGGGGGTACGGGTCGATACCTCTCTTTTATGGGAGGATGATCTCCCGTGGGGATGCGGTGTTCTACCCCCTTGACTCGCCCGAAGTCTAACGGGTGTTTACTAAACACTCTCTCATACTCTTGAACCACCCGATAGACTCCTTGTTTCTGATGTGAGGGAGTGGAATCAGTACCCAAATGTAGTTGCTGACACCAGTCCTCCATGTCTTTCTTAGAGCCGTTACCTTCCTCCGGGTGAGATGGAGGCAAGGGTTCCACAGATTGTATAGAATTTTGATTAGTGGTATATAATTTGGCTAGCGTGGCATACCGGGGCAGGTACACTTCCCTCTCCCCGATATTTATTATGCGAATGGGCACCCTCCCATGGCGTACATTGACCACCCCCCGTGCTGTCAAAATGGTGGGCCTACTGTCTGAGTAAACTGGTTCTACCATTGCCTGGTAATCTCTTCCTCTCAGACCAATAGCTGCCCGGCACCAAATCATCATTTCACTTTTTGGGGGCATGGCAATAGGAAAAGGGTCACACATTCTTACGCTACCAATCTCACCGCCGGAGAGTTCCACTTGTTGCCGTTGCATCAGTGCCCGGATCTCTTTCTGGAGCACCCGCTGCTCGCCGGAGCTGGCGTTCTTGGCAACCTGCTGTAAAAGGAAAATCACCTCTGCAAGACAATTTTCAATTACGTTAGTTCCTAGAGTTATTTTTGGGTGACTCTCATGTTTATCAATATCTACAATGATCAGTCCCTGTGCGGCCAGTTCGACTCTACCGATTTTGAGGGCCACCTCCTTAAATCCGATCTGTGGCACGGGCTGGCCATTGCTGGCGATGATACTCAAGTCGTCGTCAGGGTAGTGGGTAATATCCGAGTCATTCCAGTACTGCTTGAAGAGCACGTACGGGATGGTGGTGACCTGTGACCCGGTATCCAGTAGGGCACTCATGGGAATGCCATCCAGTACCACAGGCAAGACTGGACGTCCTCCCACATATCTGTCGCGCCAGTTCGATGGGCCTGGTGATCTTTTTCCTGGGGGTTGGCCCTCTACCCCAGGTTGTGCCCGTTTAAAGAACAGTACCTTTCCATATGTCCGGGTTGATTGCAGCGGCGGCAGATGGGTCGTCCGTCCTCGCTGTATCAGTCACTGGGTCTTCCTCTGGCCGGTGGGGTCCTCCTTGGTCGACGCCACGGGATGTCCTCCGGTCCGGATGCCAGCTGGATCTTCCCTGGGGTGGAAACCTGTAAAGACTGCACAGTTCGGGTTAGCGCAGCAACGCTCTTAGCTAGCTCTTGGACCTGATGGTGTAGGTCTGGAGCCGGGTCATTGTCCAAAGCCTGCGCATCAGCTCCCACAGGCCCTGCTGACAAGGGCGCCGCCTCCTGGTAGTAAGTGGTAGTGGGGCGTCTGTGGGTCACAACGCCACCTGGTGCCGGTTCTCGGAGCACCCGGATGGCTCTGTCCTTGAACTGTGCAAAGTCCAGATGGGGATCCTGTAAGGCCATTGCCCGCAACTGGGTTCGGTGGGCATTGCAATATAAACCCTCTATAAATTGTTCAGTCAACAGCCTGTCCTCGTTTCCCACCCCATCAGGGTCGGTCTGCTTTATGGCCCTCAGGGCCTCTTGTAGGTTTAGTGCATAGTCCCTTATACTCTCATGCGCTCGCTGCTTGCACCCGTAGAATCTAAGCTTAATCTCGGCTGAGGTGCGGGTATCAAAGGTGTCCTTCAGCCGGGTTAGTATCCCTGCGACAGTCTTCCTCCCAGGTGGCCAGGATTTTACTTCCCTTTTGGCTGCCCCGGTTAGTTGGGCCACCAGGATGCTCACTTTTTGCTCTTCTGTGAGGGGGTACACCTGGAAGAGGCTATCCAGCTTTTCTCTAAAGTCATGCAGGGTATGTGACTCCCCTGAGTACTGGGGTAGCCAAGCTGCTCCCGGGATATAGGGCATGGTGAAGGGCATAACTGCAGCAGCGGTAGCGCTGGCGGGGGTTGGGGCAGTGAAGCTCTCCTCCGTATCCGACATCTTCCTCCCCCCTAGTGGACCGTGGCCTACCTTGCGATGATCCTCTTCCGTAGGCCGCGGCTCCGCAGTGGATCGTCAGGGTTGAGAACCTTCCGTCGCGCTCCTGTGACGTCGGCGTCTGCTGGGCTCCTTCCAGGACCTTACGCAACGTCCGGACGTGAGGCGGGGCTTCAGTTCTCGCGCGCTTTCGGAGTCCACGCCCCTCTTCTTCCCGCGCGGCGTCCTCAAGATGGCGTCCAATGGCGGGAAAACTCCACGGATGGCGGGAAGAAGGTCGAAAATGGCGCCGGATGGCGGGAAAACTTCGCGGATGGCGGGAAGAAGGTAGAAGATGGCGCCGGATGGCGGGAAACCTCCACGGATAGCGGGAATCTTCACCACTGGTAAGTTTGAACAGTCTTTGCTTTTCAGGCACGCAGTACCCGGTGGTTGCGGGCACGAAATCCTGCCGACTACGCCAAAGTTGACGCGCCCCTGGGCCTGTGTCGCGCTGCGTTGCGCATGCGGGAGCCTACCCGGAGCCGGATCAGTGGAGGGTTGTAGTCTCGTGGCGGTGACCCGGTCCGTGCCCAGGGAGTCAAACTAGACGGCAGTCTATTAGTAGTAAATAGTTGATGACTACGCCACCCGTTGAGTGCAGCCAGGGAGCTGCTGCTGCAGGGCAGACCGCTGAGGCCGGTGGTAGGATTGTGCAGCGTGATAGTATAACCCCCAACGGGAGGGGTATGGCCTCAGGGCAGCCGACGTGGATGATGGGGGTAGCAGGAACCACTCAGAGACGGTACGGTGTAGTTCAGGGTCTTTACTGGTAACAACGATAGACCCTCCCGGAGTACTTGCTAGCAAACGGGGCCTGGTCAGTCTTTGAGCAGATGGGATCTCCCCTGGCCAGGCGTAGTTGTAGGCCTCACAAACTGACTGTACTCTTCTGGCTACCTTGCTAGAAGCTGATGTAAGTAGCCCACGTCCCTGAGTGTACCGTGTGGTGCTCACCCGTATGGCCGGTGACTCGGGGCCTTCTAATGGCTTCCGCTCCACGATGGCGGTGCTGGTCCCACGCGTGTGACCGTGCCTTCGGGCTTCTGGGCCAGAGGACCTGAAATCCCCTGCCTGACGGATTCTGCTGCTGGGTAGAAGTTAGTCCCCACAGCCTCGGACTCCGGGTCCGGTAAAGAATCTTCTTAG
Source organism: Phyllobates terribilis (assembly GCF_046119375.1). Classification (NCBI taxonomy): domain Eukaryota; kingdom Metazoa; phylum Chordata; class Amphibia; order Anura; family Dendrobatidae; genus Phyllobates; species Phyllobates terribilis. The sequence goes on from NW_027362933.1 coordinate 2,289,561, forward strand.
TCAGGGCGAGCGCTGCAACTGCCAGCCCCTGACTCCTTGGAACTCTCCTGTTTCCTATGCTGCTTCTTGTCTCCACTCTCCTTGTCTGACTCACCCTGCCTCAGCCCCGGGTTTATACAGGGGAAGTTCTTCCCCTCCCAAGACTGGGCAGGAGGTGTGGCATGCACAGGATCCCTGACCAAAGGACCTCCCACCTGCTCTCAGACATAACATTACATTACTGTGGAAAACCAGACCCCTGGGGTGCCACACATACTTCTCATCTCTCATATCCTCCCTGTCTCACAACCCCAAACAACTATTCAACACCTTCAATTCTCTCCTCCGTCCCCCAGTGCCTCCTCCCTCTCCTCTTATTTCAGCCGAAGACTTTGCCTCATTCTTCAAGCAGAAGATTGACACCATCAGACAAAGCTTTTGCCTAAAGCCCCCACAGCCCCTCCCCACACCTACTCAACCCTCCTCCTCCAAAACCACATTCTCCACCATTACAGAAGATCAACTTTTCTCTTTACTCTCCAAATCACATCTCACCGCCTGTAAACTTGACCGAATCCCGTCCCACCTCATCCCAAACCTTACCACTATCTTCATCCCACCCCTAGCCAACCTCTTCAACCTGTCACTAACAACTGGTGTCTTCCCCTCATGCTTCAAACATGCCTCAATCACACCAATCCTCAAAAGCCCTCCCTTGACCCATCCTCTCTGTCTAGCTATCGCCCTATATCACTTCTCCCCTATGCCTCAAAACTACTGGAACAACACGTCCATTCTGAGCTGTCCTCCCACCTCTCCTCCTGCTCCCTCTTCGACAGCCTACTATCTGGTTTCCGACCGCACCATTCTACTGAAACTGCACTGACTAAAGTCACCAATGACCTACTAACCGTCAAATCTATGCGACACTACTCTGTCCTCCTCCTCCTAGACCTGTCATCTGCCTTCGACACAGTGGACCATTCCCTCTTACTACAAACTCTCCCATCTCTCGGCATCACAGACTTGGCCCTATCCTGGATCTACTCATACCTAACAGACAGGACATTCAGTATCTCTCACTCACAGACCACCTCCTCATCTCGCCCCCTATCTGTCGGTGTCCCCCAAAGTTCAGTTCTAGGACCCCTGCTCTTCTCCATCTACACCTTAGGCCTGGGACAGCTCATAGAGTCTCATAGCTTTCATTATCACCTCTATGCTGATGACACACAGATCTACCTCTCTGGACCCGATATCACCTCCTTACTAAACAAAATCCCACAATGTCTGTCTGCTATTTCATCCTTCTTCTCTGCTAGATTTCTAAAACTTAACATGGACAAAACAGAATTCATCATCTTTCCGCCAATTCATTCGACCCCCCCAACTCACCTATCCATCATAGTCAATGGCTGCCCACTCTCCCCAGTCCCTCAGGCTCGCTGCCTTGGGGTAACCCTGGACTCTGAACTCTTCTTCAAACCACATATCCAAGCCCTTTCCACTTCCTGCCGACTCCAACTCAAAAATATCTCCCGGATCCGCACATTCCTCAACCATGAATCTGCAAAAACACTAGTGCACGCCCTCATCATCTCCCGCCTTGATTACTGCAACCTCCTGCTCTGTGGCCTCCCTTCCAACACTCTTGCACCCCTCCAATCCATCCTAAACTCTGCTGCCCGACTAATCCACCTGCCCCCCGCTATTCCCCGGCCTCTCCTCTCTGTCAATCTCTTCACTGGCTCCCCATTGCCCAGAGACTCCAGTTCAAAACCCTAACCATGACATACAAAGCCATTCACAACCTGTCTCCTCCATATATCTCTGACCTAGTCTCCCGCTACATACCCGCACGCAACCTCCGATCCTCACAAGATCTCCTTCTCTACTCCCCTCTAATCTCCTCCTCCCACAATCGCATACAAGATTTCTCCCATGCTTCCCCCCTACTCTGGAACTCTCTACCCCAACACATCAGACTCTCGTCGACCGTGGAAACCTTCAAAAAGAGCCTGAAGACCCACCTCTTCCGACAAGCCTACAACCTGCAGTAACCATCGCTCCACCATACCGCTGCACAACCAGCTCTACCCTCACCTACTGTATCCTCACCCATCCCTTGTAGACTGTGAGCCCTCACGGGCAGGGTCCTCGCTCCTCCTGTACCAGTCGCCGTCACATTGTGTTCAAGATTATTGTAATAGTTCTTGTATGTATACCCCTTCTTGACATGTAAAGTGCCATGGAATAAATGGCGCTATAATAATAAATAATAATAATACTATTACCGTACTACATGTACTACTATAGTTGTAACATTTTGTCTAATTTAACGGTAACCCTCAATGTTATGTGTATCGAGGAAATGGTCCAGCCCTTTTTTGAAAGCTGTTATAGTGTCTGCCATCACTACCTCTTGTGGTAGGGAATTCCACAGTCTGACTGCTCTGACTGTAAAGAACCCTTTCCTGTTTAGGTGCCTTAAAAAATGGGAATATTCAAAATCAACTTTTAACCCACTTCATTCATTATTTACAGATATAAGAAACATGTAAGAGGTTTTAGTTGCATTAAAAAGCTTTGCAGGTTTTTTTGTTTTGTTTAACTATATAGATGTTCCATGAGAAGGCTCAATGGCTTCTGGAATGGGTACCCCTGGCATGGACTGGAATGACATTGGCATGGGTGTCTTCACGGGACTTTGATGAAATAGTCCTCCATTTGGCGATCTGGGTTTACATATTATGGCGCCTATACTTACTTCCAGCTCATAGGTGGATCTGCCGGCTCTGCCATCCTCAGGGTCTTAACAAAATGTACTTTTTAAGACTGCGGCTCTCATTTTACACTTACATCTGGAGGATGTGCAAGTCCACTAGCTGTAAGCTCTTGTGTTCTCCATAGGCCAAATTTTCCCTATTTAAAAGGAAAAAAAAAAAAAAAAATCCGGCCTCCTGCCACCCCTTAATAGCCGGCCATCTCTCACCTTTTTCCCCACTCCTATGACAACACTGTCATAAGTATGAGGAAATCCAACTGCCGGTAATGGTAAATTTATCATAGGCAAGTGCAAGATGTTGTTAAAAAAAAAAAAATCCGGCCTCCTGCCACCCCTTAATAGCCGGCCATCACGCACCTCAGTATTTCATCATTGCCCAAGACAGCACCAAAAAATGCAGCTAAAATGAGCAGGAGGAAATCCTATTACCGGTCAGTGAAAAATGTTTGGCACATGCCTATGATTGGAATAAAGTGCAGATATTATGGCGCTTATTCTTACCGCCAGCCCATAGGTGGATCTGCTGGCTCCGTCATTCTCTGTGTCTTCATTCGGGGTCCCTCGACGTCTCCATGGTCACCTTCATTCTTGCAGCGTTTGTTCCAGTGAAGTCCAGTCTTCTGATTTTCAGTCTTCCGGAGGCTCAGGTGGGCCGCTCGCTCTGATGACTATAGAGCTGGGGTCTGCTCAAGGGTTTCCAAGTTGACAAATGAAAATCCCTCAAACAATGCCTGGTCCTTTGTTGATATAGGTGCTGTGGCCTCTGCTGCTTCTAGTTTCTCAAGATGGAATGGTTTATGACGACGGGGAGGCTCAGATGGCTATAAAGGAAAAAAGGAATTATAACATTAAAATTATGACTTTATATTAGAGTCTCCGTTAAAAACAAGTTGTGTTGATTGAAAACTAGTAAAAGAATAGACACAAAGATTTTAATACTAAGAAACCATATCTGCTCATATACTTACTACAGGGACGTATGGTGGAGGCAGTTTCAGGGCTTCCACAGAGACCCAGTCGATACGCTGAAAAAACCTGTGCTTTCTGATGTTACCGTTGGCTCCTAAGCGACTGGCAGGATCTTTCTGAAGGAGCTAATAAAGATAAAACCAAAATCCATGAATGTAAACTGGAGAGAAAATGATGACTACTATGCAGAGATGAGCAAATCCACTTGATGCGAACTGAATTTGTGTTGAATTTTTGTGAATCTGCTGAACCTGGTGAATTTCAGCAATTTGTGATTTGCTTCTTGGGAATCACCTAAAATAATTGCAGCCAATTTTCATACAGTATTACTAAAAATTACATCAGCCAGAGAAGACTTATAGGACCTCTGATGTAAGCCGTCCAGGCTTCACCATAATGCTTTAAGGTGTCACATCACATGTTATAGCACAATCAGGAGGGACTATCATAGCCTGTATGAAAGCCAAAGCAATGAATGTAGGAGTCATTTTGTGGTGAATCTGGATAGGGAGAGCACATCACAGCTTAGCAGTAGAGATTGAGAGAGAAAGACATAAAACAGTAAAAGACTGCACAGATAGTATGTGACAGCACAGCAGTAAAGAACGGTTACCACAAGTTTACCCATTTATGTTGAGTACTTGCGATTTTAACATTTTTGGGAAAAAATTGGAACAAGCTGGTTAATTTGAATTTCAAAAGGTTTGCTCATCTCTACAACTATAACATTGTATACATCATAGTACTAATGACTGTTAAGACAACTGACCTGTTTAATGATGTTCCTGATGCCGGAGGATTTATCGTTGAGTGTCTGATGGTAGGCGCACTCATCGGTAACCATTTCTTTTAAGATGACACCAAAAGAATACCAGTCTACTCCGGCGTTATACTCCTTCCCAGCCAAAATCTACATAAAGAAGAAGAAAATAGATAAAGAGTTGGTCAAAAAGTTCCATATCTTCAGTGTAACAAAGTTCTCAGTATAATAATTGTAAGACTATGTAATATAGTGAGAGTGGATGATTCCTCTGGTTGTGGCATCACTTGAATATTATGATTACTACACTAATGACTGAAAGGAGCCATGCTGCTCTTCTGAGCTCCAGAACCTTTGTTGGCTGACTTGTAACTCTTTGGGTCTCTAATGCTGGCAAAACATATAGCATGATCATGTATTGTGGCCGGACTCACAGATTCCGGAGAGATCATCTAATGTGTATGGAGACATCCCAATTCAGCTCAAACACTGGATGCTGAATTTCAGTGCCCGATCCTTTGTGTCTGGCATGGTCATACTCCCCCCTCCCATTCAGAACGCATGTACACTCAGCTGAGGCAAGCTGCCTATCTAATGTGTATGGCATGCCAGATGTCAATGTCAGAATGTCCCATTTACTGTAATGAACAATTGTTGGATTATGTGTGTGATCCAGGCAGACATACAATTATAGTATGAAAAAAAGAGAAAATCCTTGTTCTTCTCACCTCAGGAGCCATGTAACCGGCAGTTCCAGCGTATCCAGTGGCTGTTCGGTCTCCATGCATGTTGTCAATTGAGAGACCGAAATCTGTGATCTTAATATGGCCCGTTTCAGCCACCAAGATGTTCTCGGGCTTGAGGTCTCTGTGGATGACGCCCTTTGAGTGGAGATGTTGGATTCCACAGACGAGTTCAGCGGCATAGAATCTGACAGAGAGACAAGAAATTAGTGACTGTCTACAGAAATACAAGAAATCCTGCCCTATCCATAGTGTAATAAAGTGGCCGGTCAGGATTCTGTCCAGGTTCTGATGACTAATATATTGCTTTAGTCTAATCCATATTGCCATCAAAGAGCAATCAATACTGATGACAGAACTGCTGTTTATATATACTGTATATTTCTATTCGTGTATAATTACATAAAAATAAAACTTTACCTTGCACTGGGGATGTCAAGCTGCCCCTTCATCAGTAAGTAGCTGTAAAAGTCCCCGCAGCTCACGTATTCCAGACCAAGGAGCAAATGCAGCTGTTGTACAGAGCAGAGATATAGGTGAATTGCCAGATTATTACAGTACCTACACATCTACTACAGAATAACTATAGGCTACATGGTAAATGCCTGTCTGATTGTCCAGATACAAACATAGAGACATAACTATAGTAGGTACATGTGTTGCAGTCGCACTTAGCCCTGGAGCCTATGGGGCCAAAATATCCTTTTGGCCCATAAGAGAACACCAGTACTATTAAAGATCTGTAATGGTTGGGGGCCATGTTGGAAATTTTTCATTGGGGCTGTAATGCAGCGGCTTGCGGCATTACTGTAATGGTCCAGGGTGTGTTTTGGCCGACCATGTACCTCCCGAGGTGACTGATCACATGACTGTGACATCGCACAGGTCCTGTGCATACAGAAGGTCTGATCACATGACTGTGACATCAGCACAGGTCCTGTGTGTGCACTAGAGGATATATAAACCCTGGTAGATTTGAGACAGGTGTGAAAGGCGTGAGGCCTGTTCCCGTGTGTGGGACACCGTTAGCCTGGAGAGGCTTAGTGAGGCCTAGTGAAGCCTGAAAGGCAGAGGCTGGATCCTTACGTGTAAGCGATACCAGTAGCCTTGGAGGGCCAGAAGCTTGGAAGGCAAGAGTCCTGGAAGGCAGAGGCTGGATGTTAGGTGAGAAAACATACCAGTAGCCTTTGAAGGAACGAGGGCTGGAGACCCCCATCTGGGAAGCCCTAAAGCCACAGTGGTGGCAGAACAAATCTGACTGAAGCAGCTAAAACCGGGCAAAGGTAAAGCACTGCATTATATGGACGCTGATATAAGTGACTTTGCTGATGGCTGTAACTGGAGCCAAGTGGGCCTGTCTGCCACTTGAAAGGCTCCTGGACATTATATGTGTATGTTGGCGAGCCACTGAGTTGGACTCGGTGATAAGCAGTAGTGAAGTGTAATAAACTGCTGGATTGTGAAATACTGGAAAACGTGGCTGGTGTGCTTTAATTGACCCGATGCAGCGAGTGTCCCCCAGCATGATGACTAGCGCTGCCTTACAGGGCCTATAAACTTCAAGCAACGCCACTATACACATACTGTATATACTCACACACATGCACATGTACTGTATGTACACACCAATGTGTAAGTGTGTCTATATACAGGGTCGGACTGGGGCACCGGGACACCGGAGAATTCTCCGGTGGGCCCGGGTCCTCAGCGGGCCCCCGAGCAGGACACACGGGTGCCCCTGGTTAACATGGCCGCCGGTGCTCCGCACTGCAAGGGCCTGGAGGGTCAGGGGGGCCCTTTCAGTGCGGCTGATGAAGGCAATCTGGCCTGCTTCTCGGTCCCATGGGCAGATTGCCCTCATCCTGTGCGGCAGGCAAGGAGAGATCCCTCCAGCTCCACTGCCGACAGGAGGAAAATGGCAGCATAGCTGCAGGGATCCGTCCTCACCTCTGCTTTCTGCCCGGCGTTTCCTCCCTCACACAGGCTCGCACTGCTTGATGACGTCATCATACAGCATGGGCCTGTCAGGGAGAAAGATGCCGGGCAGGAAGCAGAGGACAGTGCTGCGGGGGAGAGCGATGAGAGATAAGTTTTGGGGTTTTTTGAGGGAGAGCAATGGTGATTGAGGAGGTGGGGGGAGATATGACATGGTGGGGGATATATGGCATGGCAATGGGGGAGGTGGGGGGAGATATGTATGGCATGGTGATGGAGGAGGTAGGGGGAGACATGACATGGCATTAGTGATAGAGGAGGTGGGGGAGATATGGCAATGATGGTGGAGCAGGTGGGGGGAGAAATGGCAATGATGATGGAGTAGGAGGGGGGAGATATGGCAATGATGACGGAGCCGGTTGGGGGAGATATGGCAATGATGACAGAGCAAGTGGGGGAGATATGGCAATGATGACGGAGCAGGTGGGGGGAGATATGGCAATGATGGAGGTGGTGGGGGGAGATATGGCAATGATGATGGAGGTGGTGGGGGGAGATATGGCAATGATGGAGAAGGTGGGGGAGATATGACAATGTTGGAGAAGGTGGGGTAGAGCAATGATTGGGATGGGGAAGAGCAATTATGGAGGTAGGAGAGAGAAATGATGGGGAATTATTTGGACGCTATTTGCTGTTAATATCTGGTCTGGTCATGGCATGGTGGTATTTCTCCCTTGTATGTAGTAATATTCGGTCACTATGGGGTGGTAATATCTGGTCTGATCAAGGTGTGGTGATATTTCTACCTTGTATGTAGTATTATTCGGTCACTATGTGGTGGTAATATGCGGTCTGGTCATGGTTTAGTGGTATTTCTCCCTTGTATGTGGTATTATTCGGTCACTATGTGGTGGTAATATGTGGTCTGGTCATGGTGTGGTGGTATTTCTCCCTTGTATGTAGTATTATTTGGTCACTATGTGGTGGTAATATGTAGTCCAGTCATGGTGTGGCAGTATTTCTCCCTTGTATGTGGTACTGTTTGTGTTGGTACAGTGGATTGTGTTGTGTATGGCAGTCATCTGTTCTCTCTGATATTAATTAGGAGAAGATTCTTTGTTTCCATTAGTGATTAATTAAATACTTGGAACAAGATGCACTTACAGGGGTTCTCCGATGAAAACAAGTAATCACCTCTCCACAGGATAAGTGATAAGTTATTGATTAGTGGGGGTCTGAATGCTGGAACCTGCACCGATTGGTAGAATGTGGAGCTTTTATCCCCATTAGACTGGAGCTCATGTGCGACTTGACCACTGATCCATTCATTCCCTCAGTGGCTGTTCTTGTTTTTTTTCTGGAAACCCCAAAGAGAATGAAGGGAGCTGCAGTCAGACGTCCCACCTGCCGCTGCATTTTAAAATGGGGATAAGTGTCCTGACAGGGATAAAACTTCCCCATTCTTCTGATCGGTGCGGTTTCCAATGTTCGGACCCAAACGATCAGTCAGTTATCACCTATCCCGTGGAGCCCTTGGATCGTTGATAACTTGTTTTAACCAAAGAACATTGTACATCCTAGTTATAGCATGTGCACAGTAGATGTGCAGGAGCCGCCTGTGATTTACAGCAGACGCTCCACTATAACGGGGATATCGGCTATCAGGTATTTACATATAGCTGTAAGGTGGGCCCTGAGGATCAATTCCTCCTGTGGGCCCCAGACACCCCAGTCCGACACTATATATATATATATATATATATATATATATATATATATATATATGTATATATATATATATGTATATATATATATATATATGTATATATATACTGTATATATATATATATATATATATATACACGAGAGTTGCCATTAAAATGGTATTGGTTGTATATCTCATACTTATGTTCAAAGATATATTGACCTCTAGAACCATGCCACTACTACAAGCCCAACAGGCACATGCTCACTGGGCTGCAGCCCTCACCTACATTGTGGGCCATCGGCCGTGGTTTTGCAGCTGCTGGCCTTTTAATATTTTTTCATGTCCATGTCGTGTGTACCCGCCCATGCGCGCCCATGCACGACGCACACGCACAGCATTCAGTACACCGCAGTGGCGTACTCTTTGCCAGGCCTAGTGCCAGATAGTGTTATCAGGATGTTCTTGGTAGAAGGGGCTACCGCTCTCTGCGCGCCGGCTCCTTACTTTCCTGCAGGCTCATCTTCAAGCTCTGGGAGGGCTGCATGCTACACTGATTCATCTCCAGGCTATGGATGAGTTAACAAGCAGAGGCCATGTAATGTATGTACATCAGCCCTAGTGTATCCTATGTGATGTACATACTGTACATCAGCACCTGTATATCCTATATGATGTATATACATCAGCCCCAGTGTATCCTATACGATGTATATACTGTACATTAGCTCCAGTATCTCTTATATGATATATATACATCAGCCCTAGTGTATCCTATATGATGTTTGTACATCAGCCCCAGTGTATCCTATATGATGTATATACTCTACATTAGCACCCGTATATCCTTTAAGATGTACTATATATACATCAGCCCCAGTGTATCCTATATGATGTTTGTACATCAGCATGTCACAAGGAGGTTTTCTCTAACATCACAAATTGTGATGGCGGCGTCCAAGTCTGTGGATTCCACAGATTCATATACTGCTCCTTGTAACTCCATTGATAGCTATGGTCAGTGCAGGGTGACTAGCGCATCGACTCTTAGAGCTGCAGCTCCTTGGCAGGTGAGCAAAAGTTAGTCTTTGCTGGGCTGAGGTTGTTGGCTGCCTTTGATCACATGCTAGAGGAGAACCAGTCGTGTCTGCTGTTTCTCCATTTAAGCCGGCTGTGCTTTGCTGGCAATGCCAGTATAGTTTTTCTCTATCCTGTTCTGGAAAGGTGAACACATACTGGTTTAGTGGTTATTGCTAAAGTTGTTGCAAGCGTTGTTTGGTAACCCTTTCCTTTTTCCCTAGGTGTCTTTATATTACTTTGTTGCCTCTCGGGTTTTAGACTTTATATTCCTTTGTGTATTTCCCTGAGAGCGTGTTGTGTGACTGTGCTTCAGTTCTGTCCTATCTTGTTTTGTATTCCCCCCATACACTGTACAAACTAGTGCTGCTTAGGAGCATAGTAAGGAACGAGGCTCGGGCATCTCCACATTCAGGAGTAATCCTGGGAACAGAAATAGCTAGGGACCCCTAGCCTGAGGGTCAGAATAGGAGCACACTTGCTATCCCACAGTCACACCATGACACAGCCCCAGTGTATTCTATATGATGTATATATATCGGCCCCTGCGTATCCTATATGATCTATGTACATTGCTCCCAAGGTATCCTATATGATGCACATACACTGGCACAAGCGTATCCTATATGATGTATATACATAGTCTCCAGCATATCCTATGTAATGTATGTACATCATCACCAGTGTATCCTACATGACGTATATACATCAGCCCCAGTGTATCTTATATTATGTATACTGATCAGCCCCAGCATCCTATATGATGTACAGGTGCATCTCACTAAATTAGAATATCATCAAAAGTTAATTTATTTCAGTTCTTCAATGCAAAAAGTGAAACTCATATATTATATAGAGTCATTACACACAGAGTGATCTATTTCAAGTGTTTATTTCTGTTAATGTTGATGATTATAGCTTACAGCCAATGAACAAAAGTCATTATCTCAGTAAATTAGAATACTTTACAGCAACAACAGCTTGAAAAATGTTTTTACAATCCGAAATGTTGGCCTACTGAAATGTATGGTCAGTAAATGCACTCAATACTTGGTCGGGGCTCCTTTTGCATCAATTACTGCATCAATGCGGCGTGGCATGGAGGCGATCAGCCTGTGGCCCTGCTGAGGTGTTATGGAAGCGCAGGTTGCTTTGATAGCAGCCATCAGCTCGTCTGCATTGTTGGGTCTGGTGTCTCTCATCTTCCTCTTGACAATACCCGATAGATTCTCTGGCCAATCAAGCTCAGTGATACTGTTGTTTTTAAACCAGGTATTGGTATTTTTGGCAGTGTGGACAGGTGCCAAGTAGGGTTGAGTGAGTATGTTCTGACCGAGCATGCTCGGGCCGAGCTCCGAGTATTTCCAGCTGCTCGGTGATGAGGTTAAATCGCTCCCGTGTGCATGATTTGCAACTGTTTGACTGCTTTATTACATGTGAGGAATGTGTAAGAAATAGACATTCCTCACATGTAATAAAGCTGTCAAACAGTTGCAAATCATGCACACAGGAGCGATTTAACCTTATCACCGAGCAGCTGTAAATACTCGGAGCTCGGCCCGAGCATAGTCGGCGAAAGGGTTAATAGAACATACTCGCTCAACACTAGTGTCAAGTCCTGCTGGAGAATGAAATTTCCATCTCCAAAAAGCTTGTCGGCAGAGGGAAGCATGAAGTGCTCTAAAATGTCCTGGTAGACGGCTGCGCTGACTTTGGTCTTGATAAAACACAGTGGACCTACACCAGCAGATGACATGGCTCCCCAAACCATCACCGATTGTGGAGACTTCACACTAGACCTCAAGCAGCTTGGATTGTGGCCTCTCCACTCTTCCTCCAGACTCTGGGACCTTGATTTCCAAATGAAAATTGGAACTCTGGGACCTTGTGGAGTGTGTCAATGACTGCCTTCTGGACATCTGTCATGTCAGCAGTCTTCCCTATGATTGTGGAGCCTTCTGAAACAGACTAAGGGACCTTTTAAATGCTTAGGAAGCCTTTGCATGTGTTTTTTTGTTAATTATTTTAATTCACTGAGATAATGGCTTTTGTGTTTTCATTGGCTGTAAGCCATAATCATCAACATTAACAGAAATAAACACGTGAAATAGATCACTCTGTTTGTAATGACTCTATATAATATACTAGATGGTGGCCCGATTCTAACGCATCGGGTATTCTAGAATATGTCTCCCGACGGGAGACGTACTTATTTTAAATCTGCCGCCAATTGGCCGGAGACCGTGTTTAAATTTGGCGCCACAATCGCAGATTGGTCGCCGCGGGCGGCCGCGAGCAATCAGCAGAGCGGTGTTTAAATTTGGCGCTGAAATAGCTGATTGGTCGCGGCCGGTGGCTGCGACCAATCAGCGAACCGTGTTAGTGAGGACCGGGGAGCATCCACCTGCCTTATAATGCCCCATGCAGGTTGTCACTTCCCCCTCCCCCATATAATGCCCCATGCAGGATGTCACATCGCCCCCTCCCTTATAAAGCCCCATGCAGGATGTCACCCCCCTCCCTTATAATGCCCCATGCAGGATGTCACATCGCCCCCTCCCTTATAATGCCCCATGCAGGATGTCACCCCCCCTCCCTTATAATGCCCCATGCAGGATGTCACTCCCCCCCATATAATGCCCCATGCAGGATGTCACATCCCCCCCTCCCTTATAATGCCCCAAGAAGGATGTCACATCCCCCCCATATAATGGCCCATGCAGGATAATGCCCCATGCAGGATGTCACATCCCCCCTCCCTTATAATGCCCCTTGCAGGATGTCACATCCCCCCTGTATAATGCCCCATGCAGGATGTCACATCCCCCCCTTCTTTATAATGCCCCATGCAGGAAGTCACATCCCCCCCTTCTTTATAATGCCCCATGCAGGAAGTCACATCCCTCCTATAGAATGCCCCATGCAGGAAGTCACATCCACCCTATATAATACCCCATGCAGGAAGTCACATCCCCCCTATATAATGCCCCATGGAGGAAGTCACATCCCCTCCATAGTGCCCCATGCAGGATGTCACATTCCCCCCACCCTTATAATGCCCCATGCAGGATGTCACTCCCCCCCCACCATATAAATGCCCCATGCAGGATGTCACCACCCCCCTTATAATGCCCCATGGAGGAAGTCTCATCCCCCCTCCCTTATAATGCACCATGCAGGAAGTGACATCCCCCCTATATAATGCCCCATGGAGGAAGTCACATCCCCCCCATAGTGCCCCATGCAGGATGTCACATCCCCCCCTCCCTTATAATGCCCCATGCAGGAAGTCACATCCCCCCTATATAATACCCCATGCAGGATGTCACATCCCCCCATAGTGGCCCATGCAGGATGTCACACCCCCCCCTCGCTTTTAATGGCCCCTCCACGATGTCACACACCCCCACCCCACCATTTAATGCCCTATGCCCCCATACAATAAAAAAAAATCCAATACTCACCTCAATTCTCAGCTGCTGCTCCGGACTCCAGAGTAGCCGGCATCTTCCCGCTGCGCTCTGTGACCGCTCAGGAGAGAGTGCAGTGTAAAGACGTCACCGAGCCCTCTGACCTGAGACGTCACAGAGCGGCAGTGGAAGACACAGGAGCTGCTGCGGAGGCACAGGGAGGGGTAAGTATGGCGCCGGGTGCTGGGGCCCTGAGCAAGCGGGGGGAGGGGAGGGGGGGGAGAGGGGAGAGGAGCGGAGAGGGGAGAGGAGCGGAGAGGAGAGGGGAGGGGGGGTGTCACACTTGCCGTCGGGAGATAAGAGGCCGTAGTCGCTGATCTCCTGACGGTAGCTGCATGGAGGTCAGCGGCGCCTCCGGTCAGGGGACTTATGCTGCGAGCAGCCGGCTGCATCTCCCGGCTGCATCGCCGCTGACCTCCGTGCGGCAGATGAGCCGCTAACGGCCGCCATCTTTTTCTGAAATGCCGCGTTGCTGATTGGCCGCGCCGGACCAATCAGCGACGCGGGATTTCCTGAACAGAAGGACAGACAGATTGACAGACGGGATAAGACAATTATATTAATGACTCTATATAATATATGAGTTTCACTTTTTGTATTGAAGAACTGAAATAAATTAACTTCTTGATGATATTATAATTTAGTGAGATGCACCTATATATACATCAGCACCAGTGTATCCCATGTGATGTATATACATCGTCCCCAACGTATCCTATGTGATGTATATACATTGTCCCCAACGTATCCTATATGATGTATATACACAGGGGTGGATTAAGAGTAGCCAGGGCCCCGGGCAGTTTAAAAGGTGTGGCCCCCCCCAGGTACCGGATGTATCACGTGAGTGACATGTCACATGATCCCCTTTGATAGATCATGTGATTGGACATGTGATCAACACACATATGTTCTGATCACATCTATAGACAGAGAATGAGGAAAAAAAATTTCCAGAACCTAGCACTATATATAGTAGATCAGGGTGGCAGATTAATTTTCCCGAGGGGCCACATGAGAGATCGTGACTGTTATGGAGGCCGATCCAATAGGCTGAAATTAATTCTGCTCCATATTAATATTAACAAAATAATTTTAAAAAATTATATTAATTGTATGACTTAATATTGAGCAGAATTAAGTATGCTGACATCCCTCTATATACAGTATGAGCCCCCGCATAGCTCCCTAGATACAGTATGAGCGTCCGCATAGCTCCCTAGATACAGTATGAGCCCCCGCATAGCCCCTCTATATACAGTATGAGCCCCCACATAGCCTCCTATATACAGTATGAGCCCCGCATAGCTCCCTAGATACAGTATGAGCCCCTGCAGAGCCCTGTACATAAAGTATGAGCCCCCACACAGCCCCCTACATACAGTATGAGCCCCCACATAGCCCTGTACATAAAGTATGAGCCCACACACTGCCACCTACATACAGTATGAGCCCCTACATAGTTATTTAGATACAAAATGAGTCTGCACATAGCCCCTATATACAGTATGAGCCCGCACATAGCTCCTTATATACAATATGAGCCTGCACATAGCTCCCTATATACAGTGTGAGCCCGCACATAGCTCCCTATATACAATATGAGCCCGCACATAGCTCCCTATATACAGTATGAGCCCGCACATAGCTCCCTATATACAGTATGAGCCCGCACATAGCGGTCTAGATACAGTATGAGCCCCCGCAGAGCCCTGTACATATAGTATGAGCCCCCACACCCCCCCTACATACAGTATGAGCCCCCGCATAGCCCTGTACATATAGTATGAGCCCACACACTGCCACCTACATACAGTATGAGCCCCTACATAGTTACTTAGAATATGAGCCCACACACTGCCACCTACATACAATATGAGCCCGCACATAGCTCCCTATATAAAGTATGAGCCCGCACATAGCTCCCTATATACAGTATGAGCCCGCACATAGCTCCCTATATACAGTATGAGCCCGCACATAGCTCCCTTCTCTGATCGACTGTCGGTTCCACAGCAAGCTCAGAGAATGGTCGACTCCCACTCTGGGGGCGGCAAATTGCAGCTGCCTGGGAGACACCTCTGACCACAGCATGAGGTGGCCCGAAGGCACCCCCCTGACGGCTGTACCCAGGTCACATGCCCCTCCTCTTCCCCTAGGTACAGCCCTGTAGAGTCTATATGAGAATACATGACTATCTATAATATAATCAGGGATGTGTCCGTCAGTCCGAAGCCTCTATAGACTGTGCACGCAATGCACCTGCACAGTCTGGCCGGAGACAGAAGAACACATCAGATGTTACAGGTGACAGGGAGGAGGACGAGGATAAAGGATTGTAATGACGGAGATCACGGGGTGCGTAAACGCTGATTTCATACTGCCATCTTCGGCGCCATTAGGACACATACCTTGATGTCCGGCGAGGTTGGAGGAGTGTGGCGTTGTGGTTCATGCATGCGCAGGTGCGAACTCTGGCGCCACACTCCTCCAGCCTTGCCGGTGTTCGAGGATGCACTGAAAGCGAGAGGGGAAAAGGCGAGTAGGAGTGTTGTTTTTTTTTTTGTATGGATGGAAGAACATCAGAGCAGGCAAGATGGGGGAACATATACCAGGATGGGGGATAAGGATGGGGAGGGAGCATATACCAGGATGGGGAGGGAGCATATACCAGGATGGGGGAGCATTTGGTTTTAGTAATGGGGTCTGGCCCGGCACCGGTTCAGTCATTACTTTGAGTATACAGAGCAACCCCTGTAATCCTGGCCCTGACTGACAGCCGGTCTCAATGTAGAGTCAGTGTCAGTCAGGGCCGGGGGCTCGGTTGCAGAGGACGCTCTGTATACTCAGAGTGGTGACCGAACCGGCACTGCCCTCATGACTGAAACCGAATGCTGGCGAGGAGAATAAAGATCATTTTCTCCCCACTGCATTCAGCTACTGGGCAGTATAAAAACGCTGTTTACCTGAACGCAGGTTAATAGCGTTATTTCTGATGAAAGGATCCCTTTAATTTTGTAGCACATTACTTCAATGAAATGGTGCCGGAGTCAGTGCATGCGCTTACCACGCTATCCAGCGCCATTTTATTGAAGTGTTTATGAGAATTCGCAGACACAGTGTCTTAAAAAAAATGGCGCCAGAAATGTACCACTAAAAATGCTTGTGACCCGGGTGTAAAACGGGTTCAATAGCTAGTATAATATACTGTGATACAGACATTAGATGTTATACTATACACATTGTTATATCCCATCTGATGTCTGTACCACAGTATACCATACACTAATCTGTTTACTGGATGTGACATTTTGTACAGGGATATACACTGTACTGATCACACCTGCCTACAGGACCTCACATATCATATATGGATCAGTACAGTATGTGATGTCCTGCAGGTTCAGGGTTGATCAGTCAGTGCAGGATCCTCTATGCAATGTCTGTGGTCGCTCTGCTGGGGCTCAGTGGGATTTATTACAGGACTCTGAATTTTCCTGCAGATCTGGTGATGCTGGAGCCGATGACCCAGAGTGACCTGATCTGCAGCAATGATGAAAGTCCTGCAATAACTTATACAGAGCCCTATCAGAGCGGCCGCTGAACTGACACTATGGAATCTTATGCAAACTCATCAGGAGGGGAGCAGCATCCTGCAGCCCCCTCCTCACTCCAGACATCCTCTCCAGACCTCATATTTACCGCCATTCACTGACCTGATCCACCAGCTCCTCTCCCGCAGGATAAAGAAGCTCCAGGCGCTGCTGTGTGATGTCAGTCCTGGAGACGCAGCACACAGCGCGCAGGGTGCGTGTCTGCCTCCCTGTGATGTGGCCGGCGTCTAAAAGGTACAGTGCGGTCCCCCTGCCAAACCTGCCCCTGCCTCTGCACAAAACATTATAATGAGGGCAATCTGGCCATGGGTCCCCCTGAAGCCTCGGGCCCCGGGCGGTAGCCCAAATTGCCCTCATTATAATCCGTATATACATCAGCCCCAGTGTATCCCATGTGATGTATATACATCGTTCCCAGCGTATCCCATCTGATGTATATACATCGGCCCCAGTGTATCCTATGTGATGTATATAGATCGCCCCCAGCACATCCCCTCAGAAGTATATACATCGGCCCCATTGTATCCTATGTAATGTATACATATCATCCCCAGTGTATCCTATGTAATGTATATGCATCGGCCCCAGATTATACTATCTGATGTAAACAGCATAATTAAGTACTGTATATAGTGTGGACCTGTGTATATAGCATGTAGTGAGGTGCTGTGTGTAATATATAGTGTAGATGTGATGTGAATATAATATGTGTGTATAGCATATAGTGTGGGCTGCACATTTTATATAAAAGGCACATCTCTACACTATATAGTATACACACAGCTCCATACCATGTTTTATAACCCAGTATATAGTGTGGAGCTCTGTATATGGTGTGGACTTCCCACTAAAAGTTATGTAGTCAGGCACAGCACCACACTAAATAACTATATACACAGCTCCATAGTTCATACTATAATATATATACTATAATATTTACTACATGTATATACAATGGTCCCAGTGTTTGTGTGGGTATATATATATATATATATATATATATATTTAGATGTTTGTAGCATATATTTTGGAGCTATGTATGCTGTGTATAATTCTCCCTATGGCCACGGCCCCACTATCAGTATTTGGTCAGTATTCGGTCAGTATTTTTTCTCAGGAGTTGGAGACAAAACCAGGAGTGGGTGATAAATCCAGAATTGGTGACTTGCTTCTATTATACCTTTTCTCTGATTGTTCCTCACCTGGTTTTGGCTCCCACTCCTAAGAAAAAATACTGACCAAATACTGATAGTGGGGCCGTGGCCTTACACACAGTATATATAGGACATGAGAAGTGGTACTTTGCAGTGTACTGTATATATACAGAATAATACGGATACTGACAATTGCAATCAGCATACAGACAGAAGTGGTACTGTGCAGTGTATACTGTATGTACAGAATAATACAGATACTGCGGAAATAATACTGACCAAATACTGATAGTGAGGCTGTGGCCTAAGTCTCAGTATCTGTATTATTCTGCATATTTACACTGCACAGTACCACTTATCCTGCCCTGTATACTGGGTGTAATTCTCAGTATCTTTATTATTCTGTATATATACACTGCACAGTACCACTTCTCCTGCCCTGTATACTGATGTAAATCTCAGTATCTGTATTATTCTGTGTATATAAATTGACTGCAATATTCTCAGTATCTGTAGTAATCTGTTTATATACACTGCACAGTACTACTTCTCCCGTCTTGTATACTGGTTTTAATTCTCAGTATCTGTATTATTCTGTGTATATACTGTATATAGACTGCACAGTACCACTTCTCCTGTCCTGTATACGGAGTGTAATTTTCAGTATTTGGATTATTCTGTATACATATAGACTGCACAGTGCCATTTCCTCGGTCCTATTCTTGGAGAGGCTGTATTACAGTTAGGTAGAGTCATTATTGCTTTATAATTTTCTACATTCCTATGGGCAAATAAAAATACATTTTGAAATCCTGTTTAAATGGGTTATCCCAAGTTTGGAAGTTATCCCCCTTCTTATAGATAGGGGATGACTTTCTGATCACTGCGGACCTAACCACTGGGACCACCATGATCCAGAGAAACGGAACTGTGAAAAGATAAATGGAGCTGTGGTTGATGATGCGCACTGCTGCGCCATTCACGTGGGGCTCGTCAAATAACTCCTTAAGAGAGTGCTGAGGGGCATGACCAAGAAAAGTAACACATAGGTGCGCTTGTACACATCTGTAGATGGACAAAGACAGCGGTGCACACAGCGCGCAGCGCAAAGTTTACCCTTATGTACAGCACCATACATAAAATGGCGCTATATAAAATAGAGCAGGGGTGGGAGATTAATTTTCCCAAGGGGCCACATGAGAGACCATGATTGTTGTGGAGACCAAACCAATAGGCTGAAATTAATTCTGCTCAATGTTAATATTAACATATTAATTATAATTATTTTTTATAATATAATATTTAATAATAATAAATAATAATAACTTAATATTGAGCACAATTAAGTATGCTGACATCCCCCTATATACAGTATGAGCCCTCCCACATCACCCCCTACATACAGTATGAGCCACCTCATAGCCCCCTACATACAGTAAGAGCCCCACATAGCTCCTTATATACAGTGTGAGCCCCCAGATAGCGCCTTAGATACAGTATGAGCCTCCATATAGCCTCCTATATACAGTATGAGCCTCCACATAGCCTCCCATATACAGTATGAGCCTTGCGCATAGCTCCCTAGATACAGTATGAGCCCCCATATAGCTCTCTAGATACAGTATGAACCCTCGCATAGCTCCCTAGATACAGTAGATACAGTATGAACCCTCGCATAGCTCCCAGGATACAGTAGATACAGTATGAACCCTCGCATAGCTCCCTAGATACAGTAGATACAGTATGAACCCTCGCATAGCTCCCTAGACACAGTAGATACAGTATGAACCCTTGCATAGCTCCCTAGACACAGTAGATACAGTATGAACCCTCGCATAGATCCCTAGACACAGTAGATACAGTATGAACCCTCGCATAGCTCCCAGGATACAGTAGATACAGTATGAACCCTCGCATAGCTCCCTAGACACAGTAGATACAGTATGAACCCTCGCATAGCTCCCAGGATACAGTAGATACAGTATGAACCCTCGCATAGCTCCCTAGACACAGTAGATACAGTATGAACCCTCGCATAGCTCCCTAGATACAGTAGATACAGTATGAGCCCCCGCATAGCTCCATAGATACAGTATGAGCCCCGTGCATAGCTCCCAAGATACAGTATGAGACCCCGCATAGACTCCTAGATACAGTATGAGACCCCGCATAGCCTCCTAGATACAGTATGAGCCCCGTGCATAGCTCCCAAGATACAGTATGAGCCCCCGCATAGACTCCTAGATACAGTATGACACACCGCATAGCCTCCTAGAAACAGTATGAGACCCCACATAGCCTCCTAGATACAGTATGAGACCCCACATAGCCTCCTAGATACAGTATGAGCCCCTGCATAGCCTCCTAGATACAGTATGAGCCCCTGCATAGCCTCCTAGATACAGTATGAGACCCCACATAGCCTCCTAGATACAGTATGAGCCCCTGCATAGCCTCCTAGATACAGTATGAGACCCCACATAGCCTCCTAGATACAGTATGAGCCCCTGCATAGCTTTTTGGTATTAATCTAAATTGAATACATTTTTAATTTTTAAATGGATAAATTTGTTAGCTAGTTATTACTAATCCTCAGATATACATCAGTTTTTTGTACACTGGTCCACACGCACATGTAGACACACACACAGGCAGTCATGCACAAACACACACGCAGTCACACACATACACACACACATGCAGTCACACACATACACACACATGCAGTCATGCACAAACACACACGCAGTCACACACATACACACACATGCAGTCATGCACATACACACACATACACACACATGCAGTCACGCACATACACACACATATGCAGTCACACACATACACACACATGCAGTCACGCACATACACACACATATGCAGTCACACACATACACACACATGCAGTCACGCACATACACACATGCAGTCACGCACATACACACACATACGCAGTCACGCACATACACACACATGCAGTCACACACATACACACACATGCAGTCACACACATACACATGCATGCAGTCACGCACATACACACACACATGCAGTCACGCACATACACACACATGCAGTCACACACATACACACACACGCAGTCACACACATACACACACACGCAGTCACGCACATACACACATGCAGTCACACACATACATACACACACGCAGTCACGCACATACACACACATGCAGTCACACACATACACACACATGCAGTCACACACATACACATGCATGCAGTCACGCACATACACACACATGCAGTCACACACATACACACACAGGCAGTCACACACATACACACACACGCAGTCACACACATACACACACACGCAGTCACGCACATACACACACATGCAGTCACGCACATACACACACATGCAGTCACACACATACACACACATGCAGTCACGCACATACACACACATGCAGTCACGCACATACACACACATGCAGTCACGCACATACACACACATGCAGTCACGCACATACACACACATGCAGTCACACACATACACACACATGCAGTCACACACATACACACACATGCAGTCACGCACATACACACACATGCAGTCACGCACATACACACACATGCAGTCAGGCACATACACACACATGCAGTCACGCACATACACACACATGCAATCACGCACATACACACACATGCAGTTACGCACATACACACACACGCAGTCACGCACATACACACACACGCAGTCACGCACATACACACACACGCAGTCACGCACATACACACACACGCAGTCACACACATACACAGACACGCAGTCACGCACATACACACATGCAGTCACGCACATACACACACATGCAGTCACACACATACACACACATGCAGTCACACACATACACACACATATGCAGTCACACACATACACACATGCAGTCACACACATACACAAACACGCAGTCACGCACATACACACATGCAGTCACACAGACACACACGCGCAGTCATGCACATACACACACATGCAGTCACGCACATACACACATGCAGTCACACACATACACACACATGCAGTCACGCACATACACACACATGCAGTCACGCACATACACACACATGCAGTCACGCACATACACACACATGCAGTCACGCACATACACACGCGCAGTCATGCACATACACACACATGCAGTCACGCACATACACACACACGCAGTCACACACATACACACACATGCAGTCACGCACATACACACACATGCAGTCACGCACATACACACACATGCAGTCACGCACATACACACACATGCAGTCACGCACATACACACACATGCAGTCACACACATACACACACATACGCAGTCACACACATACACACACACGCAGTCACGCACATACACACACATGCAGTCACGCACATACACACACATGCAGTCACGCACATACACACACATGCAGTCACACATACACACACACGCAGTCACGCACATACACACATGCAGTCACACAGACACACACGCGCAGTCATGCACATACACACACATGCAGTTACGCACATACACACACATACGCAGTCACGCACATATGCATGCAGTCTTGCAAATACACAAACATGCAGTCAACACTCAGTCACGCACACACGTAGTCTTGTATACACATGCAGTCTTTTACACAAGCAGTCATACACACGCAGTCACATGCACTCATGCGGTCGTGCACACAGTCAGACACCAGCAGGCATGCGCACACATGGTCATACACACACGGTCATGCACATGCAGTCACGCATATACGCACACGGAGTCACGTATACACATGCAGACTTGCACATATACGGGTCGCAGAAATGTGCGCACACAAACATATACAGACATATACAAAGACACATACAGACATAAACATATTTGAAGACATACAGAAAAATACATGTAAACAGACATATCACATATTACAACTGTGCTGGTCTCAGAGATGGTCTTCAATGTCCAAGGGCTACTAAATGGATTTGATGCTTACATTCATGTGATAATTTACCCCATACTGTAAATTATACTAATATTAGTGGTTTCCCTGGGAAGAAGCTAAACCACCCTAGCCACCGGTCTGAGGGTCCTTGGGATACTACAATTTAGGGTAAGCGGTCATAGGCCCTTTGGTCCATTATTCTGATACTTATACATTTGCTGATGGTGGCCCTGGGAGTTGGTATTTTAGTGACACACTTAGTGCTTATACTCTCACCACTTGCCCTATATAGATTACCTGGGTCAACCTGTTACCACTAGCCTAAAACACCCCGCTTTTCCCAGCCTATACCTTGCATAGAGCTATATATAATCTCTGATTGGTTTTCCCCTGGGGGGGTTTCCTTACACTTACCCCTATGCACACGGTTTTTGTCTTTATTGTCTATTTGCTATTATGTATACATCTGTATTTAATAAAGATTTTGTCATATTTTTGCATAAGAAACTCCTAGTTTCTCTGTTTTTTTCCAAATGATACTAATATTAGTGGTTTCCCTAGGAGCATCAGGAGCTAAGATGTTATTATACAGATGAGGGAACACTGCGAAAAATGTAATAATCTATAGTAAGGGGTATATTGGGGCTCATTTACCCCAAAAATGTCCTTGTTACCCATCCCAAGAAGTCAGAGCTCAGTGTAATGAGTACAATGCCGCACGTTACTAAATCATTGTGCCGTCTATAAACATGGACCAGTGCATCCTACTGTAAACTCTAGACATATTAGCTGTCATCCAAAGAGCACCATGACCTAAAGAATCATGGGAATCTTGGGATGATGGCTGATAAATCTGCTTTTTAAAAATAAAATAAAAAAAATAAAAAAATTGAGGTTTTATTACTATTGATAACAAAGCCAATTTTAATATCAGACAGTATTTCTGAATAAGGCCTAATGTTACCCCTACTATTGTTAAAATATTAGCTGTCACCCCAAAGCCAAAACCAGGTGAGGAACAATCAGAAAAAGGTATAATAGAAACAAGTCACCAATTCTGCATTTATCACCCACTCCTGGTCTTGGCTCCCACTCCTGAGAAAAAATACTGACTGAATACTGACCAAATACTGATAGTGGGGCCGTGGCCTAAGAGCTAAAGTCGGTCTCAGGGGTAGGTAAGCCTTTTTATCATGCTCTCCCACTGCTAACTTATAAAGGAGGCAGAAAAGCGTTTGCCGACATATGATGTAATAGCTCCTCCAATGTCAGGTCTCTATGTATGGAGCAGGTTCAGGAGCTGAGCCCGCATCATACTGGGCAGATGCCTGTACACATAACACCGACAATGAATGGGGTATAGCTACACATTCAGGAAAAAAAATACATGTGTATAATCATTAAGGTCCACTGGACCACAATTCAAGTATGAAATGACCTACAACAATCCAGTAAGGATTAAATAATACAGCAGACATAATGGAGTAAATTCTTTATTTGGATAAATCAGTGATCAGACATGAAAAATACGTTAAAAAACATGTAATTGACAACTATACATTAAAACACACGTGGGGTGTAGAGACACAGCCTATGTATTGAATAGTGGTTCTCCCTAGGATGCACATATATTGGATTTCATCCAGTAAATACATGAATACAAGTAAATTAACACCATCGATATATTAAATACATAAAGTGCATGTGCAGATATATATATGTATATACCAGAATAACATCAAAGAGAAAAACAGTACATCTAATATAACAAATAGGAAAAATCTCATATAATTCTTGTGACACATAACTTGAATATATGGCCGTAATAATGTACATAGTGCAAAAGTCATTGGCCAACATAAGAATAAATATCAGGATATAATGAAGAAATAAAGATGGGATGCGCCAAATCCAGAGGCAGTATGGCATGAGCAGGGTAGGGCTGTGTGACCTCCACCCACAGGCGTTTTGCTCGCGGTTCTACAGGGAGATGCCTGTACACAGCCGGCATCTGTAACCGCAGCCATCAGAGATTGTTCTGATCGCTGCTGTTACACTGATCACTGGCTGCGGATGGGTTATCATGGCAGCTGACTATGAGAACTACTAGGATGAGTGTAAAAATAAAATGTCCCTGTGCTGAGATAATCTTATAAATGTGCCCCTGCTGTGTACTGTGTAATGGCCGTGTCTGACCGTGCTGCACAATGGTCTGATCATACCACAGCTCCTGGGCAGGAGGAAGCAAAAGAGTATACAGACAGGATCACAAAGGATTATTTCTTTCAGGAAAAATATTGCTTAAAAACAGACAGCAAAATGTTTTACCTCACAAAATGAATCAGCTGTGATCCCGTGTTGTAATGTCTGTATACTCTTTTGTGTCCTCCCCTGCCCAGGAGCTGTGGTATGATCAGACCATGGCCCTGTAAGGTCAGACACATCCATTACACAGTACAGACCAGGGGCACATTTATAAGATTATCTCAGCACAGGAACATTTTTTTAACACATCCAATTGTAGAACTTATTTTTACTCCAAGATCTATTAGTTAAAATGTACTTTGTTTGTGGGAAAACCCTTTAAATTCCATAAGAGGACTGAAAAAATAAAGTAAACATACATAAAAAAGTGTTAAAAATAAAACCAAATAAAAACTTATAATAATTTGAATCAACCCTTTTCCTTTATTAAGTACAAAAAATATATATATATTATTATCAAAATATTCAATTAAGTGTGTTTTTGGCCGACACACTTTCCTAACAAAAGGCAATAAAATGTGATCAAAACATCTCCCCACCTCACAAAAAAAAGAATAAAACATTTGCAGGTCTTAGAAAATGGACGCACAAACCCAATGGTTTTTATTTACAAATGTTCACATTTTTTTTCATCACTTAAATTTAAAAAAAAAAATAGACAAGTTTGGGGTCTTAGTAAATGTTCAGACCTGGAGATTCATTTTACCCAGTCATTTTTATTGCACGATGAATACCACATGAACAAAAGAAAAAAATCAATGGTGGAGTTGCTTTTTTTCTTCTTTCTTTTTTTCACCATTTCAATGAATTTGGAATTTGAAATTACAACTCATCCTGCAAAACGCAATCCCTCATACGCTATGGTGATGGAAAAGCAAAAAAGATATGGCTCTTGGAAGAAGGGGAGGGAAAAAAGTAAAGTGTAAAGATGAGAATTGTCAGTGTTGGGAAGGGGCTTAAGTAATGGATATCTTACCTTGGTCTGGAATGCGAAGTCTGCGCGGACAAGGAAGGGGCTCCCAGATGCCAGCTGTAAAACCCGTCGCTCCACCATCCCAGAAGCATCACCGGAAGCAAGCAGGGCTCTTTTGCTGATGATCTTAGTAGCAAAATATTTGCGGGTAGATGTATCCTCCGCCAGCACGACCATGCCAAAACTTCCCCGGCCGAGCACATGATGGAACAGTAATCTCCTTTTGAAGTTATCAGACACTGTGGCTTCACTGCTATCCTCTTCTTTCTTCAGATCCATGGCTTTCTGTCCTGATGAAATCCTTCGTCGTTTTATACCCTGGATCTCCTTTGAAGATGTCTTTTCATCTCCCAATGAGCTGAAGATGGCTCCTCGCTTCTTGGCTCCCATCTTCAGATGTGCCTTCATCTCTTCCTCTCCATCTTTCTTCTGGACAGGTTGTTTTGTCGTCTTGACTGAAGACTTCCTCTCATCATCAGATGTGTCATAGGTAGGTCTTCGTCTGTTCACTCCTTCTCTCCTAAATTTCGCTTCCATTTTGTCGCTCTGCTCAGCAGACATCTCCTCAACTGTCGCCAGTCACCTCCAACTGTCACTCACTGCCGATCAAATGTAAGCATCTCAGCTAGCGCACAGCAATCCACTGGTCATGTGATCAGCAACTGACCAGTGACATTTATAAGATGCATAGCCTTTCACTGACATTTAATACATGGGTATTTAAAATTATGCCAGGTGATCTGTGGAATACAAGGTGCAACTGTTACTAATATTAGTAAATCTGCACCAAGTGCCCAATTTGACTGATGTTTGTTAATATAGATATGAGATATATATACATATATATATATATATACACATACAAACTATATATACATACAGTATATATACAGTACAGACCAAAAGTTTGGACACAACTTCTCATTTAAAGATTTTTCTGTATTTTCATGACTATGAAAATTGTACATTCACACTGAAGGCATCAAAACTATAAATTAACACATGTGGAATTATATACTTAACAAAAAAGTGTGACACAACTGAAAATATGTCTTATATTCTAGGTTCTTCAAAGTAGCCACCTTTTGCTTTGATGACTGCTTTGCACACTCTTGGCATTTTCTTGATGAGCTTCAAGAGGTAGTCACCAGAAATGGTCTTCCAACAATCTTGAAGGAGTTCCCAGAGATGCTTAGCACTTGTTGGCCCTTTTGCCTTCACTCTGCGGTCCAGCTCACCCCAAACCATCTCGATTGGGTTCAGGTCTGGTGACTGTGGAGGCCAGGTCATCTGCCGTAGCACCCCATCTCTCTCCCGCTTGGTCAAATAGCCCTTACACAGTCTGGAGGTGTGTTTGGGGTCATTGTCCTGTTGAAAAATACATGATGGTCCAACTAAACGCAAACCGGACGGAATAGCATGCCGCTGCAAGATGCTGTGGTAGCCATGCTGTTTAGTATGCCTTCAATTTTGAATAAATCCCCAACAGTGTCACCAGCAAAGCACCCCCACACCATCACACCTCCTCCTCCATGCTTCACGGTGGGAACCAGGCATGTAGAGTCCATCCGTTCACCTTTTCTGCGTCGCACAAAGACACGGTGGTTGGAACCAAAGATCTCAAATTTGGTCTCATCAGACCGAAGCACAGATTTCCACTGGTCTAATGTCCATTCCTTGTGTTCTTTAGCCCAAACAAGTCTCTTCTGCTTGTTGCCTGTCCTTAGCAGTGGTTTCCTAGCAGCTATTTTACCATGAAGGCCTGCTGCACAAAGTCTCCTCTTAATAGTTGTTGAAGAGATGTGTCTGCTGCTAGAACTCTGTGTGGCATTGACCTGGTCTCTAATCTGAGCTGCTGTTAACCTGCGATTTCTGAGGCTGGTGACTCGGATAAACTTATCCTCAGAAGCAGAGGTGACTCTTGGTCTTCCTTTCCTGGGGCGGTCCTTATGTGACCCAGTTTCTTTGTAGCGTTTGATAGTTTTTGCAACTGCACTTGGGGACACTTTCAAAGTTGACCCAATTTTTCAGACTGGCTGACCTTCATTTAATAAAGTAATGATGGCCACTCATTTTTCTTTACTTAGCTGCTTTTTTCTTGCCATAAAACAAATTCTAACAGTGTATTCAGTAGGACTATCAGCTGTGTATCCACCAGACTTCTGCACAACACAACTGATGATCCCAACCCCATTTATAAGGCAATAAATCCCACTTATTAAACCTGACAGGGCACACCTGTGAAGTGAAAACCATTTCCAGCGACTACCTCTTGAAGCTCATCAAGAGAATGCCAAGAGTGTGCAAAGCAGTCATCAAAGCAAAAGGTGGCTACTTTGAAGAACCTAGAATATAAGACATATTTTCAGTTGTTTCACACTTTTTTGTTAAGTATATAACTCCACATGTGTTAATTCATAGTTTTGATACCTTCAGTGTGAATGTACAATTTTCATAGTCATGAAAATAAAGAAAAATCTTTAAATGAGAAGGTGTGTCCAAACTTTTGGTCTATACTGTATATATATATATATATAATATAGATACGTTTGTTCTAATTTTTTTTTCTTAAGGGGAATCTGTCACCCAGATTTTGCTACTTCATCTGAGAGCAGCACGATGTAGAGGCAGAGACCCTAATTCTGGTTATGTACAAGGTGCATCTCACAAAATTAGAATATCATCAAAAGTTAATTTATTTCAGTTCTTCAATACAAAAAGTGAAACTCATATATTATATAGTCATTACACACAGAGTGATCTATTTCAAGTATTTATTTCTGTTAATGTTGATGATTATGGCTTACAGCCAATGAAAACACAAAACTCATTATCTCAGTAAATTAGAATACTTTATAACAACAGCTTGAAAAATGATTTGAAAATCCGAAATGTTGGCCTACTGAAATGTCTGTTCAGTAAATGCCCTCAATACTTGGTCTGGGCTCCTTTTGCATCAATTACTGCATCAATGCAGCGTGGCATGGAGGCGATCAGCCTGTGGCTGCTGAGGTGTTATGGAAGCCCAGGTTGCTTTGATAGCAGCCTTCAGCTCGTCTGCATTGTTGGGTCTGGGGTCTCATCTTCCTCTTGACAATGCCCCATAGATTCTCTATAATAGATTCTCTATGGGGATTAGGTCAGGCGAGTTTACTGGCCAATCAAGCACAGTGATACTGTTGTTTGTAAACCAGGTATTGGTACTTTTGGCCGTGTGGACAGGGGCCAAGTCCTGCTGGAGAATGACATTTCCATCTCCCAAAAGCTTGTCAGCAGAGGGAAGCATGAAGTGCTGTAAAATGTCCTGGTAGACGGCTGCGCTGAGTTTGGTCTTGATAAAACACAGTGGACCTACACCAGAAGATGACATGGCTCCTCAACCATCACTGATTGTGGAAACTTCACACTAGACCTCCAGCAGCTTGGATTATGTGCCTCTCCACTCAGGGCCGGCTCCAGGTTTTCGTGGGCCCCGGGCGAAAGAGTCTCAGTGGGTCCCTTTAGCACATACCACAATTCATGATTCATGATGCACAGATGCGGCAGAGAAATATAGGTATAGTACAATGCCAAAGATTTCACTCCCTTCTTACATTATATGAGTGATATCTATTGTAAATTCTACAATATCTCAGAAAATGGTGAATCCTCGCAGCGCACAGTGCAGAGCAGACAGTATAGTCCTCCATACAGTATTATGGGCCCCATATAATGCTTCATACGGGATACTGGCCCCCATATAATGCTCCATACAGTATACTGGTCCCCATAAAATGCTTCATGCAGGCTGGGCCCCATATATTGCTCCATCCTGTATGGGCCCTATCCTGTATGGGCTCCATATAATGCTCCATCCTGTATGGGCCCCATATAAAGCTCCATCCTGTATGGGTCCTATCCTGTATGGGCTCCATATAATGCTCCATCCTGTATGGGCCCCATATAAAGCTCCATCCTGTATGGGCCCCATATAATGCTCCATCCTGTATGGGCCCCATACAGTATAATGCTCCATCCTGTATGGGCCATATATATTGCTCCATCCTGTATGGGCCCCAGAGATTGCTCCATGCTGTATGGGCCCCATATATTGCTCCATCCTGTATGGGCCCCATACAGTATAATGCTCCATCCTGTATGGGACATATATATTGCTCCATCCTGTATGGGCCCAGAGATTGCTCCATGCTGTATGGGCCCCATATATTGCTTCATTCTGTATGGGCTCCATCCTGTATGGGTCCCATAGATTGCTGCATTCTTTATGGGCTCCATCCAGTATGGGCTCCATCCTGTATGGGCCCCATATAATGCCCTATGCCTCCATACATAAAAAAAATCAAAAAATCAAATACTCACTTCACCTCTCCTGCTGCTGCTGCTCCGGACTCCTCAGCGTCGCTGGTGTCTTCCCGCTGTCTGCACTGTGACTGCTCAGCACAGGGCGCGCTGGAAAGACGTCATCGCGTCCTCTGACCTAAGATGTCACAGTCAAGAGACGGAAGAGACCAGAGCTGTGGAGGCACTGGGAGAGGTAAGTATTGTGTCGGGGCCCTGAGCAAGCGGGGGGAACCCACTCGCGGGCGCTGGCACCACACTCCTCTGCTCACGGGCCCCATAGCATGCTGGGTGCCCGACAGCGAGTGGGCCCCCGCCCCGCCTGCTCAGGGCTCCGGCACTTGCCCGGGTGCTGACGCTGGGCCTGTCTCCACTCTTCCTCCAGACTCTGGGACCTTGATTTCCAAATGAAAATTGTAAATCTGGGACCTTGTGGAGTGTGTCAATGACTGCCTTCAGGACATCTGTCAAGTCAACAGTCTTCCCCATGATTGTGGAGCCTACTGAAACAGACTAAGGGACATTTTTAAATGCTTAGGTAGCCTTTGCAGGTGTTTTTTGTTAATTATTTTAATTTACTGAGATAATGACTTTTGTGTTTTCATTGGCTGTAAGCCATAATCATCAACATTAACAGAAATAAACACTTGAAATAGATCACTCTGTCTGTAATGAATCTTTATAATATATGAGTTTCACTTTTTGGATTGAAGAACTGAAATAAATTAACTTTTTGATAATATTCTAATTTTGTGAGATGCACCTGTATCACTTACTGGGCTGTGTGCTGCCGTTTTGATAAATATACTATTTTATCTGCTGCAGATCTACCAGTTCTCTGAATGCGGAGCTCTGTATAGCCCCGCCAAACCACTGATTAGCTGCTTTCTGTGTACACTGTGCAAAGGCAAAATCAACTAATCAGTGAGGGACAGGGATATACATAGCTCATGAATATGGAGGACTACCTGGTAGCAGGTGTACTAGTGATATATTCCTGCTGGTAAAATAGTGATTATATTAAAACTACAGCAAGCGGCCTAGTAAGTGACACATCCCTTGAATCAAGGTGAAAAAAATGATGACAGATCCCCTTTTAGATTAGTATTGCCTTATTCATACTGACCTGGAAAATCATATTGACAGGTAATTTTTACTGCACACTGAATGCCACACATACACACAAATTATGGAATTTCATTTTTAACACCATTTTACCCCACTTTTTTTTCGCTTTTTCAATATATTTTATGATAAAATGAGTAGTGACGTATAAAACTACAACTCGTCCTCCAAAAAAAGCCTGTGGTTCTTGGAACAAATGGATGAAAAAATGAAAGCACAAAAAAAAAGTCTGGGTCAAGAGTTAAAGGGAATCTGTCACTAGGTTTTTGCTACCCCATCTGAGAACAGCATAAAATAGAGGCAGGGACCCTGATTCTAACGATGTATCACTTACAGAGCTGCTTGATATTGTTGAGGGAGGGCAATAACCCTTCACGGTTGACCAAGTGAGTGTCAAATTATTATGTTGATTGCGCAATCCACAGAAAACCAAACGGAGGCAATACTCTGTATGGGAGGATTCAAAGAATCTCTGATTGCATTTATTTTGCTTAGCATTTGATATTGTTTTGAGTTTATCAATAGCCAATCCCCTACAGCCGTACTACAGTACTACAGGCTTGAGCCAATGTTAGTGCAATTATTACGGAAACACATATATGGTCATATTCTCATCGTTAGTTCGAAGCACTATGTAAATGTACAAGGTCAATCCTGGCCTAGACTAGTTAGATAACAGGAGCGGGTG
Source organism: Phyllobates terribilis (assembly GCF_046119375.1). Lineage (NCBI taxonomy): Eukaryota > Metazoa > Chordata > Amphibia > Anura > Dendrobatidae > Phyllobates > Phyllobates terribilis. The sequence goes on from NW_027362933.1 coordinate 2,322,085, forward strand.
TCTGACAAAATGTTCTTGAGATAAAAAGTTAGTGTGAGAAAGTTCCATGTAAAGCATGAGAAAAGCAGGAAAGAAGTATGTTATGCAAGGAGTGATAATAACATGATTTTGAAACAAGCAGACTACATGGAGTTGCTATACCATGAATATCAATATGTCCTTTACAATATAATTTTGATAAAATCACAGTTTTATCTGCTGCAGATCTAGCAGTTCTTTGAATGCTGAGCTCTCTAAAACCCCACCCCCATCACTGATTGGCAGCTTTCTGCTCATGTACAGTGTACACAGAGCTCATGAATATGCTGGACTACCTGGCAGCAAGTTTACTAATCCTCTAATGATAATCTCCTCCTGATAAAACAGTGATTTTATTAAAACTACACTAAGCAGCCCAGTAAGTAACACATCGCTGGAGTCAAGGTCTCTGGCTCTACATTATGCTGCTATCAGATTAGGTGTAAAAAAAACCTTGTGACAGATTCCCTTAGTCTTTCCTCTTAACAAAGATCCTCCATGCCCCTTACCTGTTTTGTTGCTCTTCCTTCTACTTTTTCGCAGTCCAGGACATCCTTTCCATGAACTGGTACCGATAACTAAACTGCATATTCCAGATGAGGCCCCACTTACGCTTTGTAAAGTGGTAATATTACGTCTCTGTCCTACAAGTTCATGATTCTTTTAATACATGACTATATCCTGCTGGCTTTAGAAGCCACCTACTGACATTGCATGCTGATATTTTGTCTGTGATCTACAAGTACTCCCAGAGATATGAGAGACTTTTATTTTTTCCTGTCGATTTCCTGAGGGAGTAGTAGTAGTTCTGGGAAAGTAGTTCCATGAAAAGCTGTCCCAGAATTGAATGGTTCAGAAAGTTACTGCCAATTACTTAAGTACTGCAGAAAAGTAGATGCAGGAGATGGGAGTAATTTGCACTAAAAGGGATAGTTATAAGCAGGGGCGTAACTATAGTGGGTGTAGGGCTTCAGTCGAACCTGGAGTTCAGGTGGACCCAAAAGGTACCTTTGTATCATATGAGTACAGAAATCCTATCAAAGACTCGTGATGGTTGAGTCCCCTAGTGGAGAATTTGCATTGGAGCCCACAAGATTAAAGTTGCTGAACTCAGGGAATTCGAACAATCTACGATTAGCTTTGCAAAAGTTGCCTAAAATGGCTGCTGTGAGTTTATACAATGTAGAAGATTACATCAGCGACCGATGGATCAAATGACGTGGGGCAGGTTTGCAGTTATCACATCACATTACATAACACAACAAATAAAAAGGGACTATCATAGCCTGCATAAAAGCAGAAGCAGGAAATGAAGCAGCTATTTTAGGGTCATTCTGGATAGTGATAGAATGTCACAGTTCACAGCTTATCTATAGAGATAGAACCAATCCCAAGGGCTACAATAAAACTTAAAGGTGTATTATCATCTGAGATAATGGCACATAGAACGTATATGGTACAAATGTTTGATATGTAGAAGTCCTGGAAGAGCAACCTAGCACCTATCGGGAGAATAGGGACCCATATTTGCTGTAGTTCAAATAGTTAATGTGAGGTGCTGAATAATAATAATAATAATTTTTATTTTTATAGCACCAACATATTCCGCAGCACTTTACAATTTTAGGGGGGACTTATACAGACATTACAGAATAAGCATAACTCAGATATTAAAAGGAGTGAGGGTCCTGTTCGCAAGCTTACAGTCTATAAGAAAATAGGGGAGACACAAAAGGTAAAATGTACAAATATTGTATAATACAGCCATAATATGCTAAATAGGGTAAGTACATAACACTACATGAACTGGTCGCCAGCCAGTATGTGTACAGTACAGACAGAGGCTAATCAGTGCATGGATGGTATGAGCATGATTTTGAAGAAAATTTTAATATGGGCCAACTGGGACAGTTACAGTAGATAAGTGTGTTGAGGCGATAAGCCAGTCTAAAGAAATGGGTTTTTAGGGCATGCTTAAAACTGTGGGTATTGGGAATTAATCGAATTGTCCTGGGTAGTGCATTCCAAAGAATTGGCGTAGCACGTGAGAAATCCTGGAGACGGGAGTGAGAGGTTCGGATTATGGAGGATTTTAGTTTTAAGTCACTAGCGGAATGGAGGGCCTGTATAGGGTGGTAGACTGAGACGAGGGAGGATATGTAGGGCGGTGCTGAATCGTGGATAGCTTTGTGGGTAAGAGTGATAGGTTTATATTGAATGGGCAACCAGTGCAATGACTGGCACAGGGAAGAGGCATCAGTGTATTGGTTGGTGAGGAATATGATCCTGGCTGCAGGACGGATTGGAGAGGGGAAAGTTTCAGCCAAGTTTTTCACTACTTCTTACAAAACTCTGTGGAGATATCCATATGCATGTATGACCACTTCTCCACCTCATCTATATTTTTGGAGTGCTAGTTAGAGTTAAGGAGTCCACCAATTGTGCAAATATATGGGATTCCAGAGATGGAACACAGTGCACTGCTGGTACTTACTCGTTCTTGCACCAACTTATTTACTCTATTCTTTTTTCTGAAATGGTGAATTCATGTGAGAACTACCAGACACAGACAAGTACAGTGCCTGGAAAAAGTATTCTTTCCAAGGGGACTTTTCCATATTTTTTTCACGTTACACCCACAAACTTGGGAATCTGGAAATTGTCATCTGCCCCCCTAAGTCAATACACTGTAGAACCATCTTTCACTGCAATTACTGCTACAAGTCTTTTGGGGTATGTCTCTACCAGGTTTGCACATCTGGAGGCTGAAAATGTTTGCCAATTCTTCTTTACAACTTAGCTCCAGCTCAGTGAGATTGGATGCGGATGGTTTGTGAACAGCAAGTCTTGCCACAGATTCTCAATGGGATTTAGATCTGGACGTTGACATGGTCATTCAAACACATGAATATCCTTTGACTTTTCACCTTTCTCACCTCTCTCATATATCTATTTATGCAGTCTCCCCTGTTCCAAGTCTTATTTTCACATAGCACGCCTTGGGTTCACTGCGCATGCGCATGGTGGAACGCAACTCACCGCTCTCTTTCAGTATGATACCGGCGCGTCACATCCGGCCGACGATGGAACGCAGACTGCACTGCATCTTTCGGCCGCGGTGGTCCAGGTAACATCTATCAGCCATCACCATTCATACTTACCTCTTCCTGTTCTGGCGCATATAAAATGGGACACATTTCCCATGTGCATACACCGGCACACTGACTGTTAGTTATGCCACATGGACGCACCCTGGTGATACTCCTGGATTCAAATAAGTAAGTTGCACAGCTATATACTCAGTTTGATACTCTCTGATACGCACTCTGAGGACTCCAGTTTCTTTTTACCTTTGGGGCATATTTATGACTTTTCATATATTTCACTATTTCTCCAAGTATTCTACCTCCTGCTTTGTTCTGAAATGAATACCTTTGGAATTCTAAGTTTGCCAGTTCCCCTTTTTTTGATTATATGGCATTGGATGATTTCTTACTGATTATTTTTATATTATAGGTACAATTTGCGCTTGAATATGACCGCCTATGCTTAAAATAAGTGACCCACTACTTGGCAACCTTGCATATGAGCTTTATGTATGTTTGGAAAAAAATGTATGTATGTAATATGTATGGCTCTATTATTTGTGTGACCATATTAAATGTAGTATTCATATTTTTCATTGCCACAGATTACCTTGATAAAGGCAATTAGCCAAAACAAAACGTTCCGGTGGTTATTATCTTGTTACAGTCACTCTTTGGAATTAAAAAAAAAATTCTTGAAATGATATACAGTTGTTTTTTCACTTATTAGTGCCGGAGGTTTAGTTAAGATATTAATGGACTATTTTCCTCCTGAGCACAAAATTTTTTTTTTAAACAGTGTGAACCCTTATTGTTCTTCTGATATCCTTTGACTTAAACCAGGGATGCCAAACTCAGAGAGCTAAAATGAAAAACTTGGACAAAATTACGGGTCAACCGGTATACAGTATAATGGGCCCCAGATAGTCCTCCATACAGAATAATGGACCCCACATAGTCCTCCATACAGAATAATGGGCCCCACATAGTCCTCCATACATTATTATGGGCACCACATATTCCTCCATACAGAATTTTTATGGCTTGCTTTCAAAAAACGCTTTATTTTTGCCACTCTTCCATAAAGACCAGATTTCTGGACTAGTAGTTGTCTTGTGGACAGATTCTCCCACCTGAGCTGTGGATTTGCAGCTCCTCCAGAGTGACCATGGGCCTCTTGGCTGCTTCTCTAATTAGTGCTCTCCATACAAGGACTGTCAGTTTAGGTGGACGGCCATGTCTTGGTAGGTTTGCAGTTGTACCATACTACTTACGTTTTTTTTATTATCGATTGAACTGTGCTCCGTGAGTTATTCAGAGCTTGGGCTATTTTTTTTATAACCTAACCCTGCTTTACTCTTCTCCATAGCTTTATCTCTGACCTGCCCGGTGTATTCCTTGGTTTTCATGATGCTGTTTGATTCCTAATGTTCTCAAATAAACCTCTGAGATCTTCACAGAACAGCTGTAGTTATACTGGCAATAAATTATACGCAGGTGGACTCAGTTTACTCATTATGTGACTTCATTGGTCAGTCAGGATTTTATTTAGGGGTAGTAGACTACAGGGGGCTGAATACAAATGTGGCACCCTGCTATGCATTGGTGCCACAGATCCTAGAGGGGTGCATGAACGGATTCCTCCACAAGAGGCCCTCATAGCATACACACACCTCCACCTCCCACCTCAGACCACCAGAGGGAGCCCGTTAGGGATATAAAAAGGGAAGGTGGAGCTAGGCAGTCAGTCTGGAGAACAGTTTCCTCTGGGACAGAGCTAGTTCCAGTCTGTGAGGATCCAGTCTGTAGAAGGAAGCCTGTTGAGAGGAGCTCCTGCAGTAGCCATCCTGCAGTGGAGCACAGTCCAGACTCATTGAGCTCAGGTAGTGAGCCCAAGGCGTGCCGACGCCATAAGAGCGGTGAAGAGTAGCGAGGCCTACTGCCAGTGTGAAGCCTAGTGAGGGCCCCGAGCAGGCTGAAGGCAAGTGGAGTAAGCAAGCTACGTAGGGGGCAGAGGAGCTTAACCAGCTCACCCCACAAGCACTTACCGGACACCGGGTCCGCGTCTGCAAGGATCTCTAGGACCAGCAGAAACAACTGGGATCCCTGGCGAACTACATGTCCCAGGAATACCAAAAGCTGACCGTAATACCAGGGTCAGGAGTCACTGAGGCCCAAGATACCAGGGAGTGTGAACTCCAACAGAAGGCTCTACCACCAGGTCAGCAGGTGCAAGACAGAGACCAAGTTAGGCCTAGCTTCAGGCAGGTCATAAACTTACTAGGAAATGGCAAGAAACAGGAGGCCCCACACCCGCTCACTGGGGAGAGTCCTGAAATGCACCCTTCACCCTACAGTACCCTGGATCGTGCCTGAAAACACCACCAGTAAAGGTACTGAAGTGAACTGTCGTGTGTGTGCCTATTCTTCCTTTGACCTGGCCGGGTCCCCTCTGTCCTGCATCCCTTCTCCTACGCTGCCCTGAGGCCCCGCTCCACCTGTGGGGAGCAGGACCAACTAAGCTGCCCGACCACCGGCCTCAGAGGACTGTAGCAGCTCTGGTGAGTCTCACCAGACACCACAGGTGGCGTCACGAACTTTCCCCTTTTCCCATACACCTTTCCCCCAATTCCTTGCTTTTTTTTAAGAGTGACCCCAGGGTACGGCCCCGGGAACCGGCCACCGCGGCATCCCCCAAAACCAACAGCAAGGCCCGGGCGCCGAGTCCCCATCCCTTGGGCTCGTCATCTCTTCCTGGCGTTACGAACAGGATCCTGTGCCCGCTGCAACGACGGAGTGTTGTGTCCGTTGCCACCGGGTAATGTGCGCCTTTAATCAAAAACTGTATATTTAACTGTGGCGAAGATTGCCGCCATTGTTGGGCCGCCGAGCAGGAAGAAGGGCGTAACCGCGGGAAACTGAGAGGCGTACCTGCTAAAGCGCGTGAAGCCCCGGACACGCCCCACGCCTCGACGTCAAACCAAGAAGCGCCAGGTCCTGGAAGGAGCACCGGTGAATGCTCTGACGTAGGACGCAAGCGACGCAAGGTACTGAAGAAGAACGTCACCTGCGGAGCTGCGGCCTACCGGAAGAAAAAAAGAGAAGGTTGGCCACAGTTAGCTAGGGGGGCGACAGAATGTCCGAAGAACAGCACAACACCGGAATACCGGTTAACCGCCCTGATGCTCAACTTGTGCCCGACGCCGAGCAGGCCGAAGCAGCCACTCCACCAGCAGGGCCTGTAACCCCTGTCATACCCATGGCCCTACCGTACATCCCCGGAGCGAAGTGGCTCCCCCAGTACAGCGGCAAACCAGATACCCTGTCTGGATTTAAGCGGAAAATATGCGGTATACTGGATACGTACTCTATGACAGGCAAGCAAAGAGCCGCTGTGGTATTAGGACAATTAACCGGTGCTGCGGAGCAAGAAGTAGAAACCTGGTCGGCCGCAGACCAAGAGTCAGTGTCCGCAATCTTTAAAAAGTTACAGACTGTCTTTGAGAATCGTATTGAGACAGACCTCCGGATGAGGTTCTACAACTGCTCTCAGCAACCGGAGGACAGTGATCGGGACTATGCCTGGCGTTTACAAGGGGCCCTGCGAGCTCTGAAACAGGTTAGTCCAACCAGCATAAATAATGAAAATAAAATGCTGAAGGAACAGTTTATCTCCAGAGGAGAGCAGGACTGTGCGTTGGTGGTCCCTGGATCATCCAGATGCCACCTTTGACATCCTTAAGGACATGGCTACAAAAGGACTGCAGCCCCTGGAAACAACTACTATCCAATGTTACCAGGGTGGGGCCACCCCAGTGCCTGCAGCGTCCACCTTTTCCCCAGTGGCTGCTGAAGCCAAGGTGCAAGCAACGTCCACTAGTGAGCTGGACAGCCTGCGCTCTGAAGTGCGTCAGTTGAGCAAAACCCTGACCACTGTACTGAGAACCTTGCAGCTGCGGACGGAGCCCGAGGAGGAAGGAAGGATCCTGCTAGCCGACAGCCCTGAGGATGTCCCCTGGATGAGAAGGAGGAAGAGGACAACGCCACCCCCTGGGAGGATCAGCGACCAACGCCGTCCACCGAAGGACCCTGTCTGCCACCGCTGCCACAAGTCAGGTCACACCATTCAGAGCTGTCCTTTAAACGAGAAAACCCTGGGGCCGAGGGCCGACACCCAGGAGTAGACTCCCCAGGCCCAACAGACTGGTACAGCAGGTTTGTGGGAGGAAGACCTTTCCTGTCCGTTGTGCTGGACGGCATTGTGACATCCGCTCTGCTGGACACAGGATCTCAGGTAACCATCATGCCCACCAGCTCCAAACCTTTCCGTTTATGCCTCAAACGGCCTCCCCCTTAACCTAGTCGGGGTTAAGGATGTGGCAGTAAAGGTGGGAAGAGTGGAACTGAAGGACCAGGGACTAATTGTAGTAGAGACTAATCCTGATGATACAAATTTGTATATGGTACTTGGCACTAATATTGTTAGTAACTTTCTGGGAGAAGTGGTGTTCTTGCTCCAACAGATAGCTGACACTGCCAGACCAGGGCAGAGAAGGGCGCTCCAGAAAGAGATCCGAGCTCTTATGTACCAGCAACAGGTAAAGCTAACAGGTGGTGAAATTGGTAATGTACTGGTGACAGACCCGGTACCCATTGTGATTCCCCCGGTGAGTGAAATGCTGATATGGCGTAGAGCAGCAATAGGTCTCAAAGGACGGAGCTACCAGGCGGTAGTAGAGCCCCTTAGCTCCGAGCATAGGCCTACACTCTTGACTGCCAGAGGGGTAGTGGATGTACGCAATGGGAGGGTGCCCATACACCTCCTAAACTATGGGGAGGACGAGATTAGATTACCTTGCTACGCCACTGTTGCCAAACTGTACACAGTAAATAACAACTCCATACACACGGTGGAGCCCTTAACCTCACCAGACGAAGTGGAGGATAATGATCCGGCAACCCAGGTGGAGGATTGGTGTCAACAGCTCCATGTTGGGACAGACACCACTACTGCTCATCAGAAGCAGGGTGTACACCGGGTGGTTCAGGAATACGAGCAAGTATTCAGTAAGCACCCACTTGACTTTGGGAGGATTAAGGGGGCTCAACACCATATCCCCACAGGTGACCATCCACCCATCAAAGAATGTTACAGGCCTATACCACCAGCACACTACCAGAAGGTGAAGGAGATGTTGCACGACATGAAGAAGGCAGGGGTAGTAAGGGATAGTTGTAGTCCCTGGGCAGCTCCCCTAGTTCTAGTCAGGAAAAAGGACGGAAGCTTGAGAATGTGTGTAGATTACAGACAAGTAAATCGCATTACACATAAAGATGCATACCCTTTACCACGTATAGAGGAATCCCTGGCTGCCTTAAAGTCTGCAAATTACTTCTCCACCCTTGACCTCACTAGTGGATACTGGCAAGTAGCTGTTGCTGAGAAGGATCGGGAGAAGACGGCCTTCAACACCCCGATGGGACACTGCGAGTTCAATAGTATGCTGTTTGGACTCTGCAACGCCCCCGGAACGATCCAAAGATTGATGGAGTGCTGCCTGGGACACCGCAACTTCGAGACTGTACTACTATAGCTGGATGATGTGATAGTATACTCCAAAACGTATAAGGACCACTTGAAGCACCTGGCGGAGGTATGCGAGTCGCTGTACCGGTGTGGGATGAAGTTGAAGCCCTCTAAGTGCCACCTGCTCAAGAGAAAGGTACAGTACCTGGGGCACATCGTCAGTTCAGAGGGAGTAGCACCAGACCCGGAGAAGGTCACTGCCATCCAGAAACGGCCGGAGCTGAATTGCCTCAAGGAGGTACGTCAGTTCCTGGGACTAGTCGGGTATTACCGGAGGTTTGTGAAGGACTATACTAAGAAAGCGGCGCCTCTGCAAGACCTCCTGGTAGGAGAGTCCCCCAGAGGCAGAAATCCCCTGTTCCAGTGGGGTAAGGAGCAAGCTGAATCCTTTATTGTGATGAAGGAGATCCTGACCGGCGAAGAGATCCTAGCCTACCCTGACTACAGCCAACCGTTCCTGCTGTACACTGATGCCAGCAACGAAGGATTAGGAGCTGTACTGAGTCAGAAGCAGAATGGCAAAGAGAAGGTGATCGCCTATGCAAGCAGGAAGCTCCGCCCGACCGAGAGGAACCCAGAGAACTATAGCAGCTTCAAGTTGGAGTTCCTGGCCCTGGTCTGGGCCATCACCGAGCGGTTCAAGCACTATCTAGCCTCCAGTAAGTTCACTGCCTTCACTGATAACAACCCCTTGACTCATCTAGAAACAGCCAAGCTAGGAGCCTTGGAGCAACGATGGATGGCTCGGCTGTCAAATTACCAATTCACTATTAAGTACCTGGCGGGCCGCAAGAACGCCAACGCCGATGCCCTGTCCAGGATGCCTCACCAGTCAGACACTGAAGAAGAAGTGGACGACCTGGAGGAGATTGAACTACCTGCCTTTCATCAGAATGGGATGGTCCACGAGCAACGAGCCTCCAGGAGGCCTCGCGGTAACACGTTAAACCCCCTGCCTCACCACAGCTGGAAGGAGACTCAGGACAGCGACCCGGTTGTCAGCCGTATCAAAGAACTGATAACCCAGGAAGGTTCCTCCCTGGAGAAGGAAGCGTCTCTCCAAGCCAAGCAGCTGTGGAATGAGAAGAGCCGGCTGTTCATCTATAGAGAGAAGCTGTGCCGGAGGTACGTCAACCCCAAAACCCATGAGATGGTATGGCAGACAATGGTGCCCAAGACAGACATCCAGATGGTGTTGGAAGCCTACCACGATCAGGCGGGGCACTTCGGCTGGAAGAAGCTAGAGGCCCTGCTGAAGTGTCGGTTTTATTGGGTAGGAATGCGCAGTTCTATTGAGAGGTGCTGCCGGAATTGTGGACCCTGTAGCCTCAGAAGAAAAGACTGCAGCAGCCAGAAGGCACCCCTGCAACCCATCAAGACGACTCGTCCCCTGGAGATCGTGGCCCTGGATCATGTCAAGCTGTCACCCAGCAGGTCAGGATATTCTTATGCCCTGACCATGGTGGATCACTACTCCCGGTTCCTGGTGGTCGCCCCCGTCAAGGACCTGACAGCAGAAACTGCGGCGAAGACATTTCAGGCGTACTTCTGCAGGCCCCATGGATACCCGGAGCAGATGCTGACAGATCAAGGCCCAGCCTTTGAAGCCGAACTGTTCAAGGAGTTCTGCCATCTGTACAGGTGTAAAAAGATCAGGACTACACCATACCACCCCCAAACCAACGGTCTCTGTGAAAGATGAATAACATCGTCATCGACCTGCTGAAGACCTTACCACTAGAGAGAAATCAGTGGCCAGACCTACTACCTGACCTGATAGATCTGTACAACCACATACCTGTGAGTTCCACCAATTGTACTCCTGCATATCTCATGCGAGCCAGACCCGGGAAGTTGCCCATGGACCTGGAGCTTGGTGTAGTAGAACCAGAAGCAGATATGTCCACTGAGGACTGGGACACGACCAGACAGGGGCAGTACAGAAGAGTACAGGCCTGTGTCGAAGACAGTCTCACTCGGGTAAGGGACAAGCAGGAAGCCCACTACAATAAAAGTGCGCCCGCAGAACCCTTCACACCAGGAGAAGTGGTGTTAAAAAGAAAAAGGAGAAACCACAAACTTGATGACCAGTGGGAGAGAGAACCCTACACTGTGTTAAATTCAAGATTCGATAATAGGAAGACCTGCCTAATTAGTAGAGACGGAGGAATAACGACTGCAACGGTATCTAGAGACCATCTGAAGTTGTGTCCTGACCTGCTAAAGCCCCAAGAAGAAGTGCCTCTCACCGTACCGGAGGAACCTAAAGAAGCAGTACTCCATACTGATTTAGGAGATTTCCCGGCAGATTGGCGTCAACTAGGAGGAGCAGTAATAATACCTGTGATCCACTTATTTCAACAGCCAGAAAACCCTCCACAGCAAGTAGAGCCTGTAAGTGCTTCAGAAGAGCCTGCTCAAGAAAAATCCCCGGAAGAAGGATCCCCGGTTTGAGCAGAGCAAGAAGGCCCAGCCAATGGTATACTTGCCAGTCCTGTAGAGAGGTTAAGGCAACCCTGCAGTTCCCCAACACTTAGAACTGACAGAATGGGAGGTAGTGCAAATACTAGTGCCTCACACATCCCAGTACCACGTAGGTCGACTCATAGCACACGAGGTCAGACCCCTGTCAGATACAGAGAATAGAGAAGGAAACTCTGACAGTGTAAATAGTTGCCCCTGGGGTATTATATTGTGTATTTTCATGTATATGTATTTATTAACTTGTACTTTTGCCTTATAATGGACAATTTAAGTGAAACGGACACTTTTCCTTGTTACCTTTAGTTACCCATCAGGGTACATAAAGAACTTTGTGGCTGAGGACTATGTGCAGCCCAAAAACTGCTTCTTGTAAATAATTGCACTCCCTGGAGTGCCCCTTTAGGTGACCTCGGAAGAAAAACCTGTCTGGTGTGGGACTAACGGAGGTCCGACTCAGGATCTCCAAGCCCTGCAGCCACCCCAGGGCCTACGTTGAGGGTTTGGGACAGGTCCCTCAAGCTACCAAGTACTCTACCCTGTGAGATGGACATCCTGTAGGGAACCTCACCAGAAGAGACTTGAATTCTGAGGTTGCTTATTGTATATATGTATATGTTTGTTATTTATAATGTTTTATTATGTAACGTTTAAGCAAAGTGCCTCCCATAAAGGGAAGAGTTATTGTATTGTTGTTATAAAAAGTACTTCAGTCCGGGAGTACTGAGCTTTACTAGGGGGGGAATGTGGCGCCCCTGCTGCGCATTGGTGCCACAGATCCTAGAGGGGTGCATGGACGGATTCCTCCACAAGAGGCCCTCGTAGCATACACACACACACACACCTCCACCTTCCAGACCAGCAGAGGGAGCCCGTTAGGGATATAAAAAGGGAAGGTGGAGCTAGGCAGTCAGTTCCTGCAGAAGATGAGCCTGAGAGAGGTCAGCCTGCAGTGGAGCTCAGTCTAGAGAACAGTTTCCTCAGGGGACAGAGGTAGTTCCAGTCCCTCTAGAGAGAGTTCAGACTCATAAAGCTCAGTCAGTGAGCTTAAGGCGTGCCGATGCCATAAGAGCGGTGAAGAGTAGCGAAGCTTATTGCCAGTGTGAAGCCTAGTGAGGGCCCCGAGCGTGGCCGAAGGCAAGTGGAGTAAGCGAGCTACGTAGGGGGCAGAGGAGCTTAACCAGCTCACCCCACAAGCATTTACCAGACACCGGGTCCGCGTCTGCAAGGATCTCTAGGACCTGCAGAAACAACCGGGATCCCTGGCGAACTACATGTCCCAGGAACACCAAGAGCTGCCTGTAATACCAGGGTCAGGAATCACTGAGGCCCAAGAGACCAGGGAGTGTGATCTCCAACAGAAGGCCCTACCACCAGGTCAGCAGGTGCAAGACAGAGACCAAGTTAGGCCTAGCTCCAGGCAGGTCATAAACTTAACAGGAAAAGGCAAGAAACAGGAGGCCCCACACCCGCTCACTGGGGAGAGTCCTGAAATGCACCCTTCACCCGACAGTGCCCTTGATCGTGCCTGAAACACCACCAGTAAAGGTACTGAAGTGAACTGTCGTGTGTGTGCCTATTCTTCCTCCGACCCGGCTGGGTCCCCTCTGTCCTGCATCCCTTCTCCTACGCTGCCCTGAGGCCCCGCTCCACCTGTGGGGAGCCGCACCATCTAAGCTGCCTGATCACCGGCCTCAGATGACTGTAGCAGCGCTGGTGATCCTCACCAGACACCACGGGTGGCGTCACAAACTCTTTCCTATACCATACACCTTTTCCCCACCATTCCTTCTTTCTTTTAAAGAGTGACCCCAGGGTATGGGCCCGGGAGCCGGCCACCGCGGTGTCTCCACAAAACCAAACAGCAAGGCCCGGGCGCCGAGTCCCCATCCCTTGGGCGCGTCACTTCTCTCAGCACTCCCATCATTGCTCTCTCCTAGCCCCCTCCATCATTGCGCTCTCCCAGCACCCCCATCATTACTCTGTCCCAGAACCTCCATCATTGCTCTCTCCCAGCCCCACATCATTGCTCTCTCCCAGCCCCCCACCATTGCTCTGTCCCAGCACCCCCATTATTGCTCTCTCCCAGCAACTCGTCATTGCTCTCCCCTTCTCCACCATCCCCATCATTGCTCTTCCCAGCTCTATCAGCCCCATTATTGCTCTTCCCAGCCCTATCATTCCTCTCCCCAGCCCCATCAACCCCATTATTGCTCTTTCCAGCCCCATCAGCCCCATTATTGCTCTTCCCAGCCCCATCATTCCTCTCCCCAGCCCCATCAGCCCCATTATTGCTCTCTTCAGCCCCATCATCCCATCATTCCTCTCCCCAGCCCCATCAACCCCATTATTCCTCTTCCCAGCCCCATCAGCCCTATTATTGCTCTCCCGAGGCCCCATCAACCCCATTATCCCTCTCCCCAACCCAATCAGCCCCCTCTCCAACCCCAATATTTCTCTCCCCAGCCCCATCATTGCTCTCTCCAGTCCCATCAGCCCCATTATTGCTCTTCCCAGCCCCATCCCCTCCCCAGCATTTCAGTAAAAAAAAAAAACAACTTACCTCAGCTCGCTCCCCTGCAGCAGCATCCTCCTGGTTGCCGCCAGCTTTCTTCCTGACCCAGGCGCGCGCTGCATGATGACGTCATCAAGCTGCGCGCGCCTGGGTCAGGGAGGAAGCAGAGGACGAACCCTCCAGCTCCCCTGCTATTCTCCTCCTGACAGCAGCGGAGCTGCAGGGATCGCTCCCTGACCACCGCGTGCAGGGAGCAGCTGCACCTTGCGGGCCCCTTGGTGCAGCTGCATGGTGGGGACCCGGCACAGCTGCACCGGCGGTGGTATGTCCACCCCTGGACTGCTATGGGGCCCCCCCGGCTCACGGGCCCCATAGCAGTCGCGTGGTCTGCCGCCATTGGCAGTACGCCACTGTGTACGGAATATACAGTGGGTGTGTGGTGCGTACGGTGTATACAGTGTGTGTGTGGTGTGTACGGCATATACAGTGTGTGTGGTGCGTACGGTGTATACAGAGTGCGTGTGTGTGGTGCGTACGATGTATGCAGAGTGCGTGTGTGTGGTGGTGCGTACGGCGTATACAGTGTGTGTGGTGTGTGCGGCGTATACAGTGTGTGTGTGGTGGTGCGTACGGCGTATACAGTGTGTGTGTGGTGTGTACAGCATATACAGTGTGTGTGTGTGGTGTGTACGGCGTATACAGTGTATGTGGTATGTACAGCGTATACAGTGTGTGTGTGGTGTGTACGGCGTATACAGTGTGTGTGTGTGGTGTGTACGGCGTATACAGTGTATGTGGTATGTACAGCGTATACAGTGTGTGTGTGGTGTGTACGGCGTATACAGTGTGTGTGTGTGGTGTGTACGGCGTATACAGTGTGTGTGTGTGGTGTGTACGGCGTATACAGTGTGTGTGTGTGGTGTGTACGGCGTATACAGTGCGTGTGGTATGTACTGCGTATACAATGTGTGTGTGGTGCGTACGGCGTATACAGTGTGTGTGTGGTGCATACGGAGTATACAGTATGTGTGTGTTGCGTACGCCGTATACAGTGTGTGGTGCGTGTGTGTGTGTAAATTAACCTTAAAGTGTAAATCAACTTTTGGGACGTTTTTTAATGTGGTTTAGGGTCATTAATTCTGAGCAGATTTGTGGGGACCCCAATCCTTTGCTCCTTTGCTTAAAAGACCTCCTAGAAGAGCGCAGCTCAGTAGATAGGAGAGTACACTGAGCAGAGCAAATGCAGCAGAAAGTCATAGTCATGTCTCCTCACCTCTTCACTTCTAAGAGATCTTCTGAGTGATCAGGGTCTCAGATTCGCACTAATCTGCTCAAAATTATAGGACCTAAATCATGTAATATATATCCCAAAATGTAAGTTACTTTTTAAACGTTTAATAGTTCCACTGCTTGCATCTAATCAGTACATTGGTTCCTATACGGTCCACAGTCTGATGATGACTGGTAACAACTCCCAGTATCTCCTTACCATTGCTAAGGACAAACTGGGAGTTGTAGTTAAGTCCTCCATTCTCTGGAATTCCTATTGTTAGCAATGCCCTTCCTCAACCAATTGCAAATACAAAGGATCCATCCATGGGGTGAGATCTTGGGAATAATTGAATCGTACCTACATTTAAAAAAAAAAAAAAAAATCTCCTATTCTTAATAATTACCGTATTTTTCAGACTATAAGATGCACTTTTTTCCTCCAAAATTTTGGAGGAAAGTGGGGGGTGCGTCTTATAGTCCGAATACTATATTATTGTATGGCCGCATGGTGGTGGGTGTGGGGGAGCTGCAGCGGGGGATCAGCGGGGCACAGGAGGCAGCAGCCGCCTGCTGCAGCCTAGCTGTGCCCGCTACTAAAGAAAATGAATATTCCCTGCTCCCCATACCCATGGGCGTGGAGAGCAATGAATATTCATTTCTCTTAATAGCCGGCACACTGTAGCCACAGCGCGGCTCCTGCTGCGCTCTGTGGTCAGTGTGCCCGCTATTAAAGCTCATGAATATTCGCTACAACCCACTCCCATGGGTTGTAGTGAATATCTATGGTTAATAAATAGTTGATAAATAACATTTCCCACATGTCTACTTTACATCAGCACAATTTTAGAACCAAAATTTTTTTTATTAGTGAGCTATAAGGGGTAAAAGTTGACCAGCGATTTCTCATTTTTCCAACAAAATTTGCAAAACCATTTTTTTAGGGACCACATCATATTTGAAGTTACTTTGAGGGGCCTTTATGACAGAAAATACCCAAAAGTGACACCATTCTAAAAACTGCACCCCTCAAGGTGCTCAAAACCACATTCAAGAACTTTATTAACCCTTCAAGTGCTTCACAGGAATTTTTGGAATGTGGAAGAAAAAAATGAACACTTTTTTCACAAAAATGTTATTTTAGACACAATTTTTTTTATTTTCGCAGGGGTAACAGGAAAAAATACGCCAATACCCCATATGTGGGGAAAATACAGTGCTTGGGCGCACGGTAGAGTTCAGAAGGGAAGGAGCACTGTGTGACTTTTTGAACGTAAAATTGGCTGGAATTGAGAGCGGACGCCATGTCGCGTTTGGAGAGCCCCTGATGTGCCTAAATAGTGGAAACCCCCCACAAGTGACTCCATTTTGGAAACTAGACCCCTCAAGGATTTTATCAAGGGGTATACTGAACATTTTGAACCCAGAGGTACGACACAGAATTTGATAACATTAGTTCATCAAATTGAATAAGTTGTCATTAGTCTTGAGTGCAAGTGCTCGCTACTTGAGTTTGCATTGGGTACTCAGGTATGCGCCATGTACTGACATGCTCAAGTCCCCGCTCGCATGCTTCACGGTTATTAGACACCCCAAAAAAAACATCCAGGGATCGCTCGTGCATGGCAGGCAATCCCTGCGAGTTTTTTTTTGGCCACGAAGCATATGGGGTGGAGACTCGAGCATGTCACTTGAGCACCCGCGATACTCGGTGCATACCCAAGCATCCGATGAAAACTCAAGTAGCGAACACTAGTCACCATATCGTCATCTTTTTTTTTTTTTACTTTTGAAAAAAATCCCAAACCTAATACAACCCTAACCCCAACCCTAATACAACCCCAACCCCAACCCTAACCCTAGCCCAACCCTAACCCCAACCCTAATACAACCCTAACCCTAGCCCACCCCTAACCCTAACCCTAGCCCACCCCTAACCCTAACCCTAGCCCAGCCCTAACCCCAACCCTAACACAATCCTAACCCTAGCCCAACCCTAACCCCAACCCTAACCCTAGCCCAACCCTAACACAACCCTAACCCTAGAGTTTATTTTTCACGCCGTTCCTCGTGCGGTATAAGTGATTAGACGGCTTTATTATTCGGGTCGGTGCGATTACAGCGATACCAGAATCATATCAGGTTTTTATGATTGACAGCTGTCACACACTAAAAGACGCATTTTTTTGTAATATCTAGTTTTTGCATCGCCATATTTTGAGAGCTATAATTTTCCATATTTTGGCCAGCAGAGCCATGTGACAGCTTGTTTTTTGCGGGACGAGTTGACGTTTTTATAGTTGCCATTTTCAGGCACTTGACATTTTTTGATCGCTTTCTATTCTGATTTTTGGGAGGCAGAATAAACAAAAAACAGCAATTCCAGAATTGTTATTATGTTTTTTTTTATGCTGTTCCGCGTATGGTGAAATTGATAAGGCAGCTTTATTCTTCGGGTCAGTACGTTTACAGCGGTACCACATTTATATCGTATTTCTATGTTTTGGCGTTTTTACACAATAAAAATTATTTTATAGAAAAAAAAATTTTTTGCATCGCTTTATTCTGAGAGCTATAACTTTTTTATTTTTTGGCTGATGGAGCTGTATGGCGGCTTGTTTTTTGAGGGACAAGATGACAGTTTTCAGTGGTACCATTTTTATTTACATTCGTCTTTTTGATCGCGTGTTATTCCATTTTTTGTTTGGCGGGATGATGATAAAGCATTGTTTTTTGCTTCGCTTTTTATTTTTTTTTTACCATGTTCACTAAAGGGGTTTACTAGTGGGACAGTTTTATAGGTCAGGTCATTCTGGACACGGCGATACCAAATATGTGTTCTTTTATTGTGTTTGTTGTTTTTTTCCTAATAATATTTATTGATGGGTACATTATATATATATTTTTTTTGGTGGATTATTTATTTTTATTTTTTTTTTATATTTTTACAATTTTTTTTTCCATTTTTTAACACTTTTTGAACTTTTATTCTGTTTCCCACTTTGGGACTTTCACTTTTTTTATTCTGATCGCCTGTATAGCACAGAGATGGAGCACCATCCCTGAGCTATACAGGCTGTCAACGCTGCAGATGCAGAAGATACTTTGGTCATGCACTGCGCATGACCAAAATATCTTCCTGCTGTCTGATGACCTGGATGTTGTCATGACGACATCCGGGAAGCTGCGGCAAACAGCGCTGGAGGCCGGGAGAGGAGGTGAGTATTGCGATCACCTCCCCTTGCCCCCGCAATGTTGCGATCGACTTCGATCGCAGCATTGAGGGGGTTAATGTGCCGGGAGCAGTGCGGGACCGCTCCCTGCACATAGTCACAGCTAATACCTGGTGCTATCAGCTGACACCCGGCGGCGATCGCCCCGCACCGCTTGTGTGCGGGCGCGATGGCCATATGACCTAATAGTACGTCATTGGTCCAATCGGCCCAGGTCACCATGATGTACTATTAGGTCACACATCAGAAAGGGGTTAATTTTTAGTGTATTATTGGTTTTAATGATTTGTAATCATGAAAATTATATGTAGATTTATTTATTTCTAAAGCCTGTATGCAATTATCAATCACATCAGTGCCTATCTATTTAAAGCACTCAGCGTGGTATACATTCTGGAATCACCTGATGAAGGGGACAGATCGTCTCTGAAACGCATTGAATAAATCGACTTCTCTTGCCTAACCTGGTGGTTCCTAACTCAGAGCGTGGCGACCTGTGGATCTCCACCACCCACTGTTCATTATCTTTCGCTGTATCATGGCTCCTGAGCATGATGCCGGGGAGGGCAGAAGGTGCTGCAGTGCTCCAGGACCGCAGTCATTACCGCTTAGTATCAGCTTTGTGTCTGGCATGCACAACTACCAGAGGTGAGTGGAATACCTCTCACCCTCCATCTATATGCTGTGACATTCTTCACATGGCGCGCCTTCTCTTTTTGGTTTACTCATTTTTCTGTCTGTGAGCATAGAGCTGATGTGACTTGCCAAAAAGCACAGGTTTGTTTCATCTGTCCAAAGGACATTCTCCCAGAAACTTTGGAAAATTCCCGTCTTGCCTTTTTTATGATTTGCTTTGAACAAAGGTTTCCTCCTCTTCTTCCATGAATTTCACTTTGGTCAAGACAGCGACAAATGGTGCGATCTGACACTAATGTACCCTGACCTTGGAGTTCATCTTTAATCTCTTTGAAAGTTGTTCTGGGCTCTTTTGTAACCATTCAAATTATCCATCTCTTCAATTTGTCATTAATTTACTCTTGCGGCCACATCCAGGGACATTGGCTGCCGCCTCATAGACCTTAAAGCTCTGAATAATATGTGCAAATGTTGTAACAGGAACATTTGTTTGGAAATGGTCTTATAGCATCTACCTTCAACATGTTTGTCTATAATTTTCTTTCTAATTTCCTGAGACAGTTCTCTCCTTACCTTTCTTTGGTCCATGTTCACACACCATGATACCTTTGCAGGAATTGTCTGGTCCAAATTGATAAGTCTGCGGTCACTCTGTGTGACTGCAATAAGATGAAAAACTTGGCACTCAAGATGACTCAATGAATTTTGAGAATTTAATAGTAGAAAAAGTAGTACAAAACAAACGTTTCGGTCATGTAAGACCTTCCTCTGTGTACAGAAATTTTGTTAGTGGACATGTGTAGCGCCCCGAGGGTTCGGCCGCTACAGGGGTATTGCACCTCTACCAGAGGTGTGATATTCCACTCCCAGGTAAGGATGGAGTGTGGACCAGGACTCAGTTAGCTGCATGCAGCACACACACCCCATTTCCGAGGGACAGCTCAACGGTGCTCCCACTAGACAGAAGTGCAGGCACGACCGACCATGTCCCTGCTGGAGTGGGGAGGGAGGGGTGGAACACCCAGTGCTGTAGGGGCAGATAGGGGGCGGTTCCTGAGCGTAGGAAGGAGCCCATTGGTTGCTGGTCACCTGGGCTCATGGCTAGAGGGAGGTATAAAAGGTGGGCACCATCTTAGATCTAGGTTCGTTCTGTGGAGAGGAGAAGACAGGGAGCAGCAGCTCAGGCTGAGTGCTGCTCCAGAGGCAGGCCTAGGGAAGAGGCCGGGGCCTGAGAGGAGAAGGAGAAGTGGGCCTGGAGAAGAGGCCGAGGAGGAGGTGAAGGGGAGCTGAGATTCTAGCTCATCTCAGCTCCAAGAGAAAGGAACAGAAGCAGAAAGGAACTGCAAAGAAGGAGAGACAGAGAAACAGAAGGGCTCAGGAACAAGAAGGTGGAAGGGACCCTAAGAACCCACGAGAATCCAGGGTGAAGGGTCAGGCAGATTAAGGGTACCGGATCCCAAGTTGGTGGAGGAGAAACTACCCTCAGCCAAAGACCGGTCGTCGTGATCATATATTGGTGCGACACCTCATCAAACCTGCTAGGAAGGCACCATATAGGACAGCGGAGGACGGGGCCCACGTTTAACCGCACAGGTCCGCGGCAGCTGGACAAAAGTGGGTCACTGGTGAGGCAGGCCAGAGAAAGGATAAAAGGGGGTCCTGTGCCATGCTCCTGAACTGCCTGGGAGTTGACCGAGCCCCTCACCTGGTGGACGCAGCACGGCTCGGGCGGTCACTGCTGGCCGAAGTGACCTGGAACAAACGAACTGTGAGTAAAGACCCTGGACTGTAACTTGTTGTCTGTGTGCTCCTTCGCGCCTCCAGCACTATCAGCACCGGGACCCGCACTACCATCACTCCCAACATCCACTACACTGCCTTGGGGCTGCACTCTTCCCGTGGGGAGTCACATCACCTCAGCTGCACCCATCATCAGCCCCAGCGGACTGCCTTGCAGCGGCGGTTCCTAATAACCGCAATCCACGGGTGGCGTAGTCGGACATTATTTGGAGCGCATAGCAGACTACCACTGGCCTGACCACCCTGAGCCGCGGGACCGGGCCGCCACTACTACTACCCCCATCGTTCCCCTATCGCCCGGATCCGCGTGCCCCACGGCCCAGGGGGCGAGTCACATGAATGAGAGGTGCAGTGTCCAGCTTCTATATAAACCACTGTGTGGTATCTTATAACAAGGGTGATGGCGGTGGGAACACGGTGTCTGTATACGTCACTATCAATGCTGATCTGTGTAACATCCCCTCCATCACCTGATGTGACCCTGTTGAGTGTTGCGTCTCACATATTGGAGACAGCACCCACATTCCAACAGGTAAACAGTAAATGACATACCACAGGTTAGATGTTGGTAAAACAGAAAAGTTTCTCCTGTCACCTTCGATTGAAAGTAGGTACATCCATGCTTCAACACTGTGTAGCATAAACGCTTAATGTTTGCATTTGGGAGCTATTGGGAGATTCTTAGAAGGTTTATCCCTACTGTTAAAGGAAACCCGTCATCAGGATTTTGCTAAGTAAACTATAGGCATTGTCAGGTTGGTGCTGTTACACTGATTAAAATGATATCTGGTTTGAAGAAATCTGTCTAGTGGTTCTTGTTTAATCTGTTTGCAGTTTGGAGTTAATGAGATGCTTGTGCTTCGAGACCGGCCTGTGGGCAGGTCTTTTTTTTGGTTCTCTGGCCTCATTGTCATCATTCTGGGCTTAAATGACAGGTCACTGAACCTTTAAATACTGCGCTTGCACAGATAGATGCTACTGTGCATGCACCGGCGCCATTTTGTTGGAGGCAAATTTTTTTTTTTAAGACCACAATATTAAATGTGCAGTATTTAAAATAGGAGGAAGGTCATGGAAGGTTATTTAAGCCCAGAGCACGAGCATCTCATTAACTGGAAACACAGATTAAAATGATACCTGGGTTGAAGAAATCTGTCTTATGGTTCTTGTTTAATCAGTGTAACAGTGCCAACCTTTCACTACCTGTAGTTTACTTATCAAAATGCTGAGACAGATTAATTGACCACCAAGGTCACATACACAATTAGTTCTCTATAGTAGGACAATGAGACTCTGTTCAACGTCTATAATAGCAAATCATATAGAAAAAATGACGTATAGGAACATAATTTTGCAAAAAAATCATAAATTTATTAATACACATTAATTAAAAAAACATCCATATTGAAAAAGTGGCATAAATACATAAGTAGTGAGCTGTAATAGAGATGCCAAGACCAATACAATCATATAATAAATAGATTAAACCTACATAGTTGAAGAAAATACGGGTATGGGTAAGTAAACCACATGCCCTATCCCAGCTGTAAGCATAATATCAAAGCTTCAATGCAAATGCTAAGGTGCACAGTGCATAAATAGTTGATATAAAAGTAAATCCATTTAGCACTTGAAAATAAGTGGGAATGTAGTATTACTCACATATGTATTGTTTGTCAGTTCAGGTATCGTCACCCCTACGCGCGTTTCGGCGCTGTGCCTTCTTCTGGGGGTTATAGTATGTCTGGAACCGGTATCCCTTAAGTATTGCTTATTGTCCAATGGGTGAAAGTAAGACAGGACGCAGCTATTAGAATAGCCAACCGCTCACCATAATACATACATATAGAGTCACGTGTGCCCCTGTATTACCACTCACATCTGGAAGTATATAGTAGGACCCCTTCGCTTCAGGACGCAATCATCCGCCCCTCGCCCCCCGTGATAACAAACCACACCTCCCAGGTCACATGAGCGGGACTTGCTATGACGCGTCGGGACACAGTCATCCGCCCCTCGCCACACATAAATACAAGCCACACCCCCCAGGTCACATGGACGAAAATCGCTGTGACATCACAATCTGACCAATGGGGAAAGCCCATAACAGGGGACATAGCGCTATAATGTGGTAAGTATACATTATAAAACGCCCAACAAAAGTGTAGATAAATGAATATAGGAAGTGGACAATCGGATCTAATGAGAAGAGTCGTGGCTAAACCACAGCTATTTAACCCAATAGTGCCCAACTAACGCAATAATGAACCAATCACAGAATAATAAGTGTGAACAGATAACATATCACAACGGAAACAAATCGCAGATCAAAACAAGCAGGATATATCTCAGTAGATGCATATGTAGCACCCTGAGGATTCGGCTGCTACAGGGGTATTGCACCTCAACCCAGAGGTGTGATATTCCACTCCCGGGTAAGGATGGAGTGTGGAACTGAGCTCAGTTAGCTGCATGCACTACACACATCTCATTTCCGAGGAACAGACCGATGGTACTCCCACTAGAGAAATGTGCAGGTACGACAGTGTCTGTTCCTGGCTGGAGTGGGAGGGGGGTGGAACATCCCAGTAGTGTAGGGGCAGATAGGGGGAGCAGCCTGGGTAAAGCTAGGAGCTCATTGGGTGCTGGTCACCTGAGCTCACACATAGAGGGAGTATATAAGGTGGGAACCATCTTAGATCAGGGTCAGTCTGTGAGACGTCAGTCTTTTGTAGAGGTTTGGTCAGTCTGAGAGAGCCTGAGAAGCAGAGAGAGAGGAGAAAGAAGGACCCAGAAGGGGGAGAAGAGGGAACTCCAAGAACCCAAAATTAGATCAGAGGGTGAAGAGTTGGCAACAGGGTACCGGATCCCAAGCTGGTGGAGGCTACAGCACACCTTAGCCAGAGACCGGAGGTCGTGGGCAGGATCTGCCACGACCACCCACTAAATCCACCCGGAAGGCAAACCAAGAATAGGGTCAGGGAACCCAGAGACAAGGGTTTACCAACAAGAGGCCCGAGGGAGCCGGACTTAGGTGGATCCCTGGTGGGGAAGGCCAGAGAGAAGGACAAGTCAGAAAGGGAGCTCAGGACCACGCTCCAGAATCACCTGGGGGTTGGCCGAGTCCAAGACCTGGTGGACGCAGCACGGCTCGGGCGGTCACTTAAGGCCAGAGTGACCACAAGTACAGCAGTAAGTAAAAACCCTGAACTGCACAGCCCGGCTCGGAGTCTTCTTAACATCCACACTGCACCACCCCTACCACCATCCTCTACACCTGACCCCCTGAGGCTATACCCCTCCCATTGGGGGTTATACTACCAGAGCTGCACAAGCACCACCAGCCTCAGCGGACCCTGCTGCAGCGGCGGCCGTATTGACCGCAAATCAACGGGTGGCGTAGTCGACACAAAGAACACTAATAACATCTGTAAGGACTGCCACACACTGAGCTTGACACCCTGGGCACGGACCGGGTCACCGCCACTCGGAGACTACAACCCCCATCTGATCCGTCTCCGGGTATCCCCCAAACAACACTGGCCCAGGGGGCGCGTCAACTTTGGCGTAGTCGGCAGGATAACGTGCCCGCAACAACCGGGTACTGCGTGCCTGAAGAAATGTTCACCGTTACCTCAAAAAGAAGTCTCCTGCCGGTTCCGGAGGGTCCCCGCCAACGGACCCCATCACAGGTCGTTTCCCGCCGGTTGTCCGCCATTTGCAGCTTTTTCCCGCCATCCATGGAGTTTCCCGCCACTGGGAGACGATTCCCGCCATTTCCAAGGATTTCCCGCCTTGGGGGAGCGGACGCCATTATGGGCGTGCCAGAGGGTGGCAAAAGGCCACCTCCCATCGTGGGCCAGGTCGAAGAATGGCGCCAAAAGCGGAAACCGCGCCCACCAACAGAGACTGTGATGCTGGAAGTGTCCATCAGCGTGAGAGAACTGCCTCTGGAACTGAAGTTGCCCCGGGACCACCCTCAATGTGGGCGGAGACAGAACAAGAAAACGAAGATGGGTGCAGCCTGGAGGAGTCTGGAGAGAGCGCACCCGGAGACAAGACGTCTGGAGGAGAGTCCAGAGAGAGCGTACCCGGAGATGGAGGGAGAGACAGGCAGCACCGACCCAGTGGTCAGGAGCCTGCTGCAAGCAACAACCCCACTAGGCTTAGTGGAGATCCTGGCACAGCTCCCCCGAGACCGGGAGTGTGCACAGACCGCGCTGGAGGGCCTCGCACGGAGGATGGCCCGGGTGCAGCGGGAGACGTTGGCGGAGTGGAGCCGAGAGATGGCCCAGCAGACCGGAACCCGTCAGCGGAGCACGCCGCCCGAGACGAGGAGACAGACAGCCTCTGAGGATGGCGCAGGAGGAATGAAGGCAGGAGACGGCGCCGAGAAGGGAGCTGAACGGACGGAGGCAGGTAAAGGGGACGTCTCTACCCCGAGCCGAGAAACCGTGTACCTGCCCCAGCTCCCCGTCGCAGAGCCCGAAGTTCCCCCTGCCGTGCCCGTCGCTGCATCGTCACCGCCGCAGACTAGGCCTCAAGCAGTAACCGTGGCCGCGACCCCTGTGACGTCACGCGTTTCGACCCTGAGCGCGGCAAAGCAGGAAATACCATCGGCCTGGTCGCAAGGCCTAGTACCTCCGGGCGCCGCAATACCAACAGCGCCCCCTACCTCCGCGGAGCCACCGGCCTGGTCGCAGGGCCGAGTAACCCAGGGCGCCGCCGTTCTTACGGTGCCCTTTGCCTTTAGGGTGCCCCAAGCCTGGTCGCAAGGCCTGGTCGACCCGGGCGCAGCTACCATCAACGCGCCCTCAACATCTAGAGTGCCGCACCTGGGTGAAGACCTGTTCGCCCAGCATACGTGCCCGGATGGGCAGCCCTTTGTATGGCCCCAGGAGTATATTCAGCTGGAACTCCAGAGAGCAAGGCCCATGTGCGAGCCCCTGATTCCGGCTCCGAAGCCCGTAAGGAGGACCTCGCCCCCACTGGAGGAGATCCAGTTCGAGTGGGACCCCACCGGAGAAGACCTCATGGGGTTCACTCAGGAGACTCGGGCGGCCGCAGCGGAGCGTGCAGAGTGCTGCCGGCAGCAGCTCGAGGTCTTCGAGAGGGAGCGGAGAGAGAGGCGGGTCCGGGAACAGCAAATGCAGATAAGGAGCGCGGAGCAGAAGAGCCAGACCAGGAGGAAACCCCGTGCAGCTCATGGTCCCCGTGCCACCGGGACTGTGATAAAATTCAATATGCAGCACGGATGGGGCTTTATTAGAGACCATCAGACCCCCGGCGACGTCTTTGTAACCCGCAGAGACGTAGAAAGCCATCTGCCGGAGGGACACAGAGGTCGTGACCTGTACGTAGGGGACGAGGTCACCTTCACCCGGCACAAGTGTGCCAAAGGACCCTACACCCTCCATGTGCATCGCCTGACGGAGGAGGAGCTGCGGTGTGAGGAGGAGCAAGAGGACCCGGACGGGTCTGAAGAATCTAAAGAAGGAGCAGGAGGACGCCGTCGTTGAAGTACGGTAGAGAGAGACTGTACATAGTTACCCGTCAGGGTATAAGAACTGTTCTAGTTAAAATATAGTCCCCGTTGGGACCAGCCAATTGAACTGAAACCCGTGTGTCCCTATTCCCACTGACCGAGGACTGAGAGCGGTCATTCCTCCCTAATACCTGGCCGAGGACTGAGAGCGGCCATATTTCCCTTGTATATAGTTGCGCTTCCTAAAGCGCCCCCTACCGGTTTTATAGGAAACTGTTTTCTTCCAAGAGAGACTGTCGCACCTTACCCGGTCACAAGTTGCACCGTGGCCGGAGGAACAAGAATGTTATTTATGAAAAGTTTTATATGAAAAGTTTGATAGCTGATAATATATATGATGTTTTATATGTTGATGTTTATGAAAAAAAAAATTGTATGTTTTGATGTTTTGTTATCTTACAGCCCGAGGACGTGCTGTGGTTTACCAGGGGGGAATGTAGCACCCTGAGGATTCGGCTGCTACAGGGGTATTGCACCTCAACCCAGAGGTGTGATATTCCACTCCCGGGTAAGGATGGAGTGTGGAACTGAGCTCAGTTAGCTGCATGCACTACACACATCTCATTTCCGAGGAACAGACCGATGGTACTCCCACTAGAGAAATGTGCAGGTACGACAGTGTCTGTTCCTGGCTGGAGTGGGAGGGGGGTGGAACATCCCAGTAGTGTAGGGGCAGATAGGGGGAGCAGCCTGGGTAAAGCTAGGAGCTCATTGGGTGCTGGTCACCTGAGCTCACACATAGAGGGAGTATATAAGGTGGGAACCATCTTAGATCAGGGTCAGTCTGTGAGACGTCAGTCTTTTGTAGAGGTTTGGTCAGTCTGAGAGAGCCTGAGAAGCAGAGAGAGAGGAGAAAGAAGGACCCAGAAGGGGGAGAAGAGGGAACTCCAAGAACCCAAAATTAGATCAGAGGGTGAAGAGTTGGCAACAGGGTACCGGATCCCAAGCTGGTGGAGGCTACAGCACACCTTAGCCAGAGACCGGAGGTCGTGGGCAGGATCTGCCACGACCACCCACTAAATCCACCCGGAAGGCAAACCAAGAATAGGGTCAGGGAACCCAGAGACAAGGGTTTACCAACAAGAGGCCCGAGGGAGCCGGACTTAGGTGGATCCCTGGTGGGGAAGGCCAGAGAGAAGGACAAGTCAGAAAGGGAGCTCAGGACCACGCTCCAGAATCACCTGGGGGTTGGCCGAGTCCAAGACCTGGTGGACGCAGCACGGCTCGGGCGGTCACTTAAGGCCAGAGTGACCACAAGAACAGCAGTAAGTAAAAACCCTGAACTGCACAGCCCGGCTCGGAGTCTTCTTAACATCCACACTGCACCACCCCTACCACCATCCTCTACACCTGACCCCCTGAGGCTATACCCCTCCCATTGGGGGTTATACTACCAGAGCTGCACAAGCACCACCAGCCTCAGCGGACCCTGCTGCAGCGGCGGCCGTATTGACCGCAAATCAACGGGTGGCGTAGTCGACACAAAGAACACTAATAACATCTGTAAAGACTGCCACACACTGAGCTTGACACCCTGGGCACGGACCGGGTCACCGCCACTCGGAGACTACAACCCCCATCTGATCCGTCTCCGGGTATCCCCCAAACAACACTGGCCCAGGGGGCGCGTCAACTTTGGCGTAGTCGGCAGGATAACGTGCCCGCAACAACCGGGTACTGCGTGCCTGAAGAAATGTTCACCGTTACCTCAAAAAGAAGTCTCCTGCCGGTTCCGGAGGGTCCCCGCCAACGGACCCCATCACAGGTCGTTTCCCGCCGGTTGTCCGCCATTTGCAGCTTTTTCCCGCCATCCATGGAGTTTCCCGCCACTGGGAGACGATTCCCGCCATTTCCAAGGATTTCCCGCCTTGGGGGAGCGGACGCCATTATGGGCGTGCCAGAGGGTGGCAAAAGGCCACCTCCCATCGTGGGCCAGGTCGAAGAATGGCGCCAAAAGCGGAAACCGCGCCCACCAACAGAGACTGTGATGCTGGAAGTGTCCATCAGCGTGAGAGAACTGCCTCTGGAACTGAAGTTGCCCCGGGACCACCCTCAATGTGGGCGGAGACAGAACAAGAAAACGAAGATGGGTGCAGCCTGGAGGAGTCTGGAGAGAGCGCACCCGGAGACAAGACGTCTGGAGGAGAGTCCAGAGAGAGCGTACCCGGAGATGGAGGGAGAGACAGGCAGCACCGACCCAGTGGTCAGGAGCCTGCTGCAAGCAACAACCCCACTAGGCTTAGTGGAGATCCTGGCACAGCTCCCCCGAGACCGGGAGTGTGCACAGACCGCGCTGGAGGGCCTCGCACGGAGGATGGCCCGGGTGCAGCGGGAGACGTTGGCGGAGTGGAGCCGAGAGATGGCCCAGCAGACCGGAACCCGTCAGCGGAGCACGCCGCCCGAGACGAGGAGACAGACAGCCTCTGAGGATGGCGCAGGAGGAATGAAGGCAGGAGACGGCGCCGAGAAGGGAGCTGAACGGACGGAGGCAGGTAAAGGGGACGTCTCTACCCCGAGCCGAGAAACCGTGTACCTGCCCCAGCTCCCCGTCGCAGAGCCCGAAGTTCCCCCTGCCGTGCCCGTCGCTGCATCGTCACCGCCGCAGACTAGGCCTCAAGCAGTAACCGTGGCCGCGACCCCTGTGACGTCACGCGTTTCGACCCTGAGCGCGGCAAAGCAGGAAATACCATCGGCCTGGTCGCAAGGCCTAGTACCTCCGGGCGCCGCAATACCAACAGCGCCCCCTACCTCCGCGGAGCCACCGGCCTGGTCGCAGGGCCGAGTAACCCAGGGCGCCGCCGTTCTTACGGTGCCCTTTGCCTTTAGGGTGCCCCAAGCCTGGTCGCAAGGCCTGGTCGACCCGGGCGCAGCTACCATCAACGCGCCCTCAACATCTAGAGTGCCGCACCTGGGTGAAGACCTGTTCGCCCAGCATACGTGCCCGGATGGGCAGCCCTTTGTATGGCCCCAGGAGTATATTCAGCTGGAACTCCAGAGAGCAAGGCCCATGTGCGAGCCCCTGATTCCGGCTCCGAAGCCCGTAAGGAGGACCTCGCCCCCACTGGAGGAGATCCAGTTCGAGTGGGACCCCACCGGAGAAGACCTCATGGGGTTCACTCAGGAGACTCGGGCGGCCGCAGCGGAGCGTGCAGAGTGCTGCCGGCAGCAGCTCGAGGTCTTCGAGAGGGAGCGGAGAGAGAGGCGGGTCCGGGAACAGCAAATGCAGATAAGGAGCGCGGAGCAGAAGAGCCAGACCAGGAGGAAACCCCGTGCAGCTCATGGTCCCCGTGCCACCGGGACTGTGATAAAATTCAATATGCAGCACGGATGGGGCTTTATTAGAGACCATCAGACCCCCGGCGACGTCTTTGTAACCCGCAGAGACGTAGAAAGCCATCTGCCGGAGGGACACAGAGGTCGTGACCTGTACGTAGGGGACGAGGTCACCTTCACCCGGCACAAGTGTGCCAAAGGACCCTACACCCTCCATGTGCATCGCCTGACGGAGGAGGAGCTGCGGTGTGAGGAGGAGCAAGAGGACCCGGACGGGTCTGAAGAATCTAAAGAAGGAGCAGGAGGACGCCGTCGTTGAAGTACGGTAGAGAGAGACTGTACATAGTTACCCGTCAGGGTATAAGAACTGTTCTAGTTAAAATATAGTCCCCGTTGGGACCAGCCAATTGAACTGAAACCCGTGTGTCCCTATTCCCACTGACCGAGGACTGAGAGCGGTCATTCCTCCCTAATACCTGGCCGAGGACTGAGAGCGGCCATATTTCCCTTGTATATAGTTGCGCTTCCTAAAGCGCCCCCTACCGGTTTTATAGGAAACTGTTTTCTTCCAAGAGAGACTGTCGCACCTTACCCGGTCACAAGTTGCACCGTGGCCGGAGGAACAAGAATGTTATTTATGAAAAGTTTTATATGAAAAGTTTGATAGCTGATAATATATATGATGTTTTATATGTTGATGTTTATGAAAAAAAAAATTGTATGTTTTGATGTTTTGTTATCTTACAGCCCGAGGACGTGCTGTGGTTTACCAGGGGGGAATGTAGCACCCTGAGGATTCGGCTGCTACAGGGGTATTGCACCTCAACCCAGAGGTGTGATATTCCACTCCCGGGTAAGGATGGAGTGTGGAACTGAGCTCAGTTAGCTGCATGCACTACACACATCTCATTTCCGAGGAACAGACCGATGGTACTCCCACTAGAGAAATGTGCAGGTACGACAGTGTCTGTTCCTGGCTGGAGTGGGAGGGGGGTGGAACATCCCAGTAGTGTAGGGGCAGATAGGGGGAGCAGCCTGGGTAAAGCTAGGAGCTCATTGGGTGCTGGTCACCTGAGCTCACACATAGAGGGAGTATATAAGGTGGGAACCATCTTAGATCAGGGTCAGTCTGTGAGACGTCAGTCTTTTGTAGAGGTTTGGTCAGTCTGAGAGAGCCTGAGAAGCAGAGAGAGAGGAGAAAGAAGGACCCAGAAGGGGGAGAAGAGGGAACTCCAAGAACTCAAAATTAGATCAGAGGGTGAAGAGTTGGCAACAGGGTACCGGATCCCAAGCTGGTGGAGGCTACAGCACACCTTAGCCAGAGACCGGAGGTCGTGGGCAGGATCTGCCACGACCACCCACTAAATCCACCCGGAAGGCAAACCAAGAATAGGGTCAGGGAACCCAGAGACAAGGGTTTACCAACAAGAGGCCCGAGGGAGCCGGACTTAGGTGGATCCCTGGTGGGGAAGGCCAGAGAGAAGGACAAGTCAGAAAGGGAGCTCAGGACCACGCTCCAGAATCACCTGGGGGTTGGCCGAGTCCAAGACCTGGTGGACGCAGCACGGCTCGGGCGGTCACTTAAGGCCAGAGTGACCACAAGAACAGCAGTAAGTAAAAACCCTGAACTGCACAGCCCGGCTCGGAGTCTTCTTAACATCCACACTGCACCACCACTACCACCATCCTCTACACCTGACCCCCTGAGGCTATACCCCTCCCGTTGGGGGTTATACTACCAGAGCTGCACAAGCACCACCAGCCTCAGCGGACCCTGCTGCAGCGGCGGCCGTATTGACCGCAAATCAACGGGTGGCGTAGTCGACACAAAGAACACTAATAACATCTGTAAGGACTGCCACACACTGAGCTTGACACCCTGGGCACGGACCGGGTCACCGCCACTCGGAGACTACAACCCCCATCTGATCCGGCTCCGGGTATCCCCCAAACAACACTGGCCCAGGGGGCGCGTCACATAGCTGTGGGACCCCTTCCCCCATATAATTGCCATCAGTAGCCAATTATAATCAAAAGACAAAGACATTCTTCATATCAATTGTATGGCTAATGTTAATCCAATATTGTAACTAAATATTACCGAAAAATACTGTCCATGGGGGCATGGCGCCATTGCCCCAACGGAGAGCACCAGTCAAAAACCACAAAAAATGCGGTGTAATATGTACATATAAAAGATACAGTACACTGTGTAATGGAGAAAAATGATAGAAACATTCAACAATTAAATCCTACACAATAGGTTGTAAGCATAAAATACAAAAAACACAATACACCGCATAATACAGCTCAATATCAAGTATATCCAGCAATTAGATGAATTCATTCGTTGCGTAGCTTTTCTTTGTCCCAGTAGATGATAATATCTCTGTGACCTATTGTCAGTAGTCCAGGAGAATCATTGATTAATCAAGATGTATAAATCGTCCACAGCCATCCATCAATAGGAGTAACCAGCAGAAAGAGACACGGAAGGACAAAAGAGTATGTACTAAGGAAAAAATGAACATTAATTAGACAACAGAGGATAAAACAAGGGGGGGGGATTATAAACATCATTAAAATACAGATAAATCTAGTGGGTGCAGGGGTGGGGGAGAGATAGAGGCAATCAGAGGAATGGTGAAAAGCTTAAGGATTCCTTGAGGCCCTGAGGATGTAATGTTTGCAATAGCCAAATCCATCTGGATTCTTTCTGTGCAAGTAGGCGACTAGCACTACCTCCACGCAACGTACTATAAACATCATCGATGCCTTTAACTTGAAGACCTGATGGATCACAGGCATGATAGTTTTTAAAGTGTCTAGGGATTGTTTTCAACAACTCCAAATTATCCTCAGTGGCTGCTGCCATAATATCACGTCCATGTTCCCTCGCTCTGGTCTTTAACATCCTAGTGGTCAGACCTATGTATACCAAAGAGCAAGGCCATGTAGCGTGATAAATGACATTACGTGTTGTACACGTAATGGAGTGTAGGATAGTCAATTCTTTCCCACTAGATGAAAGAAACTTTTTAGTATGTTCGATGTTTGGACACGAAATACATGAACCACATGGGGTACAACCCCACGTTTGTCTTATTTCAGCCAGTCCTATTTCGCCAATTTTCTTCTGAGTATTAGGTGTAAGGTAGCTCCTTACCAAGTGATCTCAGAGGCTCGGAGATCGACGGGCTGTGACTGACGGATACATAGGCAAATATTGGCGCAACGTCTGATCCGCAAGTAAAATGGGCCAGTGTTTCCTAAGCACATCACACATTTTGCGCCATTGTGAATGGTACCGTGTCACCATCCTGACACAGTTCTCTTGCTTGTGAGCTCGATTAGAATACATTAATTGTTGACGATTACTGGTTTTGGCTCGATTATAGGCATGCTTAATACTTCTTCGACTATATCCGCGATCTAAGAACCTGTGTTTCAATTCCTCCGCTCTCCTTTCAAAATCAACCTCTGTTGAACAAATACTCAAAATTATCAAAATCCTGATGACAGGAGCGCCGCATAAAAGCAGGAATATGCGGCTATTATGCTGCGTGGGAAACTAAGTCTTAAGGACTCCATCTTTAATTTAAAAAAATCCTCGCTCCGACGTCATCCATGGGTCTTCTGTCTTCAGCTCTGCTAGATCTTTGCCATCAGACAAATATGTCTGCTGACAGATGAGCAGGCACAGAATGACACTGGAGCACTGTTACTGTGTAGTGCTGAGCTATGTTTCTTTTTTTGTCATTTCATGTAGTGTAGAAATCTTGGGAAAAGTGTGGATTGTGCTCTGGAAGTGATCAGTTATAGCTAACTATGTTATTTTCTGCAGAGATAAGTCCTGCATAGAAGATGTGATATATCGGTCTGCAGATAAAGAACTTGTGAGTATGTGTTACCTATACATTCACACTGACACTATATACAGAGCTCCTGTGTATAATATCAATGGTGATCATTGTATTACCTGTACACTGACACTATATACAGAGCTCCTGTGTATAATGTCACTGGTGATCACTGTATAACCTGTACACTGACACTATATACAGAGCTTTATTTTACATTTTTATTATTTTAGTATTATTTGTCACTATGTGGTGCCATTATGTGCTTTGGTCATGACATGACGATATTTGTCCCTTGTATGTGGTATTATTCAGTCACTATGTGGTGGTAATATGTGGTCTCATGGTGTGTCAGTATTTATACCTTGTATCTGGTAGCATTTGATCACTATGTGGTGGTATTATGTGCTTTGGTCATGGTGTGGCGGTATTTGTGCATTGTATGTGGCATTATTTGGGCACTATGTGGTGGTAATATGTGATCTGGTCATGGTGTGGTGGTATTTCTGCCTTCTATCTGGTAATATTGGTCTTGGTAGAGTGGATTGTGGTTGGTCATTTGTTTTATCTGATATCAATAAGGGGAAACCTCTTTATTTCCAATAGATATTAAATATTTGGATGTTTAACCCCTCCCTGCCCTGTGACTATTACACAGCAGCAGAGATGCAGTTACAGAGGTTCACCAGAGAAAGCAAGTTGGCATTTGGTGTGATTTTCCCCTCTGTATTTATAAGACAAAACCATGACCGTGTACTGCCAACACGGGTTCCATGGATCAACATGCCCCCACCTTCCAGCACTCACCTTCCCCCACCAAATAAAAACACTGCACCTGTATTTCTTTGGATAAATTTGGCCACAGCGGCCATTTTATTAACAAACAACATTAACATATTAACAGTGTTATAAAATAAATAAGAAGGGAGGGTTCTTGGAGTTAAAATTAGATCTGGCATAAATTAAACCGAACTCGAACCACCATATTACCCTCAGCCGTCCATCACCAGCTCAAGGGCACCAAAAGCTCCCAGGGTAAAACCCCGTCCAGAGCCCAAAACCAAATGCCAGATCACCCCGGTTAATCAAGGCACTGCCTGTGATTATCCAATATTCTTTCCACCGACACTTCTGTGCCAACTCCAAGAACCCCACCCCCCGCCACCAACGAACAGCCCTGACCACCTCAGGCTCGTGAGCGCCCCAACACCGCAAAAGCCCTTTCGATCCCCTCCGGTATGGCCAATGCCCATAAATCAATGCCAGTATCATTCAAATGTACGCCGTCCTTTTCCCAAAAATCTCCAACTCCCGCTTCCAGATCAAGATGC
Source organism: Phyllobates terribilis (assembly GCF_046119375.1). NCBI lineage: Eukaryota > Metazoa > Chordata > Amphibia > Anura > Dendrobatidae > Phyllobates > Phyllobates terribilis. The sequence continues at coordinate 2,356,719 of NW_027362933.1, forward strand.
CGCACGCTTACTCCCCCGTTCCTGGTAACAAAAGCTGATATAGCTCTGTTCAACTTTATACGTGCCCTATTAATTCCCTTCAATGATCTGGCCTCCCTCCATTTTCCTCTGGGCACAATGTCAGACCACACTGTCAACACCTCAGGAAAAGATGTCCATAACCTTAACAGATCGATTCGAATGTCCCTCATCAATTCCCTGACCGGCCGAGCCCTCCAAATCATTTCCCCCCATATGCACCACCAAAATATCCGGCGCCCGATCCAAACGAGCTGCTTTATGGAATTCTGGCAGCACCCTTCTCCAAACCATCCCTCGAAAACCCAACCACCGAACCACCGCTTGCTCCCTGCTAAAAAACCAATTGCCTACCGTCCGGCCTCAAGTCCGCCCTCACCGCTCCCAATGGACGAAAGAGTGTCCTAGCATCCAAACTAACAACGGGACGCCACCAGCAACAAGACAACCAAAAGGTATTTGAATCTCAAAAGGCAAATTACCTAAGTCCGCATACCTAATGCCTTACATAAGACAGGTAACGATCAGAACTCCACCTCCCAATACGTTTTATCACATCCTTGCCTAACCCCAAGCCATCCGCTTCTGATGCCGCACCAATTCTGAATGAATGCGACCCGTATACCTCAGGGCTAAGGCCCAGCTCAGCAATCCCCTTTTTAAACACCGCTATGAATTGAAAACGTGACAAAAAGTCTCCATTTTCATGACACAATAATGGGCCCTTCCACCCTGACCAAACCTGCCAATAAGCCAATAAACATCTCCTAGGACAAAGAAAAGATCCCATAACCTCACCCAATATTACTCGTTTACCTTTGCCCAATTGATCCGTCTTTTCCCCACCTAATCCAAAATTCAATACCCCCATCTCGACCACTCATATCCAAACAAACCCCCAACCTTATTCCTGCTTGGTGCCACCAATTCACCTACTCTCAGCGCGCCAAAAAACGCCAATGAAAAAGCCAACCTAAATAGTGTGGCTTCAAAAACTGAACAACAAATCTTATCCAATACAAAACCCAAACGTTCCAAAATACTAAAGGTTACCAGTCTCCGTTTATCCAACTCTTTACCTCTTGTCCTAAAGCCCTTGAGAGCTTGCTTCACTAAAAAGGACTTCGTAACATCCTTCGTACCCAGCAATTTAAAACCAAACGCTAAACCTGCAACAAACTTCCCAACTTTTGAAACCGACCAACCGCTCTCCGCTGCCCTTCCCACGAGAAACAACACCGCCATCTCTCTATCTCCATCACTCTCCATCACACCCCACTGCATAATCCAACTTTGCCATACTCGCCACGATGCCTCGTATGATGCCCAGGTCTGCCTTGTGATGGACTCCCGTATTAACCGTCCCGCTCTTCCATAACCAGCTGCCACAAACGCGAAGGGCATTCCTGTCCCACGTCCTCTGCCTCTGGAGCTAGCGTCCGAAAACGATCCCACTGAAAACGAGACAAGGCATCTGCTATGGAATTTTGTACACCTGGAACATGTACCGCTGTAATCTAAGCGTTCAGCTTAAGACAACAAAGTACTAGTTCCCTCAGCAGCCTAATCACAGGCGGAGACGAGGCCGACAAACTGTTGATGACAGACACCACTCCCATGTTATCGCAGTGAAACCGAATTCTCCTGTTGGCGAAACACTCTCCCCAAATAGTAACCGCAACAACAATAGGAAACAATTCCAAAAATGCCAAGTTCCTCGTAAGACCCCTCTCTTTCCACACCTTCGGCCACTCGCCAACGCTCCACCGCCCTTTCCAGTAGGCCCCGTAACCAGCACCTCCTGCCGCATCCGTAAATATCTCACAATCAAAACTGTTCAAGAACTCCTGCTGGATTACTGACCTGCCGTTATAACTTTCCAAAACAATTTCCAAACTTTTAGATCCTCCTTGTGGTCCTTATTAAGGCGAATGAAATGATGCGGCGCGCGCACTCCTGCTGTCGCTCCTGACAATCTGTGACAAAATATTCTGCCCATTGGCATAATCCTGCAAGCAAAATTCAAACGCCCTAACAGCGACTGTAGCTCCCTCAGGGTAACCTTGCGCAACTTCCTGATCCTATCGACCTCCTGCTTAAGCAAACTCAATTTATCATCCGGTAACCGACACTCCATTCTTTCGGTATCAATTACAATGCCCAAAAAACTTAAAATGGTGCCAGGTCCTTCCGTTTTTTCTTCTGCTAACGGCACGCCAAAATGCTCCGCTACCCACACCATAGTACCTAACAAATTCCTACACAACAACGATTGCGGGGGGCCTATAAACAAGAAGTCATCCAAATAATGAATGACTGACTTAACAGAAGCCAGGCCCTTCACTACCCATTCCAAAAAGGAGCTAAACGTTTCAAACAAAGAACACGAAATCGCACAACCCATTGGCAAACACCTATCCACATAGTACTCCCCTTCCCAAAAAGAACCTAACAACGGGATGCTATCCGGGTGAACTGGCAACAACCTAAAGGCTGACTCGATATCAGTCTTAGCTAGCAACGAGCCTGGCCCGTATCTCCGTACCCAATGCACCGCCGCGTCGAATGATGTACAGTATAGACCAAAAGTTTGGACACACCTTCTCATTTAAAGATTTTTCTGTATTTTCATGACTTTTAAAATTGTACATTCACACTGAAGGCATCAAAACTATGAATTAACACATGTGGAATTATATACTTAACAAAAAAGTGTGAAACAACTGAAAATATGTCTTATATTCTAGGTTCTTCCAAGTAGCCACCTTTTGCTTTGATGACTGCTTTGCACACTCTTGGCATTCTCTTGATGAGCTTCTAGAGGTAGTCACCAGAAATGGTTTTCACTTCACAGGTGTGCACTGTCAGGTTTAATAAGTGGGATTTCTTGTCTTATAAATGGGGTTGGGACCATCAGTTCTGTTGTGCAGAAGTCAGGTGGATGCACAGCTGATAGTCTTACTGAATAGACTGTTCGAATTTGAATTATGACAAGAAAAAAGCAGCTAAGTAAAGAAAAACGAGTGGCCATCATTACTTTAAGAAATGAAGGTCAGTCAGTCCGAAAAATTGGGCAAACTTTGAAAGTGTCCCCAAGGGCAGTTGCAAAAACCATAAAACGCTACAAACAAATTGGCTTACATGAGGACCGCCCCAGGAAAGGAAGACCAAGAGTCACCTCTGCTTCTGAGGATAAGTTTATCTAAGTCACCAGCCTCAGAAATCGCAGGTTAACAGCAGCTCAGATTAGAAACCAGGTTAATGCCACACAGAGTTCTAGCAGCAGACACATCTCTACGACAACTGTTAAGAACAGACTTTGTGCAGCAGGCTTTCATGGTAAAATAGCTGCTAGGAAACCACTGCGAAGGACAGGCAACAAGCAGAAGAGACTTGTTTGGGCTAAAGAACACAAGGAATGGACATTATACCAGTGGAAATCTGTGCTTTTGTCTGAATGAGTACAAATTTGAGCTCTTTGGTTGCAACCACCGTGTCTTTGTGCGACGCAGAAAAGGTGAACGGATGGACTCTACATTCCTGGTTCCCACCGTGAAGCATGGATGAGGAGGTGTGATGGTGTGGGAATGCTTGGCTGGTGACACTGTTGGGGATTTATTCAAAATTGAAGGCATACTGAACCAGCATGGCTACCACAGCATCTTGCAGCGGCATGCTATTCAATCCGGTTTGCGTTTAGTTGGACCATCATTTATTTTTCAACAGGACAACGACCCCAAACACACCTCCAGGCTGTGTAAGGGCTATTTGACAAAGAAGGAGAGTGATGGGGTGCTACGCCAGATGACCTGGCCCCCACAGTCACCAGACCTGAATCCAATCGAGATGGTTTGGGGTGAGCTGGACCGCAGAGTGAAGGCAAAAGGGCCAACAAGTGCTAAGCATCTCTGGGAACTCCTTCAAGATTGTGGGAAGACCATTTCCGGTGACTACCTGTTGAAGCTCATCAAGAGAATGCCAAGAGTGTGCAAAGCAGTCATCAAAGCAAAAGGCTACTTTGAAGAACCTAGAATATGAGACATATTTTCAGTTGTTTCACACTTTTTTGTTAAGTATATAATTCCACATGTGTTAATTCATAGTTTTGATGCCTTCAGTGTGAATGTACAATTTTCATAGTCAAGAAAATACAGAAAAATCTTTAAATGAGAAGGTGTGTCCAAACTTTTGGTCTGTACTGTATATTCAACCGAATACAACTCCTGCGCAATACCATCATTAACCGAAAGCCCCTTCGGGTACGACAAATGCTGAATTAAACGAAACTTATTCAGCTCTTTCTTGGGCACAACCCCCAACGGCAAGATAATCACCTTGCTAATAGGCAATTCCTGAAACGGTCCAGCCATCCTGCCCAATTCCACCTCCTTAGCCAACTTCACACTAACCACTTCCGGATGAAGGGAAGCCGACGTCAAATTTTTAACTGAAAAAGGGGACCTCATGATCAGGAGGAGGGATTCTAAACCCTTCCAAAAAAAAACAAAAAAACATCCGCAATGACCTTAGCCTTCAACTGATCCGGATACCTACTTAGAAAGGGGGCCATCGCGTGAACCCTCACCGGAGTCACCCCTTTGACCGGTACCCACTGTCGGCTTTCCCTTACACTTCTTAAAGCATTTTGATGCTCCGTGCGAACTTCCGTTACAATGGGAGCACACATGTTTAAATTTACAGGAGGTCCCGAACTTGCATTGGCCGTCATTAAATTGCCAGCATGTTCCCGCTTCCTTTTTTTGTGCTGTGTGCCCCTTGACTACTTCCCCCGTGTCCTGCTGACTGATTCCCGCTACTGTTGCTCCCGTGAAAGGACTGCCCATACCTCAGTGGGGCCATAACCTTCAACCACAACCCAATGTCCTTTTGATCCCATCTGATCTCCGGGCGGACAGCTTTCCTCTGCCTAAATTGCTCGTCATATCGTAACCACACCTGACCCCCATAAGTACGATGAGCCTCCCCAATAGAATCAAGGTAGCAAAATAAACCTGAGCAATTATCCGGAGCTTTTTCCCCAATAACGCTAGCCAATATTGCAAAAGCCTGTAACCAATTAACAAACGTCTGAGGAATCAACCTCCACCTACGTTTCTCTTCTTCCTCTTTTTTACTATCGTCCTTTTTACCCTTATCCAGATTAAACTTTTCCAGCGGAAGAAGGGAAAAAATTTCAACTTAGTCATCCCGCCAAACTTTTCCTTCACCTCTCTTTTTTTTTTTTTTTTTTTTTTTAAGTGTGCCCCCAACGGCCCCTCAAAGCACACATATACCTCCCCTTTTGCCCTATCATCCAGCTTTACGGTATCCGCTTTGTCCTTCTCTGTCTGTACGCAAACCGATGCCCCAGAAGGTGTCCCGGCTGCATTCACCGCCGACCTGGCCGACTTGCTCCCCACCTGCGACAACACCGGTTGACTAGGTACCCACGCCGCCGCAGGTAACAAACCTCCTTGATTAACTCCACCACCGTCTATTCTAGCCAAAATTTGCGACATGCTAAACAAAATGTCCCTAAGACCCACTGCATCTGACCCACGACCTCCCCTAGTATTTTCCCCCCTGGGCCCAGCCAACTGCCTATCACCTCCCCCATCCACTAATGACCCAGCGGGCGACAAACAATACATGGACGCATGCTCACCAAGCTGCGCAGGTGCTGTGTCCCTGCCAGCCGAACGTCCCGAGTCCTGATGAATCCTGGATTCGCTTTGATCCTCGCCACACTCCGATTCGCCAGACTCCTGCTGCTGCTCAAGGCCCGCGCCCCTGGCCTCCTCGTCACCAGGGGGGACCTGAGCGCGTGCCGATGTCCCCGCCGATCGTCCCCCGTCAGTCTCGGCTCCGGTCCTCCCCGCCATCCGTGGCACTCCGCGACTTCCAGACCCGGACTCCCTAGCCCGATCCGTGGTGGTCCGTGGGTGACTGCCAGGCAGCCCCATGCTGCTTCCCGTCGCTCCACCGCCCTGGATGTGCCGACTCGAGCCTGGCAGCAGGTCCTCCAATTACTGCTGCCTGCCCGTGCACCTGCGCTGCTGTATCCCTCGGCTGATGTTTCTGGCAGGCACCCCGACTGGTACATCGCCAGGTGTGCCTGCCGTGCTGGTGGTCCCTCTGGTCACCTCATCCGCTCTGGCACTCCGTTTTCTTATGGGCAAGCGGCGTCATGAATCGCTGACTCCTGCTGCGGGGGGTGTGTCCATGCGCCCACCGCTCACTTCCTGAACGCCCCTGTCACATGACGCCGGGGCCGGAAGTGACGTAGGCCGCACTTCCGGTGAAGCCCCGCCCCCCGGATGATGACGCGGCTGCAGCGCGGGCCTTGCTTCCGGCGCGGCCCGGGCTCTGGTATTGCGGCGCGCCGCCGTAGCTGGCCGCACTACAGCTGAGCGGGGCACTTCAGTCGCGGACCGCGACCCGATGCTGGAGGAGCCCGCAGGCCGGCTGGGCGGATTCCTGCCGCGGCGGGCGCGCTGGCGGGGGGTTCCGCCAGCGTGCTCACCGGACGCAGGGTCCCATGAGGGGCTCCGCAGCCTGCGCCTGCTGCCCGTACTAACCATCTCCGGGGAAAGCCTCTCGGGGGGGGGGCTGCGTCCTCCTGCCGCTTCTTCCGGATCCCAACGGAGAATCTTCTGCTCCGGCATTCCCCAGCAATCCAGACAGCTGGGACTCAAGCCACCCTCCACACCTTTTTTTTTTTTTTTTGAGTTCTGCAACTTTCCCCGCTGACTTCCTTCCTGGACTGACCGTTTTCCCGCACTTTTCCTTATTATATCTCCCCAGCCCCTTCCAATGCCCGCCCCTCCAGGCTTATAACCAATCCGGATATTGGGATTAAAATTACACCCTCCTGGCACATCCCGGTCATGTGGGGCTTCCTTCTAGTTACACTTGCTTCCAGCCCCCTTCTGGAGTGGGTGAGAAATGCATAAAACATGACCTCGGATTGCTCCACTCCTGGTTTTGTCTTACAAATACTGAGGTAAAAATCTCACCAAATTCTCAAAGTGCCACAATCTTCTGACAGTGCGGATTCCACCAATAAATAAGTGATCACCTTCCCAACCTGTGCATCGCTGATAACTTGTTTTCACCAATAAAAACCCTTTAATGCAAACTACAGTAATTGTACATCACATTTCTAGTGAGCGCACAGTGATGGGCAGGAGACGCCAGTATAATGGGTATAACGGCTAACAGGTATTTGCTAATAGCTGAAGGGTGGGCCCGGGTGGGTGGGCCCCTGGAGTTAATTTCCCTGGTGGGCCCCAGACACCCCAGTCCAGTAGGATCGTGTCTGTGTTGTCAGAGGAGAAAAAATATATTTTTTCCCTTCTTCTGGGGATTCTGAGCAGATCTTTCCTTCCTCATCCTGATCAGAATCAAGGGATTGTATGTCCTCTTCTGAGCTTAGCTCCAGCTCCAATCTTGGTCTCTTAGCACGGGGACCTGGCTGAGATGTCTGTGGGGGAACGAAATTAGAGATTGAAGTTTGCACCTCCTCTCTAATCATGGACCTCATGTCAGATAGAAAAGTAGACTGTTCATCCCTGATGATTTTAGAGGTCCACCTCTCACATAGCTGTTTCCCAGGCAATTTTATACTGCAGAGAGCACATCTTCTAGATTTCCCTGAGACCTAGACAGCCCTTTTGGGTGCAGATACTGGTGCAGCAGGAGCTCCCTTGTCCTAGAATTGTAAGACTGGGGAAGATACTAAGTATACAGGATTTTTAATAGTGAGTAATTAACGCGCCCCCTCGGCCGTGGGGTACTCGGCAGCCGGGCCTCTGTGTATGCCGGTGGGGGATATCACGGTGGCTGGTCCGGTCTGTGACCCAGGGCGGTCAGCAAAAAGGGGAAATATATAGGGGATTTGGAAAGTTCGTGGAACGCGGCAAAAGGGAGCCGCCGCTGTGGAGCAGTCCTCTGAAGCTGATGTTACTGCAGCAGGGATGGTGTGGCTCCAGGGCAGTGTAGGTAGTGTAAGTTGCGCTGGGCGTTGTAGTGCAGGGAAGGAAAGATGGCGCAGATGAAAGGAATGGACGGAGGCAGTGTGGTGCAGTCATCCGAGTCTTTACTCACAGTTCTTATGACAGTTCCACTCGTGCACTTTACAGGTGTCAGCCTCCCACGTCGCGCTGCGTTCACCAGGCAGGGGTTCAGCACTTCCTCAGGCCGATTAGGAGCACCTGACAGAACCCCACTTTCTTGTGTTCCTAGCTAGACCGTCTTCACGCTGGGTCTTTGTCCCTCCTGCCCTGCGCTTCCCCACTCTCAATCCCGCTCGGGTGCTCTGAAGTCCTTCCTGTCTCGTCGGAGTTCCCGGACCTGCTTGACCCTCACGGGGATTAGAATGAGGCTTCGGCAACTGACTATATAAGTCAGAAGCCTCCGGTTTTCCCAGCCGAGACTTAGAGTAACACGGCTGGACCAGGGGCCGGTCCCCTTCTTGCGGCCTACGATCCCTCTGTCTTCTGGCAGATTCGGGGCGTACGGGTGCTGTCCTGCACTCGCCGTACCCCCTGGGATCCCTTACTTAGAACGGAGCCCATCTCCTCTGCTCCCCACCTGGGCCTCTAGGACTGGGCCCTACTTATGGAGCAGAGGTCCTAAAAAGCCTCTGCTCCCAGACTGTCCTCACTCACTCACTCCTCTTACTCCACTGCCACCCTAAGATGGCTTCCCTTTATATACCTACTGTCAAAGTGCTCCCTCTAACTACTTCCTCCACCCACACCCACTACTGGTTCCCCCTACCTTTAGGTTCCCCCCACTCCAGCCAGGGACAGGGCTCAGCAGGAAAACACATTGCATCTTGCCCTTCCAGCCGGCCTGGAGTAGTGTAGTGTTGGATGCAGGTTTTGGGGTTCCGGGCAGCACTCCCTCCTTACCTGAGAGAAGGGGATACCACACCTCTGGGTGAGGTGCAGTACCCCTTTGGCAACTGAACCCTCAGGGGCGCCACATAATCTCTTTACCAATTACTCACATGTACCAGGGTCTGCTCTGCAGGGGCATCTGATCGACCAGAATCCAAAAGGAGGAGACAGTTAAGCAAAAGGCATCAATAGGTGGGAAATACAGCTGGGAAGAGCGGAGGCATTGGAAGTGCTTCCACACACCCAAAGTACTTCAGCCTCGTTTGCTTATCGATTCAAATGCAGCTTTCTCTGTAATGGAGGAATAGACTCTAGCCAAAGGAAATACTGTACTTGTATTTGCAAGAGTTACATGTGCATATAAATAGTTTGAGGCGTGTAATCCTTCTGACAGATTCCTTTTAAAGGGTACCTGTCCTTTCAGGTGACTAGTCAGAACAGGCTGTCACTATTTCTGGTTATTATATGACTTGAATCGTGTGTTTTCATCAGTTTCCCCTCTGCAGGCTCTATCTCTGATTTTCAGTCCTCTCTGAGCTAGTGGGTGGAGATTAGCTACTATGATGTCTATACCGTACACGGACATGATGGATTCTTGCTGCTCTTGCTCTGAGCACAAAGACCGTAGCAACAGAAGCAATGTGAACATTATACAGCATTACTGTGCTGTGGCTGTAAATCCATCAAAGAGAAATACATTACCTATAAGCTGTGGCTCCATCCGCCTGTGTCTTTTTGTCTCTGCCCCCTCCTCTCCCTTCCCTCTCCTTGCAGTATAAATGCAGGTGTAACCTGACACCTCACTGTTCTGGCAGTCTATCTTGTTTTGTCCAAGACAGATTTGAGTTTGTTTTTATTCCTGAGCAGGGCAGTATTAGCCGCTAGGCACTGGAGGGCGGGTGCCTAGGGTGGCAGGTTGCTGGGGCGCACTAATCAGCTTCTTGTCCAAATGGAAGAAAACACATCTGAGTAGTAAGGGGTGTGGGATAAAGGGGTGCAGGGTGTGTGGTATAGTAGGTCGACTCACTCAGCTTCTTAGAGGTAGATACAGGAACATTTTCTGTTTAAGTTTTCAACTGATTTATTAAAATTGTACTGCATAAACCAGTCCAAAATTAGGAAAACAAATAGGTTCAGTTCTTTTTAACATGAGCACAGCTCTGGTGCTCTCATCTACAGACACACCAAACACTGAATGAGTCCAAAAGATTCGTATTTACCTTCTGGCCCATACCCTGGGGTGGAGATATGGTGAACAGCCTCCTACCCACTCTTTAGCTGTTCACTAAACCGAGCCCTTAGCATGGTCGATTAACCCCTCTCAGCACTAAGTATGCTGGAGCATTTTTCCGGGTTCATATCACTGATGGTAACATCCTGATTGACACATATTTCCCCTCCAGTATTTTACCAGTGACCTTCGCACAGTTGATAAGTGTGCATGGATATGCAGGGTGTGTGGGATAGAGGGATGCAAGGGGGTGCTGTGTGCGTGAGCTAGCGGGGTGCGAGGCGGTGCAGGTTGCTTGAGTTAGTGAGCGAGAGCGGTGCAGACTTTGAGAGGGATGCTCTGCCGATATATATGACGCGCCCCCTGGGCCGTGGGGTACCCGGTGCCGGGCCGGTAGATGCTGGGGGATGTCACAGTGGCGGTGACCCGGTTCGTGATCCAGGGCGGTCAATAAAAGGGGATATATTTACAGGGGATTTTTATAGTTTATGTTAAAGTTTGTGACGCCACCTGTGGATTGCGGCTAAAGGGAGCGGCCGCTGCGGAGCAGTCCTCTGAAGCTGATGTTACTGCAGCAGGGATGGTGTGGCTCTCCACAGGAAGAGCTAGCTCCAGGGCAGTGTAGATGTTGTTGTAGGTTGCGCTGGGCGTTGTAGTGCAGGGAGTGATGGCGCTGCAAGAAACACAGACAAGGTGGTGCAGTCCTCTGGATCTTTACTCACGGTTATTGCAGTCCAAGTTACAGACGTCAAGGTAACTTCCCGTGCCGTGCAGCATTTACTCAGTGAGGGGTTCAGTCCACCCCCAGGTAACTCCGGAGTACATAGCAGGACCCCCTTCTGTGTCCTCTCTCTGGCTGTCTCCCTGAACCTCATACCAAGTGTCCCAGTCCAGTACCTGCGGGCCTTGGCGGGCGACGTCTGTTCCGTCCCCTGGGTCCTATATAGCTACCTTCCTGGTGAGACTGGTATGGAATGTTGGCTACTGGACATGAAATACTGCAGTCTCCGGTTTCTAGTTAAGACGTGCAATCTTCTACTAGTTGAGGGACCAGTTCCCTGTATGCAGCCTGACCCCTCCACCTCCCGGCAGATTCGGGCGTACGGGTGGCCTATCGCACTGCCTGTACCCCTGGGATCCTTTCTTCTGGTTCCTGGAGCCTTCCTGCTCCCTCTCCTCTCCTTCTTTTCTTCCTCTCAGCCTTGGGCCTCACTGGCTAGGCCCGCCTCTGGAAAAGAGCTCCTACAGAGCCTCTGCTCCTGGCACTTTCCTCCTCAGACTAATCTGTCTTTCTAAGATGGTTTCTCTTTTTATATCTTCCTTCTATGTGCTCCCCTTAACTACGTCCTCCACCCACACCCCTTTACTAGGTTCCCCCCACTCCAGCCAGGGACCAGGGACTGTGCTCTCCCGTAGGAGCAATCTCGCCCTGCCCTCTGAAGTGTGGTGTAATGAATGCAGGTGTTGGGGTCCTGAGCTGTACTCCTTCCTTACCTGAGAGTGAGATACCACACCTCTGGGTGAGATGCAGTACCTCTGTGGTGACCGAACCCTCAGGGGCGCCACATATATATGTGTGTGTATATAATATGTGTGTATGTATACAATGTGTGTGTGTATATATCTATATATATCTATATATACACAGCTCATTTTCATTTTCTCTGATTTTTCTCTTTATAGGTCTATTTTTGAGTAAAATGTACATTGTTGTTTTATTCTATAAACTACTGACAACATGTCTCCGAAATTCAAAGCTAAAAATTTTGTATTTATTTGCAGCAAATGAGAAATCGTCAAAATAATAAAAAAGAAACAGAGAACCAGAGAACCAGTGCTGTCAGACCTCAAATACTGCAAAGAAAACATGTTCTTATTCATTTAGAAACAACAATACTCATGTTTTAACTCAGGAAGAGTTCAGACATCACTATTTGGTGGAATAACCATGATTTTTAATCCCAGCTTTCATGCGTCTTGGCCGCTTTCCACCAGTCTTTCACACTGCTTTTGGGTGACCTTATGCCACTCCTGGCACAAAAATGTAAGCAGTTCTTCTTTGTTTGATGGCTTGTGACTATCCATCTTCCTCTTGATTACATTCCAGAGGTTTTCAATAGGGTTCAGGTCTGGAGATTGGGCTGGCCATGACAGGGTCTTGATGTGGTGCTCCTTCATCCACACATTGATTGACCTAGCTGTGTGGCATGGGGCATTGTCCTGCTGGAAAAAACAGTCCTCAGAGTTGGGGAACATTGCCTGAGCAGAAGGAAGCCAGTGTTTTTTCAAGGATAACCTTGTATGCGGCTTGATTCATACGTCCTTCGCAAAGATTAACCTGCCCAATTCCAGCCTTGCTGAAGCATCCCCAGATCATCACCGATCCTCCACCAAATTTCACAGTGGGTGCAAGACACTGTGGCTTGTATGCCTCTCCAGGTCTCCGTCTAACCATTAGACGACCAGGTGTTGGGCAAAGCTGAAAATTAGACTCATCAGAGAAGATTACCTTACTCCAGTCCTCTATGGTCCAATCCTTATGGTCTTTGGCAAACTTCAGCCTGGCTCTCCTTTGCTTCTCATTGATGAAAGGCTTTTTTCTAGCTTTACATGGCTTGAGGTCTCTAGGAGCCAGTTATGAACTGTTCTTGCCGTGCACTTCACCCCAGCTGCCATTTGCCATTCCTTCTGTAGGTCACTTGATGTCATCCTGCGGTTGCTGAGTGACATTGGAATAAGATGACGGTCATCCCGGTCAGTGGAGAGTCCCTTTCGCCCTCTGCCGGTCTGTAGCTTTGTTGTCCCCAATGTCTGCTGCTTGACCTTGTTGTAATGGACTGCCGTCTGAAATTTTATGGATGGAGGCAACATGACGCTCACTGTATCCCTCTGCTAGAGAAGCCAGAATTGAGCCCTTCTTTTCCTCACTCAAGACTTTTCTTTTCAACTCCTTTGGCATGGTTAAAAGTTAGTTTTTCATTCAGATTAGTTTTGTGCTATTCCTAGCACTTGTTTTGCCATCCAGCTTGTCCTATTGCAAGAGGATTGTGAAGACCACAGCAGTGTTTTTTATACTTTCCCTCATTACATAAGATTTGGTTCAGGTGATCACCTAATCAGCAGCACATTAAGTAGAATGAGGTGGACTGTGGTTGGAATTCAGCTGACACTGGAATAGAATGGCTGTCAGACATGTAGAGATGGGGATTTTTTTCCATTGATTTGAACAAAGGCAAACCGAGCCTAAAGTATGAATCTTTAGGCTCCATTTGCTCTGCTTTCAGATGTCTCATTTCAGACAGCACAATCCTGAATTTCAGGGATTCAGTTGTAAGCCTTGTGCAAAGACCTGAATGCAGCGCTGAATGTAGTGTGAATAGGTCCTTACATCCTACACCACCTCAGGGGATTGTTGTTATGGAGTATTGCCCCTGGGTGGCCGCAGTTATGACCACCACCAGGGCTCGCGGTCACCCACCCTAGCTTTGGTATTCTGGGGAGCTGGTATAATGAATATCTGAGAAGAGCCCTAGAGAAGCAAGAACATTGGACAACCAAGAGGTGGTGGCCTCAAGTCAGGTGTAGCATTCAACAGGGCAAGACTTTCTAACTTGTATCTATTGTGTATGGGTATCGTGGTTGTGGGGGACTTCATGTGTCCAGTAACCATAGTGGATGCCCATTCCTAAACTAATCAAGGATTCCTGTGGACCTATTGAGCTAATAGAACCAGCAGTCAAATTAATGTCCCAAATTATCCCCACAAATTAATAACTAATAGGGAATTAGGTAATGCACACGGAGCATGATGCTTCGCACTTGTCTTTGGTTTGCTGCTGATTGCAGGTTTATGGACTAGTTGATGTGCGGCCCCACAACTTGTCTATAGTAGATACCAGCCCCATCATCTTTTTTTCAACCTTTGTATGTGAGGACCCTGCACACGACTGGTCCCATTTCCATACTTTTTCCATTAATAGCCGGTCATAATAGAGTAAACCAGAGATGTGGGTCATCCATTTCAGGTGTTGTAGGTGTTCTCAGTCTTCTGAAATCCCTTTAAATAGAACCTGTCACTTTCCATAACGATGTAATTTTTTACCTGGTGTAAATGCCCCTGTTCTGAATACGGCGTTGCTTTTCTTGTGTTCCTGCCCATCTGTCCCTCTTCCCTGGATGTAAATCATCTTTTTAGCCAAGTGGACTAAGAGTGGGATATATCAACCAATTCATCTCCACCCACCTGTCAGGCAGATATGTGTACATCTCCTCAGATGGATGCCAGCTCTGCAGGTAATTATTTGACATAAAGAGGTTGTCCGGCGCCACTCACATCTGCATTGGTGGTGAGCGACACTGATGACATTGCTCTGGGAGATACAAAACAGGACATGTACTTTATTAAAGGGAATCTGTCAGCAGATTTTTGCTACTTAATCTGAGAGCAGCAAGATGTAGAGCAAGATATCCTGATTCCAGGGATGTGTCACTTATTAGGCTGTGTGTTGTAGTTTCAATACAATCCATGTTTTATCAACAGGAGATGATCACTGCCTGACTAGGTCTCAGGTACAGGCCAGTCAGGCTCATCTGTGTAACCCCGCCCTCACCACTGATTTGCAGTTTGTACACAGGAATCTGCCAGCGTGGGCGGGGTTACACAGGGCTTAACATTCTGAGCACTGCTTCATTTACAACAGAGAAAGCAGGGATTCTATCAAAACTGCACCAAGCAGTCTAGTAAGTGATACATCGCTGGAATCAGGCTCTCTGCCCCTACATCATGCTGATCTCGGATTACGTAGCAAAACCTTCTGACAGATTCCCTTTAACTGGAATTGTGTATCTGTCCTATCCTATTGCAATAACTATAGATGCAAGTCGGAAACGCATTTGCGGTTAAACATTATTCTGGTTAGGATCACGACCTATGGTGATGTTTTTATATATTTTTTGCTACAAATAAACTCACAAGATTTTTAACCCTATCCTGACCCTGTAACACTATTTTCTTCGTTCTAATAAATAGGTGGAAAATTTGGCACAAATCCCTCCAAGTATCTGCTTTACTACCTATAGCCAGCCTTGGTAAATGGGCTATTGTGTTCATTTCTGAGTGCGGCCCTAGTTTTGTCTTGGGGCCCATGGCTACTTATTGCACCCTGTGACACCTATTTAGCCATTTTCCTGGGTTTCCTGCATTCTGCTTTGCTATGATCTGGTCATCAGTCTTTCAGGTAGTGTGTTTTATAGGACCAATACAATATAAGTGCCCCCATCACAGAGACCGACCCCCAAAACACTGGTGATGTCACTTGGGCTGGAGTTATATGTGACCTGCTCTATGTACAGGTGCATCTCATAAAACTAGAATATCATCAAAAAGTTACTTTATTTCAGTTCCTCAATACAAAAAGTGAAACTCCTATATTATATAGAGTCATTACACACAGAGGGATCTATTTCACGTGTTTATTTCTGTTAATGTTGATGATTATGGCTTACAGCCTATGAAAACACAAAAGTCATTATCTCAGTAAATTAGAATACTTTATAACAGCTTGAAAAATTATTTTAAAATCCGAAATATTGGCCTATTGAAATGTATATTCAGTAAATGCACTCAATACCTGGTCGGGGCTCCTTTTGCATCAATTACTGCATCAATGCGGCAATGTGGCATGGAGGTGATCAGCCTGTGGCACTGCTGAGGTGTTATGGAAGCCCAGGTTGCTTTGATAGCAGCCTTCAGCTCGTCTGCATTGTTGGGTCTGATGTCTCTCATCTTCCTCTTGACAATACCCGATAGATTCTCTGGCCAATCAAGCTCAGTGATACTGTTGTGTGTAAACCAGGTATTGGTACTTTTGGCCGTGTGGACAGGGGCCAAGTCCTGCTGGAGAATGAAATTTCCATCTCCAAAAGTTTGTCAGCAGAGGGAAGCATGAAGTGCTCTAAAATGTCCTGGTAGACGGCTGCGCTGACTTTGGTCTTGATAAAACACAGTGGACCTACACCAGAAGATGACATGGCTCCCCAAACCATCACTGATGGTGGAAACTTCACACTAGACCTCCAGCAGCTAAACAAATGAAATGAAACAAATTAAAATTGGAACTCTGGGACCTTGTGGAGTGTGTCAATGACTGCCTTCTGGATATCTGTCAAGTCAACAGTCTTCCCCATGATTGCGGAGCCTACTGAAATAGACTAAGGGACTTTTTAAATGCTTAGGAAGCCTTTGCAGGTGTTTTTTGCTAATTATTTAAGTTTACTGAGATAATGACTGTTGTGTTTTCATTGGCTGTAAGCCATAACCATCAACATTAACAGAAATAAACACTTGAAATAGATCACTCTGTTTGTAATGACTCTATATAATATATGACTTTGACTTTTTATATTGAAGAACTGAAATTAACTTTTTGATGATATTCTAATTTTGTGAGATGCTCCTGTATGTAGCACCCTCTATACTCCCTGGTCCTGCAGCAGCTGCCATCATGTATACAGCAGATGAGACAGACACTTTATTATATGCCGGATGAGCCAAGTCTGGTTCTAGTTCTGGAATATTGAGCGTCAGCGTTCACTCTCATCATTGTTTCTGTAGGGTGAAGTCCACACAAATAAAACACGCAACACAATATATTATTATTAATTTTTTTATTGGAATAGCAATAAGCCACATTGTAATAAAAATATTACTGGCCCTTTAATAAATTAAAGTTCACAATGACTCTCAGGTCAGGCCCGATAGAGACTACAGAACTTGCTGCGGATAGTGCAGACCTGATGAGAGCCACTGGAACCAAAGATCCAGAAGAAGGCGAAGAAAACCCCCTAGGGGGGAAAAAAATTCCTTCCTGACCCCAGTTCTGGCGATCGGATATCTCCCTGGATCTTGTCTCTCCTGCTGCATATTGCTGTATATCTGTACGTCAGGGGCGGACACAGCCGGAAGAGGGCCCCTCTATCAGAACAGTATATCTAGCCCCGTGTCTGAACTGTTGGGCGGGCCGCCTCGGGCATGGCCCCGTGTCTGGACTGTTGGGCCGCCCACCTCGGGCCTGGCTTCGTGTCTGGACTGTGGGACTTCCCGCCTTGAGTCTGGACTGTTGGACCTCCTACTTCGGGTCTGGACAGTTGGGCCGCCCGCCTCGGGTCTGGACAGTTCCCCTCTATCAGTATATTGGCATAGCTCATCATAATGCACAATTCACCTGATTAGGAGGTGGTGGTGGCCCCTTTACATCTTGGGTCCCTGTGGAACTGCACATGTTGCACCAATTGGCCACCCTCCTCGGGTCTGGCCCCATGTCTGGACTGTTGGGCCGCCCGACTCGGGTCTGGACTGTTGGGCCGCCCGCCCTGGGTCTGGACTGTTGGGCCGCCCGCCCTGGGTCTGGACTGTTGGCCGCCTGCCCTGGGTCTGGACTGTGGGGCCCGTCCGCCCTGTGTCTGGACTTTGGGGCCGCCTGCCCTGGGTCTAACCCCAGGTCTGGACTGTGGGGCCGCCTGCCCCGGGACTATCCCCGTGTCTGGACTGTGGGGCCCGTCCGCTCCGAGCCTTGACTGTGGGGCCCGTCCACCCCAAGCCTTGACTGTGGGGCCCGTCCACCCCAAGCCTGGACTGTGGGGCCCATCCGCTCCGAGCCTGGCCTGTGGGGCCCGTCCGCCCCGAGCCTGGACTGTGGGGCTCGTTCGCCCCGAGCCTGGAGTTTGGGGCCCGTCTGCCCAGAGCGTGGACTGTGGGGCCCGACCGCCTCGAGCGTGAACTGTGGGGCCCATCCGCCCCGAGCGTGGATTGTGGGGCAAGAACGTGGACTGTGGGGCCTGTCCGCCCCGAGCCTGGACGGTGGGGCCCATCCGCCCCGAGCCTGGACAGTGGGGCCCGTCCGCCCTCTGTCCGTACTGTGGCCGCCCCATGTCCGGACTGTGAGGTTGCCTGCCCCGGGTCTAGCCCCAGGTCTGGATTGTGGGGCATGCCCACCCCGTGTCAGGACTGTGGGGCCCGTCCGCCCCTTGCCCTAACTATGGGCCCGCCCGCCCCGTGTCCTGACTGTGAGGCCCGCCCACCCCGTATACAGACTGTTGGGCCTGCCCGCCCAGTGTCCTGACTGTGGAGCCCGCCCGCCCCGTGTCCTGACTTTGGGGCTCGCCCGCCCCAACTCCAGACTGTGGGGCCCATCCGCCCCGAGTCCGGACTTTGGGGCCGCCTGCCCCGGGTCTAGCCCCAGGTCTGGACTGTGGGGCCACCAGTCCCGGGACTAGCCCCGTGTCCGGACTGTGGGGCACGCGCGCCCCGAGCCTGGACTGTGGGGCACGCCCGACCCGAGCGGGAAAGGGGGGCCCGTCCGCCCCGAGCCTGGACTGTGGGGACCATCCGCCCCGAGCCTGGACTGTGGGGCCCGTCCACCCCGAGATTGGACTGTGGGGCCCGAGCATGGACTGTGGGGCCTGTCCGCCCGAGCCTGGACTGTGGGGCCCCCCGTCCGCCCAGGGTCTGGACTGTGGGGCCGGCTGCCCCCGGGTCTAGCCCCGAGCCTAGACTGTGGGGCCCGCCGGCCCTATGTCCGTACTGTGGCCGCCCCGTGGCTGGACTGTGGGGCCGCCTGCCCCAGGTCTAGCCCCAGGTCTGGACTGTGGGGCATGCCCACCCCGTGTCAGGACTGTGGGGCCGCCTGCCCCGGGACAAGCCCAGTCCCCGGACTGTGGGGCCCGCCCCATGTCCTAACTATAGGCCCGCCCACACTGTGTCCTGAATGTGGGGCCCGTCCGCCCCGAGCCTGGACTGTGGGGCCGGTTGCCCCCGGGTCTAGCCCCGAGCCTGGACTGTGGGGACCGCCTGCCCTATGTCCGGACTGTGGCCGCCTCGTGTCCGGACTGTGGGGCTGCCTGCCCCGGGTCTAGCCCCAACTCTGGACTGTGGGGCATGCCCGCCCCGTGTCAGGACTGTGGGGCCCGTCCGACCCGTGTTCGGACTTTGCGGCCGCCAGCCCCGGGTCTAGCCGCAGGTCTGGACTGTTGGGCCGCCTGCCCCAGGACTAGCACCGTGTCCTAACTATGGGCCCGCCCACCCCGTGTCCTGACTGTGGGGCCCGTTCGCCCCGTGTCCTTACTGTGGGGCTCGCCCGCAGAGTGTCCCGACTGTGGGGCCAGCCCGCCCTGTGTCCTGACTGTGGGGCCCCCCGCCCCGGGTCTGAACTGTGGGGCCGACTGCCCCCGGGTCTAGCCCCGAGCCTGGACTGTGGGGCCCGCCCGCCTTATGTCCGGACTGTGGTCCCCCCCCGTGTCCGGACTGTGGGACCATCCACCCCGTGTCTGGACTGTGGGCCGCCTGCTCCGGGTCTAGCCCCAGGTCTGGACTGTGGGGCATGCCCGCCCCGTGTCCGGACTGTGAGGCCCGTCCACCCCGTGTCCGGACAGTGGGCCGCCTGCCCGGACTGTGGGCCGCCTGCCCCGGGTCTAGCCCCAGGTCTAGACTGTGGGGCCCCTGCCCCGGGATTAGCTCCGTGTCCGGACTGTGGCCCGCCCCGTGTCCTGACTGTGGAGCCCGCCCGTCCCGTGTCCTGACTGTGGGCACCGCACGCCCCGAGCCTGGACTGTGTGGCACGCCCGCCCCGAGCGGGAAAGGGGGGCCCGTCCGCCCCGAGCCTGGACTGAGGGACCCGTCCGCCCCGAGCCTGGACTGTGGGGCCCGTCCGCCCCGAGCCTGGACTGTGGGGCCCGTCCGCCCCGAGCCTGGACTGTGGGGCCCGTCCGCCCCGAGCCTGGACTGTGGGGCCCGCCCTATGTACGGACTGTGGCCGCACTGCATCTGGACTGTGGGGCCCGTCCACCCCGTGTCCGGATTGTGGGGCCGCCTGCATCGGGTCTAGCCCCTGGACTGGACTGTGGGGCCCCCCACCCCAGGTCCGGATGGTGGGGCCCCCCGCCCGCCCCGAGTCTAGCCCCAGGTCTGGACTGTGGGCCCCCTCGTCAGCCCCGGCCACGGACTGTGGGGCCCCCCACCCGCCCCGGGTCTGAACTGTGGGGCCGGCTGCCCCGGGTCTAGCCCCGAGCCTGGACTGTGGGGCCCACCCTATGTCCGGACTGTGGCCGCCCCGTGTCCGGACTGTGAGGCTCGTCCACCCCGTGTCCGGACTTTGGGGCTGCCTGCCCCGGGTCTAGCTCCAGGGCTGGACTGTGGGGTATGTCAAGCCCGTGTCAGGACTGTGGGGCCCATCCTCCCCGTGTCTTGACTGTGGGGCCACCTGCCCCTGGTCTAGCCTCAGGTCTGGACTGTGGGGCCGCCAGCCCTGGTACTAGCCCTATATCCGGACTGCGGCCGTCCCGTGTCCGGACTGTGGGGCCGCCTGCCCCGGGTCTAGCCCCAGGTCCGGACTGTGGGGCCCCCCGCCCGCCCCGATTCCAGACTGTGGGGTCCCTCGCCCGCCCCGGGTCCAGACTGTGGGATCCCCCGCTTGCCCCGGGTCTGGACTGTGGGGCCGACTGCCCCCGGGTCTAGCCCCGAGCCTGGACTGTGGGGCCCGCCAACCTTATGTCCAGACTGTGCCCCCCCCGTGTCTGGAATGTGGGGACCGTCCACCCCGTGTCCGGACTGTGGGCCGCCTGCTCCGGGTCTAGCCCTAGGTCTGGACTGTGGGGCATGCCCGCCCCGCATCCGGACTGTGGGGCCCGTCCACCCCTTGTCCGGACTGTGGGCCGCCTGCCCCGGGTCTAGCCCCAGGTCTGGACTGTGAAGCCGCCTGTCCCGGGATTAGCCCCGTGTCCGGCCTGTGGGTGTCCTGACTGTAGGGCTCGCCCGCCCCGAGTCCAGACTGTGGGGCCCATCCGCACCGTGTCCTGACTTGGGGCCGCCTGCCCCGGGTCTAGCCCCAGGTCTCGACTGTGGGGCCACCTGCCCCGGGACTAGCCCCGAGCCTGGACTGTGGGGCACGCCCACCCCGAGCGGGAAAGGGAGGCCCATCCTCTCCGAGCCTGGACTGTGGGGCCGCCTGCCCCGGGACAAGCCCAGTCCCCAGACTGTGGGGCCCGCCCCATGTCCTAACTATGGGCCCGCCCACACTGTGTCCTGACTGTGGGACCCGTCCGCCCTGAGCCTGGACTGTGGGGCCGGTTGCCCCCGGGTCTAGCCCCGAGCCTGGACTGTGGGGACCGCCCGCCCTATGTCCGGACTGTGGCCGCCTCGTGTCCGTACTGTGGGGCCCGTCCACCCCGTGTCCGGACTGTGGGGCTGCCTGCCCCGGGTCTAGCCCCAACTCTGGACTGTGGGGCATGCCCGCCCCGTGTCAGGACTGTGGGGCCCGTCCGACCCGTGTTCGGACTTTGCGGCCGCCAGCCCCGGGTCTAGCCGGTCTGGACTGTTGGGCCGCCTGCCCCAGGACTAGCACCGTGTCCTAACTATGGGCCCGCCCACCCCGTGTCCTGACTGTGGGGCCCGTTCGCCCCGTGTCCTTACTGTGGGGCTCGCCCGCAGAGTGTCCCGACTGTGGGGCCCCCCACCCCGGGTCTGAACTGTGGGGCCGACTGCCCCGGGTCTAGCCCCGAGCCTGGACTGTGGGGCCCACCCTATGTCCGGACTGTGGCCGCCCCGTGTCCGGACTGTGGGGCTCGTCCACCCCGTGTCCGGACTTTGGGGCTGCCTGCCCCGGGTCTAGCTCCAGGTCTGGACTGTGGGGCATGTCAACCCCGTGTCAGGACTGTGGGGCCCATCCTCCCCGTGTCTTGACTGTGGGGCCACCTGCCCCTGGTCTAGCCTCAGGTCTGGACTGTGGGGCCGCCAGCCCTGGTACTAGCCCCGTGTCCGGACTGTGGGGCCCGTCCGCTCCGAGCCTGGACTGTGGTGCCCGTCCGCTCCGAGCCTAGACTGCGGGACCCGTCCGCTCCGAGCCTGGAATGTGGGGCCCGCCTGTCCCGGGTCTAGCCCCGAGCCTAGACTGTGGGGCCCGCCCTATATCCGGACTGCGGCCGCCCCGTGTCCGGACTGTGGGGCCGGTTGCCCCGGGTCTAGCCCCGAACCTGGAATGTGCGGCCCGCCCACCCTATGTCCGGACTGTGGCCGCCCCGTGTCCGGACTGTAGGGCTCGTCCACCCCGTGTCCGGACTGTGGGGCATGTCCGCCCCATGTCAGGACTGTGGGGCCGGTTGCCCCGGGTCTAGCCCCGAACCTGGAATGTGCGGCCCGCCCACCCTATGTCCGGACTGTGGCCGCCCCGTGTCCGGACTGTAGGGCTCGTCCGCCCCGTGTCCGGACTGTGGGGCCCGTCCGCCCCGAGCCCGGACTGTGGGGCCCGTCCGCCCCGAGCCCGGACTGTGGGGCCCGTCCGCCCCGAGCCTGGACTGTGGGGCCCCTCCGCCCCGAGCCTGGACTGTGGGGCCCCTCCGCCCCGAGCCTGGACTGTGGGGCCCCTCCGCCCCGAGCCTGGACTGTGGGGCCCCTCCGCCCCGAGCCTAGACTGTGGGGCCCCTCCGCCCCGAGCCTGGACTGTGGGGCCCGTCCGGCCTGAGCCTGGACTGCGGGGCCCGTCCGCAGCGAGGATGGACTGTGGGGCCTGTCCGCCCTGAGCCTGGACTGTGGGGCCCCTCCGCCCCGAGCCTGGACTGTGGGGCCCGTCCGACCTGAGCCTGGACTGCGGGGCCCGTCCGCAGCGAGGATGGACTGTGGGGCCTGTCCGCCCTGAGCCTGGACTGTGGGGCCCATCCGTCCCGGGTCTAGCCCCGAGCCTGGACTGTGGGGCCCGCCCTATATCCGGACTGCGGCCGCCCCGTGTCTGGACTGTGGGGCCGCCTGCCCCGGGTCTAGCCCCAGGTCCGGACTGTGGGGCCCCCCGCCCGCCCCGATTCCAGACTGTGGGGCCCCTCGCCTGCCCCGGGTCCAGACTGTGGGATTCCCCGCTTGCCCCGGGTCTGGACTGTGGGGCCGACTGCCCCCGGGCCTAGCCCCGAGCCTGGACTGTGGGGCCCGCCAACCTTATGTCCAGACTGTGCCCCCCCCGTGTCTGGAATGTGGGGACCGTCCACCCCGTGTCCGGACTGTGGGCCGCCTGCTCCGGGTCTAGCCCTAGGTCTGGACTGTGGGGCATGCCCGCCCCGCATCCGGACTGTGGGGCCCGTCCACCCCTTGTCCGGACTGTGGGCCGCCTGCCCCGGGTCTAGCCCCAGGTCTGGACTGTGGGGCATGCCCGCCCCATGTCCGGACTGTGGGGCCCGTCCACCCCGTGTCCGGACAGTGGGCCGCCTGCCCGGACTGTGGGCCGCCTGCCCCGGGTCTAGCCCCAGGTCTAGTCTGTGGGGCCGCCTGCCCCGGGATTAGCTCCGTGTCCGGACTGTGGGGCCCGGCGGGGCCCGCCCGCCCCGTGTCCAGACTGTGGAGCCCGCCCGTCCCGTGTCCTGACTGTGGGCACCGCACGCCCCGAGCCTGAACTGTGTGGCACGCCCGCCCCGAGCGGGAAAGGGGGGCCCGTCCGCCCCGAGCCTGGACTGAGGGGCCCGTCCGCCCCGAGCCTGGACTGTGGGGCCCGTCCACCCCGAGCCTGGACTGTGGGGCCCGTCCGCCCCGAGCCTGGACTGTGGGGCCCGTACGCCCCGAGCCTGGAGTGTGGGGCCCGTACGCCCCGAGCCTGGACTGTGGGGCCCGCCCTATGTACGGACTGTGGCCGCACTGCATCTGGACTGTGGGGCCCGTCCACCCCGTGTCCGGACTGTGGGGCCGCCTGCATCGGGTCTAGCCCCTGGACTGGACTGTGGGGCCCCCCACCCCAGGTCCGGATGGTGGGGCCCCCCGCCCGCCCCGAGTCTAGCCCCAGGTCTGGACTGTGGGCCCCCGCGTAAGCCCCGGGCACGGACTGTGGGGCCCCCCACCCGCCCCGGGTCTGAACTGTGGGGCCGGCTGCCCCGGGTCTAGCCCCAAGCCTGGACTGTGGGGCCCACCCTATGTCCGGACTGTGGCCGCCCCGTGTCCGGACTGTGGGGCTCGTCCACCCCGTGTCCGGACTTTGGGGCTGCCTGCCCCGGGTCTAGCTCCAGGTCTGGACTGTGGGGCATGTCAAGCCCGTGTCAGGACTGTGGGGCCCATCCTCCCCGTGTCTTGACTGTGGGGCCACCTGTCCCTGGTCTAGCCTCAGGTCTGGACTGTGGGGCCGCCAGCCCTGGTACTAGCCCCGTGTCCGGACTGTGGGGCCCGTCCGCTCCGAGCCTGGACTGTGGTGCCCATCCGCTCCGAGCCTAGACTGCGGGGCCCATCCGCCCCGTGTCCGGACTATGGGGCCGGTTGCCCCGGGTCTAGCCCCGAACCTGGAATGTTCGGCTCGCCCACCCTATGTCCGGACTGTGGCCGCCCCGTGTCCGGACTGTAGGGCTCGTCCACCCCGTGTCCGGACTGTGGGGCATGTCCGCTCCGAGCCTGGACTGTGGTGCCCGTCCGCTCCGAGCCTAGACTGCGGGGCCCATCCGCCCCGTGTCCGGACTATGGGGCCGGTTGCCCCGGGTCTAGCCCCGAACCTGGAATGTGCGGCCCGCCCACCCTATGTCCGGACTGTGGCCGCCCCGTGTCCGGACTGTAGGGCTCGTCCGCCCCGTGTCCGGACTGTGGGGCCCGTCCGCCCCGAGCCCGGACTGTGGGGCCCGTCCGCCCCGAGCCCGGACTGTGGGGCCCGTCCGCCCCGAGCCCGGACTGTGGGGCCCGTCCGCCCCGAGCCCGGACTGTGGGGCCCGTCCGCCCCGAGCCCGGACTGTGGGGCCCGTCCGCCCCGAGCCCGGACTGTGGGGCCCGTCCGCCCCGAGCCCGGACTGTGGGGCCCGTCCGCCCGAGCCCGGACTGTGGGGCCCCTCTGCCCCGAGCCCGGACTGTGGGGCCCCTCTGCCCCGAGCCT
Organism: Phyllobates terribilis; assembly: GCF_046119375.1. Taxonomy (NCBI): domain Eukaryota; kingdom Metazoa; phylum Chordata; class Amphibia; order Anura; family Dendrobatidae; genus Phyllobates; species Phyllobates terribilis. The sequence goes on from NW_027362933.1 coordinate 2,381,747, forward strand.
GGACTGTGGGGCCCCTCCGCCCCGAGCCTGGACTGTGGGGCCCCTCCGCCCCGAGCCTGGACTGTGGGGCCCCTCCGCCCCGAGCCTGGACTGTGGGGTCCCTCCGCCCCGAGCCTGGACTGTGGGGCCCGTCCGACCTGAGCCTGAACTGCGGGGCCCGTCCGCAGCGAGGATGGACTGTGGGGCCCATCCGTCCCGGGTCTAGCCCCGAGCCTGGACTGTGGGGCCCGCCCTATATCCGGACTGCGGCCGCCCCGTGTCCGCACTGTGGGGCCGCCTGCCCCGGGTCTAGCCCCAGGTCCGGACTGTGGGGCCCCCCGCCCGCCCCGATTCCAGACTGTGGGGCCCCTCGCCCGCCCCGGGTCCAGACTGTGGGATCTCCCGCTTGCCCCGGGTCTGGACTGTGGGGCCGATTGCCCCCGGGTCTAGCCCCGAGCCTGGACTGTGGGGCCCGCCAACCTTATGTCCGGACTGTGCCCCCCCCGTGTCTGGAATGTGGGGACCGTCCACCCCGTGTCCGGACTGTGGGCCGCCTGCTCCGGGTCTAGCCCTAGGTCTGGACTGTGGGGCATGCCCGCCCCGCATCCGGACTGTGGGGCCCGTCCACCCCTTGTCCGGACTGTGGGCCGCCTGCCCCGGGTCTAGCCCCAGGTCTGGACTGTGAAGCCGCCTGTCCTGGGATTAGCCCCGTGTCCGGCCTGTGGGTGTCCTGACTGTAGGGCTCGCCCGCCCCGAGTCCAGACTGTGCGGCCCATCCGCACCGTGTCCTGACTTGGGGCCGCCTGCCCCGGGTCTAGCTCCAGGTCTCGACTGTGGGGCCACCTGCCCCGGGACTAGCCCCGAGCCTGGACTTTGGGGCACGCCCGCCCCGAGCGGGAAAGGGAGGCCCATCCGCTCCGAGCCTGGACTGTGGGGCCCGTCCGCCCCGAGCCTGGACTGTGGGGCCAGTCCACCCCGAGCATGGACTGTGGGGCCCGCCCGCCCCGAGCCTGGACTGTGGGGCCCGCCCGCCCCGAGCCTGGACTGTGGGGCCCGCCCGCCCCGAGCCTGGACTGTGGGGCCCGTCCGCCCCGAGCCTGGACTGTGGGGCCCGTCCGCCCCGAGCCTGGACTGTGGGGCCCGCCCGCCCCGAGCCTGGACTGTGGGGCCCGTCATCCCCGAGCCTGGACTGTGGGGCCCGTCAGCCCCGAGCCTGGACTGTGGGGCCCGTCAGCCCCGAGCCTGGACTGTGGGGCCCGTCAGCCCCGAGCCTGGACTGTGGGGCCCGTCAGCCCCGAGCCTGGACTGTGGGGCCCGTCAGCCCCGAGCCTGGACTGTGGGGCCCGTCCGCCCTGAGCCTGGACTGTGGGGCCCGTCCGCCCCGAGCCTGGACTGTGGGGCCCGTCCGCCCCGAGCCTGGACTGTGGGGCCCGTCCGCCCCGAGCCTGGACTGTGGGGCCCATCCGCCCCGAGCCTGGACTGTGGGGCCCGTCCGCCCGCCCCGGGCCTGGACTGTGGGGCCCATCCGCTCCGAGCCTGGACTGTGGGGCCCGTCCGCCCCGAGCCTGGACTGTGGGGCCAGTCCACCCTGAGCATGGACTGTGGGGCCCGAGCGCCCCGAGCCTGGACTGTGGGGCCCGTCCGCCCCGAGCCTGGACTGTGGGGCCCGTCCGCCCGCCCCGGGTCTGGACTTTGGGGCCAGCTGCCCCTGGGTCTAGCCCCGAGCCTGGACTGGCCCGCCCTATGTCCGGACTGTGGGGCCCGTCCACCCCGTGTCCGGACTGTGCGGCCGCCTGCCCCGGCTCTAGCCCCAGGTCAGGACTGTGGGGCATTCCCGCCCCGTGTCAGGACTGTGGGGCCCGTCCGCCCCGTGTCCGGATTGTGGGGCCGCCTGCCCTTGGACTAGCCCCGTGTCCGGACTGTAGGGCCCGCCCACAGGGCCCGCCCACCCCGTGTCGTAACTATGGGCCCGCCCGCCCCGAGCCTGGACTGTGGGGCCCGTCCGCTCCAAGCGTGGACTGTGGGGCCCGTCCATCCAGAGCATGGACAGTGGGGCCCGAGCGTGGACTGTGGGGCCCGTTCGCCCCGAGCCAGTACTGTGAGGCACATCCGCCCCGAGCCTGGACTGTGGGGCCCGTCCGCCCCAAGCCTGGACTGTGTGGCTCCCCGCCCCAGGTCAGAAATGTGGGGCCGGCTACCCCGGGTCTAGCCCCGAGCCTGGACTGTGGGGCCCGCCCACCCTATGTCTGGACTGTGGCCTCCCCGTGTCCGGACTGTGGGGCTCGTCCACCCCGTGTCCGGACTTTGGGGCTGCCAACCCCGGGTCTAGCCCCAGGTCTGGACTGTGGGGCCCATCCACCCCGTATCTGGACTGTGGGGCCGCCTACCCCAGGTCTAGCCTCAGGTCTGGACTGTGGGGCCTGTCCGCCCCGAGCCTGGACTGTGGGGCCCGTCCGCCCCGAGCCTGGGCTGTGGGGCCCGTCCGCCCCAAGCCTGGGCTGTGGGGCCCGTCCGCCCCGGGTCTAGCCCCGAGCCTGGACTGTGCGGCCCGTCCGCCCTATATCCGGACTGCGGCCGCCCCGTGTCTGGAGTGTGGGCCCGTCCGCCCCGTGTACGGACTGTGGGGCCGTCTGCTTCGGATCTAGCCCCAGGTCTGGACGGTGGGGCCGCCCGCCCCGAGTCTAGCCCCAGGTCTGGACTGTGGAGCCCCCCGCCAGCCCCGGGTACGGACTGTGGGGCCCGCCCGCCCCGTGTCCGGACTGTGGGGCCCCCCGCCCGCCCCGAGTCTGGACTGTGGGGCCGGTTGCCCCGGGTCTGGCCCCGAGCCTGAACTGTGCGGCCAGCACACCCTATGTCCGGACTGCGGCTGCCCCGTGTCCGGACTGTAGGGCTCGTCCACCCTGTGTCCGGACTGTGGGGCCGCCTTCCCTGGGTCTGGACTGTGGGGCATATCCGCCCCATGTCAGGACTGTGGGGCCGCCTGCACCGGGACTAGCCCCGTGTCCGGACTGTGGGGCCCGTCCGCCCCGAGCCTGGACTGTGGGGCCCCCCGCCCCTGGTCTGAAATGTGGGGCCGGCTGCCCCGGGTCTAGCCCCGAGCCTGGACTTTGGAGCCCGCCCACCCTATGTCTGGACTGTGGCCGCCCCGAGTCCAGACTGTGGGCCTCGCCCTATATCCGGACTGCGGTCGCCCCGTGTCCGGACTGTGGGGCCGCCTGCCCCGGGTCTAGCCCCAGGCCCGGACTGTGGGGCCCGACGTCCGCCCCGATTCCAGACTGTGGGGCCCCTCGCCCGCCCCTGGTCCGGACTGTGGGATCCTCTGCTTGCCCCGGGTCCGGACTGTGGGGCCACCCGCCCTGGGACTGGACTGTGGGGCCGACTGCCCCCGGGTCTAGCCCCGAGCCTGGACTGTGGGGCCCGCCCGCCTTATGTCCGGACTGTGGCCCCCCCCCGTGTCCGGACTGTGGGGACCGTCCACCCCGTGTCCGGACTGTGGGCCACCTGCTCCGGATCTAGCCCCAGGTCTGGACTGTGGGCCGCCTGCTCCGGGTCTAGCCCCAGGTCTGGACTGTGGGGCATGCCCGCCCCGTGTCCGGACTGTGGGGCCCATCCACCCCGTGTCCGGACTGTGGGCTGCCTGCCCCTGGTCTAGCCCCAGGTCTGGACTGTGGGGCCACCTGCCCCGGGATTAGCCCCGTGTCCGGACTCCCGCCCGCCCCATGTCCTGACTGTGGGGCCCGCCCGCCCCATGTCCTGACTGTGGGGCCCGCCCTGTGTCCTGACTGTGGGGCCCGCCCTGTGTCCTGACTGTGGGGCCCGCCCTGTGTCCTGACTGTGGGGCCCGCCCACCCTGTGTCCTGACTTTGGGGCCCGCTCGCCCTGTGTCCTGACTTTGGGGCCCGCCAGCCCTGTGTCCTGACTGTGGGGCGCACCCACCCACCCGGGGCGCACCCACCCACCCACCCCGTGTCCTGACTGTGGGGCTCGCCCGCCCCGAGCTTGGACTGTGGGGTCCGTCTGCCCCGAGCTTGGACTGTGGGGCCCGTCCGTGCCGGGTCTAGCCCCGAGCCTGGACTGTGGGGCCCGGCCGCCCTATATCCGGACTGCGGCGGCCCCGTGTCCGGACTGTGGGCCCGTCCGCCCCGTGTCCGGACTGTGGGGCTGCCTGCATCGGGTCTAGCCCCAGGTCTGGACTGCGGGGCCCCCCGCCCCGAGTCTAGCCCCAGGTCTGGACTGTGGGACCCCCCGCCTGCCCCGGGTACGGACTGTGGGGCCCCCCGCCCGCCCCGAGTATGGACTGTGGGGCCGGTTGCCCCGGGTCTGGCCCAGGGTCTGGCCCCGAGCCTGGACTGTGCGGCCCGCCCACCCTATGTCCGGACTGCGGACGCCCTGTGTCCGGACTGTAGGGTTCGCCCACCCCGTGTCCGGACTGTGGGGCCGCCTGCCCCGTGTCTGGACTGTGGGGCATGTCCGCCCCATGTCAGGACTGTGGGGCATGTCCGCCCCATGTCAGGACTGTGGGGCTTGTCCACCCCGTGTCTGGACTGTGGGGCTGCCTGCCCCGAGTCGAGCCTCAGGTCTGGACTGTGGGGCCGCCTGCCCCGGGACTAGCCCCATGTCTGGACTGTGGGGCCCGTCCGCCCCGAGCCTGGACTGTGGGGCCCGTCCGCCCCGAGCCTGGACTGTGGGGCCCGTCCGCCCCGAGCCTGGACTGTGGGGCCCGTCCGCCCCGGGTCTGAAATGTGGGGCCAGATTCCCCGGGTCTAGCCCCGAGCCTGGACTGCGGGGCCCGCCCACCCGGGGCCCGCCCACCCTATGTCTGGACTGTGGCCACCCCGAGTCCAGACTGTGGGGCTCGCCCTATATCCGGACTGCGGCCGCCACGTGTCCGGACTGTGGGGCCGCCTGCCCCGGGTCTAGCCCCAGGTCCGGACTGTGGGGCCCCCCGCCCGCCCTGATTCCAGACTGTGGGGCCCCTCGCCCGCCCCGGGTCCGGACTGTGGGATCCCCCGCTTGCCCCGGGTCCGGACAGTGGGGCCCCCTGCCCCGGGTCTGGACTGTGGGGCCGACTGCCCCCGGGTCTAGCCCCGAGCCTGGACTGTGGGGCCCGCCCGCCTTATGTCCCCACTGTGGCCCCCCCCCCCGTGTCTGGACTGTGGGGACCGTCCACCCCGTGTCCAGACTGTGGGCCGCCTGCTCCGGGTCTAGCCCCAGGTCTGGACTGTGGGGCTCGCCCGCCCCGTGTCCAGACTGTGGGTCTCATCCGCCCCGTGTCCAGACTGTGGGGCCGCCTGCCCCGGGACTAGCCCCGTGTCCGGACTGTGGGGCCCGTCCACCCCGTGTCCGGACTGTGGGGCCCGTCCACCCCGTGTCCGGACTGTGGGGCCCGTCCACCCCGTGTCCGGACTGTGGGGCCCGTCCACCCCGTGTCCGGACTGTGGGTCGCCTGCCCCGGGTCTAGCCCCAGGTCTGGACTGTGGGGCATGTCCGCCCCGTGTCAGGTCTGTGAGGCCCATCCACCCCATGTCTAGAATATGGGACCGCCTGCCCCGGGTCTAGCCTCAGGTCTGGACTGTGGGGCCGCCTGCCCCGGGTCTAGCCCCAGGTCTGGACTATGGGGCATGCCCGCCCCGTGTCCGGACTGTGGGGCCCGTCCACCCCGTGTCTGGACTGTGGGCCGCCTGCCCCAGGTCTAGCCCCAGTCTGGACTGTGGGGCCCGCCTGCCCCGTGTCCTGACTGTGGGGCCGGCCCGCCCCGTGTCCTGACTGTGGGGCTCGCCCGCCCCGTGTCCTGACTGTGGGGCCCGCCCGCCCCGTGTCCTGACTGTGGGGCCCGCCCGCCCCGTGTCCTGACTGTGGAGCCCGCCCGCCCCGTGTCCTGACTGTGGAGCCCGCCCGCCCCATGTCCTGACTGTGGGGCCCGCCCGCCCTATGTGCGTACTATGGCCGCCCCGTGTCCGGACTGTGGGGCCCGTCCACCCCGTGTCCGGACTGTGGGGCCGCCTGCCCCGGCTCTAGCCCCAGGTCAGGACTGTGGAGCATGCCCGCCCCGTGTCAGAATTGTGGGGCCCGTCCGCCCCGTGTCCGGACTGTGGGGCCGCCTGCCCCGGGACTAGCCCCGTGTACGGACTGTGGGGCCCGCCCGCCCCGTGTCGTAACTATGGGCCCGCCTGCCCCGAGCCTGGACTGTGGGGCCCGTCCGCCCCGAGTCTGGACTGTGGGGCCTGTCCGCTCCAAGCGTGGACTGTGGGGCCCGTCCGCCCCGAGCGTGGACTGTGGGGCCAGAGCGTGGACTGTGGGGCCCGTTCGCTCCGAGCCAATACTGTGGGGCCCATCCGCCCCGAGCCTGGACTGTGTGGCCGCCTGCCCCGGGCCGAGCCTCAGGTTTGGACTGTGGAGCCCGTCCGCCCCGAGCCTGGACTGTGGGGCCCGTTCGCCCCGAGCCAATACTGTGGGGCCCATCCGCCCCGAGCCTGGACTGTGGGGCCCATCCGCCCCGAGCCTGGACTGTGGGGCCCCCCGCCCCGGGTCTGAAATGTGGGGCCGGCTTCCCCGGGTTTAGCCCCGAGCCTGGACTGTGGGGCCCGCCCACCCTATGTCTGGGCTGTGGCCGCCCCGTGTCCAGACTGTGGGGCTCGTACACCCCGTGTCCGGACTTTAGGGCAGCCTACCCTGGGTCTAGCCCCAGGTCTGGACTGTGGGGCATGTCCGCCCCGTGTCAGGACTGTGGGGCCCGTCCACCCTGTGTCTAGAATGTGGGGCCGCCTGCCCCGGGTCTAGCCTCAGGTCTGGACTGTAGGGCCGCCTGCCCCGGGTCTAGCCCCAGGTCTTGACTATGGGTCATGCCCGCCCCGTATCCGGACTGTGGGGCCCGTCCACCCCGTGTCTAGAATGTGGGGCCGCCTGCCACGGGTCTAGCCTCAGGTCTGGACTGTGGGGCCGCCAGCCTCGGGTTTAGCCCCAGGTCTTGACTATGGGGCATGCCCGCCCCGTATCCGGACTGTGGGGCCCGTCCACCCCGTGTCTGGACTGTGGGCCGCCTGCCCCGGGTCTAGCCCCAGGTCTGGACTGTGGGGCCACCTGCCCCGGGATTAGCCCCGTGTCCGGACTGTGGGGCCTGCCCGCCCTGTATCCTGACTGTGAAGCCTGCCCGCCCAATGTCCTGACTGTGGGGCCCGCCCTGTGTCCTGACTGTGGGGCCCGCCCGCCCCGTGTCCTGACTGTGGGTCCCGCCCGCCCCGTGTCCAGACTGTGGGTCCCGCCCGCCCCGTGTCCAGACTGTGGGGCTCTTCCGCCCCGTGTCCAGACTGTGGGGCCGCCTGCCCCGGGACTAGCTCCGTGTCCGGACTGTGAGGCCCGTCCGCCCCGAGCCTGGACTGTGGGGCCCGCCCGCCCCGTGTCCTGACTGTGGGTCCCGCCCGCCCCGTGTCCTGACTGTGGGGCTCGCCCGCCCCGTGTCCAGACTGTGGGGCTCGCCCGCCCCGTGTCCAGACTGTGGGGCTCGCCCGCCCCGTGTCCAGACTGTGGGGCTCGCCCGCCCCGTGTCCAGACTGTGGGGCTCGCCCGCCCCGTGTCCAGACTGTGGGGCTCGCCCTCCCCGTGTCCAGACTGTGGGGCTCTTCCGCCCCGTGTCCAGACTTTGGGGCCGCCTGCCCCGGGACTAGCTCCGTGTCCGGACTGTGAGGCCCGTCCGCCCCGAGCCTGGACTGTGGGGCCCGTCCGCCCCGTGTCCAGACTGTGGGGCTCGCCCGCCCCGTGTCCAGACTGTGGGGCTCGCCCGTCCCGTGTCCAGACTGTGGGGCTCGCCCGCCCCGTGTCCAGACTGTGGGGCTCGCCCGCCCCGTGTCCGGACTTTGGGGCCGCCTGCCCCGGGACTAGCCCCATGTCCGGACTGTGGGGCCCGTCCACCCCGTGTCCGGACTGTGGGGCCCGTCCACCTCGTGTCCGGACTGTGGGGCCCGTCCACCCCTTGTCCGGACTGTGGGGCCCGTCCACCCCGTGTCCGGACTGTGGGGCCCGTCCACCCCGTGTCCGGACTGTGGGGCCCGTCCACCCCGTGTCCGGACTGTGGGGCCCGTCCACCCCGTGTCTGGACTGTGGGGCCCGTCCACCCCGTGTCCGGACTGTGGGGCCCGTCCACCCCGTGTCCGGACTGTGGGGCCCGTCCACCCCGTGTCCGGACTGTGGGTCGCCTGCCCCGGGTCTAGCCCCAGGTCTGGACTGTGGGGCATGTCCGCCCCGTGTCAGGTCTGTGAGGCCCGTCCACCCCGTGTCTAGAATATGGGACCGCCTGCCCCGGGTCTAGCCTCAGGTCTGGACTGTGGGGCCGCCTGCCCCGGGTCTAGCCCCAGGTCTGGACTATGGGGCATGCCCGCCCCGTGTCCGGACTGTGGGGCCCGTCCACCCCGTGTCTGAACTGTGGGCCGCCTGCTCCGGGTCTAGCTCCAGGTCTGGACTGTGGGGCCAGCCCGCCCCGTGTCCTGACTGTGGGGCCCGCCCGCCCCGTGTCCTGACTGTGGAGCCCGCCCGCCCCGTGTCCTGACTGTAGGGCGGGCCGCCAGCCCCGTGTCCTGACTGTGGGTCCCGCCCGCCCCGTGTCCTGACTGTGGGGCTCGCCCGCCCCGTGTCCAGACTGTGGGGCTCGCCCGCCCCGTGTCCAGACTGTGGGGCTCGCCCGCCCCATGTCCAGACTGTGGGGCTCGCCCGCCCCGTGTCCAGACTGTGGGGCTAATCCGCCCCGTGTCCGGACTTTGGGGCCGCCTGCCCCGGGACTAGCCCCGTGTCCGGACTGTGGGGCCCGTCCACCCCGTGTCCGGACTGTGGGGCCCGTCCACCCCGTGTCCGGACTGTGGGGCCCGTCCACCCCGTGTCCGGACTGTGGGTCGCCTGCCCCGGGTCTAGCCCCAGGTCTGGACTGTGGGGCATGTCCGCCCCGTGTCAGGTCTGTGAGGCCCGTCCACCCCGTGTCTAGAATATGGGACCGCCTGCCCCGGGTCTAGCCTCAGGTCTGGACTTTGGGGCCGCCTGCCCCGGGTCTAGCCCCGTTTCCGGTCTGTGGGGCACGCCCGCCCCAAGCTTGGACTGTGGGGCCCGTCCGTCCCGGGTCTAGCCCCGAGCCTGGACTGTGGGGCCCGGCCGCCCTATATCCGGACTGCGGCCGCCCAGTGTCCGGACTATGGGCCCGTCCGCCCCGTGTCCGGACTGTGGGGCCGCCTGCATCGGTTCTAGCCCCAGGTCTGGACTGTGGGGCCCCCCGCCCGCCCCGAGTCTAGCCCCAGGTCTGGACTGTGGGGCCCCCCAGCCAGCCCCGGGTACGGACTGTGGGGCCCCCCGCCCGCCCCAGGTACGGACTGTGGGGCCCCCCGCTCGCCCCGAGTCTGGACTGTGGGGAAGCCTGCCCCGGGTCTGGACTGTGGGGCATGTCCGCCCCATGTCAGGACTGTGGGGCCCGTCCACCCCGTGTCTGGACTGTGGGGCCGCCTGCCCCTTGTTTAGCCTCAGGTCTGGACTGTGGGGCCGCCTGCCCCGGGACTAGCTCCGTGTCCGGACTGTGGGGCCCGTCCGCCCCGAGCCTGGACTGTGGGGCCCGTCCGCCCCGAGCCTGGACTGTGGGGCCCGTCCGCCCCGAGCCTGGACTGTGGGGCCCCCCGCCCGCCCCGGGTACGGACTGTGGGGCCCCCCGCTCGCCCCGAGTCTGGATTGTGGGGCCGCCTGCCCCGGGTCTGGACTGTGGGGCATGTTCGCCCCATGTCAGGACTGTGGGGCCCGTCCACCCCGTGTCTGGACTGTGGGGCCGCCTGCCCCTGGTCTAGCCTTAGGTCTGGACTGTGGGGCCGCCTGCCCCGGGACTAGCCCCGTGTCCGGACTGTGGGGCCAGTCCGCCCCGAGCCTGGACTGTGGGGCCCGTCCGCCATATGTCCGGACTGTGGCTCCCCCCGTGTCCGGACTGTGGGGACCGTCCACCCCGTGTCCGGACTGTGAGCCGCGTGCTCCGGGTCTAGCCCCAGGTCTGGACTGTGGGGCATGCCTGCTCCGTGTCCGGACTGTGGGGCCCGTCCACCCCGTGTCCGGATTGTGGGCCGTCTGCCCCAGGTCTAGCCCCAGGTCTGGACTGTGAAGCCGCCTGCCCCGGGATTAGCTCAGTGTCCGGACTGTGGGGCCCGCCTGCCCCGTGTCCTGACTGTGGAGCCCGCCCGCCCCGTGTCCTGACGGTGGGCCCCGTGTCCTGAATGTGGGGCCCGCACGCCGTATGTCCGTACTATGGCCGCCCCGTGTCCGGACTGTGGGGCCCGTCCACCCCGTGTCCGGACTGTGGGGCCGCCTGCCCCGGGACTAGCCCCGTGTACGGACTGTGGGGCCCGCCCGCCCCGTGTCGTAACTATGGGCCCGCCCGCCCCGAGCCTGGACTGTGGGGCCCGTCCGCCCCGAGTCTGGACTGTGGGGCCCGTCCGCTCCAAGCATGGACTGTGGGGCCCGTCCACCCCGTGTCTGGACTGTGGGCTGCCTGCCCCGGGTCTAACCCCAGGTCTGGACTGTGGGCCGCCTGCCCCGGGTCTAGCCCCAGGTCTGGACTGTGGGGCATGCCTGCTCCGTGTCCGGACTGTGGGGACCGTCTACCCCGTGTCCGGACTGTGGGCCGTCTGCCCCAGGTCTAGCCCCAGGTCTGGACTGTGAAGCCGCCTGCCCCGGGATTAGCTCAGTGTCTGGACTGTGGGGCCTGCCCGCCCTGTATCCTGACTGTGGAGCCCGCCCGCCCAATGTCCTGACTGTGGGGCCCGCCCGCCCCGTGTCCTGACTGTGGGGCCCGCCCGCCCCGGGGCCCGCCCGCCCCGTGTCCTGACTGTGGGTCCCGCCCGCCCCGTGTCCAGACTGTGGGTCCCGCCCGCCCCGTGTCCAGACTGTGGGTCCCGCCCGCCCCGTGTCCGGACTGTGGGTCCCGCCCGCCCCGTGTCCGGACTGTGGGTCCCGCCCGCCCCGTGTCCGGACTGTGGGGCTCCTCCGCCCCGTGTCCAGACTGTGGGGCTCCTCCGCCCCGTGTCCGGACTTTGGGGCCGCCTGCCCAGGGACTAGCCCCGTGTCCGGACTGTGAGGCCCGTCCGCCCCGAGCCTGGACTGTGAGGCCCGTCCGCCCCGAGCCTGGACTGTGGGGCCCGTCCGCCCCGAGCCTGGAATGTGGGGCCCGTCCGCCCCGTGTCCGGACTGTGGGGCCCGCCCGCCCCGTGTCCGGACTGTGGGGCCCGCCCGCCCCGTGTCCGGACTGTGGGGCCCGCCCGCCCCGTGTCCGGACTGTGGGGCTCGCCCGCCCCGTGTCCGGACTGTGGGGCTCGCCCGCCCCGTGTCCGGACTGTGGGGCTCGCCCGCCCCGTGTCCGGACTGTGGGGCTCGCCCGCCCCGTGTCCGGACTGTGGGGCTCGCCCGCCCCGTGTCCGGACTGTGGGGCTCGCCCGCCCCGTGTCCGGACTGTGGGGCTCGCCCGCCCCGTGTCCAGACTGTGGGGCTCGCCCGCCCCGTGTCCAGACTGTGGGGCTCGCCCGCCCCGTGTCCAGACTGTGGGGCTCCTCCGCCCCGTGTCCAGACTGTGGGGCTCCTCCGCCCCGTGTCCAGACTGTGGGGCTCCTCCGCCCCGTGTCCAGACTTTGGGGCCGCCTGCCCCGGGACTAGCCCCGTGTCCGTACTGTGAGGCCCGTCCGCCCCGAGCCTGGACTGTGGGGCCCGTCCGCCCCGTGTCCTGACTGTGGGGCTCCCCTGCCCCGTGTCCAGACTGTGGGGCTCCCCTGCCCTGTGTCCAGACTGTGGGGCTCGCCCGCCCCGTGTCCAGACTGTGGGGCTCATCCGCCCCGTGTCCGGACTTTGGGGCCGCCTGCCCCGGGACTAGCCCCGTGTCCGGACTGTGGGGCCCGTCCACCCCGTGTCCGGACTGTGGGGCCCGTCCACCCCGTGTCCGGACTGTGGGGCCCGTCCACCCCGTGTCCGGACTGTGGGGCCCGTCCACCCCGTGTCCGGACTGTGGGGCCCGTCCACCCCGTGTCCGGACTGTGGGGCCCGTCCACCCCGTGTCCGGACTGTGGGGCCCGTCCACCCCGTGTCCGGACTGTGGGGCCCGTCCACCCCGGGTCTAGCCCCAGGTCTGGACTGTGGGACATGTCCGCCCCGTGTCAGGACTGTGGGGCCCGTCCACCCTGTGTCTAGAATGTGGGGCCTCCTGCCCCGGGTCTAGCCTCAGGTCTGGACTGTGGGGCCGCCTGCCCCGGGTCTAGCCCCAGGTCTTGACTATGGGTCATGCCCGCCCCGTCCCCGGACTGTGGGGCCCGTCCACCCCGTGTCTAGAATGTGGGGCCGCCTGCCCCGGGTCTAGCCTCAGGTCTGGACTGTGGGGCCGCCAGCCCCGGGTTTAGCCCCAGGTCTTGACTATGGGGCATGCCCGCCCCGTATCTGGACTGTGGGGCCCGTCCACCCCGTGTCTGGACTGTGGGCAGCCTGCCCCGGGTCTAGCCCCAGGTCTGGACTGTGGGGCCACCTGCCCCGGGATTAGCCCTGTGTCCGGACTGTGGGGCCTGCCCGCCCTGTATCCTGACTGTGGAACCCGCCCGCCCAATGTCCTGACTGTGGGGCCCGCCCTGTGTCCTGACTGTGGGGCCCGTCCGCCCCGTGTCCCGACTGTGGGGCCCGTCCGCCCCGTGTCCCGACTGTGGGTCCCGCCCGCCCCGTGTCCCGACTGTGGGGCTCGCCCGCCCCGTGTCCCGACTGTGGGGCTCGCCCGCCCCGTGTCCCGACTGTGGGGCTCGCCCGCCCCGTGTCCCGACTGTGGGGCCCGTCCGCCCCGTGTCCCGACTGTGGGGCCCGTCCACCCCGTGTCCGGACTGTGGGGCCCGTCCACCCCGTGTCCGGACTGTGGGGCCCGTCCACCCCGTGTCCGGACTGTGGGGCCCGTCCACCCCGTGTCCGGACTGTGGGGCCCGTCCACCCCGTGTCCGGACTGTGGGGCCCGTCCACCCCGTGTCCGGACTGTGGGGCCCGTCCACCCCGTGTCCGGACTGTGGGGCCCGTCCAACCCGTGTCCGGACTGTGGGGCCCGTCCACCCCGTGTCCGGACTGTGGGGCCCGTCCACCCCGTGTCCGGACTGTGGGGCCCGTCCACCCCGTGTCCGGACTGTGGGGCCCGTTCACCCCGTGTCCGGACTGTGGGGCCCGTCCACCCCGTGTCCGGACTGTGGGGCCCGTCCACCCCGTGTCCGGACTGTGGGGCCCGTCCACCCCGTGTCCGGACTGTGGGGCCCGTCCACCACATGTCCGGACTGTGGGGCCCGTCCAACCCGTGTCCGGACTGTGGGTCGCCTGCCCCGGGTCTAGCCCCAGGTCTGGACTGTGCGGCATGTCTGCCCCATGTCAGGTCTGTGAGGCCCGTCCACCCCGTGTCTAGAATATGGGACCGCCTGCCCCGGGTCTAGCCTCAGGTCTGGACTGTGGGGCCGCCTGCCCCGGGTCTAGCCCCAGGTCTGGACTATGGGGCATGCCCGCCCCGTGTCCGGACTGTGGGGCCCGTCCACCCCGTGTCTGGACTGTGGGCCGCCTGCCCCGGGTCTAGCCCCAGGTCTGGACTGTGGGGCCCGCCCACCCCGTGTCCTGACTGTGGGGCCCGCCCGCCCCATGTCCTGACTGTGGAGCCCGCCCGCCCCGTGTCCTGACTGTGGGGCCCGCCCGCCCCGTGTCCTGACTGTGGGGCCCGCCCGCCCCGTGTCCTGACTGTGGGGCCCGCCCGCCCCGTGTCCTGACTGTGGGGCTCGCCCGCCCCGTGTCCTGACTGTGGGGCTCATCCGCCCCGTGTCTGGACTTTGGGGCCCCCTGCCCCGGGTCTAGCCCCGTTTCCGGTCTGTGGGGCACGCCTGCCCCATGCTTGGACTGTGGGGCCCGTCCGTCCCAGGTCTAGCCCCGAGCCTGGACTGTGGGGCCCGGCCGCCCTATATCCGGACTGCGGCCGCCCAGTGTCCGGACTATGGGCCCGTCCGCCCCGTGTCCGGACTGTGGGGCCGCCTGCATCGGTTCTAGCCCCAGGTCTGGACTGTGGGGCCCCCCGCCCGCCCCAGGTCCGGACGGTGGGGCCGCCCGCCCCGAGTCTAGCCCCAGGTCTGGACTGTGGGGCCCCGCGCCAGCCCCGGGTACGGACTGTGGGGCCCCCCACCCACCCCGGGTACAGACTGTGGGGCCCCCCGCTCGCCCCGAGTCTGGACTGTGGGGAAGCCTGCCCCGGGTCTGGACTGTGGGGCATGTCCGCCCCATGTCAGGACTGTGGGGCCCGTCCACCCCGTGTCTGAACTGTGGGGCCGCCTGCCCCTGGTCTAGCCTCAGGTCTGGACTGTGGGGCCGCCTGCCCCGGGACTAGCCCCGCGTCCGGACTGTGGGGCCCGTCCGCCCCGAGCCTGGACTGTGGGGCCCGTCCGCCATATGTCCGGACTGTGGCTCCCCCCGTGTCTGGACTGTGGGGCCCCCCGCCCGCCCCGTGTCCTGACTGTGGGGCACCCCGCCCGCCCCGTGTCCTGACTGTGGGGCCCCCCGCCCGCCCCGTGTCCTGACTGTGGGGCCAGCCAGCCCCGTGTCCTGACTGTGGGCCGCCTGCCCCGGGTCTAGCTCCAGGTCTGGACAGTGGGGACCCACGCCTGCCCCGGGTCCGGACTGTGGGGCGACCCACGCCTGCCCCGGGTCCGGACTGTGGGGCCCCCCGTCCGCCCCGATCCTGGACTTTGGGGCCTGTTCGCTCGAGCCTGGACCGTGCGGCCCGTCCTCCCCGAGCCTGGACCGTGGGACCCGTCCTCCCCGAGCCTGGACCGAGGGACCCGTCCTCCCCGAGCCTGGACCGAGGGGCCCGTCCTCCCCGAGCCTGGACCGAGGGGCCCGTCCGCCCCGAGCCTGGACCGTGGGGCTCGTCCGCCCCGAGCCTGGACCGTGGGGCCCGTCCAACCCGAGCCTGGAATGTGGGGCCCGTCCAACCCGAGCCTGGACTGTGGGGCCCGTGGCCCGTCCGCCCTGTGTCTGGATTGTTAGGTCGCCTGTCCCGGATCTAGCCTCGGGTCCGGACTGTGGGGGCCGCCCGCCCCGGGTCCGGACTGTGGGGCCCGCCCGCCCCGGGTCCGGACTGTGGGGCCCGCCCGCCCCGGGTCCGGACTGTGGGGCCCGCCCGCCCCGGGCTACTTTCAGTGGTATGTCAGCCGATTGTGGTTTGTAGGCTTCTTTTCTTTACTGTCTCAATGCTTCATTAACTAGCAATTCTGCTGATATTGGTAAGAATGACTTCCGGGTGATAACGGCTGATCCTATCAAACAACAAGGAGGTGCCTTAATAAAGTACAGTCCTGAGGGTAGCTGGTGAGGCCAACAAATTTCCAGTCCATCCCTCATACTTAGATGATAAAGGCAGACCTGTTCAATGTGCTATCCATGTCCCAGTTTGGCCTCTTGTTGGTAGGAGGTGTAAATGGTTGCTTTAAACAGAATGAAGCTATTTTAAGTCTGATGTCGGGAGTCTCAGAATGGACTGGTCGACATTTTACTTAGCAAAATATTTATGTCCCAGTTATCCTTCTAGTTGAAGTTGGTCATGGTTGTGATTAGTAGGGGAGTAACGACTGCGGTCGCAGCAAGTCACAAAGGCCCGGAGGATCAGGGGCCCGCCGACACCAGCAGAACCTTTAATTAGATGTGTGTCCTCCTACGCACATCCAGTTGAAGTGTATTGCTGTGGACATACCTATTGGGTCCTTTAGCGACAATGCATTCTGTCGGCCAATCATAGGCCAGCACATGACGGGGCGCATGGCAGTAACGTCATGCACTCCCGTCACAGGCCGAAGTCAGCTGCCTGCTTCACAACAGGACTTGCGGAGCGGGAGTGAAGGGAAGGTGGGTAGAGTATTTAAATATTTATTTTAATTAAGTTGCCATACTACTATATGTAGCATCGGCATCTCTGCCCCCTGCAAGGCAGAGACGCCGTCCCATTCACCTCCTCGCTCCCCGCTCTGCGTTCACCAGCGCTCCTCTTCCTGTTGCCGGCGCGCGCAGCTCCCCGGGCACTGTGCTTAGGGCGCGCTCGCTCCCTCCCTCTTAAAGGGGCCGCATGCGCCGTCCTAAGGAGTCCTCGGCCAATAGCCGAGGGTCCTCCCATATATAAGGCACCTCCTCCAAAATGGAGGTGCCCGAGCAAAAGTTGTTGCACAGTGTTTCTGACTTCTGCTTCAGCCCTCAGGTCCTGCTGCTAGCCTGACTACCAGTCTTGCCCACCAGCCTGTTACCTGCCGTGCCTGCCAGCCCGCTCACCTGGGAGCACTTGCCTGTTGCCTGCCTGGTACCTGCCGTGCTTGTCAGCCCGCTCACCTGGGAGCACTTGCCTGTGACCTGCCTGTTACCTGCCGTGCCTTCCTGGAGGCTCCTGCCGTCACTTGCCGTGACCACTTGCCAGCCCACCTAGAGACTCCTGCCGTCACTTGCCGTGACCACCTAGAGACTCCTGCCGTCACTTGCCGTGACCACCTGCCAGCCCACCTAGAGACTCCTGCTCGCCAGCCTGCCTGCTGTGCCTACCTGCTATTCCGGTCAGTCCCTGCCATCTGTACCGTGAAGGTCACCTGCTCCCTTACAAGGTCATCCCCAGAGTAGCACCTGGTCCCTCGGCTCGGTCCCTCCCTGGTCACGGAGTCGTTAGCCGCCGTACGACCAGGGTCGGTCTGGGTTGATACTTAGTTACGCCCCTCTGGGTCCCTCCTTGCACCATAGCACAGAGGTTCCACCCCCCGGACCCGTAACACTATATATGACTATGAGGTGCTTTATACTACTATATATGACTACGGGGTGCATTATACTGCTATATGACTATGGAGTACATTATACTACTATATATGAATATGGGGTATACTATACTACTATATATGGCTATAAGGGTGCATTATACTGCTATATATGACTATGATGTACATTATACTGCTATATATGACTATGGGGGTACATTATACTGCTATATATGACTGAAGTGCAATATAGTGCTATATATGACTATAGGGTGCATTTTACTACTATTTATGACTATGGTGGTGCATTATACTACTATTTATGACTATGGAGGTGCATTACACTACTATATATGACTATGGGGGTTGTATTATACTACTACGGATGACTATTGGGGTTGTATTATACTACTACGGATGACTATAGGGGTGCATTATACTTCTGTATATGACTATGAAGGTGTATTATACTACTATATATGACTATGTGGGTGCATTATACTACTATATATGACTATGGGGGTGCATTATACTGATATGACAGTGGGGTGCATTATACTACTATATATGACTATGGGGGTACATTATACTACTATAAATGACTATGGGGTGCTTTATACTACTATATATGACTATGGGGTGCTTTATACTACTATATATGACTATGGGATGCTTTATACTAGTGTATATGACTATGGGGGTGCAGTATACTATTATATATGACTATGGGGGTACATTATACAACTATATATGACCAGGAGGTGCAATATACTGCTATATATGACTATGGGGTGCATTATACTACTATATAAACTATATGGGGTACATTATACTGCCTTATATGACTATGGAGTGCATTATACTGCTTTATGTGACGATGGGGGTGCATTATACTTCTATGGATGACTATGAAGTGTATTATACTACTATATATGACTATGAGGATGCATTATACTACTGTACATGTCTATGGGGTGCATTATACTACTATATATGACTGGGGGTGCATTATACTGCTATATAGGACTATGGCTTGCATTATACTGCTATATATGACGATGGGGTGCATTATACTGCTATATATGACGATGGGGGTGCATTATACTGCTATATATGACTATGGAGGTGCATTATACTACTATATATGACTATGGGGTGCATTACACTACTTTATATGACTATGGAGGTACAATATATTACCATATATGACTATGGGGGTGAATTATACTGCTATATATTATGATGTGGTGCATTATACTACTATGTATGCCTGTGGAGGTGCTTTATACTTTATTGAAAACTATGGGGTGCATTATACTACATGTATGACTAGGAGCTGTGCATTATACTTTATGGACGACTATGGGCTGTACAGTATATTATATAGAGGAGAATGGGATGCATTATACTATATGGAGGACTATGGGATGCATTATACTATATGAAGGACTATGGGAAGTGTGTTATACTTAAGCTCTGGAGCCCCATGACTTGAATGTACACCCCTGGTGAGTATAATGGCTTAGTTTTTTTTTTATACAATAAAGAACAGCGGCAGAATGGGGGACATATTCGGGATATATATATTCAGACTCTAGTTACGCCACTGGTCATAAGACACATGAAATCATTGTAAGTTCAATTAATATTCGGGGTCTGGAGTCATAAATTGGACTGGTTGGCGTTTAAATTGGTTAACCATTTAGTTTCCAGGTTATCCTTTAAGTTGGATTTGTAAGTTGGGTATGGCTGAGCTGAGCAAAACCAGCGTTAGTCCAGCTGCTCCTCCTGGTCCGGTGTCATAGGATGGACTGCTCAGCATTTAAGCTGATAAACATCTACATTTCAGTTTACTCTCCTTGTTGGAGGTGCAAGCTGGACATGGCTGCAATAAGCTGAATAAAACCACTGTAAGTCCAGTTAAGGCTCCTAGTTGGAAGAGATGGCCTTGTGGACACAAAGTGATTAAACTGTTAATGCCCCAATCTACCCTCCTGGTATGGAGTGGTAAGATGAGCTTGATGGTGTCATGTTGGACAGCACTACAGTGGAGAAAATAAGTATTTGATACACTGCCGATTTTGCAAGTTTTCCTACCTACAAAGAGTGTAGAGGTCTGTCATTTTTATCGTAGGTCACTTCATCTGTGAGAGACAAAATCTAAAAATCAGAAAATCACATTATATGATTTTTAAATAATTAAATTGCATTTTATTGCATGAAATAAGTATTTGATCACCTACCAACCAGCAAGAATTCTGGCTCTCACATACTTGTTAGCTTTTCTTTAAGAAGCCCTCCTACTCTGCACTCATTACCTGTATTAATTGCACTTGTTTGAACTTATTACCTGTATAAAAGACACAAGGCTGGGATGGGCTACAGGACAATAAGCAAGCAGCTTCACGAGACGGCAACAACTGTTGGCGCAATTATTAGAAAATGGAAGAAACACAAGATGATTAAGTCTTCCTCGGTCTGGGGCTCCATGCAAGATCTCGCCTCGTGGGGTAAGGATGATTCTGAGAAACGTCAGGAATCAGCCCAGAACTACATGGGAGGACCTGGTCAATGACCTAAATAGAGCTGGCACCACAGTCTCAAACATTACCATTAGTTACACACTACGCTATCATGGATTAAAATCCTGCAGGGCACACAAGGTCCAGTGCTCACCCCAGCACATATCCAGGCCTGTTTGAAGTTGCCAATAACCATCTGGATGATCCAGAGGAGGCATGGGAGAAGGTCATGTGGTCAGATGAGATCAAAATAGAACTTTTTGGTGTCCACTCCACTCACCTTGTTTGGAGAAAGAAGAAGGATGAGTACAACCCCAAGAACACTCTCCCAACCATGAAGCATGGCGGGGGAAACCTCATACTTCGGAGGTGCTTTTTTTTGCAAATGGGACAGGACTGCAATGTATTGAAGGGAGGATGGATGGGATCATGTATCTTCCTTCCCTCAGTAAGCACATTGAAGATGGGTTGTGGTTGGGTCTTCCAGCATGACAATGATCCGAAACACACAGCCAGGGCAACCTAGGGCTTGGCTCCATAAGAAGCATTTCAAGGTCCTGTAGTGGTCTAGCCAGTCTCCAGACCTGAACCCAGTAGAAAATCTTTGGAGGGAGCTGAAACTCAATATTGCCCAGAGACAGCCCCGAAACCTGAAAGATCTGGAGAAGATCCGTATGGAGGAGAGGGCCAAAATCTCTGCTTTATTATGTGCAAACCTGGTCAAGAACTACAGGAAATATCTGACCTCTGTAATTGCAAACAAAGGTTTCTGTACCAAATATTAAGTTCTATTTTTCTATTGTATCAAATACTTATTTCATGCAATAAAATGCAAATGAATTATGTAATGTTAATCATACAATGTGATTTTTCTGGATTTTATTTTTAAACTCGGTCTTTCACAGGTGAAGTGACCTACGATAAAAATTACAGACCTCTACATTCATTGTAGGTGGGAAAACTTGCAAAATCGGCAGTGTATTAAATACTTCTTTTCCCTGCTGTATACCAGTCTGCCCTCCTAATGGAAGTTGGATCTGGATTCGCCAGTGTGGGGCTGATAAACCATCAATATCCCAGTCTATCCTCCTAACTGGAGGAGCATGATGGACGTAGTTATACCGGTTCTAGTGAAAATATTCCAAGACCAGCATATCCTCTTGGTTGAAGTTGGAAAATGGACATATTAGAAATTAAGTCGGTGGAGCCATTATACCCAATAAGTATTTCAGGATTGAAGTCCTAAAATTGCTAGATTGAACTAAGTGGTGAGTTGGTTAAATATCCGGTCAATGCGCTTTTTGGGTGATTAAAACGGCAATTCTGCAATAAATATACAAGGGGAGGAATTGATGGATGAGTTAAAATGTCCACTTACCTGTCAGACTCCTGTAGCAAAGGAGTAACCTCTCCGCTAGTCAAGACGAATGCCTTCTCACTGCGTTTCTTCAGACGACTTAACGTTCCGCCCTATGGGACAAACCAAAAAAAAAAAAAGATTGGTGAAGTTTGATTGAAATAAGGTATTAAATATTCTGGTTTCTGGATCCCCTTTGGCATTCTGGGATGCTCAATCTACACTTTATAGCAAAAAGTGGGGTAGATATTTTTGAACCATTAGGTGGTCATTGACACTGGAAGGGTTTCTTACTATCCAGACCTTCGCCTTATGGGGGCCTTACTTCAATGGAAAATATCAACAATATTGTGTTTGTGATCCAATTCTCTCGCTTGCGAGATTCGGATCACAGGTGTGGAGAAGATGGAGCATTTAATTTCTCCATCTTCTCAATTGTGTGAGTCAGCTGGCGTATATTGGACTGCACTCAGATGACATCTGAGTGCAGTCCGATGTTTTTCACGTATCCATAGACTTGTATGGGCGCGTCGTCTGATATACTCTGCCAATTGCAGCATGCAGCAATTTTTTGCTCATGCCGACTTGGCATGAGAAAATAAACACTAGTTGGCACTGCCCCATAGTATAACATTGGAGTGAGTGCTATACTCATCCGAGTTATATGCCGGCTACTCACCAGTGTCAGCGATCCCTAAAGGCATCACCTTGACAATCACAGCAATAAGCACATGACACAGACGTGTTGGCTCTGATTTTTTGGGGGGCAAAATGGTGCAGTGCTGAACTTCACCACAGACACCCCCAGCTACATGATGTGTAAACAGGACCCCAAGATTGTGTGAAGAGACGCTTACCTGGACCAGTCTCCTTCAAGCTGTCCGGGGTTAAAGACATAAAATGATTCCGGTTTAGAAATGTGCACATTCTATTTCATCTGTGATGTCATGGGATGTCGATGACGTCACGCGCCCCGTGTTGTCATTAAAACTCTCACTGCTTTTTATGGATCCAGTTTACAACATCAACAAAAAATTAATTCAATAAAAAGACAAAACCCCGACCTCATTTTATAATTCTATGAGGCACATTTAAAAGGAGCCTTTTATTTTATCTATATTACCTACTGCTCTATGTACTAAAATAACACCCAGGACCCCATACTGCCAGTCCTGACCACCCAAACTACAACTCCAATGTCCCCCCCCGAATTCAACAGGAGCAAAAGAGCTGACAACAGAGAATGATGGCATACGCTACTAAATTTCTGTTACAAAGTGCTGTAATTCTACCACGTCAATGGCAAAACGATCCAAAAATGGAGCCCCATAAAGATGTCCCAACTTGAGCCCCCCTATCTACATGCCTTACTAGAGCATAGGGGTGACATAGGGGGCGAGCTCCATTGTAGTCTGCCATACTGGGCGGGCAGTGCAAAGAGCTGGAAGACCCCCAACAAATATGTATCATCACATTGTCATCCTCCTGCTATAGGGGGCATGGAAAACGCTGCTTCCCCAGCAATATAGCAGCTCATTGCTGGGGGTTTAGCTGCCATACTTGTTAATATCAACAGATCATCAGTGACTCCTCATTTAGGTAAGGGGTGGTCCTGAAAATGTCTTATTACAGAGTGTTTCTGGCGATCCATGATAAATCCGGGGGATACGCTATAAGTATACCAAAGCTTAAAAGTAATGTGCTCCCTACCTGGACTCGTCCCCTTCCAGCTGTCAGATCCTAGTGACACAAGATGGCTCTGGTGCAGAGCTTCATACATTCTACTCCAACTGTCATGTCTATGATGTCATGTGCATTGTGATGTCATCATGGCTCTCACTGTTATTTCACATTTACAACCACAAGAAAAAGTTGATATTAATTGTTTAAAAAAACAAAACTAAAAAACATTGTGGGTAATTGCAGCCTGTGATTATTTTACACACTATCATTAATATTTGGGGGGATTAGTCAGGTCCTTCGCCTTCCCCTCCTGCACTGCACTTTATATGTTGTATATTATAATAATGGACAATCCACAAGCCCTGCTTGTAGAATATGTAATATATATACAGTACAGACCAAAAGTTTGGACACACCTTCTCATTTAAAGATTTTTCTGTATTTTCATGACTATGAAAATTGTACATTCACACTGAAGGCATCAAAACTATGAATTAACACATGTGGAATTATATACTTAACAAAAAAGGGTGAAACAACTGAAAATATGTCTTATATTCTAGATTCTTCAAAGTAGCCATCTTTTGCTTTGATGACTGCTTTGCACACTCTTGGCATTCTCTTGATGAGCTTCAAGAGGTGGTCATCGGAAATGGTTTTCACTTCACAGGTGTGCCCTGTCAGGTTTAATAAGTGGGATTTCTTGCCTTATAAATGGAGTTGGGACCATCAGTTGTGTTGTGCAGAAGCCTGGTGGATACACAGCTGATAGTCCTACTGAGTAGACTGTTAGAATTTGTATTATGGCAAGAAAAAAGCAGCTAAGTAAAGAAAAACGAGTGGCCATCATTACATTAAGAAATGAAGGTCAGTCAGTCTGAAAAATTGGGAAAACTTTGAAAGTGTCCCCAAGTACAGTTGCAAAAACCATCAAGCGCTACAAAGAAAATGGCTCACATGAGGACCGCCCCAGGAAAGGAAGACCAAGAGTCACCTCTGCTTCTGAGGATAAGTTTATCTGAGTCACCAGCCTCAGAAATCGCAGGTTAACAGCAGCTCAGATTAGAGACCAGGTCAATGCCACACAGAGTTCTAGCAGCAGACACATCTCTTCAACAACTGTTAAGAGGAGACTTTGTGCAGCAGGCCTTCATGGTAAAATAGCTGCTAGAAAACCACTGCTAAGAACAGGCAACAAGCAGAAGAGACTTGTTTGGGCTAAAGAACACAAGGAATGGACATTAGACCAGTGGAAATCTGTGCTTTGGTCTGATGAGTCCAAATTTGAGATCTTTGGTTCCAACCACCGTGTCTTTCTGCGACGCAGAAAAGGTGAACGGATGGACTCCACATGCCTGGTTCACACCGTGAAGCGTGGAGGAGGAGGTGTGATGGTGTGGGGTGCTTTGCTGGTGACACTGTTGGGGATTTATTCATAATTGAAGGCATACTGAACCAGCATGACTACCACAGCATCTTGCAGCGGCATGCTATTACATCCGGTTTGCGTTTAGTTGGACCATCATTTATTTTTCAACAGGACAATGACCCCAAACACACCTCCAGGCTGTGTAAGGGCTATTTGACCAAGAAGGAGAGTGATGGGGTGCTACGCCAGATGACCTGGCCTCCACAGTCACCAGACCTGAACCCAATCGAGATGGTTTGGGGTGAGCTGGACAGCAGAGTGAAGGCAAAAGGGCCAACAAGTGCTAAGCATCTCTGGGAACTCCGTCAAGATTGTTGGAAGACCATTTCCGGTGACTACTTCTTGAAGCTCATCAAGAGAATGCCAGGAGTGTGCAAAGCAGTCATCAAAGCAAAAGATGGCTACTTTGAAGAACCTAGAATATAAGACATATTTTCAGTTGTTTCACACTTTTTTGTTAAGTATATAATTCCACATGTGTTAATTCATAGTTTTGATGCCTTCAGTGTGAATGTACAATTTTCATAGTCATGAAAATACAGAAAAATCTTTAAATGAGAAGGTGTGTCCAAACTTTTGGTCTGTACTGTATATACTAGATGGAGGCCCGATGCTGTCTCATCGGGAGGGCAGTAATGTCACGATGGGGGCAGGCTTTGCACAGTTGAGAATCTCTCCCCCCAAGTGCTCACCCACCTATCCACTCTCTCTTTTCCTCCTTCCTGTGCTGTGTTCTCCCCTCATGTGCTGTCCCGTTTGAGCTGTCTCCCCCCTGTGCTCTGCCTCTCTCCCCCTGTGCGCTTTCTCTCTCCCCCATCTGCTGTCTTCTCCTCTTTTGTGCTCTCTTCTTTGACCCGTGTACCCCATGTGCTATCCCCCTTGTCTGCTGTCTCTCTCCTTCCTGTGCTGTGTTCTCCCCTCATGTGCTGTCCCGTTTGAGCTGTCTCCCCCCCGTGCTCTGTCTCTTTCCCCTCCGTGCACTTTCTCTCTCCCCCATCTGCTGTCTTCTCCTCTCATGTGCTCTCTTCTTTGACCTATCTTCTCCATGTGCTCTCCCCCTTGTCTGCTGTCTCTCTCCTTCCTGTGCTGTGTTCTCCCCTCATGTGCTGTCCCGTTTGAGCTGTCTCCCCCCTGTGCTCTGTCTCTTTCCCCTCTGTGCGCTTTCTCTCTCCCCCATCTGCTGTCTTCTCCTCTTATGTGATCTCTTCTTTGACCTGTGTACCCCATGTGCTATCCCCCTTGTCTGCTCTCTCTCTCCACCCCTGTGCTGTCTTCTTCCCTCATGTGTTCTCTCGTTTGAGCTGTCTCCCCGCGCAGTAAATCAGACTGCCGCCATCTTTGTGCAGGCAGATAGCGGCGGTCACATTAAAACTGCGCATGCGCTCCTCCTGTACAAAGATGGCAGTGGTCAGTGAATCATTCGGCTGATCCCGGCGGCGGCGTGTTTGCGACAGTGTTCTGCTGGTGGTACCACGCAAGAGGCTGCGTACGGCGTATACCGTGTGTGTGGTGCGTACGGCGTATACAGAGTGTGTGTGTGTGGTGGTGCGTACGGCGTATACAGAGTGTGTGTGTGGTGCGTACGGCGTATACAGAGTGTGTGTGTGGTGCGTACGGCGTATACAGAGTGTGTGTGTGGTGGTGCATATAGCGCATACAGAGTGTGTGTGTGTGGTGGTGCGTACGGCATATACAGTGTGTGTGGTGTGTACAGCGTATACAGTGTGTGTGTTGTGCGTACGGCGTATACTGTGTGTGTGGTGTGTGCAGCGTATACAGTGTGTGTGTGTGTGTGGTGCGCAGGGTGTATACAGAGTGCGTGTGTGTGGTGGTGCGTACGGCGTATACACTGTGTGTGTGTGTGTGTGTGTGTGGTGCGTACGGCGTATACACTGTGTGTGTGTGTGTGTGGTGCGTACGGCGTATATAGTGTGTGTGTGGTGCTTACGGCATGTACAGTGTGTGTGTGTGGTGCGCAGGGTGTATACAGAGTGCGTGTGTGTGGTGGTGCGTACGGCATATACAGTGTATGTGTGTGTGTGGTGCGTACGGCGTATACAGTGTGTGTGTGTGGTGGTGTATATGGCGTATACAGTGTGTGTGGTATGTATGGCCAGGGGCATACATAGGAATCATGGGGCCCCATAGCAGAAGCTCTAATTGCCCCCCCCCCCCCCAAAAAAAAAAATTAAATAATTGTCGGGGTCACCAAAGATCAGATCTCACAACTTTCCATCTTTACATAGTAATTTTCCTCCTGATGACGTCCTAGATCTCTTTCATTGCCCCATAAAGTGTGATGCCAATAAAAGGGCCCCCCAAACAAAGTATAATACCCCCATGGTGAATTCCTCCACATGCACAGTATAATGACCCTACTGTACCCCACCTCAACTCCCAGGGTAAAGTATGCTGTCCCCAACACAGTATGATCCCCCAACTGTGAGCCGCTAGAGAGGATGGTACATAATAAGGGAGGGTGTTATACATAATAAAAGAGGAAACTATATAACTAAGGATGGCGCTATACATAATAAGTGAGTACACTATATACTAAGTGACTGTGCTATACATAATAAGTGAGTACACTATATACTAAGGGACTGTGCTATACATGATAAGGCTACATTCCTGCATCTGTGTGCAGTGTTGGTGTGCTGCCCTGTTTTACTGACGCATTGAGCATGTCCTATTCTAATCCTCAATATCGGATCAGAACAGGACATTCTCTGACCCTCTTAGATCTCATTCTCAGATCCGTGATTTTCATGGATGTGTGAATGGATCTATAAAACTGTACGAGTCCGTGGACCATCCGACAAAACATCTGGCAGCACACGGACATTTCACACAAATGTGAGAATGCAGCCTAAGGGATTTTACAGATAACATTATCACTCCAAGTCACACAGTGCAGATACAGAATAATATTTACATCCAGGCACTTACCGCTGACGTGTCATCTGATCAGAGCCGGTTTCTGCTGCTTCTTCTCCATCTGGTCAGACCTTCATGTCGACATCTCCCAGCCACGACTCGTCTTGTCACGATGATCTCCAGCCTAGAAAATAACAACGTCACATATTGTATGTATACATGTGTCTCCCCCGCTCTGCGTCCTCGAATACAGATATGTAACCCCCCCATTAATATACTATTAACCACCTAGTAATCAAAATATAAAGTGATAAGCAGCACTGTGCCCCCCATTAACTATAATCTGCACCAGCCAATAATATAAATTATTCAGTCTCTGTGACTCTCCCCAATTAACTGTAAGGCTATGTGCACACGGAAAACATACAAGGCTTCACAGTACAAGCAAAGTGAAACCCCCATAATTGCTCTCTCCCAGCACCCCCATCATTGCTCTCTCCCAGCACCCTCGTCATTGCTCTCTCCCAGCACCCCCATCATTGCTCTCTCCCAGCACCCCCATCATTACTCTCTCCCAGCACCCCCATCATTACTCTCTCCCAGCACCCCCATCATTGCTCTGTCCCAGCACCCCCGTCATTGCTCTGTCCCAGCACCCACATCATTGCTCTGTCCCAGCACCCTCATCGTTGCTCTCTCCCAGCACCCCCATCTTTGCTCTCTCCCAACACCCCCATCATTGCTCTCTCTCTTAGCACCTGCATCATTGCTCTGTCCCACCACCCCCATCATTGCTCTCTCCCAACCCCCATCATTGCTCTGTCTCAGCAACTCCATCATTGCTCTCTCCCAGCCCCCCATCATTGCTCTGTCCCAGCACCTCCATCATTGCTTCTCCCAGCACTCCCATCATTGCTCTCTCCCAGCACCCCCATCATTTCTCTGTCCCAGCACCTCCATCATTGCTCTCTCCCAGCCCCACATCATTGCTCTCTCCCAGCCCCCCACCATTGCTCTGTCCCAGCACCCCCACCATTGCTCTCTCCCAGCACCCCCATCATTGCTCTCTCCCAGCACCCCCATCATTGCTCTCTCCCAGCACCCCCATCATTGCTGTGTCCCAGCACCCACGTCATTGCTCTCTCCCAGCACCCCCATCTTTGCTATCTCCCAGCACCCCCATCATTGCTCTCTCTCTTAGCACCTGCATCATTGCTCTGTCCCACCACCCCCATCATTGCTCTCTCCCAACCCCCATCCTTGCTCTGTCCAGCACCCCCATCATTGCGCTGTCTCAGCACCTCCATCATTGCTCTCTCCCAGCCCCCCATCATTGCTCTGTCCCAGCACCTCCATCATTGCTTCTCCCAGCACTCCCATCATTGCTCTCTCCCAGCACCCACCTCATTTCTCTGTCCCAGCACCTCCATCATTGCTCTCTCCCAGCCCCACATCATTGCTCTCTCCCAGCCCCCCACCATTGCTCTGTCCCAGCACCCCCACCATTTCTCTGTCCCAGCACCCCCACCATTGCTCTCTCCCAGCACCCCCATCATTGCTCTCTCCCAGCAACCCCATCATTGCTCTCTCCCAGCACCCCCATCTTTGCTCTCTCTCTTAGCACCTGCATCATTGCTCTGTCCCACCACCCCCATCATTGCTCTCTCCCAACCCCCATCATTGCTCTGTCCAGCACCCCCATCATTGCGCTGTCCCTGCACCTCCATCATTGCTCTCTCCCAGCCCCCCATCATTGCTCTGTCCCAGCACCTCCATCATTGCTTCTCCCAGCACTCCCATCATTGCTCTCTCCCAGCACCCCCATCATTTCCTCTCAGCACCCCCATCATTACTCTGTCCCAGCACCTCCATCATTGCTCTCTCCCAGCCCCCCATCATTGCTCTCTCCCAGCACCCCCATCATTGCTCTCTCCCAGCACCCCCATCATTGCTCTCTCCCAGCACCCCCATCATTGCTCTCCCCTTCCCCACCATCCCCATCATTGCTCTCCCCAGCTCTATCCGCCCCATTATTGCTCTTCCCAGCCCCATCCCCTCCCCAGCATTTCAGTAAAAAAAAAAAAAAACTTACCTCAGCTCGCTCCCCTGCAGCAGCATCCTCCTGGTTGCCGGCAGCTTTCTTCCTGGCCCAGGTGCGCGCTGCATGATGACGTCATCAAGCTGCGCGCGCCTGGGTCAGGGAGGAAGTAGAGGATGAACCCTCCAGCTCCGCTGCTATTCTCCTCCTGACAGCAGCGGAGCTGTAGGAATCACTCCCTGACCGCCGCGTGCAGGGAGCAGCTGCACCTTGTGGGCCCCTTGGTGCAGCTGCATGGTGGGGACCCGGCGCAGCTGCACCGGTGGCGGTATATCCACCCCTGGACTGCTATGGGCCCCCTCGGCTCACGGGCCCCATAGCAGTCGCCTGGTCTGCCGCCATTGGCAGTACGCCACTGTGTACGGCATATACAGTGTGTGTGTGGTGTGTACGGTGTATACAGAGTGCGTGTGTGTAGTGCGTACGGTGTATACAGAGTGCGTGTGTGTGTGGTGGTGCGTACAGCGTATACAGTGTGTGTGTGGTGTGTACGGCATATACAGTGTGTGTGTGGTATGTACAGCGTATACAGTGTGTGTGTGGTGTGTACGGCGTATACAGAGTGTGTGTGTGGTGAGTATGGCATATACAGTGGATGTGTGTGGTGAGTATGGCGTATACAGTGGATGTGTGGTGCGTACGGCGTATACAGTGTGTGGTGCGTACGGTGTATACAGAGTGCGTGTGTGTGGTGCATACGATGTATACAGACTGCGTGTGTGTGTGGTGCGTACGGCGTATACAGTGTGTGTGTGGTGTGTACGGCGTATACAGTGTGTGTGGTGGTGCATATGGTGTATACAGTGTATGTGGTATGTACAGCGTATACAGTGTGTGTGTGTGGGGTGCGTACGGCGTATACAGTGTGTGTGTGTGGTGTGTACGGCTTATACAGAGTGTGTGTGTGTGTGGTGTACGGCGTATACAGAGTGTGTGTGTGTGGTGTACGGCGTATACAGTGTATGTGGTGTGTACGGCGTATACAGTGTGTGTGGTGTTTACGGCGTATACAGTGTGTGTGGTGTGTACGGCGTATACAGTGTGTGTGTGGTGTGTAAGGCGTATACAGTGTGTGTGTGGTGTGTAAGGCGTATACAGTGTGTGTGGTGGTGCGTACGGCGTATACAGTGTATGTGGTATGTACAGCGTATACAGTGTGTGTGTGTGTGTGGTGCGTACGGTGTATACAGTGTGTGTGTGTGGTGTGTACGGCTTATACAGTGTATGTGGTGTGTACGGCGTATACAGTGTGTGTGTGTGTGGTGTGTACGGCGTATACAGTGTGTGTGGTGTGTGCGGCGTATACAGTGTGTGTGGTGGTGCGTACGGCGTATACAGTGTATGTGGTATGTACAGCGTATACAGTGTGTGTGTGTGTGTGGTGCGTACGGTGTATACAGTGTGTGTGTGTGGTGTGTACGGCTTATACAGAGTGTGTGTGTGTGGTGTACGGCGTATACAGTGTATGTGGTGTGTACGGCGTATACAGTGTGTGTGTGTGTGGTGTGTACGGCGTATACAGTGTGTGTGGTGTGTGCGGCGTATACAGTGTATGTGGTATGTACAGCGTATACAGTGTGTGTGTGGTGCGCACGCCGTATACAGTGTGTGTGTGTGGTGTGTACGGCGTATACAGTGTATGTGGTGCGTACGCCGTATTCAGTGTGTGTGTGTGTTGCGTATGGAGTATAAAGTGTGTGTGTGTGTGTGGTGTGCGTACGGCGTATACAGTGTATGTGTGGTGCGTACGCCGTATACAGTGTGTGTGGTGCGTACGGCGTATACAGTGTGTGTGGTGCGTACGCCGTATACAGTGTGTGTGTGTGTGTGTTGCATGCGGCGTATACAGTGTGTGTGGTGCGTACGCCGTATACAGTGTGTGTGTGTGTGTGTGTGTGTGTAAATTAACCTTAAAGAGTAAATCAACTTTTGGGATGTTTTTAATGTGATTTAGGGTCATTAATTCTGAGCAGATTTGTGGGGACCCCAATCCTTTGCTCCTTTGCTTAAAAGACCTCCTAGAAGAGCGCAGCTCAGTAGATAGGAGAGTACACTGAGCGGAGCAAATGCAGCAGAAAGTCATAATCATGTCTCCTCACCTCTTCACTTCTAAGAGATCTTCTGAGTGATCAGGGTCTCAGATTCGCACTAATCTGCTCAAAATTATGGGACCTAAATCATGTAATATATATCCCAAAATGTAAGTTACTTTTTAAACGTTTAATAGTTCCACTGCTTGCATCTAATCAGTACATTGGTTCCTATATGGTCCACAGTCTGATGATGACTGGTAACAACTCCCAGTATCTCCTTACTAGTGTTGAGCCACCCCCGTAGTGTTCGAGTTCGGTTCGGTTCGTCGAACACCCGTGTGTTCGCCGAACTGTTCGTCGAACTGTTCGTCGAACACCTTCGAACACCGTTAAAACTAATGGCAGGCAAACAAAAACACATAGAAACACATAGAAAACACCTTCAAAGGTGTCCAAAAGCTGACAAACTGCTCAGAAGACATAACTAACACATGGAAAAGTGACAAGTACATATAGTCATGCGAAAATAAAAGAGGTGGAGGAGTAAAAGGAGGGGGAGACACAGATATAGGCATGTCATGCCCTTCTAAAATCCAAAAAGTGAGAAGCCGACACGGCCAGTCCGCTCCTGCCCGTGCCACCTCCGTGTCGCCGAGTTTGTGCCAGAGCCGCGGTGAACCCTGACGGCCAGCCCCCCTCTCCCAATACTGGTGCCTGTCCGCTGGTGGGTCAAGCGAGCCCCCCTGTGGTGGAGGCAGCTCTAAGCTTTTTAATTTAAATTGTCTCTCTAATTTGAATGAATACACTTTAAATCCATTTACAAGGATCTATTGGAGGGCAAGTCTCATGCCAGCAGCCGCGGTAATTCCAGCTCCAGTAGCGTCCACTAAAGCTGCTGCAGTTAAAAAGCTTTTATAAGGATCGAGCTCGGCTGTCCACCGCAAGGCATCCTACTGCCAGTCCCAGCCCCTATGCCTTGGGGTGCCTCCTGATGCTCTTCACTAAGTATCCCATGGTCCCGAAGCATTTCCTTTGAAAAAATTAAGTGTCTAAACTACAGGTGGCGCAGCTTGCTTAACAGCCGGGATAATCCGCTCACTAGCAGACACTGCTACTAGGCACAAAGTATTTCCTGGGCTAGATGCAGTTAAAAATTTGTAATTAGATACTCTCGTTGGATGCTGAGAAAGCATTCCATAGAGTCTCCTGGCACGCCATATATGATTCTCTTAAAAAGCTTGGGGTAGGGGTCTAGGGGACCCTTTTATAGCCAAAATCACGGCCCTGTATCGCAATACGTCACCTAGGCTGAAGATAAATGGAACTGTAGCACCCTGAGGGCTCGGTTGCTACAGACGTATTGCACCTCACCCAGAGGTGTGATATCTCACTCTCAGGTAAGGATGGAGTGTGGATCAGGACCCGACACCTGCATGCATTACACCACATTGCCGTGGGGCAGGGCGACCAATATGCCCCTGAGATGGGCACGACAGTCCCTGTCCCTGGCTGGAGTGGGGGGAGGGAACACTGAGGAAGGGGAACCCTGTAGTGCAGGAGCAGGGAGGAAGCAGTTCCTGGGTGCATTGAGAAGGGAGTATAAAAGGTGGGCACCATCTTAGTTCAGTGCAGAGAAGTCTGAGCAGAAGTGGCAGGGAGCAGGGGCTCTGCATGAGCTCTGCTCCGGAGGCGGGCCTAGTAACAGAGGCCCAGGCCTGGAAGAGGGAGAAGTAAGGAAGAGGAGCGGAGAAGGCTCCAGGAACGAGGAATGAAGGGATCCCAGGGGTGCGGACGGGCGAGTCGCCACCGCACGCCCGAATCCACCTGCGTGGAGGGGTCAGGCCAAAGGGGGATACCGGTCCCCGAACTAGTGGAGGCAGGAAACGACCCTCAGCTAGAAACCGGAGGCTCTGACATTTTATGTGGCGCAGCCCCTCGCTACACCCGCTAGGAAGGCACCACATAGGGTCAGGGAAACTGGCGCCAAGTTTACCAAGAGGAGGCCCGAGGCAGCCGGACAGAAGTGTTGGTAAGAAAGGCCAGACAAAGGACACACAAAGGGGGTCCTGTGAAGCGCTCCAAAGTTATCTGGGAGTTGTCTGAGCCCCTCACCTGGTGAGCACAGTACGACGTGGGCAGCCGTTACCTGCAGACGTGGTCTGGATAATAAGAACTGTGAGTAAAGGCCCTGAACTGCATCACTGACTCCGTGTCGTTACTGCTGCTGCCCTGCACCATCACCCCCATCCTCCGCATACACTGCCCTGAGGCTATACTCCTCCCGTGGGGAGTTATGCTACGCTCTGCTGCACCCACAACACCAGCCTCAGTGGTCTGCCCTGTAGCGGCGGTTCACTCTGACCGCAATCCACGGGTGGCGTAGTCGGACATTTAAACATGAAAACCACATAAATAGTTCCGCCACTGGTTTGACCGCCCTGAGCCACGGAACCGGATCGCCGCCACGAAGACTACAACCACCAGCATCCACCAAAAAGGGTCCGGCTCCGGGTGTCCCAAGGCCCAGGGGGTGCGTCAGAACATTTTCATCACCTTTCACAATCACCAATGGGACAAGGCAGTGATGTCCTCTGTCCCCTCTCTTATACATCCTAGTGACGGAGCACCTGCTCTCATCAATTCGCCATAACCCCAATATTAGGTGGATTGAGGTGGGAGGCACCGAGTACAAGTGCTCTCTATTTGCTGATGATGTCCTAGTATATATCACTCAATCACATATATCCATCCATGCTGTTATGGCTGAAATAGATCACTTTGTTACATGGTAAAATTTTAAAATCAATGCAGCGAAGTCTGAGGCCCTCGATGTCTCCCTCCCCAAATCCATATAGGATTCCATCCAGTCCAACTTTCCCTTTGCCTGGCCCTCACAGGGTATCAAATACTTAGGAATTCCTATTCATAGAGACCTCTCCCATCTATGTTATCTTAATTTTGGGCCCTTTATTGAACAACTCCATACAGACCACGGTTGGCAAGTTAGAACTGTAAGATTCACTACGTGAACCACTGGTGTTTTGTGGAAAAGCACATGTACACTGCGTTCCAAATTATTATACAAAAAGTGTTTAGGAGTGATAAGGGAAGAATTTGTTTGTTTGTCAGTTAAACTCATTGATGGTGATGTGTGTCAGGGCTCTTTATATCACTGTAAGCAATTGCAGACACCTGTGCTAATTAGTTTGGCAGGTGTGTCCAATGAAAGGCAAGACTACTTAAGAAGGCTCTCTCACATTATTAAGCAGCCTACATTTTCTGCCAAAATGGGAAAGAAAAAGGATGTGTCGGCTGCTGAGAAGCAACAAATTGTGGAGTGTTTAGGTCAAGGCATGACTACAATCAACATTGTGCGATGATCAGGATGAAGTGTCTTGGCAATCAAGAAGTATGTAGCTGATTCACAGTACACACGTGTGCGTGCTGATAAGGGCAAATTGAGGACTCTTTCCTACAGGCAATTACGTCAGGTTGAAAGAGCAGCGGCAAAAAAGCCTTGTCATAGCAGCAGACAAGTTTTTGAAGCTGCTTGTGCCTCCAACGTCCCCCGAACAACAAGATGCAGGGTCCTTCAGAGGTTTGCAGCTGTGCATGCGCCATCCTGTCGACCTCCTCTATCCACTTCACACAAGCAGAAACGGCTCCAGTGGGCCAAACATTACATGAAGACTGATTTCAAAACTGTTTTGTTCACGGATGAGTGCCGTGCAGCGCTCGATGGTCCAGATGGATGGAGTGGAGGATGGCTGGTTGATGGACACCCCACGCAAACACGGCTACAGCGCCAACAAGGAGGAGCTGGAGTAATGTTTTGGGCTGGAATCATGGGGAGAGAGATTGTCGGCCCCTTTAGGATCCCTGAAGGCGCTAAAGATGAACTCCATAATGTATGTGGATTTTCTCAAACAGCACTTCCTGCCATGGTTCAAGAAGAAGAACCGTGTATTTCACAGCAAGATCATTTTTCTGCATGATAATGCACCATCTCATGCTGCACATAAAACATCTGCATCTCTGGCTGATATGGGCATAAAAGGGGACAAACTTATGGTGTGACCCCCATGCTCCCCTGACCTCTACCCCATTCAGAACCTTTGGAGCATCATTAAAAGGAGTGTCTATGATGGCGGGAGGCAGTTCACATCTAAGCAACAGCTCTGGGAGGGTATTCTGTCCTCATGCAAAACAATTGAAGCAGAAACCATCCAAAACCTGACAAATTCAATGGACGAGAGAGTTCAGAAGCTCCTTTCGAACAAGGGGTCCTATGTGAAAATGTAACATCACCTAGAATAAAGTTTTGAGTTGAAAACTGTTTGATTTCAGTTTCTAACAACCGGCTAATGCTTATAATTTCAAAAATGACCATTTTTTTGGTCTTTATTAAAATGAAAAGGTTGATCGAAAAGTTTGGGGGATCTAAGAGTGTGGCAACCCAGTAGTCATGATTACTTCGAATTCTGACAATATGAGGGTCATGCTGCAGGTAGTGCAGCAAGAAGGCACTTATGTGCCTTGCGCATCTCGGAGCCCCAAAATTATTTTCCGGGCTAGATGCAGCTAAAAATTATTTTTAATTTTAAATCTGGTGAAGCTTTAGTATAGATGGCCTAATAGGATCAGTGCTGCACACTGCTACAAAGCCCAAATTATTTTCCAGTCAAGATACAGATAAACATGATTAGTAATTTGAAAGCTTAAAACGGTTGGTAGGGTGATTTTAACCAATCATCAAGCTTTTACTCTCCCCAGGATGACACAGGGGTAGAAAAGTCGTTTCGGATCCATGATTTGTTCATCTTTATGAACGTGAGTCTGTCTACATTATCAGTGGAGAGCCGCGTGCGCTTATCTGTCAGCACACCACCAGCAGCGCTGAACACACGTTCAGACAGAACGCTGGCTGCGGGGCATGACAAGATCTCCAAGGCGTAAGTGGCTAGCTCCGGCCATTTATCCAGATTGGAAGCCCAAAAAGAGCAAGGGTCCAGTGACACAGTCGTGGCTTCAATGTTTACTTGGAGATACTCCTGTACCATCGTCTCTAGGCGTTGACTATGTGTCAGACTTCTTGTCTCCTGTGGCCTTGCAAAGGATGGGCTAAAAAAGTGGTGAAATGATTCCGCAAAATTGATGTTACCAGCAGATACTGTGGTTCTGTTACGGTTTGAGTGCTGAACACTTGACGGTCCCACGGTTGGCAAGTTGGAACTGTGAGATTCACTACGTGCACCACTGGTATTTTGTGGAAAAGCACATGTAAGATTCTGCAACAGTCTCTGCTGATACTCCTGCATGCGTGCATCCCTTTCTATGGCAGGAATAATTTCTGCAAATTTACTTTTGTACCGGGGATCTAACAGTGTGGCAACCCAGTAGTCAGGATTATTTCTAATTCTCACAATTCGAGGGTCATGTTGCAGGTAGTGCAGCAAGAAGGCACTCATGTGTGTTGCGCATCCAGGAGCACCAAGTCCCTGTTGTGTTGGTGGCGAGGTAACAATCATGCTTCCTTCCTCTGTCCTCTCCCCCCAACCTCGCACAACAGAAATGTGATCAAGGTCTCCCTCATCTGATGAGTCTTCCATCAGTTCGTCCTCCACTTCTTCCTGGGCTCCTGCACCTTCCTCACTAGTTTGGCTGCTACCATGCGCCCTGGTAAAACCATCTCCCCCACCCTCACATGCCTGCCGCCTTGGTGCTGCCGACCGTCTGGACCTTGCAGATGTTAGCCCTTCCGCATACAACTCCTCCTCCTCTACTTCCTCCACCTCCTCTTGTGCCACCACCTGACTCCGAATTCTGTTTAACATGTGATCCAGCATGTAAATCACCGGAATAGTCATGCTGATAATGGCATCGTCAGCACTAAACATCTTCGTCGCCATTTCAAAACTGTGCAGAAGGGTGCATAGGTCCCTGATCTGAGACCACTCCTCCAGCGTGATTTGCCCCACCTCTGAATCTCGTTGGCCCAGGCTATACGTCAGAACGTATTGCACCAGGGCTTGTCGGTGCTGCCACAGTCGCTGCAACATGTGCAGAGTTGAATTCCACCGGGTAGGCACATCGCATTTTAGCCGGTGAAGTGGCAGGCCCAACGACTTCTGTAGAGATGTAAGTCGCTGAGCTGCGGGATGCGAACGGCGGAAGTGAGCACACAGCGACCGTGCCCTCTGCAGAAGGCCATCTAGTCTGGGATAGTGGGCTAAAAATTGCTGGACAACCAGGTTCAACACGTGAGCCATACAAGGCACGTGTGTGACATTGCCCCGGTGAAGGGCCGCACCCAGGTTTGCAGCATTGTCGCACACGGCCTTCCCTGGTTTCAGGTCCAGTGGAGACAACCATTCATGAAATTGGTTCTCCAGAGCTGACCACAACTCCTCAGCTGTGTGACTCACATTTCCCAGACATTTCAATGTAAAAACCGCCTGATGACGTTGAGCCCTACTGCCAGCATAGTAAGGAGGTGTGCAGGATCCCTTCTGCGCAGTTAGAAAGCTTGTGGCATGACCAGACAGGCTTTGGGTGCAGGTGGAAGACCGAGAGGAGGTTGAGGAGGCAGAAGCAGTGGAGGAACTTTGACATAAAGAGGATTGACGCACAACTCGTGGGGACGGCAAGACTTGGACAGCAGCCCCTTGTCCTGCTGTCACCATAGTTACCCAGTGCCCAGTCAGCGACATGTAACGCCCCTGTCCATGCCTACTCGTCCAAGTGTCTGTGGTGAAATGCACCCTGTCACACACAGAGTTTCTCAAAGAAGCGGTGATGTTGTGTGCGACATGCTGGTGGAGCGCAGGCACACCTTTCTTTGAGAAGTAGTGCCGACTGGGCATCTGGTACTGGGGCACTGCGACGGACATAAGGTCTCGAAAATCCTCTGTGTCCACCAGGCGGAAAGGCAGCATTTCTGTAGCCAAGAGCTTGCAGATGGTGAAATTCAACCTCTTAGCTTTCTCATGGCTAGGAGGAAATGGTCTTTTACTTGTCCACATCTGAGGGACCGAGGGCTGGCTATTGTGCTTAGACGGGGTTGATAAGGGTGTCCCCGGCAAACTGCCGGTCTGTGAGGAAGATGCAGGCGGACATGTTAGGTTGCCTTGATCCAAAGGTGGTGCTATCGATGTCGGACAGCGCTCAACACCAGCTGGTGTTACCACCTCCAAAGAAAATGATGACCTGCCAATCACGCTGGCTGTTGCGGGTAAAGAGGTGGCAGGTCTGCGCCCCAAAACAGGTGTGACTGCTGTCCCCCCAGTCACAGAGGATGAAGAGGCCGCGGATGCACAAGATATGGCAGACGGTGATTGGCCCGGCCGGCTAGGCCGCATTGTAGCACACTGAGCTTCCCACTGCAACTTATGCTTCATGTCCATGTGCCGGTTCATGCATGAAGTACTCAAACTATGTATTTTTTGGCCTCTACTTAGCTTTTGCTGACAAATGTTACAGATAACACGAGTTGGGTCATCTTTATCGATCTGAAAAAATGCCCAGGCTATGCAAGGCTTAGCACCCATGCGACCTGAAGAGCCACCACGACTTGTGGTGAGAGGCAGAGTTGTGTTTGAGGATGCAGTTGTTGACGTGCTTCCAGTACTACGTCTCTGTCCAGGAAGGCGCAACCTGACCTCGTCGTCACTAGCATCTTCCTCCACCTCCTCTGCTGACCTCATCTCTTGGCTGACTGTGGGTTGACAGTAAGTGGGATCTCCGACCTCATCATCATCACCCTGTGCGTTATCACACCCGTCGTCCTCAGAGCCAACCTGTTCCTGCCCTGACAAAAAACTAAAGTTGTCGCTCCAATCAGGTATTTGAGTCTTATCATCGTCTTCCTCATTGTCTCCACCAACAGGAGTTACAGTTTGGGAATGAGGGTCTACATTATGGTCAGAACCTTCTGCGTCTGGTCCTGGATCCGACTCATAAAGATTCTGGGCATCAGTGCAGATCATTTCCTCGTCTGGATTCACAGAAGCGCTG
Organism: Phyllobates terribilis; assembly: GCF_046119375.1. NCBI lineage: Eukaryota > Metazoa > Chordata > Amphibia > Anura > Dendrobatidae > Phyllobates > Phyllobates terribilis. The sequence goes on from NW_027362933.1 coordinate 2,420,519, forward strand.
GAGTCGACCTCTGATTCCCAGGCTATAGTATGAGTAAACAGCTCTGCAGACTCAACCATCTGTTCTACCTCATACTCAGACGGGCAGCTGGAGATTTGGGAGCTGTGAGGAAGCAAGTGCGATTTGGGTGACACCTTTGAGGACTGGAGTATTTGTGATGTTGAAGTTGATGTGGAGGAGAGCCCACTTAAAGGAGCACTTGATATCCGTTGAAGCACCTGCTGTTTTTGTGCCTCATCTGGAATTTGTAGCGATTGGCGTGGCCGTAAGAAAGGGATCTTATCACATTGTCCGCTAAAAGAAGTAGACATTTTAGTTTGGCTGGAAGATGGTCTTTCTTCTGCAGATGTTACTGTTGCTTTAACACCTACCCCACGGACACAACCTTTTTTCCCCTTCCCAACACGCCTATTCCCCTTTCCACCAGCAGCAGGCCTTTTTCCACTCATTTTGGTGGTTAACTAATTCACAACTCTGGAGTTGTTTGCACAAAAAAACAATGGATGGTAACCGAGCAGAGCTGAGTGGCCAAACTGTGGTATTAGGCCAAAACTATTGGCTGGGTTAGATGCAGAAAAAAATTATATTCAATTTGCAACCTGATGGAAGTCAGTATAGATGGACTAATACAAATAGTCCCACACACTGCTAGAAGCCCAAATATTTTTTCAGAGCTAGATGCAGAAAAAAATTATTTTGAATTTGCAACCTGATGGAGGTCCTATTTGTCTACCCTTTTATATGCATTACTTCAACTTTGATATACAGTAAGGTTTTTAATATAGGCAGTATAGGTACCGTCCCAATTTAGGGTCACCTTGCCGCTGGTGGGACGGCTTGTATACTTTTTTTGATCAAAAATAGTTCACTAAGTACCCTATATTTATTATGCAATTTTGCTTTACATTTATATATAATTATGGTAGGGTATGAGATATATTTTTGTCTTGCTTCTTTTTTGCTAGTGTGAACATGCCTCTGTTTCTTGTATGTCTGCCATCTTAGACCTCAGTTCACATTGTCTGGTTTTTTGACTTGTTTGCATTCTGTGCAATTTAAGGGTGTGGCATGCCCTTTGTTGAGCTGATTGGTATATATGTAGCTTACCACGGGCCTAGGTGGTCTGGAGTTGGGACCTGGTCCTATTTGTCTACCCTTTTATATGCATTACTTCAACTTTGATATACAGTAAGGTTTTTAATATAGGCAGTATAGGTACCGTCCCAATTTAGGGTCACCTTGCCGCTGGTGGGACGGCTTGTATACTTTTTTTGATCAAAAATAGTTCACTAAGTACCCTATATTTATTATGCAATTTTGCTTTACATTTATATATAATTATGGTAGGGTATGAGATATATTTTTGTCTTGCTTCTTTTTTGCTAGTGTGAACATGCCTCTGTTTCTTGTATGTCTGCCATCTTAGACCTCAGTTCACATTGTCTGGTTTTTTGACTTGTTTGCATTCTGTGCAATTTAAGGGTGTGGCATGCCCTTTGTTGAGCTGATTGGTATATATGTAGCTTACCACGGGCCTAGGTGGTCTGGAGTTGGGACCTGGTCCTATTTGTCTACCCTTTTATATGCATTACTTCAACTTTGATATACAGTAAGGTTTTTAATATAGGCAGTATAGGTACCGTCCCAATTTAGGGTCACCTTGCCGCTGGTGGGACGGCTTGTATACTTTTTTTGATCAAAAATAGTTCACTAAGTACCCTATATTTATTATGCAATTTTGCTTTACATTTATATATAATTATGGTAGGGTATGAGATATATTTTTGTCTTGCTTCTTTTTTGCTAGTGTGAACATGCCTCTGTTTCTTGTATGTCTGCCATCTTAGACCTCAGTTCACATTGTCTGGTTTTTTGACTTGTTTGCATTCTGTGCAATTTAAGGGTGTGGCATGCCCTTTGTTGAGCTGATTGGTATATATGTAGCTTACCACGGGCCTAGGTGGTCTGGAGTTGGGACCTGGTCCTATTTGTCTACCCTTTTATATGCATTACTTCAACTTTGATATACAGTAAGGTTTTTAATATAGGCAGTATAGGTACCGTCCCAATTTAGGGTCACCTTGCCGCTGGTGGGACGGCTTGTATACTTTTTTTGATCAAAAATAGTTCACTAAGTACCCTATATTTATTATGCAATTTTGCTTTACATTTATATATAATTATGGTAGGGTATGAGATATATTTTTGTCTTGCTTCTTTTTTGCTAGTGTGAACATGCCTCTGTTTCTTGTATGTCTGCCATCTTAGACCTCAGTTCACATTGTCTGGTTTTTTGACTTGTTTGCATTCTGTGCAATTTAAGGGTGTGGCATGCCCTTTGTTGAGCTGATTGGTATATATGTAGCTTACCACGGGCCTAGGTGGTCTGGAGTTGGGACCTGGTCCTATTTGTCTACCCTTTTATATGCATTACTTCAACTTTGATATACAGTAAGGTTTTTAATATAGGCAGTATAGGTACCGTCCCAATTTAGGGTCACCTTGCCGCTGGTGGGACGGCTTGTATACTTTTTTTGATCAAAAATAGTTCACTAAGTACCCTATATTTATTATGCAATTTTGCTTTACATTTATATATAATTATGGTAGGGTATGAGATATATTTTTGTCTTGCTTCTTTTTTGCTAGTGTGAACATGCCTCTGTTTCTTGTATGTCTGCCATCTTAGACCTCAGTTCACATTGTCTGGTTTTTTGACTTGTTTGCATTCTGTGCAATTTAAGGGTGTGGCATGCCCTTTGTTGAGCTGATTGGTATATATGTAGCTTACCACGGGCCTAGGTGGTCTGGAGTTGGGACCTGGTCCTATTTGTCTACCCTTTTATATGCATTACTTCAACTTTGATATACAGTAAGGTTTTTAATATAGGCAGTATAGGTACCGTCCCAATTTAGGGTCACCTTGCCGCTGGTGGGACGGCTTGTATACTTTTTTTGATCAAAAATAGTTCACTAAGTACCCTATATTTATTATGCAATTTTGCTTTACATTTATATATAATTATGGTAGGGTATGAGATATATTTTTGTCTTGCTTCTTTTTTGCTAGTGTGAACATGCCTCTGTTTCTTGTATGTCTGCCATCTTAGACCTCAGTTCACATTGTCTGGTTTTTTGACTTGTTTGCATTCTGTGCAATTTAAGGGTGTGGCATGCCCTTTGTTGAGCTGATTGGTATATATGTAGCTTACCACGGGCCTAGGTGGTCTGGAGTTGGGACCTGGTCCTATTTGTCTACCCTTTTATATGCATTACTTCAACTTTGATATACAGTAAGGTTTTTAATATAGGCAGTATAGGTACCGTCCCAATTTAGGGTCACCTTGACGCTGGTGGGACGGCTTGTATACTTTTTTTGATCAAAAATAGTTCACTAAGTACCCTATATTTATTATGCAATTTTGCTTTACATTTATATATAATTATGGTAGGGTATGAGATATATTTTTGTCTTGCTTCTTTTTTGCTAGTGTGAACATGCCTCTGTTTCTTGTATGTCTGCCATCTTAGACCTCAGTTCACATTGTCTGGTTTTTTGACTTGTTTGCATTCTGTGCAATTTAAGGGTGTGGCATGCCCTTTGTTGAGCTGATTGGTATATATGTAGCTTACCACGGGCCTAGGTGGTCTGGAGTTGGGACCTGGTCCTATTTGTCTACCCTTTTATATGCATTACTTCAACTTTGATATACAGTAAGGTTTTTAATATAGGCAGTATAGGTACCGTCCCAATTTAGGGTCACCTTGCCGCTGGTGGGACGGCTTGTATACTTTTTTTGATCAAAAATAGTTCACTAAGTACCCTATATTTATTATGCAATTTTGCTTTACATTTATATATAATTATGGTAGGGTATGAGATATATTTTTGTCTTGCTTCTTTTTTGCTAGTGTGAACATGCCTCTGTTTCTTGTATGTCTGCCATCTTAGACCTCAGTTCACATTGTCTGGTTTTTTGACTTGTTTGCATTCTGTGCAATTTAAGGGTGTGGCATGCCCTTTGTTGAGCTGATTGGTATATATGTAGCTTACCACGGGCCTAGGTGGTCTGGAGTTGGGACCTGGTCCTATTTGTCTACCCTTTTATATGCATTACTTCAACTTTGATATACAGTAAGGTTTTTAATATAGGCAGTATAGGTACCGTCCCAATTTAGGGTCACCTTGCCGCTGGTGGGACGGCTTGTATACTTTTTTTGATCAAAAATAGTTCACTAAGTACCCTATATTTATTATGCAATTTTGCTTTACATTTATATATAATTATGGTAGGGTATGAGATATATTTTTGTCTTGCTTCTTTTTTGCTAGTGTGAACATGCCTCTGTTTCTTGTATGTCTGCCATCTTAGACCTCAGTTCACATTGTCTGGTTTTTTGACTTGTTTGCATTCTGTGCAATTTAAGGGTGTGGCATGCCCTTTGTTGAGCTGATTGGTATATATGTAGCTTACCACGGGCCTAGGTGGTCTGGAGTTGGGACCTGGTCCTATTTGTCTACCCTTTTATATGCATTACTTCAACTTTGATATACAGTAAGGTTTTTAATATAGGCAGTATAGGTACCGTCCCAATTTAGGGTCACCTTGCCGCTGGTGGGACGGCTTGTATACTTTTTTTGATCAAAAATAGTTCACTAAGTACCCTATATTTATTATGCAATTTTGCTTTACATTTATATATAATTATGGTAGGGTATGAGATATATTTTTGTCTTGCTTCTTTTTTGCTAGTGTGAACATGCCTCTGTTTCTTGTATGTCTGCCATCTTAGACCTCAGTTCACATTGTCTGGTTTTTTGACTTGTTTGCATTCTGTGCAATTTAAGGGTGTGGCATGCCCTTTGTTGAGCTGATTGGTATATATGTAGCTTACCACGGGCCTAGGTGGTCTGGAGTTGGGACCTGGTCCTATTTGTCTACCCTTTTATATGCATTACTTCAACTTTGATATACAGTAAGGTTTTTAATATAGGCAGTATAGGTACCGTCCCAATTTAGGGTCACCTTGCCGCTGGTGGGACGGCTTGTATACTTTTTTTGATCAAAAATAGTTCACTAAGTACCCTATATTTATTATGCAATTTTGCTTTACATTTATATATAATTATGGTAGGGTATGAGATATATTTTTGTCTTGCTCCTTTTTTGCTAGTGTGAACATGCCTCTGTTTCTTGTATGTCTGCCATCTTAGACCTCAGTTCACATTGTCTGGTTTTTTGACTTGTTTGCATTCTGTGCAATTTAAGGGTGTGGCATGCCCTTTGTTGAGCTGATTGGTATATATGTAGCTTACCACGGGCCTAGGTGGTCTGGAGTTGGGACCTGGTCCTATTTGTCTACCCTTTTATATGCATTACTTCAACTTTGATATACAGTAAGGTTTTTAATATAGGCAGTATAGGTACCGTCCCAATTTAGGGTCACCTTGCCGCTGGTGGGACGGCTTGTATACTTTTTTTGATCAAAAATAGTTCACTAAGTACCCTATATTTATTATGCAATTTTGCTTTACATTTATATATAATTATGGTAGGGTATGAGATATATTTTTGTCTTGCTTCTTTTTTGCTAGTGTGAACATGCCTCTGTTTCTTGTATGTCTGCCATCTTAGACCTCAGTTCACATTGTCTGGTTTTCTGCAGATGTTACTGTTGCTTTAACACCTACCCCACGGACACAACCTTTTTTCCCCTTCCCAACACGCCTATTCCCCTTTCCACCAGCAGCAGGCCTTTTTCCACTCATTTTGGTGGTTAACTAATTCACAACTCTGGAGTTGTTTGCACAAAAAAACAATGGATGGTAACCGAGCAGAGCTGAGTGGCCAAACTGTGGTATTAGGCCAAAACTATTGGCTGGGTTAGATGCAGAAAAAAATTATATTCAATTTGCAACCTGATGGAAGTCAGTATAGATGGACTAATACAAATAGTCCCACACACTGCTAGAAGCCCAAATATTTTTTCAGAGCTAGATGCAGAAAAAAATTATTTTGAATTTGCAACCTGATGGAGGTCAGTATAGATGGACTAATAGACCAAGTCCCACACACCGCTAGAAGCCCAAATATTTTTTCAGAGCTAGATGCAGAAAAAAAATATTTTTAATTTGCAACCTGATGGAGGTCAGTATAGATGGACTAATAGACCAAGTCCCACACACTGCTAGAAGCCCAAATATTTTTTCAGAGCAAGATGCAGAAAAAAAATATTTTTAATTTGCAACCTGATGGAGGTCAGTATAGATGGACTAATAGACCAAGTCCCACACACCGCTAGAAGCCCAACTATTTTTTCAGAGCTAGATGCAGAAAAAAATTATATTCAATTTGCAACCTGCTGGAGGTCAGTATAGAAGGACTAATAGAACAAGTCCCACACACTGCTAGAAGCCCAAATATTTTTTCAGAGCTAAATGAAGAAAAAAATTATTTTTAATTTGCAACCTGATGGAGGTCAGTATAGATGGACTAATACAACAAGTCCCACACACTGCTAGAAGCCCAAATATTTTTTCAGAGCTAGATGCAGAAAAAAATTATTTTTAATTTGCAACCTGATGGAGGTCAGTATAGATGGACTAATAGACCAAGTCCCACACACTGCTAGAAGCCCAAATATTTTTTCAGAGCTAGATGCAGAAAAAAATTATATTCAGTTTGCAACCTGATGGAGGTCAGTATAGATGGACTAATAGAATGATGCTATGCCCAAAAGATTTTACTTCACTAGGTGCAGTAAAAAAATTGGTATTCTATACACAGGTGTTATATCTTGCAACACAGATAGGCTACTCCACTGACTAACACACTCTGCAATAGGCCAAAAAGGATTAGCTTTGCTAGATTCAGCCAAATGCTGTGAAAAAAACTTGCACAGCACTGGCACAGACCTGCCTGGCAAAAACTGATAGGAACTGATGTAACCTAGTCCTGAAAAGGACTCCAATTACAATTAGTCTTTACTCCCACAACCTATCTATTTAAGAGCACAGACCTCCCTGATAAAAGTCGTAGGAAATGCTGTAACCTAGTCCTTAAAAGGACTGCAATCACAACTATTCCCTACTCCCAAGCTATCTGTATATTTGTGCGAAAATTGGCTTGAAATTAACAAGGTATAGCGCACACAGCAACAGCGGTGCCGTCTAACACGCAGCTGCAGCAGTGAGAAAATGGTGGCGACGGGGAAAATGGCTTGGTCTTATAGGGCAAGGACATGTGACATACACTGCCAATGACACATGCCCTTGCTTGTGTGAAAAAAAGCACTTCGCTCCGTGTGTGCGCTGCTGATAGGCTGACAGATTGCACCTCCCCACTGCAAATGCGGGAAAGAGAAAAAAAAATGGAGATCTTCATTGTTCCTGCAGAGATCCATCCCCTGCCCCTCCCCCCGCCCCGCTGTACACTCAAACTGCGTATTAACATTAATTTTCATCATTACTGAGAAAAAATCCAGTTATGATTTTGGTGCACGAACAGTTATCGAACATAACCTCGAACAGCCGAATTTTTCTCAAATTGTTCGTGTTCGCCGAACGGCTCGAACACCGCCCAAAACAGCTCGAATTTGAGATTGGCGAACAGTTCGAGTAGAACAACGCTCATCTCTAGTGTTAATGTTTAGCTTTTCTGTATGTAAATCCCATTTCCTTTAGGCGGTTTCTTACAGTTCGGTCACAGACATTGACTCCAGTTTCCTCCCATTCGTTCATTTGTTTTGTTGTGCATTTCCTGTTTTGGAGACTTATTGCTTTAAGTTTCCGGTCTTGACGCTTTGATGTCTTCCTTGGTCTACCAGTATGTTTGCCTTTAACAACCTTCCCATGTTGTTTGTATTTGGTCCAGATTTTAGACACAGCTGACTGTGAACAACCAACAGCTTTTGCAACATTGCGTGACGATTTACCTTCTTTTAAGAGTTTTATAATCCTCTCCTTTGTTTCAATTGACATCTCTTGTGTTGGAGCCATGATTCATGTCAGTCCACTTGGTGCAACAGCTCTCCAAGGTGTGATCACTCCTTTTTAGATGCAGACTAACGAGGAGATCTTATTTGATGCAGGTGTTAGTTTTGGAAATGAAAATTTACAGGGTGATTCCATAATTTTTTCCTCAGAATTGAGTGATTCCATAATTTTTTCCCTCTGCTTTGTCTGAAAAAAATTACCCTTACTGAGTACCACATTTTTTATCTTGATTTCTTTTAGTGTTTCTTAAAGCCCTAAAGTTGCTATTTGAAATGACTTTAGTTTTGTGCCATGTCTGTGATCTGCTTTTTTTCAACATTAAACAACTGAATGAACATTCTCCGAGCCCAGTGATTCCATAATTTTTGCCAGGGGTTGTAGAATGGAGTTTCTGTACAGTGGACGTCCTTATACACAGTACATTGTGCCCACAAATCATGGACCTCAGTGCAGCAGCTCAATCTTGTCATCTCTGTACTGAGACATCTAGATTGGAGTTGCTGCAGGGTGTTTTATTATTTCTTGGCAGACATTATACAAGATTACAGCCACAATTCATGAAGAAACACATTTTGCATGCCAGTATTAATAAAAGGTGAGAGGTAGAAAGCTTTTTTTGTTAAATTAAAAAATTAGTTTTTTTATATTATCACTTTTCATAGTTTAATAACTTACACAAAGCTCTGATTGTTCATGTTTGACAAAATGTTACTTTTCTTGTCTGTCCACCAGTCCTGGTCAGCACCAGCATTTTGAAGAGCGGGTGGACATTATCATAATTTACATCACAAAAGTGGCAAAAATGATTACATAAATGTTCTCTAGCTCCGCCCACTCTTCAGAAATGTCGCTGCTGTGGCTGTGATTGGTGGAAATACAGTAAAAGTCAAATTCGGGCAAAACTGAACAATCAGTGCTGTGTGTAATTATGTATGTCACAAAAAGTAACAATACATCCATCCATTTATAATTCCTATGCCACTAGATTGGAATCTATGAGGAGCTCCTGGAATTAACTCAATTCTCGAGGTTTCAGTCATGAGCCGTCTAGATTGGATTTAATCCTATGAGGACATTGCTCCAGCAACTCCATTCTAGTCAGGTCAGCAATGAACTGTACAGAATGGAGACTACAGGGAGATCATCTAAAAATCCATTCCAATCTAGACGGCTCACTAGTGAATCAGCTAGAATGGAGTTGCTAAAATGAGGTCCTCAAAAAAAGCCACTCCGATCCAATGTTGTAAATTATGAGGACTCTCTCGGCTGCGCTCTGTTATGTTTCTCCCTGCGAAGCTCCGCTCACTGTTTGGAAAACTCGATTCCAGTCACCTCAGCACCAAACTGTACAGATTGGAGGCTACAAGGAGATCCTCAAAAAACCCACTCCGATCCAATGTTGTAAATTATGAGGACTCTGTCTCTGCGCTCTGTTACGCTTCTCCCCGCGAGGCTCCACTCTCTTTAAAAAAAATTTTTTATTTCAGTCACTGACGCACCCAGGGGATGGGGATGACTCGGCGCCTGGGCCTTGTTGTTGCCTGACCTTGGGGGGATGTCGCGGTGGTCGGCTCCTAGGCCCGTACCCTGGGGTCACTCTTAAAAGAAAGGGGGAAAGTTATATGGGACAGGGGAATGTTCGTGATGCCACCCGTGGTGTCTGGTGAGGATCACCAGCGCTGCTACAGTCCTCTGAGGCTGGTGTTTAGGCAGCTTAGTTGGGTCGACTCCCCACAGGTGGTGCGGGGCCTCAGGGCAGCGTAGAAGAAGGATGCAGGACAGAGGGGACCCAGCCGGGTCAGAGGAAGGATAGAAGAATAGGCACACACACCGGAGTTCACTTCAGTACCTTTACTGGTGGTGTTTCTGGCACGGTCCAGGGTACTTCAGGGTGAAGGGTGCATATCAGGACTCTCCCCAGTGAGTGGGTGTGGGGCCTCCTGTTTCTTGCCTTTCCTTGATAAGTTTCTGACCTGCCTGGAGCTAGGCCTAACTTGGTCTCTGTCTTGCACCTGCTGACCTGGTGGTAGGGCCTTCTATTGGAGTGCACACTCCTTGGCCTCCGTGACTCCTGACCCTGGTATAACAGTCAGCTTTTGGTGTTCCTGGGACATATAGTTCGCCAGGGGTTCCGGTTGTTTCTGCTGGATGTAAGGAATCCCTGCAGACGCGGACCCGGTGTCCGATATATGTTCCTGGGGTGAGCGGGTAAAGCTCCTCAGCCCCCTATGTTACTCTCTTTCCACTTGGCTTTGGCCACGCTCAGGGCCCTCACTAGGCTTCACACTGCAGCGGGCACACTGCGCTTCGCCGCTCTTTTGGCGTCAGCATGCCCTAGGCTCACTAATCTGAGCTCACTGAGTCTGAACTGACCTGACAACCTCTCTGGCTGCAGCAGACTGACTGCCTAATTCCACCCTCCAGTATATATATCCCTATCCGGGCTCCCTCTAGTGGTCTGAGGTGGTAGGGTGGAGGTGTGTGAATGCTATGAGGGCCTCTTGTGGAGAAATCTGTCCATGCACTCCTCTGGGATCTGTGGCACCAATGCGCAGTAGGGCGCCACATCACCTCAGCACCAAAGTGTACAGAACAGAATCCACTCCGATCCAATGTTGTAAATTATGAGGACTCTCTCGGCTGCGCTCTGTTACGTTTCTCCCCGCAAGGATCCGCCCACTCTCCGAAAAACTCGATTCCAGTCACCTCAGCACTAAACTGTACAGAATGGAGTTGCTAAAAGAGGTCCACAAAAAATCCACTCCGATCTAGATGGCTCAATGGTGAATCAACTAGAATAGAGTTGCTAAAATGAGGTCCTCAAAAAATCCACTCCAATCCATTATTGTAAATTATGAGGATGCTGTCGCTTTGCTCTGTTACGTTTATCCCCGCGAGGCTCCGCCCACTCTCGAAAGACTCAATTCCAGTCACCTCAACACGAAACTGTACAGAGTGGAGGCTACAGGAAGATCCTCAAAAAATCCACTCCGATCTAGACAGCTCACTAGTGAATCAGCTAGAATGGAGTTGCTCAAATGAGGTCCTCAAAAAATCCATTCCAATACAATGTTGTAAATTGTGAGGACTCTGTTGCTGCGCTCTGTTACTTTTCTCCCTGCGAAGCTCCACTCACTCTTTGAACAACTCGATTGCAGTCACCTCAGCACCAAACTGTACAGAATGGAGGCTACAGGGAGATACTCAAAATACCCACTCCGATCTAGATGGCTCTCTAGTGAATCAGCTAGAATGGAGTTGATTGTTTGAGGACCACAAATAATCAACTCCAAACTAGATGCAACCCTGCCTGGAGCGACGCCTGGTCCGTACTCCACAGCGCGCACAGGAAGCAGTCCCAGTGCGATGACGCCGGCAGTGTCGCGCTGCGCAGAGGAGGCAGAGGGGCACTGCGGCAGCAGGCAGAGCAGGGAGACCGCTCTCCCTGCTTTGCTGCTGCAGAGGGCCCATCACTAATCATATCGGCAATGCTGCCGATATGATTAGCGAACTGGGGGGGGGGGCCCTCTGTTCTCTGTACAGAGCCCAGGGGGTGTAGAAGGGCGGGGCTTGGGGCGTGGCCATCAGGACCCGGGGCCCACCGGGGATTTTCCCGATCCACCGGTGGGCCAGTACGCCCCTGAATCTATATACCTATATTTTTCTAATATATATCTAATATCTAAAAAGAAAAGTTGGAGCAGCATCAGAGAAATATGGGGGCACAGCCTCCCTGGCAAAAACCAAACCCATCGAGATAGAAAGCAAAAACTCCAGAGCTAGTAAACCACTCTCTTTGTCATAATTTGTTAAAATTCTTCCTCCAGTTTTTGCTTTCTATCTAATATCTATATATCTATCTACATCCCATATCTAATTCAGATTCAAATAAGCTTTATTGGCAGGACCAAGTACACATTAGTTTTGCCAAAGCAAGTGTGCAGTAGAGAATAGGGATAGGGACTGTGGGATGATGGGTAGGGACTGTAGGAACCAATGGCGGACACAGACAGAAAAGGGGCGCTGTAATTGGCTGCTGAAGTCACATGTCCCTCTCCATATAAATAGTGGACATGTTGTTTTAGCGCCATTTTGTCAGTGTAACAGCGCAGAGAGGCTACTCCTGACTATGGTCCTGGATACTGAGAGATTTGAGATAATTCGCTAGGCAGTTGCTTCTAAGTCAGATAGTTTAGATAGATAGGGTCCTGTGTGGCTGGGAAATCGTCCTTCCAGCAGATCAATCATTTTTGCTATTAGTGAGGTCTAGACAGAGAAGCAGGGCATATTTCAGCATAGAACTATGTTATGAACTGATGAGATTGTGCTGCATGCAGGAGTACACCTTTGAAACTCAAATTTTTTCCATTACAATTGTAATACATAGAGCAGCCAACATCTCAGTGAGTAATTTTTTTGGGGTCCAAACACAGCTGTATCCACAGCTCATCCACAGTAAAAAAAAATAAAAAAAAATTCTGTTACTAATATGATACAGCAGGCCACAACTCAGTTTGTTATTTTTTGGCGCATATATTCTGCTGTATACAGGTCTCGTCCACAGTAAAAAATCTAATTTCTTCTGTTACTAACACGATACATAGAGCAGGCCACATCTTCACTTGTAATTTTTTGGTGCTGATAATGTTCTCCATACACGGGTTCACATGATAAAATCTAACTTTGTTGCCTTACTACTGTGCTACATAAAGCAGGCCACATTTCAGCTTTTACTTCTTTTTTGCTGATATTCTGCTCCATCCAGGAGTTCACATTACTAAATCTCAATATTTGCTGCTACTACTGTGCTACACAAACTAGGCCACATTTGAGCTTTTATTTCTTTGGTGCTGATATTCTTCTACATACAGGGGTTCACATGATAAAATCTAACTTTGTTGTCTTACTACTGTGCTACAGAAACCATGCCACATTTGAGCTTTTAATTCTTTGGTGCTGATATTCTGCTCCATCCATGAGTTCACAACAGAAAATCTCAATTTTTGCTGCTACTACAGAGCTACAGAAACTACGCTATATTTGAGCTTTTAATTCTTTGGTGCTGATATTCTTCTACATACAGGGGTTCACATGATAAAATCTAAATTTGTTGCCCTACAACTTTGCTACATAAAGCAGGCCACATTTCAGCATTTAATTCTTTGGTGCTGATATTCTTCTCATTACAGGGGTTCTCATGAAAAAAATCTAAATTGTTGTCTTACTACTGTGCTAGAGAAACCATGTCACACTTGATCTTTTAATTCTTTGGTGCTGATATTCTGCTCCATCCAGGAGTTGACATTATAAAATCTAAATAATTGCTGCTGCTACCGTGCTACATAAACCAGACCACATCTGGGCTTGTAATTGCTTTCCACTGAGATTCTGCTCTATCCAGAACTCCACATTAGAAAATCTATTTTTTTCTGGTACTACCGTGCTACAGAAATCAGGCCACATTTCAGCTTTTAATTATTTTGTGCAAGTATTGTTCTCTAGCCAGGAGTCCACATTTCACAATCTAAATTCTTTGTGCTAATAGCCTGGTCCAGAAATCAGGCCATATTTCAGCATATAAATATTTTGTGCTAATATTGTGCTCCATCCAGGAGTCTAAATGTCTGTATCTAAATTGGTTGTGGTAATAGCATGGTTCTGAAATCAGGCCACATTTCAGCATTGGACAGTGCTTGGAGCAGCATTTCTAGCTTACACTTTGATCAGCAACAGGTGGATGAATGACAGGTGTAGGCCTGGTGCTCTGAGAGCTCTGCCAAATTCAGGCAACACACATGATGGAGACCCAACTTAGAGACCAAACATTTCCAAGAATTATGGGCAGATACCACTAAAGTGGCATCAATTTTTATTTATCTATTTTACTCACTTACTGTAGTCAGCCCCTGCCTTTCCCAGTGTTCCGGGTGACAAGTGAAATATGTCATGACTGATTCATTTAAACAGAAAAAACTGACGGCACTTCCAATACAAGAAATAGGTGTGAACAGGTGCTTACTAGGAGAAGCTACCTCCATATACAATTAACAAACAAACAGACTGCTACTTTGTTTGATAATTGATTAATTTAAACAGTCGCATAAAAAATAAAATACACAAACAAGTTATGCACATTTATGAGCTGATTTATATGTAACTTTCTGTTCAAGAAATGTCACCTATAATCAGGATTTGTTATATTTTCAAAACACAACATATATTGCGAATCATGAAAACGTGCAAAAATGTTAACCCCTGCATGGACCTGCCGACAATCCATAGGCAGATTTAATTAAATGCTAATGAATTCAAGCAATTGATCATTCCCTCAGAGCTGTATTAAGTTGTCCTGTAAATTCAGACGTTTAGCTACATGGCAAAATGTTATGTTGTACCTGTTATGTTGTACCTGCAAGCAATCACCACTAGAGGGCACAATCAGTCAATGACCTGCTGTATAACAAAAGCGAGGGGGGCTTATTAACTCTGTGAAAGGTGTCAATGGCTTGTCTTTGTGACAGTGAGTCAACATCACATGTAATGACTAGTGATGAGTGAGCACTAAAATGCTCGGGTACTCGATGCCTGGGTCGAGCACATTGGAATACGCGGGTGCTCGACCCGAGCAACGAGCCCAATGTAAGTCTATGGGAAACTCGAGCATTTTTCAGGCGGCTCCCCCTGGTGGTCTGCCGAGGGCCTAAAAATTGCCCAAATCTATGGGAACAGTGCTCAAATGACATGGGAACTGCATGGGGAAGACCCCTGGAAGCATTTCTGACTGCCAGGTCACTGCTGTCAACAACGTTGTCAGAGGTATTATGCCACTTTTACGGACTCACAATAAAACATACAAAAACAAAACCAATATGGATTTTCCTAAAAAAAAAATACTCCTTCACACCTTGGGCTATGTTCACACTTAGCGTTTTTGATGCGCTTTTGCACTTTTGCATTGCTTTCAACCGTGACAAATGCATTCACCAGGAAATGTCATTTTAACATTTTACAACTTTATCTGTCCATGTGGTGTGTGAGACATGATCAGACACATCCTGTTTCATTTATGAAGGAGGGACTCTGAAAGTCACAGAGTTAATAAGCCCCCCTCGCTTTTGTTATACAGCAGGTCATTGACTGATTGTGCACTCTAGTGGTGATTGCTTGCAGGTACAACATAACAGGTACAACATAACATTTTGCCATGTAGCTAAACATCTGAATTTGCAGGACAACTTAATACAGCTCTGAGGGAATGATCAATTGCTTGAATTCATTAGCATTTAATTATATCTGCCTATGGATTGTCGGCAGGTCCATGCAGGGGTTAACATTTTTGCACGTTTTCATGATTCGCAATATATGTTGTGTTTTGAAAATATAACAAATCCTGATTATAGGTGACATTTCTTGAACAGAAAGTTACATATAAATCAGCTCCCTCCCTCTTAAAGGGGCCGCGCGCGCCGGCCTATGGAGTTCCCGGCAAATAGCCGGAGGTCCTCCCATATATAAGGGCACCTCCAAAATGGAGGTGCCCGAGCAATAGTTGTTGCACAGTGTACTTACCTCTGCTTCAGCCCTAAGGTTCCGCTGCTAGCCTGACTACTAGTCCTGCCCGCCAGCCCGACTACCAGTCCAGTCCGCCAGCCTGACTACTCTCCAGCCCGACAGTCTGTCTTGCATTCAGTCCGCCAGTCAGTCTATGGGTTCTGCCCGTCTGCTTACCTGGAAGCACCTGCCTGTTTCCTGCCGTGCCTACCTGGAGGCTCCTGCTTGCTACCTGCCGTGCCTACGTGGAGGCTCCTGCCGTCAGTTGCCGTGACCACCTGACAGCCTACCTGGAGGCTCCTGCCCGTCACTTGCCATGACCGCCTGACAGCCTACATGGAGGCTCCTGTCCGTCATGTGCCGTGACCACCTGACAGCCTACCTAGAGGCTCCTGCCTGTCACTTGCCGTGACCACCTGTCAGCCTACCTGGAGGCTCCTGCTTGCTACCTGCAGTGCCTACCTGGGGGCTCCTGCCGTCACTTGCCGTGACCATCTGACAGCCTACCTGGAGGCTCCTGCCCGTCACTTGCAGTGACCGCCTGACAGCCTACATGGAGGCTCCTGTCCGTCATGTGCCGTGACCACCTGACAGCCTACCTAGAGGCTCCTGCCTGTCACTTGCCGTGACCACCTGACAGCCTACCTAGAGGCTCCTGCCTGTCACCTGCCGTGAACACTTGACAGCCTACTTAGAGGCTCCCGCCTGTCGGCTGCTGTGTCTGCCAGTCCGTCTACCCGGATCACTCGTCAGCCTGCCTGCTGTGCCCATCTGCAATACCGGTCAGTCCCTGCCATCTGTACCGTGGGAGTCACCTGCTCCCTTATAAGGTCATCTTCAGAGTAGCACCTGGTCCCTCTGCTCGGACCCTCCCTGGTCACGGAGTCGATTGAGCCGCTGTACGACCTTGGTCGCTACGAGTTGATACCTAGTTACGCCCCTCTGGGTCCCTCCTTGCACCGCAGCACAGAGGTTCCACCACCCTGATCCGTAACAGCTTTGTTGTTCCCATTACTAAAGAGTGGGTCTCCTATACTGTTATTGTGTATGCAGTGAGTGGCAGGTCTGCCCAAAATTTGAACGCACCCCAATACCCCTTTGAAAATTTGGACACACCCCAATACCCCTTTGAAGAGACTTAGATGAGGGCCTACTGAAAACAATGTTCCCATTATTAGGAAGTGGGTCTCCCATACTGTTTGCCTATGCAGTGAATGCAAGGGCTTCCAAAAATTTGGACCTACTCCAATGCCCCTTGGAAGAAACGTAGAGGGCCTCATGAAAAAATGTTCCCATTATGAGGAATTGGTTCTCCCATAGTGTTGGCCTATGCAGTGAATGCAAGGGTTGCCAAAAATTTGGAGGCACTTCAATGTCCCTTGGAAGAGACGTGGAGGGCCTCGTGAAAAAATATTCCCATTATTAGGAAGAGGGTCTCCCATAGTGTTGGCCTATGTAGTGAATGCAAGGGCTGCCAAAAATTGGGAGGCACTCCAATGCACCTTGGAAAAGACGTGGAGGAGGGCCTCATAAAAAAATGTTCCCATTAGAAAGGAGCAGGTGTCCTATACTTGCAATGCCCATGCACTAAGTGTATGGGCTGACAAACATTTACCCCTGGGGGTAAATGAACATGAACATAATGTATAAAAAAATTTTTTTTACGGGCATCATAAACACTCTTTAAAAAAATTATGTGGGTGTTGCATCACGGACCACGGTCACCCTGGTGATATGGTGGTGGAGGATGAGGAGAAGCAAATAGCCAAAATCAGGGAGTGTATACCCAGGTCTGGGTGTGAAAAGGTGCATGGAATACACCTCCTAAAAAAGACACTGGATTTGAGTTTATGTTACGCTGCTATCATTCGGTGGTGTTGAAAAGTCTGGCCCAATCCAGCCCTTGTTCATTTTTATAAGAGTCTGCCTGTCAGAATTTTCAGTTCCACCAGCGGCACTAAAAACCCGCTCTGATAAAACGCTAGAGGCAGGGCAGGCCAGGACCTCCAAGGCATAGAGAGCCAGTTCATTCTACGTGTCCAGCTTGGATACCCAATAATTATAAGGCACAGAGAAATTACCCCGCTCCTCAGGGCCTGTGCGATAGGAGGGGCTAAGAAAACTCTTCCAGAACTTTGACAGTGTTCCCCTGCCTCTGCTGGATTGAAGTTGTGTCTCTCTCGCCTGTACTCCTTGGTTGTCCAACGAACTGTGACCTCTGCCGCAAGTGACTAGCCCAGGGGGATGGGGATAACTCGGTACCCGGGCCTTTAGCCTGGCCTTTAGGGATGTCGCGGTGGTCGGCTCCCGGGCCCGTACCCTGGGGTCGCTCCTTTAAAAAGGGGATAGTTTGTTTATTTTTTTAAGAAAGAGTTCGTGACGCCACCTGTGACTTCTGATGAGGATCGCCAGCGCTGCGCAGTCCTCTGAGGCCGATGATAAGGCAGCTTGATGGTATAGCTCCCCACAGGTGGAGCTAGGCCTCAGGGCAGTGTATGACTGGGTATGCAGGACAGACGAGACCCAACCGGGTCAGAGCAAAAACAGGGACAGACATGATAGTCACTTCAGTACCTTTTACTGATGGAAATTCAGGCACGTCCCGGAGCACTGTAGGGTGAAGGGTGCATGTCAGGATCCTCCCCAATGAGCGGGTTTTGGGCCTCCTGTTTCTTGCTTCTGCGTAGTAAGTTTCTGACCTGCCTGGAGCTAGGCCTAACTTTGTCTCTGAAAAAATAAGAGAAAAAAAGGAAGTGACAACAAAGCCCCAGATAAGCATAGAAAAAATATAATTTTATTAGATGCACATATCAAGAATATACAAAAATAATTCATTAAAGAGCTTAAAGGCACAAAGTGCCACATATGTAATTAAAAAACAAAGGACACCAAAGAGCCCCCACAGTAACCCAATGTAGATAACAATTCAAGGGTATATAGTAATAACACCACAAATACATACATCAGTAACAACACCAAAATGGACAATTCCCAAATATCTGATAGTATACAAGAAGAGGGTAAGTAGAGACTATAGGGAATGAAAAACAAAATATATAAGTAAATAGCCAATAGTTACCCAAATTGCAGGTACCGATGGTAAGTAAAAAAGGGGAAAGAGGGGGGGCTTTATAGTGTCACCCCTACGTGCGTTTCGGCAGGCCTTTGTCAGGGGCCTCTGTCCTGCGCTGGCTGACCTTGTGGTAGGGCCTTTTCTTGGATTACATGCTCCCGACTTACGGGGCCTATGTGTTTCCTGGTTCCGTTACGTATCAGCACTTTAGCGATCCTGGGACTTGTAGTTCTCCAGGGATTCCGGTTATATCTTACTGGCTCATAGAGATCCCGGTAAACTTCAGACCCGGTGTCCGGTAAATTCTTCGGGGTGAGCCAGTTAAGCTCCTCTGCCCCCTATGTACTAACTCTCCACTCGCCTTCGGCCTACTCGGGCCCTCACTAGGCTACTCACACTAACGGCAGCTTGCCGCGCTTCACCGATCTTATGGCGCCGGCACACCTAAAGCTCACTGCTCTGAGCTACAACTGAGTCTGTACTGTGCTCCACTGCAGACTGACCTCTTTCAGGCTTTTGCACTGCAAGAACTCTCTCAACAGGTTTGCTTTCTGTCAACTCCAGTCTAGACTAACTGAGCTCGACTCTGCATTCAGGTTTGTACTTGCTGAACTCTCCAGAGGAACTGCACTGCCTGGCCCCACCTTCCCTATTTATCTATCCCTAACGGGCTCCCTCTGGTGATCTGAGGTGGAAGGTGGAGATGTGTGAATGGTTATGGGGGCCTCTTGTGGAGGAATCCTTCAATACACCCTTCTAGGATCTGTAATACAAAGCGCAGCTGGGCGTCACACAAGCGTTTTCAGATGGGAATTTTTTTAATAGTTCTGCAACAAGGGCCTTCTGGTACAGCCCCATTTTTGTAGACCTGTCCGCCTCAGGAATAAGAGATATAAAGTTCTCCTTGTAGCGTGGGTCAAGAAGTGTCACCAACCAATAATGACTGTCACCCAAAATTTTGAGAACGCGAGGGTCACAGGAAAGGCAGCGTAACAAACTCAGCCATGCCTGCCAGATTGCTAACAGGCAAGACTTCCGTGTCCTCACCAAGAGGACGACAGACCATGCTCTCCTCCTTCTCCCTGTCCTCAGGCCATCCACGCTGAACAGACGGTATGACAGTTGTGTAGGTAGTACCGTCTATAGTGCATGAAAATAGCTCCTGTTAGCTTCCTCCTCCTCTTCCTCATTGTCACCCAATCCACATTGGAATGAGATGAGGCTGGGCTGTGAAAAATCACCCTGTATGGCTCCTTGCTCCATCTCATCGAGCTTCGCCTGCAACGCATCCTCTTTGATTGTGAGCAGAGAGCGTTTCAGAAGGCAGAGAAGCAGGATAGTGAGGCTAATTATGGCGTCATCGCCGCTCACCATCTTGGTGGAGTTCTCAAAATTTCTGAGGATGGTACATATATCTGACATCCATGTCCACTCCTGAGGTATGTGTTGAGTCTGAACTGAATATCGACGGCCTTGTTGATGCTAGTAGTCAACAACTGCCCTCTTCTGCTCACAAATCCTTCCCAACATCTGCAGTGTAGAGTTCCAACGTGTTGGGACATCACACATCAGTCAGTGAGCCGGAAGCTGCAAACGCTGCTGAAGCACGGCAAGGGTGGAGGAAGCTGTAGCTGACTTTCTAAAATGGGCACACAGGCAGCGTACTTTGACAAGCAGATCCAGCAGCTCCGGGTAGGTTTTGAGAAACCGCTGAACCACGAGGTTAAGCACATGGGCCAGGCATGGTACATGTGTGAGCTCGCCTCGCCTCAGAGCCTCCACCAATTTCCAGACATTGTCACACACGACCATGCCTGGCTGTAGGTTCGGCGGTGTGAACCACAGATCTGCCTGCTCTTTCAGAGCTGTCCACAACTCTTCAGCATAGTGCGGTTTGTCACAAAGCATATTAACTTCAGCACAGCCTGTTGACGCTTGGCTGAGGCAATGCTGCAGTGCTTCCAGCTTATGACTGATGTGGTCATTTCAGAGATGGAGGCTGAAGAGGAGGAGGAGGCTGAGGAGGATGAAGTGCAGGTGATGTAGACTGTGGGGGCAACCCTGATTGACCTAGGGCCCGCAATCAGGAGGATATCAGGAGTCAGGAGGATGTGTTCCGTCCCAAGGTCCGACTGGGTCCCGGCTTCCACTATGTTAACCCAGTGTGCCATCAGCGAGATGTACCATCCCTGCCCACAAGCACTTGTCCACATGTCCGTGGTTAGGTGGACTTTCCTAGTAACGGCGTTGTTGAGGGCACTGCTAATGTGGGACACGTACTTGTGTAATGCGGGGACAGCACACAGGGAGAAATAGTGGCGACTGGGGACCGAGTACCGAGGGACTGCCGCCGCCATCAGTTTGTGGAAAGCCTCCGTCTCCATGAGCCTACAAGACAACATTTCGAGCATAAGCAGTCACAAAATGTGGGAATTTAGTAGTATGGCCGGTGGGGCATTGGCTGCGTATTTGCGCTTGCGTTCCAAGGACTGGGGTATTTACAACTGAATGCTGCGCTGGGACAAGGACGTGTATTCTGATGGTGCTAGTTGAAAGTGTGCAACGACAGGTGAAGGGCAGGAGGCATCTTCGCATGCACTATGGACAGGGGAGTGGCTTGCACGCACAGCAGTGGAAGAAGCAGTGGTGTCACCCGCAGACACTGTTCCTGGACCCTGGGGTTCGGCCCACAAAGTCGGGTGCTTTGCTGCCGTGTGCCTGATCATGCTGGTGGTGGTCAGGCTTGTAGTTTTGCTACCCCAGCTGATGCTGGCCTGGCAGGTGGTGCAAATGGCCTTTTTGGGGTTATCTGCAGAGTTTTTAAAAAACAACCAGACTCGGGAAGACCTAACAGTTGTACTGACAACTTCTGTCGTGTTGGTGCCTTCAGTCTGGGGCTACCACACTGCTTCTTCCTGCCTGTTGGGGTGCTCTGCCTCCCTTCCCCTGTGTGCTTCTGTCCTTGCTCTGCATGTCCTCCTGCCAGGTTGGGTCAAGTTACTATATCATCCACAACCTCGTCTTCCACTTCCGCACCCTGGTCCTCCTCCTGACGTTCTGGCAATTGTGTCTCATCATCGTCCACCTCTTGTGACACTTTCCCACCGTCGCCTTCATATGACCGTGGCTGCTGAAATATTTGGGCATTGCTGCATGCGATCTCCTCTTGCTCCGCTTCAAGTGGACAGGGCGAGAGGCCCGAATCTTGAAATGGAAAAGTGTACAGCTCTTCGGAGTGTCCAAGTGTGGGATCAGTTGTCTCTGGGCACTTGGCATGGTGGGAGAAAGGAGGATCAGGGTGAGGAATATGAGGTCCAGACTCACGGCTACTGAGACTTGACTGCTTGGAAGTCGGGGTGGTGGTGGTGGCTAAGTGGCTGGAAGCATTATCTGCTATCCAACTAATAACCTTTTCACACTGCTCTATGTTCAATAGTGGTGTTCTGCGGTCCCCTATTAATTGGGACAGGAAGGTCAAGCGAGAAGATGTGGGTGTTTGTTGTGCCACAATTTCAGCTTGCCCATGGCCTCGGCCTCTGCATGCACCATCACGTCCAGTTCCCCATCCCTTGCCACGTGCCTTGCCCATTTTAAATGGAGGACAATGTTTTCCACGCTCACTACAAATGGCTGAATTTGGAGCGAACTTATATGTGATGCGTGTGATGGACAAACCATAGTTTTAAATAGCTGGCCTGTAGGTAACAATTTTTAACAGCGCCAACCTCATGTCAATAAGTTCGCTGACACATGGCAACAAAATTTCATTGGAGGCCAGAAATGGCAGAATTTTCAGCGTAATTATATGTGATCCGTGTGATGGACAAACCACAGTTTTAAATAGCTGGCCTGTAGGTAACTATTTTTAACAGCAAACTGGTGTCAATAACTTCGCTGACATATTGCAACAAAATTCTAATGGAGGCCAGAAATGGCAGAATTTTCAGCACAATTATATGTGATCCGTGTGACGGACAAACCCCAGTTTTAAATAGCTGGATTTTTAGCGCTGTAATATGGAAAGGACCTGGCTGTATTCTGCAGTGCCAACAAGCAATTGGTGCAGAAAAACTGTGTTCTCTGGATTGCTTTTTAAGCAAATAATCAGGATTAAGATAAAAAAAAAATTTTCCTGGCCCCTGATACCTGGGGCTATTTCTACAAATATCTGTAAAAGCACCAGCAGACAGAACTGGAGTGGACCCTCTTGCTATGTGCACTGCAGTCTGCTATATACCCTGCCTGCCTGCCTAGCACTGGTATCTCTGCAGCTGGATTAGACCTCATTAGGACTGTTAGTTGAGATGCATATGTAGAGAATCTTGTAGAATACCTACACTAACTAATAAACAACCAAATCTCTCCCTAGCTCAGCAGCACCTCTCCCTACGCTGTCTGATTCCGGAGTGACTGTGACGAGCATGGCGGCGCCAGGTCTGATATAGACCTGATGACGCTGTGCGGCCAGCCAATCACTGTAATGCCACAACCAACAAGGCTGCGGCATTACAGTGTGTGGCAGACAATCCCTATATGTTGATTGGCTCTGTAAAGATCGCCAAACATGCAGGGAGAGGACCCAAGCTCCCGCTGAGCAACCCCCGAAATACTCGGCAAGCGCCGAGCATCTCGAGCAGTGAGATGCTCGGGCGAGCACTGAGAAGTAGCAAGCATGCTCGCTCATCACTACTCCTGAATGGTGATGAGTGAGCACTAAAATGCTCGGGTACTCATTACTCAGGTCGAACAAATTGGAATACTCAGGTGCTCGTCCCAAGCAACGAGCCCAATGTAAGTCTATGGGAAACTCGAGCATTTTTCAGGTGGCTCCCCCCGGCGGTCCGTAGACGGCCTAAAAATTGCTCGGGCGAGCACCGAGAAATAGCGAGCATGCTCGCTCATCACAATTCAGATTATCAAAAAAAAAATACCGACATCGCTGCCAGAAGAAAACTCAAGCACAATTATGCAGTGGCACATAGACAATAAGTGCAAATACAAAAAGTGCCCCCTAAAATTGTAAAGTGCTGCAGAATATGTTGGTGCTATAAAAATAAAAATTATCATTATTATTAAGTGCAGAGTAAGATTTACTTAAGCACAAATAACACTTAAGTATAAAGGGGTCGTAGTGTGGACCTACGGTAAGTAAATAGAGAAGATAAAGAGTAAGGCTGCGTGGCCACTATCCGTTTTTCAATCATTTTTGCCGCTGAATTTCTGCAGAAAAAACGCTTTAAAAGCACTTGGTTATACGTGCCCCATGGTCCCCAATGATAATCCGCATGTGCTGTGCACATGGTGCAGAAATTTCCGCTGCGGTTATCATTGCGGAAAAATCTGCAGCATGTCCATTATTTTTGCGGAAACGCGGCATTTTCGCCGCCATTGACTTGCATTGAATCGCATAATATCCGCATGACTACATGAAGCGATTCAATGTGCGGATGGTACCCAGGTCTGGAGAAGAGGAGACTCTCATCCAGACCCGGGTACCATAGTACCTGTAAAAAAAAAAGAATTTAAAATAAAAAAAAAATTATACTCAACTTCTGATGGCCCGCGGTCTTCTCTCCGGTGCGTCCTGGTTCCCCGGTGGCTCGTGATGGTGTAAAAGGACCTTCCATGACGTCATTTAGTCATGTGACAGGTCACGCGACCGCTGACGTCGGCATGGAAGGTCCTTTTACACCATCGCTAGCCGCCAAGACACCGGACGCACCGGAGAAGGAGACTAGCGGCCATCAGAAGGTGAGTATGTTTTTTATTTTTACATTTTTATTCTTTTTTTAACTATTAACTTGGTCACACTGTATAAATCCATGCCGATTGCATGGATTTATATAGTGTGACCAAGTTGTCAAGCACTCTTCCAAGTGATGCTAAATCGCTTAGAAAAGCGCTTGATAACCCGCATGCGAAAATGCATGCAAAAACGCTTGACAAACGCTTCTACCTGGCAGGAAAAACGCATGTAAAATCCGCATGCGTTTTTGCTGCCAGGGAAATGCAGAAAAAATCAGCAGCATTTCTGCATCGTGGGCACTTAGTCTTACTGAAGCAACAGTGGCAAATGAATGTGAAGAGGTTATGGTATAAGTGGTATAAGTCCTCATTAAATAAACAGGAAAACTTACTAACACGGGTTCATGCTGTCGATGCTGCTGCCGCCGCCTCCCGCTCAGTCACTCAGCTTCCTCAGGGAGTGATCAACCCCTCATATACAGCCTGCACCCCATGTACCCCTCATACAGCCTGCACGCCCCATATACAGCCTGCACACCATGTACCCCCATATACAGCCTGCACCCCCCATATACAGCCTGCACACCATGTACCCCCATATACAGCCTGCACTCCATATACCCCTCATATACAGCCTGCACCCCCCCATATACAGCCTGCACACCATGTACCCCCATATACAGCCTGCACCCCCCATATACAGCCTGCACACAATGTACCCCCATATACAGCCTGCACCCCCCATATACAACCTGCACCCCCCATATACAGCCTGCACACCATGTACCCACATATACAGCCTGCACCCCCCCATATACAGCCTGCACTCCATATACCCCCTATATACAGCCTGCACACAATGTACCCCCATATACAGCCTGCACCCCCCATATACAGCCTGCACACCCCCATATACAGCCTGCACACCATGTACCCACATATACAGCCTGCACCCCCCCATATACAGCCTGCACTCCATATACCCCCCATATACAGCCTGCACACCATGTACCCCCATATACAGCCTGCACCCCCCATATACAGCCTGCACACCATGTACCCCCATATACAGCCTGCACCCCCCATATACAGCCTGCACACCATGTACCCCCATATACAGCCTGCAACCCCATATACAGCCTGCACTCCATATACCCCCCATATACAGCCTGCACACCATGTACCCACATATACAGCCTGCACTCCATGTACCCACATATACAGCCTGCACTCCATATACCCCCCATATACAGCCTGCACTCCATGTACCCCCCATATACAGCCTGCACGCCATGTACCCACATATACAGCCTGCACCCCCCATATACAGCCTGCACTCCATGTACCCCCCATATACAGCCTGCACGCCATGTACCCACATATACAGCCTGCACCCCCCCATATACAACCTGCACTCCATGTACCTCCCATATACAGCCTAAACTCCATGTACCCCTCATACAGCCTGCACCCCCCATATACAGCCTACACACCATGAACCCCCCACTTCACTTCCTGCAAACTTGCATGGGAGGATGGCTCCTCCTATATGAGTCACATGGGCATGACGTCTTCACAGGTCCTTTACCTGTCCTCTAGGATTCATTGTCTCCTGCGGGAGCAGGGAGCTACTCAGTGCTCCTCCGCCCATGCAGCACACGGGCGACTCCTGAACCTCCACCATCTTTCCCCTCCCATCCTCTCCAAACAGAAACCATGATACTGATATTTGGTCCAGCGATGAAGCAGGGGGAAATTAATATTAGTTTTTTAACTCCTTCATGGTGGCGCTGCCCCCTGCCATCTTATGCACCCGCCCTCCAATGCCTAGTAGCTGCAGATGCAGCATTCTACAGCCAGCCAATCAGAACGCTTGTCAATTTGTCAGCCGGGGCGGGTCAATTTGTCAGCAGGGGCGGGTCAATTTGTCAGCAGGGGCGGGTGAATTTGTCAGCAGGGGCGGGTCATATTGTCAGCACGTTACTTTTGAGTTTTCTTTTTTTTTGTCTCCCTAAGGTAAAAAATTCTCCATTACAGGCCCATAAATAGAGCTGAAGTTCTCCTGTATAATTGTGTGCGGAGCAGAGATTGAGGTCGTCATCCAGGCATTTGCATGGAGAGCACGGGAGTGACGCAGGTATCTGTTTGGGGATTACCGTACTTAGTGATCCAGGTACTTGCCATGTGCACATACGATTACATGGTTTACAAGGCAGCCCACCTTACCTGAGAGTTCTCATATGTGGTGATACATAACTGGAACTCGTGACATGAAGTGGTCTCTCCGCTGCACACACTTTTTCCTACAGGTTTGGTGGCTCAGAGCTTAGTGACCAGGCGGTGCTGGGGTTGTGGGCTCAGATCCCCCCGTGGCCACATCCACACTGTATTTTTAGGCTTGCTGTTACGTGGACCTCACTGATACGGTCATGTGCAGGTTACATGTGCATTTATTAACTTTTCACTGCAGAAATGCAATAAAAATACAAAAGTGTTTGCTCTCTGCAGATTTTCCTCATCTCATTCAAGTCTATGGGTAAAATCCTCAAATAAAATATTATTTGAACTTAACCTAATATTTATGGGGGCCCCTAACAGATGACTGTGGAGGTAGATGGGGGTCTGCCATGTCCCCTATCAGAATGCTGGTCAGGGGCATTGCTACCATCAAAGATCTGGGGCTCCAGCCCCGAACGTTTTGCTTAGAGCCCTGGATCTCCTGCTACTGCTGCATTGAACTGTGTTGGCGTAAACTGACACCAATACAGGTCAAAGGGGCGTGTCATGCAGGAGAAGAGCACTGACCAATGAGCATCAGACTGATAGAAGATTGGTCAGTGTTCCTCAGAGAGCCAGCAGCAATCAAGAGGCAAGGTGAGCATAGGCGGATTATAATGAGGGCAATCTGGGCTACCGCCCAGGGCCTGAGGCTCCGGGAGGTCCATGAATTGCCCCCATTATAATTGGCAATCCCATGTGTTATTTAAGTTACCGCTGCGGGCCCGCGGCAGCAGGCGGCTTGAATTATGCTGAGCCCGCCCTGCCGCATGACGTCAGGCAGAGCGGACTCAGCATACACAGCGCGGGCGCGTCTGTTTTCCCACTCATGTCACTACCAAGCCGCTCCTAGCCGGCCGCCGCGGCCGCATATTGTCACCATCGCGCACAGATGCTGGGCCCGCCCTGCCTCATGACGTCAGGCAGAGCAGGAATGGCCCCGGGTACCATCTGGAGCACAGCGTCTGGGGTACGGGAGCGAGGTGAGTATGTGTTGTGTTTATTTTTTTAATTATATACAGTACAGACCAAAAGTTTGGACACACCTTCTCATTTAAAGATTTTTCTGTATTTTCATGACTATGAAAATTGTACATTCACACTGAAGGCATCAAAACTATGAATTAACACATGTGGAATTATATAGTTAACAAAAAAGTGTGAAACAACTGAAAATATGTCTTATATTCTAGGTTCTTCAAAGTAGCCACCTTTTGCTTTGATGACTGCTTTGCACACTCTTGGCATTCTGTTGATGAGCTTCAAGAGGTAGTCACCGGAAATGGTCTTCCAACAATCTTGAAGGGGTTCCCAGAGATGCTTAGCACTTGTTGGCCCTTTTGCCTTCACTCTGCGGTCCAGCTCACCCCAAACCATCTCGATTGGGTTCAGGTCTGGTGACTGTGGAGGCCAGGTCATCTAGCGTAGCACCCCATCACTCTCCTTCTTGGTCAGCTAGCCCTTACACAGCCTGGAGGTGTGTTTGGGGTCATTGTCCTGTTGAAAAATAAATGATGGTCCAACTAAACGCAAACCGGATGAAATAGCATGCCGCTGCAAGATGCTGTGGTAGCCATGCTGGATCAGTATGCCTTCAATTTTGAATAAATCCCCAACAGTGTCACCAGCAAAGCACCCCCACACCATCACACCTCCTCCTCCATGCTTCACGGTGGGAACCAGGCATGTAGAGTCCATGTGTTCACCTTTTCTGCGTCACACAAAGACACGGTGGTTGGAACCAAAGATCTCAAATTTGGACTCATCAGACGAAAGCACAGATTTCCACTGGTCTAATGTCCATTCCTTGTGTTCTTTAGCCCAAACAAGTCTCTTCTGCTTGTTGCCTGTCCTTAGCAGTGGTTTCCTACCAGCTATTTTACCATGAAGGCCTGCTGCACAAAGTCTCCTCTTAACAGTTGTTGAAGAAATGTGTCTGCTACTAGAACTCTGTGTGGCATTGACCTGGTCTCTAATCTGAGCTGCTGTTAACCTGCGATTTCTGAGGCTGGTGACTCGGATAAACTTATCCTCAGAAGCAGAGGTGACTCTTGGTCTTCCTTTCCTGGGGCGGTCCTCATGTGAGCCAGTTTCTTTGTAGCGCTTGATGGTTTTTGCAACTGCACTTGGGGACACTTTCAAAGTTTGCCCAATTTTTCGGACTGACTGACCTTCATTTCTTAAAGTAATGATGGCCACTCGTTTTTCTTTACTTAGCTGCTTTTTTCTTGCAATAATACAAATTCTAACAGTCTATTCAGTAGGACTATCAGCTGTGTATCCACCAGACTTTTGCACAACACAACTGATGGTCCCAACCCCATTTATAAGGCAAGAAATCCCACTTACTAAACCTGACAGGGCACACCTGTGAAGTGAAAACCATTTCCGGTGACTACCACTTGAAGCTCATCAAAAGAATGCCAAAAGTGTGCAAAGCAGTCATCAAAGCAAAAGGTGGCTACTTTGAAGCACCTAGAATATAAGACATATTTTCAGTTGTTTCACACTTTTTTGTTAAGCATATAATTCCACATGTGTTAATTCATAGTTTTGATGCCTTCAGTGTGAATGTACAATTTTCATAGTCATGAAAATACAGAAAAATCTTTAAATGAGAAGGTGTGTCCAAACTTTTGGTCTGTACTGTATATATATATATATCCATCTATGGGGACTCATACTAAATATAACCAGCTATGGGCGGCTCATATTGCATATAACCAGCTATGGGGTGCTCATATTGTATATAACCAGCTGTGGGGGGCTCATACTGTATATAACCAGCTATGGGGGCTCATACTGTATATAACCAGCTATGGGGGGCTCATACTGTATATAACCAGCTATGGCGGCTCATACTGTATAGAACAAGCTATAGGGGGGCTCATACTGTATATAACCAGCTATGGGGGCTCATACTGTATATAACCAGCTGTGAGGGGCTCATAATGTATATAACCAGCTATGGGGGCTCATACTGTACATAACCAGCTATGGGGAGCTCATACTGTATATAACCAGCTATGGCGGCTAATACTGTATATAACAAGCTATAGGGGGGCTCATACTGTATATAACCAGCTGTGAGGGGCTCATAATGTATATAACCAGCTATGGGGGCTCATACTGTATATAACACGCTATGGGGGCTCATGCTGTATATAACAATCTATGGGGGGCTCATACTGTATATAACAAGCTATAGGGGGCTCAGACTGTATATAACCAGCTATGGGGGCTCATACTGTATATAACCAGCTATGGGGGGCTCATACTGTATGTAAGAAGCCATAGGGGGGCTCATACTGTATATAACAAGCTATAGGGGGGCTCATACTGTATATAACACGCTATGGGGGCTCATGCTGTATATAACAATCTATGGGGGGCTCATACTGTATATAACAAGCTATAGGGGGCTCAGACTGTATATAACCAGCTATGGGGGCTCATACTGTATATAACCAGCTATGGGGGGCTCATACTGTATGTAAGAAGCCATAGGGGGGCTCATACTGTATATAACAAGCTATAGGGGGGCTCATACTGTATATAACACGCTATGGGGGCTCATGCTGTATATAACAATCTATGGGGGGTTCATACTGTATATAACAAGCTATAGGGGGCTCATACTGTATATAACCAGCTATGGGAGCTCATACTGTATATAACCAGCTATGGGGGGCTCATACTGTATGTAAGATGCTATAGGGGGGCTCATACTGTATATAACCAGCTATGGGGGCTCATACTTTATATAACAAGCTATAGGGGGTTCATACCGTATATAAATGGCTATAGGGGGGATGTGTCTCCGAGACCAACTGGCTCCCTGCACTACAATCCATTCCAAAGGCCAATCAGAGGCCGGCAGCTGACGTCGGCCAGCCCGTCATGGACGGTGCATGGCAGTGACACACCGTAAGACAACGACAGTATATAGATAGGTAGGAAAAGACAGTAACAGCTGCACTGTGAAATATTGGGTGCAAGCCCCTATACAGCGACCTGAGGTCCACTATATAAGTATAGAAGATGCAGGCAGCCCTCCAAATAAGGTGTACAAAATTCTGGGGGTATGTCTACTGACCCACCTGAAATGTTGTGTGACCCATCAAACAACATTTTTTAGAATCCAAAATATCCGCATCATTTTTGAAGCAGATGACACTTCAGGAAAACAATGGCGGCGTGTTTCCTGAAGCGACTTCTTTGCCGTCTTTCTTGTCATTTCTGTGGCGGCTTTGCTGTCAATGTACTTTTTCTTTACTTTTATACCTAAGATAGTGGCTCCGTCTGAAGAATGGCCCGGTCACGTCTTTTAGCCTCTTCACTGCTGTTGAAATCTGAAGTGGTTAAAAGAAGTGACAAAAGACGGGACATATTCTCAGCAAGGCGTTTTGACTTTGCTGTGTATATATTCATTCTATTTGCCATTTATCGATCTCTTTTTCAGGCGGGTTTCAGGCAGAATCTGCCTGTATATGACATTGTGTGAACATACCTTTACAGTCCAACAGAACCCAGCACCGTACCCAGTATTCAGATGTGTAACCTAATTCTATACAGTAAAGAGTAACAGCCGGACATAAAGATGACAAATGATATTTATTTGAATGAATATTTTGCCAGTGGATGTAATGTCTGGCGACATCCGTGTCTGTACCATGTGCCATCGCCTTCAGTCCTTGTGCTCACCTTGGCTTAGTGAACCCACCTCACCAGGTAAGCCCTAACAGAACAATCAGGCAATGGAGTCCAGAGGAGCAGCGCTGACAACACTGCTGCCATTAGATAGCTGCTGAATGGACTCATGGTCTCTTCCAGTATCACTGCCACAATCTTAACTCATTCCTTGAATCTTTAAGACGTTCTGAAGCTTCAAAGGAAGCAGTGACTACGGCATAGGGGGCAGCGAGGGTTGGAGTGGAGCCATGTAGAGATGCAACCGTGATGGTAGGAATGATTGCATGGCAGAACTACGACTTCCTCTCCAATCTCATAATCCATTATACAGATGGCACAAGATTCGGCCTCCTCCTGAGATTTTATATTCCTTGTTGGGAAGTTCCTAGCTCGCAGAGCTTGCCTTCGCTGCAGAATATTAACCAGATTATACTGTGCAGGTGGGGATGGTGGCTGCATCTGTGGTCGAGATGTCACCATTCCCATTCCCTGCAGCTGAATGATGGGGTCAACCAGACGGTTGTCCTGGTGTAGCTGTACTGCAGATCGGCTTGGCGCTGGAAGCTCCCTGGGTCTGGAGGGTTCTGCAGGGACCGGTCTTAGTGGCGAGCGGCTTCTTTCCCTGCTCTCTTGTGCTGTCTGCTGCAGAGGAGCTCTGGCCCATCTCCCACTCGTGGTGACGGCAGTGGGGTCTGCCTGATGTCCATCATTGCTGATTAGCCTTCTCTCATCGCTTTGAGAAGATCTTAATCGATGGTGGAGGATTATGGCCTGACCTATAAAGAAAAAGATTACTATTATTAAATTAAAAAAAAAACACTTTTTGGCCAAAGGGATAGAACCAGCTGATGCTTTGGGATTCAGGGAGAGAAGCAAAAATTATTTCATTTTTGGACTACATAATCCTGCTCAGTTTCAGTATCCCTTCTCTTAAGACATCACAAAGCAGGGGTGCAAATATGTTAGCATTTGGGGCCCCAGTTTTAACTTTTTCCCATGGTCCCACTTTGTCCAAAACTGGCCCTGATCGGCCCCCAAGGAATATGAATGGAGGGTGGAGGACACACTGTGTGTTATAAAACATCTTACCCCAGGGAAAACTCTCAGAAAAGCCCCTATAAGGCGGAATATTCTGTCACTTACCCTGATTTTCAGGTCGGCTCTTCCATGTGTCGTTGTCAGCATTTAGCTGATGAAGCTCCCGGGAAGTCATGGCTTGGTTACCCGGGGCTGAGATGGTGAAATGTAAAAGAACTAAGTTCTCTGATGGCGCAGATGTTATAGCGCCCAAATAACAGTAAGAAGCTGTGGAAGTAAATACTAGACGTACAGAACAATCTAGCTCCTGCTTCCAAGACCAAAGTGGAGTCTCCGCAAATACATCAACTCTGAAAATGGCGCTGATGTCCCCGTGCGCAGAGATTGTATAACCTCACAGCATTCTATGTCATTGTGACATCACATGTGAGAGCAACAACGCGCTGTCATAATGGCTGACTGCCCAATCTGTTATATGTCCTCTATATACACACATACAACCAAACAAATCACATTCATACATTGTAAGAATAATAGACACCTAGGAATAATAATCATTTTATCATTTATATTAATCTGCGCATTATTCCCTATAGAAACCTCAGCCACTGCAGAACCGGTTTCTCATGGTGGTCCTGAAATAAAGCAAAACACAAACTCACCTACAGACCCCAGCTGCTCCTCGGTACTGCTGCCAGTGTCCCCCGCCAATCTCCTGGCTTCCTCTTCTAGCAAAGGCCATTGGGTGACCACTGCAGCCAATCAGTTACTTTAATACAAATTTCCCATTCATTAGTTTAATGATGATCCAAAATAAAAACATTTAGAAAACAGATAAATATGATTCTCAGAAAATGGCATGTATGAAGATGGGTACTTATGGTATGATATGCAGAGAGAAGAATACTGGGAGGACACAGATCTTGTTAGTCCACCTACTTAACCCACAGGAAAATAATCAGGTCATACAGGGGCGTACATAGAGACCCTCAGACCCAATAGCAAAGGTCCGAATTGGAATCTCCCATTGGCCCCCGGCAGCTATTAAGCAACCTGCTGAAGATGACAGAGGCCTCCTGTCTAACTGCTTAGTTGCTGGTCACTTTGGAGTCTAAGGGGTTAAACTGAGCGAGCTTGAATTGCAGCAGGTGTAGAACAGCCGGCACCCAGTGGATATAGAGCGGGCTCAGCTTGTGAGTCTGCTCCTTATAAATCATCTTATACTGTACATATACGGCATGAGCAGGGATGGGGCCATTTGGCTCCAGGCTCCCCCTGTACATAGACCCCATAGGTGAATGAAAAATATATAAAATAATGTATGGTAGAAAATTAAGATTCATCTCAGAAAAAAAGTCCATTTCTCTTGTGCCCATTCACATTAAAGCTAATTTATCTGAAACTGCTGATTTTGGTTAGAGAGGCTGATTATCCTAAAGAAAGCACATGCACGCTCGGCCGAATCAGTCATACATGTGTATTGGGGGGGCGGTGAGGGAGAGAAGATTGAAGTGCTAACAATACATTACATAGATATTTAGGATGGATTAGGAAAAATATGTTATGTTTTTGACCCATAACATGAAAATAGGGTTAATAATTTAACTTTCAATACAAAATTATTATTATTTATTATTATTATAGCGCCATTCCTTCCATGGCGCTTTACATGTGAAAGGGATATACATAGCACAAATAATTACAATAAATTTGAACAATACAAGTTGGCGACTGATACAGGAGGAGCGAGGACCCTGCCCGCGAGGGCTCACAATCTACAGATCTTCAGTTTTACTCAAATTAGTTGTTGCAAAAATGAGTACACCCTACATTAAAAACTACTACTATTTTGTATGACCCCCACAGGTGCATCTCACAAAATTAGAATATCATCAAAAAATTTATTTATTTCAGTTCTTCAATACAAAAAGTGAAACTCATATATTATATAGAGTCATTACAGACAGAGTGATCTATTTCAAGTGTTTATTTCTGTTAATGTTGATGATTATGGCTTACAGCCAATGAACAAAAGTCATTATCTCAGTAAATTAGAAGAATTTATAACAACAGATTGAAAATGTTTTTAAAATCCGAAATGTTTTCCGACTGAAATGTATGTTCAGTAAATGCCCTCAATACTTGGTCGGGGCTCCTTTTGCATCAATTACTGCATCAATGCGGCAATGTGGCATGGAGGCGATCAGCCTGTGGCACTGCTGAGGTGTT
The DNA here is from genome assembly GCF_046119375.1 of Phyllobates terribilis. Taxonomy (NCBI): domain Eukaryota; kingdom Metazoa; phylum Chordata; class Amphibia; order Anura; family Dendrobatidae; genus Phyllobates; species Phyllobates terribilis. The sequence continues at coordinate 2,455,120 of NW_027362933.1, forward strand.
ATGGAAGCCCAGGTGGCTTTGATAGCAGCCATCAGCTCGTCTGCATTGTTGGGTCTGGTGTCTCATTTTCCTCTTGACAATACCCCATAGATTCTCTATAATAGATTCTCTATGGGGTTAAGGTCAGGCGAGTTTGCTGCCAATCAAGCACAGTGATACTGTTGTTTGTAAACCAGGTATTGGTGCTTCTGGCAGTGTGGACAGGGGCCAAGTCCTGCTGGAGAATAAATTTCCATCTCCAAAAAGCTTGTCGGCAGAGGGAAGCATGAAGTGCTCAACAATTTCCTGGTAGACGGCTGCGCTGACTTTGGTCTTGATAAAACACAGTGGACCTGCACCAGCAGATGACATGGCTCCCCAAACCATCACTGATTGTGGAAACTTCACACTAGACCTCAAGCAGCTTGGATTGTGGCCTCTCCACTCTTCCTCCAGACTCTGAGACCTTGATTTCCAAATGAAAATTGGAAATCTGGGACCTTGTGGAGTGTGTCAATGACTGCCTTCTGGACATCTGTCAAGTCAGCAGTCTTCCCCATTATTGTGGAGCCTACTGAAACAGACTAAGGGACTTTTTTAAACACGTAGGAAGCCTTTGCAGGTGTTTTTGTTAATTATTTTAATTTACTGAGATAATGACTTTTGTGTTTTCATTGGCTGTAAGCCATAATCATCAACATTAACAGAAATAAACACGTGAAATAGATCACTGTTTGTAATAACTCTATATGAGTTTCACTTTTTTTTTTTGAAGAACTGAAATAAATTAACTTTTTGATGATATTCTAACTTAGTGAGATACACCTGTGCATAGACATATATTATACATATACACTGCTCAAAAACATAAAGGGAACACTCAAATAACACATCCTAGATCTGAATGAATGAAATATTCTCATTGAATACTTTGTTCTGTACAAAGTTGAATGTGCTGACAACAAAATCACACAAAAATCATCAATGGAAATCAAATTTATTAACCAATAAGGGCCTGGATTTGGAGTCACCCCCAAAATTAAAGTGGAAAAACACACTACAGGCTGATCCAACTTTGATGTAATGTCCTTAAAACAAGTCAAAATGAGGCTCAGTATTGTGTGTGGCCTCCACGTGCCTGTATGACCTCCCTACAATGCCTGGGCATGCTCCTGATGAGGCTGCGGATGGTCTCCTGTGGGATCTCCTCCCAGACCTGGACTAAAGCATCTGCCAACTCCTGGACAGTCTGTGGTGCAACGTGACGTTGGTGGATGGAGCGAGACATGATGTCCCAGATGTGCTCAATCGGATTCAGGTCTGGGGAAAGGACGGGCCAGTCCATAGCTTCAATGCCTTCATCTTGCAGGAACTGCTGACACACTCCAGCCACATGAGGTCTGGCATTGTCCTGCATTAGGAGGAACCCAAGGCCAACCGCACCAGCATATGGTCTCACAAGGGGTCTGAGGATCTCATCTCGATACCTAATGGCAGCCAGGCTACCTCTGGCGAGCACATGGAGGGCTGTGATCCAAAGAAATGCCACCCCACACCATTACTGACCCACTGCCAAACCGGTCATGCTGAAGGATGTTGCAGGCTGCAGATCGTTCTCCACGCCTTCTCCAGACTCTGTCACGTCTGTCACATGTGGTCAGTGTGAACCTGCTTTCATCTGTGAAGAGCACAGGGTGCCAGTGGTGACTTTGCCAATTCTGGTGTTCTGTGGCAAATGCCAAGCGTCCTACACGGTGTTGGGCTGTGAGCACAACCCCCATCTGTGGACGTCAGGCCCTCATAGAGTCGGTTTCTAACCGTTTGGGCACATTTGTGGCCTGCTGGAGGTCATTTTGCAGGGCTCTGGCAGTGCTCCTCCTGTTCCTCCTTGCACAAAGGCGGAGGTAGCAGTCCTGCTGCTCGGTTGTTGCCCTCCTACGGCCCCCTCCACATCTCCTGGTGTACTGGCCTGTCTCCTGGTAGCGCCTCCAGCTTCTGGACACTACGCTGACAGACACAGCAAAACTTCTTGCCACAGCTCGCATTGATGTGCCATCCTGGATGAGCTGAACTACCTGAGCAACTTCTGTGGGTTGTAGAGTCCGTCTCATGCTACCACGAGTGTGAAAGCACAACCAACATTCAAAAGTGACCAAAACATCAGCCAGAAAGCATTGGTACTGAGATGCGGTCTGTGGTCCCCACCTGCAGAACCACTCCTTTATTGAGGGTGTCTTGATAATTGCCAATAATTTCCATCTATTCTCTATTCCATTTGCACAACAGCATGTGAAATTGATTATCAATCAGTGTTGTTTCCTAAGTGGACAGTTTGATTTCACAGAAGTTTGATTTACTTGGAGTTATATTCTGTTGTTTAAGTGTTCCCTTTATTTTTTTGAGCAGTGTATATATATAATACATATATGCCACCAAACAACTTTTACCATATGTGAGGCAGTGACTGGGATCGTATATGACGGCCGTTATATATCCCCCAGAATGTGTACAGAGACCTATTAAACCCATTGAAGTGCATTGCAGTCACAGACACACCTGCAATGCAGGAATGAAGGTGAGCATTGACCTGGTCAGGCTATCTGGCTAAGGCAGATTAAGTAAAACCCGGCAGGGCCTTCATTTCTTGGAGGAGGCTACAAGAAGGCAGTGGGGGCGGCCTCCTCCCTCCAACCTGGGTTTTCCAGTGGCTCTTGCCACAGGTCCTTTAAAAACCCTGCATTAAGGTTAGTGGTGTTCAGTGTTGGGACCTGCTAGGCGCATAGCAGGAAAGCTTGGCGGGCCTGTGTGTAGCTGAACCCACGCCTGGGAAGGCTCTGCACCCGTCAGGCTCTGAGCGGCCTGGTGCGGCCGTTGCCCATGGCAACCATTGTTTATGGACTTATGTTAACCCGGCTGCGAACCGGAGGACTTTCTGTTTACCCGTGAGTTGCTGAGTAAAAGCTGCTTATGTTGGACTTGCTTGGGTCACTGCCCCAGTTACTGCACGGTGTGAACACCGCCTCCTTACAGATATATATATATATATATATATATACATATACTGTACATACAGTAGGGAAAATAAGTAGTTAATACACTGTCAATTTTGCAAGTTTTCCCACCTACAAAGAATGGAGAGGTCCGTAATTTTTTTCGTAGGTACGCTTCACCTGTGAGAGACAGAATCTAAAAATAAAATCCAGAAAATCTCATTGTATGATTTTTACATAATTAAATTGTATTTTATTGAATGAAATAAGTATTTGATCACCTACAACCCAGCAAGAATTCTGGTTCTCCCAAACCTGTTAGTTTTTCTTTAAGAAGCCCTCCTACTCTGCACTCATTACCTGTATTAACTGCACCTGTTTGAACTCATTACCTGTATAAAAGACACCAGTCCACACAATCAATCACACTCCAACCTCTCCACCATGGCCAAGATCAAAGAGCTATCTAAGGACATCGGGGACAAAATTGTAGACCTGCACAAGGCCATCCCTCTTCTCCCACTCTTGACACACTGATGGCAACACCTCAGAAGAAATGCTAGCACAGGCTTCCAGTATCCGTTGTTTTAGATGCTGCACATCTCGTATCTTCACAGCATAGACAATTGCCTTCAGATGACCCCATAGATAAAAGTCTAAGGGGGTCAGATCAGGAGACCTTGGTGGCCATTCAACTGGCCCATGACAACCAATCCACTTTACAGGAAACTCTTCATGTAGGAATGCTCGGACCTGACACCCATAATGTGGTGGTGCACCATCTTGTTGGAAAAACTCAGGGAACGTGCCATCTGCAGTGCATAAAGAGGGCAACACATCATCATGTAGCAATTTCAGATATCCAGTGGCATTGAGTTTCCATTGATGAAGAATGGCCCCACTATCTTTGTACCCCATATACCACACCATACCATCAAGATACGAGATGTGCAGCACCTGAAACAACGGATACTGGAAGCCTGTGCTATCATTTCTTCTGCGGTGTTGCTATCGGTGTGTCAAGAGTGGGAGAAGAGGGTTGCATTGACAATCCGACACATTAGGCAGCACTTTGAACACATTTTATAAGTGGTCATAAACTTGTAAAACACTCATGAAAGAATAAAGTTATGTTAAAACCAAGCACACCATTGCTTTTCTTATGAAATTCTCAATAAGTTTGATGTGTCACATGACCCTCTTCCCATTGAAAAAAATAAAGTTGGATCCACAATGGCCAACTTCAAAATGGCCGCCATGGTCACCACCCATCTGGAAAAGTTTTCCCCCTCCCATACACTAATGTGCCACAAACAGGAAGTTGATATCACCAACCATTCCCATGTAATTTAGGTGTATCCATATAAATGGCCCACCCTGTAGAGACCAGTTGACAAGAAAACAGTCAGACACGAATAATAGATTATAAATTGTTCGCCAGTGAGTCGCAAAATAAATGAAACAGTGTAATGTTTTTTACCCCTTTTCATTGTTGTGCTTTTTGTTTTTTCTCCCCAGGAGCCATAATGAGTTGCAGTCTTGAAACACACCTTTCATTTTACCATTCAATATAGTAAAAAACTTTAAAAAAATTGGTGAAATTGCAGGAAAAAAAACCCCTTAAAACTGTATTTTGGGTTTTGTTTTCACAGCCGGCATCTTATAGTACAAATGACTTGTTATCATGATTTTCCAGGTCAGTACAATTTTAGTGATTGTGTAAGGTTTTTATTATCTAAATGGTGAAAAAAAATGATGGAGACTCATAAAAAAATGTTGTGCGTTTGGCCATAGTCCAAGCAGTTCTCCTTATCTATCCAGTTTCTAAAGTCATCAAAACTATAAGTGAAGTCTGCTGTAGACGTGAGCGAGACATCTCCAGCCATTGGCTTTCGCCTTAGTGCTGTAATTGCATTTAGCTTACAATCCCGACCTGGAGGACGCACACACTGGATTCTGCACCATTACATCCATTAGTTGTCATAGTATTGCAAATATAGGAATTGTAAAATATAATGTGGCCGCTGAAAGGCTCCTCTCCATGTTCCAGGTGATGCTTCAGAAAAGAAGCTCCAGTGAAGTCTGAGATAAGGATCGGCCATTATCACAGTGAAAACATGATACAGTCACAGGAATAAAACTAATTAACATCAGATTTTATTGCATAATAGTGATATCAATATTAGAGTTGAGCAGCCATGATTGTCCACCAGCCATGTCAGTAGTCCATAGCCACCAAACCTCCGCCCCTGCCCGCATTTGCAGTGCTTCTTCTGATTAGTAAACCTGACACAACATCATCATTGCGGCATGACATACACATGATGTCCTACTAATCAGGTATCTGGTCCGGAAGCCACAGACTACTGACATGGCCACCAGACCAGGGTCCTCTGGATATTTTACCTACACTCTGATATCATACATGTAAGTACAGCAAAGAGTTGTAATATTATGTACACAATATGGATTCCCAGGAATGTCAAAGGGAATCTGTCAGTAGGATCAACCCTCCTAAGCCGTCTATAAGGGCATGTAGGTCATAGGAAGCTGAATAAAATGATACCCTGAGATCTGATGCCTTATTCCAGAGAATCTATTATTTTCTTATATGTAAATGAGCTGTTCCAGCCTATAGGCCGGACACTGATCTGCATGAGAATCTGTCTCCAGAGCTTATTGTAAATGATAGGAGTTATCAGTGTGAGACATGTAAGGGCTGACACTTTGTTCTCACACACAGCTCTGCAGCAAGATCAGAACTAACAGTACAGCAGAGATTAACTTTGTCTCAATGCAAATACATTTGCAGCTGCAGTTGTCCTGTGTGCTTCCGCAGCCAGCGCTGGAGGGAGGAGTACAGCAGAGCTGTCAGCACTGTGAGAAGAGAGATGCAAATGTGTTTGTAATGACACAAGGTTCATCTCTGCTGTACTGTGTGAATTATAATCAGATACAGCTCTGCAGCAGAGCCGACAGATATATGAGAGGATAACTGCTGCAGAAAATGTGTTTGTAGTGAGACAAAGTTAAGTTCTGCTGTACTGTTTTAATTGCAACTACACACAGCTCTACAGAGAGATCAGACTGTCAGTCATTACATGTTTCACACGGGTGACGCTCCCTTTTATTTAAAATAAGGTCTATGGGCCGGATATAGATCTTAGTGGATTCTCTGGATTAAGCCATCAGATCACAGATATCAGGGTATAATTGTATTCAGCATCCTATGACCCGCATGCCCATATAGACGGCTTTGGAGGGTTGATCCCACTATAGATTCCCATTAAGTATATTTTAGATGGTCTGAAAGGCTGCATCCGCAAAACAGAACATAAAACGGTAACTTAGATGGTCAGAAATCCAAGTTCAATGTTATTATGATTGGCATCAAGTCTGATCACACACGTGGCGTGTTGTACATTGTACCATTTTCAGACAACCGAAATGCCCAGAGTTCCTTAGTGACAGATCAGCTTAGACACCGAAGATCGTAGGTCACATTTACTTATTCAACCCATAGTCATAAGTTACCAATTTTACAGTATATACAAGCATAGACAGTGCAGGGTGTAACTCCTGAAGGGGGCGCTGCAGACGTGCTGCCATTAAGGTTCCCACAAACGGCGATCCTTGCTCCTGCTTATTGTACGGTCAGATTGATTTCAGATGCTAAGAACTGGGTCCGTACGTCCCGGCTTTTTCTGCTACTTCCAGGGCGGACTTCAAGTTCTGGTCAAAGAGTTCACACCTAAAAGAAACAGGTACAACATGTAGAGAAATTACTTTTAGTTTTCCCAAACCCCTTTATCAATGGAAAATGCTTCAAGGGATATCCTCAAGTTAGGGATCTGTGGGATCGGGGATATCTTCCTGATTACTAGAGGCTTTACCGCTGAGACACACACCCATCCCAAGAAACATGACTCTGAAGAGCCCTGTGTGAATGAGCACTGCGGCTCCATTCATTCTTATGGGAGTGCTGAAGACCAGCTGAATGCAGCGCTCGCCTATCACTTAAGAATGAATGTAGCGGCAGTGCACAGGGTTGACACCACTTCTTGTACACAGGGCTCTTCAGAGCTCCGGTTCTCGGGATTAGTGTGGGCCCCAACAGTCAGACTCCCCCAGGGATCAGAAAGTTTTCTACGATCCCAAAATATCTCATATATAGTGAATAACTTCCTAACTTGATAATACCCCGTTTATTGGGAACCTGATAGCTGATTCAAGCCGCCTGGATAATGGGCAGCATGAATCCATCATTTTGGGCAGGTATGTTCAGGTATGAAATGCTGTGGCGTTTTGGAGAAATCATACATTTACAAGCCATTCAGGGACTATGCTGTTCGGGTAACTAGTCAAAGAGGCTGGTCCCAGGCAACTTCTCTATGCTCCACCTCAGTGACAGATCTCTACATACAAGTGTGTATAGGGAGAGACCTGTCAATCAAGAGGAGAGGGGCGGGGAGAACCTGCCAGGGACCAGCCTCTTGGACTAGTCCCTGAAAGACGTAGTCCCCAGCCACATTGTCTAGTGTCTGATACCTGCTGCCTGTGCTCCCGGGCAGCAGGTATCAGCTGTCAGGTTCATTTTAACCCCGTCAGGGCTAGGTGATTTTCCACTTTTTTTTTCCTCCCCTTCTTCCAAGAGCCATAATTTATTTTTCCTTTGACACAGCTGTATCAGGGCTTGTTTTTTATGGGACCAGCTGTATTATGGATGAGACCATTCATTCAATTTACTGTGTTCTGTAGTGAAAAACAGAAACAATATGAAGTGCAATGAAACTGAAAAAATGTCAATTCCACAGTTGTTTTTTCAGGTTTCATTCTTAAAGAAATTGTCCACTACTTTTACATTGATGCCCTATCCTTAGGATAGGGCATCAATGTATGATTGGACAGCGGAGCCCCGCAGGTGAGCACTTCCGGCAGGCGCCGGTGTGGCACCCCAGGGGTCTGGTTTCCACAGTAACAAGCAATGTTATGTCTGAGAGCAGGTGGGAGGTCTCTTGGTCAGGAATCCTATGCATGCCACACCTCCTGCCCAGTCCTGGGAGGGGAAGAACTTCCCCTATATAAACCTGGGGCTGAGGCAGGGTTAGAGAGTTCAGAGGGAGAGTTCAGCTAGGAGGGCTGACAGGGAGCTGTGGCTCCGGCTGGGCCCAGCTCCTGGGCCATGCCAGAAGTAGAGACAGAGAAGAGAAGCAGCTATGGGAAGAAACATCAGGAGCTCTGTGGGAGCAGGGTTACAAGGAGTCAGGGGCTGGCAGCTGCAGAGCTCGCCCTGACTGAGAAGATTTCTTACCGGACCCGGAGTCCGAGGCTGTGGGGACTAACTCCTACCCAGCAGCAGAATCCGTCAGGCAGGGGATTTCAGGTCCTCTGGCCAAGAAACCCGAAGGCACGGTCACACGCATGGGACCAGCACCGCCGTCGTGGAGCGGAAGCTACTAGAAGGCCCCGAGTCACCGGCCATACGGGTGAGCACCACACGGTACACTCAGGGACGTGGGCTACTTATACCCGCCTCTAGCAAGGTAGCCAGAAGAGTACAGTTAGTTTGGGAGGCCTACAACTCCGCCTGGCCAGGGGAGATCCCATCTGCTCAAGGACTGACCAGGCCCCAATCGCTAGCCAGTACTCCGGGAGGGTCTATCTTTGTCACCAGTAAAGACCCTGAACTACACCGTACCGTCTCCGAGTGGTTCCTGCTACCCCCATCATCCACGTCGGCTGCCCTGAGGCCATACCCCTCCCGTTGGGGGTTATACCATCCCCGCTGCACCATCCTTCCACCGGCCTCAGCGGTCTGCTCTGCAGCGGCAGCTCCAAAGCTGCATTCAACGGGTGGCGTAGTCATCCAACATCTACCGCTGATACAGCGCCACTTAGTCTGACTCCCTGGGCACGGACCGGATCACCGCCACGAGACTACAACCCTCAAAAGATCCAGCTCCGGGTAAGCTCCCGCGTGCGCAACGCTGCGCGACACAGGCCCAGGGGTGCGTCACCGGCACCGATAACAGCTGATTGGCGGGGGTGCGCACGCTCGTCAGCTACGCTGCAGTCGTTGGTTAGCTCATCCTCTACGCTGCAGTCGTTGGCTAGCTCGTCCCCTACGCTGCAGTCGTTGGCTAGCTCGTCCCCTACTCTGCAGTCATTGGCTAGCTCGTCCTCTATGCTGCAGTCGTTGGCTAACTCGTCCTCTATGCTGCAGTCGTTGGCTAGTTCGTCCCCTACGCTGCAGTCGTTGGCTAGCTCGTCCTCTACGCTGCAGTCGTTGGCTAGCCTGTCTTCTATGCTGCAGTCGTTGGCTAGCTCTTCCTCTACGCTGCAGTCGATGGCTAGCTCGTCCTCTACGCTGCAGTCGTTGGCTAGCTCGTCCTCTACGCTGCAGTCCTTGGCTAGCTCGTCCTCTACGCTGCAGTCCTTGGCTAGCTCGTCCTCTACGCTGCAGTCCTTGGCTAGCTCGTCCTCTACGCTGCAGTCCTTGGCTAGCTCGTCCTCTACGCTGCAGTCGTTGGCTAGCTCGTCCCCTACTCTGCAGTCATTGGCTAGCTCGTCCTCTATGCTGCAGTCGTTGGCTAACTCGTCCTCTATGCTGCAGTCGTTGGCTAGTTCGTCCCCTACGCTGCAGTCGTTGGCTAGCTCGTCCTCTACGCTGCAGTCGTTGGCTAGCCTGTCTTCTATGCTGCAGTCGTTGGCTAGCTCTTCCTCTACGCTGCAGTCGATGGCTAGCTCGTCCTCTACGCTGCAGTCGTTGTCTAGCTTGTCCTCTACGCTGCAGTCCTTGGCTAGCTCGTCCTCTATGCTGCAGTCCTTGGCTAGCTCGTCCTCTACGCTGCAGTCCTTGGCTAGCTCGTCCTCTACGCTGCAGTCCTTGGCTAGCTCGTCCTCTACGCTGCAGTCCTTGGCTAGCTCGTCCTCTACGCTGCAGTCCTTGGCTAGCTCGTCCTCTACGCTGGAGTCCTTGGTTAGCTCGTCCTCTACGCTGGAGTCCTTGGCTAGCTCGTCCTCTACGCTGCAGTCCTTGGCTAGCTCGTCCTCTACGCTGCAGTCCTTGGCTAGCTCGTCCTCTACGCTGCAGTCGTTGGCTAGTTCGTCCTATACATTGAATTACCATAATTTGCAGTATATGGTATGAATCTCAGTCTCTTTTGAAGCTCAAAACATAGCTGAGCTTCAGCGGAGGGAAAAGATGGTAGCGACAGGGACCCTCAAGCAGGCCTCCAAATACCACGGTAGCACATCGGTTCCCTGCGATTGTGTTGGGCGCACTGATTAGCAAGAGCACAGACAATTGCACCATTTAAATGCCACTATCAGAAATTGACCATGGCATTTAAATAATTAAAACAGCAGCAATCATGGCTGATGCTTAATGCTGCTGTTAGAGGCAGATGTCGGCTGTGTATTACAGCCGGTATCTGCCCTGTATAGAGCAGGTACAGCTCATGAGCCCACTCCATATACGTGCACCCTGACTGGCATGTACATGTATGGCAGGGTGCGCAAAGGGGTTCAAGGTAATGGACGTCTCTTAATATGATCTATTAGGACATATGGACAATGGTTCACTGCTCTCTATGAGCCGCACAGTACAGTGAAAGCGACTCCTGTTCTGGTGCACACGGACGCCCCATATATTACAGAGTAAAGGATTTATCTTACCTAATTGACATCTCCAAGGAGTAAAATTGGTTTTTAAGAGCGAAGTCAGAACACAGTTCATAAATCTTGCGGAGCAATGAATCTATGCCAGCCTGTCGTGGGTCCGAAAGCACCATGAACTTTATACCTTCAAAGAAAGAGCCGACAGATAATACATTTCAGTAACAGGGAGCAATATGTATACACACTCACATTATATATGTGGCCCATATTTTTCTAAAACAGCTTCAAGTGATTATGGAGCTGCAGGAGCAGGGATCCGGCTGTCAGACACGGCCGGACTCCCAACAGAGAGAGCGGAGGGGGTTTATTACCGTCTTTGTCTTACTGATCGCTGTATACATAAAAATGGGAAGGACTAATGTCACTTTCTCCTCCTGACCTAGTGATCATGGGATCGCTGGCTGCAGAGAGGGAGCAGGAGCTGCCGGGTCCTAGGAGACTCACTGAGCTCTGCTATGCAGCAGGAAGCTGAATTTCCCCTGTAACCGCGGCTAATATACCAGACCTGGTTACAGGGAAAATTAGATTTTTTTAAAAAAAGTGTTTAATTGTTGAATTGTCCCCAAAGGTGTTTCAGGACCTTATGGGGAGCACAATGTGTGAAATAAATGAAAAATAAATACATTCATAAATAAAAGCAAGAAAATGGTGCTGCCAAATTGATGTTACTAGCCCTGCCCCTAATGTTAAAAACCAAAAAAACATTATATAAAATAATTATTATGGAAATGGGAACAACATTTAAATTTTTTTTGTTGTGGCTATAAAGAAAAATGTAAAAAAGATAGACGTACTTCCTTTACTCTCCTATGGATATCGCCCGTTATAGGCAAAAAGATACAATAAAAGAAGAGAATGTGAAAATAACAAACATTAGGCCCCACGAAAAAAGATGAATAAAGTACTTGAATATCCAAAAAAAAAAGTAAAGCTCTTTAAACTGCATGTACGAAAAAAATCTGAAAATGTATTTATTCAGGAACAAGGAGAAATGGCCGGGTGCTGGGCTGTTTAAATAAGTGTGCCCATGACAAATCCCATTTCTGAGGAAACTAGACCATACAACACAGGAACAATATAAGAATTCTCATCTAGGGCAAAAAAAATCATTTGTGCCCAACTCTATAGGCAATCAGTGGTGAGTGCTTCCACCTAGTGTTGGATACATGGAGCTGCATGCCTAACAGTTCAACTGCAGCTCAAGCTAAATGTATTGAGAAAGGGAAGCATTGTGGAGACAATCAGGGGCTAAGCATTGGGGTGAAGAGGACGCCTTGGAGCCCCATGGTGACAGCCTGGAAAAGAGAGGATGTTCATAAATACTGGGGGGGCTGCTATGACTTCTGAAAGCGGGGCACTGTGGTAACTATCACTGAGGTGGGCTCACGTCTCATGACTTGTGTATGTGCGCATGTCTGTGTACTGTGTGTGTGCATGTCTGCACACTGTGTGTGTGCATGTCTGCGTACTGTGTGCGCATGTCTGCGTACAGTGTGTGTGCATATCTGTGTACTATGTGTGTGTGCGCATGTCTGCATACTGTGTGTGTGCATGTCTGCATACTGTGTGTGTGTGTGACGCGCCCCCTGGGCCGTGTGTACACGCGTGTGGGTTACCCGGAGCCGGGTCTCTGGGGGTTGTAGTCTCTGTGGCGGCGACCCGGTCCCGTGGCTCAGGGTGGTCAAACCAGTGGCAGTCCTTTATAGGTTTTAGGTTAATTGTCCGACTACGCCAACCGTGGATTGCGGTCAGGGTGTACCGCCGCTGCGAGGCAGACCGCTGAGGCTGGTGTTGTGTGCGCAGCAGAGAATGGGATGAGTATAGCCTCGGGGCAATGAGTGTGGATGATGGGAGTGATGGTGCACGAGCGCAACAGGAACGACTCAGAGTCTTTGCAGTGCAGTGCAGGGTCTTTACTGATGATAATAAGGCAGACCCTCCCGGGAGTACTGGCTAGCATAAGAGGCCTGGTCAGTCTGTGAGCAAGCGGGAGCTCCCGTGGCCAGGTGGAGTAGTAGGCCTCCCCGTCTGTCTGCACTCTTCCTGGCTACCTTGCTATAAGCGGGTGATAGTAGCCCACGTCCCTGAGTGTACCATGTAGTGCTCACCCGTATGGCTGGTGACTTGGGGCCTTCTGTTAGCCTCCGCTCCTCGATGGCGGTGCTGGTCCCTTGCTTGTGACTGAGCCTCCGGGCTTCTATGGCCGGAGGACCTGGAATCCCCTGCCGGCTGGGTTCTGCTGTTGGACATAGAGATCCTTACAGCCTCGGACTCCGGTGTCCGATACTTAGATTCTTCTGCCAGGGCGAGCTCTGCTCAGCTCCAGCCCCTGGTCTTCAGCTCCTGCTCCTACAGAGCTCCTAGCTGTTTCTTTCCCTGTGTCTGCTTGTTCTCTCTAATCCCGCCCCAGACCCAGTTTATAAGGGCAGATTCCTCCCCTCCCAGGACTGGGCAGGAGGTGTTGCATGCTTAAGGGCTCCTGACCAGGAAACCTCCCACTTGCTCTCAGACGTAATATTTCTATTACTGTGGTAACCAGACCCCTGGGGTGCCACATTCCCCCCTAGTAAATTTTAGTACTCCGGGACTAAACACATTTTTGAAAAACATAATACAGGGTATAACAATAATATGAAAAAGTACATTTTGTCTTGATGGTCACGGGATTTCCGTAACCGGGTGTCCATTTCACCCAAGGTGAAGTTTTTAGAACAGAGTAGGGGACCTGTCCAAAGCAAACCCCAAACGTTGGCCCTGGGCGTGGCTGCAGGGCTGAGGCTAGCTACTTTGGGCCACAAGGAGGCCACGCCAGACAGGTTTTTCTCTTCCGCGGCCATCTTCGCAAGAGGTACAAGGTGCAACTATTTACAATATAGTTCTGGTTACTCAGCGTCCATAACCTGTCAGTCCAAATAAACCTGAAGGGTAACTAGAGAAACATAATTAATAAACAGGCAACAAACATAAACCATTTTCAACATTTGCAGTTTACAGGTAACTTCACATTACAGTTTAGATTCTCCAGCGAGCGGGCATCTGTCCTCTAGTGCTCCTGGTGGACCTACGTAACCCACTATCTGGTTCTGCACTACAGGGTGTAGGAGGTGTTACGGGCAGACCTGGCAGCTTTCTGCGTACTCTTTGGCTTACTCGGGGCACGGCAGGCTCACTACTAGCAGAGGGTTAATTCTCCTGGGCTGCTGGTATGGATTCTTCTGCCTCCTGGGCCGGCTGCTCTTCTGACACTCCCTGTTCTTCTGTAGGCCCTTGAGGGGCTGGCTGGAGAAAGGTGAGGACGGGTACCACGACTGCGTTGTTGATCTGAGTCCAGGACCGGGGAAAGTCTCCGAGTACGGTACTGATCATTTCTTCCCTTTCCTCTGCGGGTTGAGGGATCTCTTGATCTTCGTCAGGGCTTTGCAGCTGCTCGGGACACTTTTTCAGGTGGTCTCTGGAGACAATGGCTGTGGTTTCTCCTCCATCCTTACTGATTATACAAACTTTTGGATTATCATGGCTTGAGGGCAGTACTGTGTACGGGTCCTTCTCCCACTGGTCGTCCAACTTGTGGAGCCGCCTCTTTCTCTTCAAGACCTGCTCTCCAGGTACCAGGGGAACAGCGGGAGCATGCTGGTTATAAGTCTTCTCTTGCCTTTCTCTTGCTTGAGACAGACTTCGTTCGACGCTCTCCTGTACCTTCCGATACTGCAGCTGCCGTCTGTATCCCAGTCTGCCTCTGGCGAGGTGTCCTCAGGTGTCAAGACTCCCATATCCAGGTCAATAGGCAGCTTACCAGGTCTTGCTCTCATTAGGTAAGCCGGGGTACAGTTGGTGGAACCTACGGGGATGTGATTATACAAGTCCACCAGATCAGGCAGTTTTTCAGGCCACAGACTGCGTTCTTCCAGGGGCAACGTTTTTAGCAAGTCTATCACCACCTGGTTCATTTTCTCACATAATCCGTTGGTCTGAGGGTGATAGGGCGTTGTTCTTATCTTCCTGCAGTCATACAGATTGCAGAACTCTTGGAAGACCTCCGCTTCGAAGGCTGGTCCTTGGTCCGTCAGCACTTGCTCCGGATACCCATGTGGATGGCAGAAGTGCTGCTGGAAGGCTCTAGCTGTTGTTTGAGCCGTTAAGTCCTTGACAGGGGCCACCACCAGGAACCGGGAGTAGTGATCTATGATGGTGAGGGCATAGACGTACCCAGATTTGCTTGGAGCCAGTTTCACATGGTCCCGGGCTACCAGTTCTAGTGGCTGCCTGGTGATGATGGGCTGCAGAGGAGTCTTCTGGCTGGCACGGTCCTTCCTTCTTAGGTTGCACGGGACACAGTCTCTGCACCACCTCTCAATGGCTCCTCTCATGCCTACCCAGTAGAACCGTCCACGCAACAAGAACTCCAGCTTCTTCCATCCGAAGTGTCCTGCTCCGTCGTGGTATGCCTCCAGAACCATAGCCGCGTCTCGTCTTGGGACCACTACCTGCCAGGTCAGCTCATGTGTTCTAGAGTTGACCATTCTCCGGCACAGCTTCTCCTTGTAAAGAAACAGTTTACTTTTCTCCTTCCACAGTTGCTTAGTCTCCTCCGGAGCGTCTGGGTCAAGACGGGCATCAGCCTGTGTCAGCATTTTCTTCACCAGACGGACTGCGGGATCACTGTCTTGCGTCTCCGCCCAGCTGTAGTGGGGTAAGGGATTGAACGTGGCAGAGCGCCTGTCCCTTACACGGTGGGATTACAGGATAATCCCATGACGGTGGAACGCAGGGAGTTCGACCTCTTCCAGTTCTTCTGGATCTTCCCCTACGTCCGGTAAGTTTGGCATTCTGGACAGGGCATCCGCGTTGGCATTTGAGCATCCCGCCCAGTATTTGATGGTGAATTCATAGTTGGACAGGCGGGCCATCAATCTCTGCTCCAGGGCACCAAGCCTTGCAGTGTCCAGGTGTGTCAACAGGTTGTTATCCGTGTACACGGTGAACTTGGAAGAGGCAAGGTAATGCTTGAAACGTTCGGTCACTACCTACACCACTGCCAGGAACTCTAGCTTGAATGAGCTATAAATTCTCAGGGTTTCTCTCTGTGGGCCGTAGTTTTCGGGTGGCGTAAGCGATTACCTGTTCTTTCCCCTGCTGGATCTGGGACAGTACGGCTCCTAGCCCGATGTTGCTCGCGTCCGTGTGGAGGATAAACGGCTGGGCGTAGTCAGGGTACGCCAGGATTTCATCCCCTGTGAGGGCCATCTTCAGCTGGCGGAAGGACTCCTCTTCCAGCTTTTCCCACCTGAAGGGCGGCTTCTGGTTTTTGGCCTTCCTGAATTGACCTATCAGGAGGTCCTGCATAGGAGCTGCCATTTTGGTGAAACCGGGAATGAATCTTCGGTAGTAGCCTACCAACCCGAGGAACTGCCGCACTTCCTTTATGCTGGAGGGTCTTGGCCAGTCTTTAATTACGGTGATTTTATCGGGGTCGGGAGCCACTCCGTCAGCACTCACCACGTGTCCCAGGTACTGCACCTTTGGTTTCAGCAGGTGACACTTGGAGGGGTTCACCTTTAGGCCGTAGCTTGCCAGGGCGTCAAACACTTCTGCCAGGTGTTTCAGGTGGTCCTCGTAGGTTTTGAAATGAACGATGACATCGTCCAGGTATAACAGGACCTTCTCGAAATTCCGGTGTCCCAGACAGCATTCCATCAACCGCTGGAAGGTTCCTGGTGCGTTGCAGAGTCCGAACGGCATACAGTTGAATTCGCTGAGACCCATCGGGGTGGTGAATGCAGTCTTCTCCTTGTCTGCCTCTGCTACAGGAACCTGCCAGTACCCACTAGTAAGATCCAAAGTGGAGAAGTTAGCAGATTTTAATGCAGCTAAAGATTCTTCTATTCTAGGTAACGGGTACGCATCTTTGTGTGTGATACGGTTGACCTTTCTGTAGTCTACACACATTCTCATTGTGTTGTCCTTCTTTTTCACTAGAACTAGTGGAGCTGCCCAGGGGCTACAGCTGTCCCTGATTACCCCAGCCTCCTTCATGTCCCGCAACATCCCCTTTGCATGCTGATAGTGTGCAGGGGGTACAGGTCGGTATCTTTCCTTTATGGGTGGATGGTCTCCTGTGGGGATGTGATGTTCTACCCCTTTTACTCGCCCGAAGTCTAGCGGGTGTTTACTAAAGACTCTTTCGTACTCCTGAACCACCCGGTAGACTCCCTGTTTTTGATGTGAGGGAGTGGAGTCAGTACCCAAATGCAGTTGCTGACACCAGTCTTCCATTTGTTTCTTAGAGCCGTTACCTTCCTCTGGTTGAGATGGAGGCAAGGGTTCTACGGCCTTTACAGAATTTTGGTTTATGGTGAACAATTTGGCTAGCGTGGCATACCGGGGCAGGTGTACTTCTCTCTCACCGATATTTACGATGCGGACAGGTACCCTCACATGGTGTACATCGACCACTGCCCGTGCTGTCAAAATGGTGGGCCTACTGTCTGAGTAGACAGGCTCTACCATTGCTTGGTAGTCTCTACCTCTTAGACCAATAGCTGCCCGGCACCATATCATCATCTCACTTTTCGGGGGCATGGCAATAGGGAACGGGTCACACATTCTCACGCTACCAATCTCACCACCAGATAATTCCACCTGTTGCCATTTCATCAGTGCCCGGATCTCTTTTTGGAGGACACGCTGCTGGCTGGAACTGGAGTTCATGGCAACTTGCTGTAAAATGAGAATTATCTCTGCAAGACAATTTTCAATCACCTTAGTACCCAAGGTTATTTTAGGGTGACTCTCACGACGGTCAATGTCCACAATGATCAGTCCTTGTGCCGCTAGTTCGACTTTACCCATCTTAATGGTCACTTCTTTGAATCCCACCTGCGGTACGGGCTGACCATTGCTAGCGATGATACTCAGGTCATCATCTGGGTAGCGGGTTATGTCCGAGTCATTCCAGTACCGTTTAAAGAGGACATAAGGGATGGTGGTTACCTGTGACCCAGTGTCTAGTAGGGCACTCATTGGAATGCCATCCAGTACCACAGGCAAGACTGGACGTCCCCCTACATATTTATCACGCCAGTTTGAGGGGCCTGATGATCTTATGCCTGGGGGTTGGCCCTCTGCCCCAGGTTGTGCCCGTTTAAATGACAGTACCTAGCCATATGTCCGGGTTGATTGCAGCGGCGGCAGATGGGTTGTCCATCCTCGTTGTATCGGTCGCTGGGTCTTCCTCTGGACGATGGGATCCTCCTCTGTCGGTACCACGGGACGTCCTCCGGACTGGTGGCCAGCTTGATCCTTCCTGGAGGAGAGACCTGTAAAGACTGCACAGTTCGGGTTAGCGCGGCTACGCTTTAAGTTAGCTCTTGGACCTGATGGTGCAGGTCTGTAGCCGTGTTGTTGTCCAAAGCCTGCGCACCAGCTCCTACAGGCTCTGCAGACAAGGGCGCCGTCTCCTGGTGATAGGTAATAGCAGGGCGCCGGTGGGTTACAGCGCTACCCGGTGCCGGTTCTCTGAGCACCCGGATGGCCCTGTCTTTGAACTTTGCAAAGTCTAAACCAGGGTTCTGCAAGGACTTTGCACGTAACTGGGTTCGGTGGGCGTTGGACAGCAGACCCTCAATGAATTGCTCAGTTAACAGTTCATCTGCATTCCGCACAATGTCAGGGTCTGCCTGTTTAATGGCTCCCAGGGCCTCTTGCAAACTCAAAGCATAATCTCTTATACTGTCTTGGGCCCGCTGCTTGCACCCATAAAATATCATTTTGATCTCGGCTGAGGTGCAGGTATCAAAAGTGTCCTTCAGCCAGGCTAAGATCTCCTTTACGGTCTCCTTGTCCCGGACTGACCAGGACTTTACTTCACATTGGGCTGCGCCGGTTAGCTGGCCTATCAATATGCTCACTTTCTGGCCCTCCGTCAGGGGGTATACCTTAAATAGGCTGTACAGTCTCTCTTTAAAGTCGCTTAGGGTATGCGACTCCCCTGAGTATTGGGGCAGCCAGGCCGCTCCGGGGATGTAAGGCATTGTAAATGGCATTACTGCGGCAGTGGCCGCGCTGGTGGTAGAGGGTCCCTCCGTGTCCGTCATCTTCCTCCCCCCTAGTTAAGTGTGGCCTACCTTCCGACGTGCCTCTTCTGTAGGCCGCGGCTCCGCTGGTGCTGCTCCGGACGAGGACCTTGCGCCGCGTCCTGGTGACGTCAGCGTCGCTCTCTCTCCCTTCCAGGACCATGCGCAGCGTCGGTGCATAGGGTGGAGCTTCAGGTCTCGCGCGCTTTCGGCATCCACGCCCCTCTTCTTCCCGCGCGGCGTCCAGAAGATGGCGCCCGATGGCGGGAAAACGACTGCGGATGGCGGGAAAACAGCTGCGGATGGCGGGAAAACGGCTGAAGATGGCGGGAAACTTCACCACGGCAGGTATGACAGTCTTTTGAAGGCGCGCAGTACCCGGTGGTTGTGGGCATGAAATCCTGCCGACTACGCCAAAGTTGACGCGCCACCTGGGCCGTGTGTACACGCGTGTGGGATACCCGGAGCCGGGTCTCTGGGGGTTGTAGTCTCTGTGGCGGCGACCCGGTCCCGTGGCTCAGGGTGGTCAAACCTGTGGCAGTCCTTTATAAGTTTTAGGTTAATTGTCCGACTACGCCACCCGTGGATTGCGGTCAGGGTGTACCGCCGCTGCGAGGCAGACCGCTGAGGCTGGTGTTGTGTGCGCAGCAGAGAATGGGCAATGAGTGTGGATGATGGCAGTGATGGTGCACGAGCGCAACAGGAACGACTCAGAGTCTTTGCAGTGCAGTGCAGGGTCTTTACTGATGATAAGGCAGACCCTCCCGGGAGTACTGGCTAGCATAAGAGGCCTGGTCAGTCTGTGAGCAAGCGGGAGCTCCCGTGGCCAGGTGGAGTTGTAGGCCTCCCCGTCTGTCTGCACTCTTCCTGGCTACCTTGCTATAAGTGGGTGATAGTAGCCCACGTCCCTGAGTGTACCGTGTAGTGCTCGCCCGTATGGCTGGTGACTTGGGGCCTTCTGTTAGCCTCCGCTCCTCGATGGCGGTGCTGGACCCTTGCTTGTGACTGAGCCTCCAGGCTTCTATGGCCAGAGGACCTGGAATCCCCTGCCGGCTGGGTTCTGCTGTTGGACTTAGAGATCCTTACAGCCTCGGACTCCGGTGTCCGGTACTTAGATTCTTCTGCCAGGGCGAGCTCTGCTCAGCTCCAGCCCCTGGTCTTCAGCTCCTGCTCCTACAGAGCTCCTAGCTGTTTCTTTCCCTGTGTCTGCTTGTTCTCTCTAATCCCGCCCCAGACCCAGTTTATAAGGGCAGATTCCTCCCCTCCCAGGACTGGGCAGGAGGTGTTGCATGCTTAAGGGCTCCTGACCAGGAAACCTCCCACTTGCTCTCAGACGTAATATTTCTATTACTGTGGTAACCAGACCCCTGGGGTGCCACATGTGCATGTCTGCGTACTGTGTGTGTGCATGTCTGCATACTGTGTGTGCGCATGTCTGCATACTGTGTGTGTGCATTTCTGCGTACTGTATGTGTGCACATGTCTGCGTGTGCATGTCTGCGTACTAAATGTGTGTGCATGTATGCGTACTGTGTGTGTGCATGTATGCGTACTGTGTGTGTGCATGTATGCATACTGTGTGTGTGCATGTATGCATACTGTGTGTGTGCATGTCTGCATACTGTGTGTGTGCATGTCTGCATACTGTGTGTGTGCATGTCTGCATACTGTGTGTGTGCATGTCTGCATACTGTGTGTGTGCATGTCTGCATACTGTGTGTGTGCATGTCTGCATACTGTGTGTGTGCATGTCTGCATACTGTGTGTGTGCATGTCTGCATACTGTGTGTGCGCATGTCTGCATACTGTGTGTGCGCATGTCTGCGTACTGTATGTGTGCACATGTCTACGTACTGTCTGCGTGTGCATGTCTGCTTACTGTATGTGTGTGCATGTCTGCGTACTGTATGTGTGTGCATGTCTGCGTACTGTGTGTGTGTGCATGTCTGCGTACTGTGTGTGTGTGCACATGTCTGCATACTGTGTGTGCATGCATGTCTGCTTACTGTGTGTGTGCATGTCTGCGTACTTTTTGCGTGTGCATGACTGTGTGTATGTGCGTGTGCATGTCTGCGTACTGTGTGCGTGTGCATGTCTGCGTACTGTGTGTGCTTGTCTGCATACTGTCTATGTATATGTCTGAGTACTATGTGTGTGTGCGCATGTCTGCGTACTGTGTGTGTACACATGTCTGCGTACTGTTTGCGTGTGCATGACTGTGTGTATGTGTGTGTGCATGTCTGCGTACTGTGTGCGTGTGCATGTCTGCGTACTGTGTGTGCTTGTCTTCATACTGTGTATGTATATGTCTGAGTACTATATGTGTGTGCGCATGTCTGCACACTGTGTGTGCGTGCATGTCTGTGTACTGAGTGTATGTGCATATCTGCAAATGTGAAGGATGAGGAGACAGCCTGGGCCCCGTGTTGTATACCTATATTTCTCTGCCGTATCTGTGCATCATCAATCATTATATGTGTTAAAGGGGCCCACTGAGATTCTTTCGCCCGGGGCCCTTGAAAACCTGTTGCTGACCCTGCCTCTGTGCCTCCATATAGCAATAATGCCTCACTCTGTGCCCCCATATAGTAATAATAATCTTTTTATTAATATAGCGGCAACATATTCCGCAGTGCTTTACAATTCAGACAAGTTACAGACATTATCGGCACTGTCCCCATTGGGGCTCACAATCTAATTCCCTATCAGTATGTCTTTAGAGTGTGGGAGGAAACCTGAGAACTAGGAGGAAACCCACGCAAACACGGGGAGAATATAGTAATTCTGTCCCGCTCTGTGCCTCCATATAGCAATACTGCCTCGCTCTGTGCCTCCATATAACAATAATGCCCCCCTCTGTGTCTACATATAGCAATAGTGCCCCCCTGTGTGCCTCGATATAGCAACAGTGCCCCGTCTGTGCCCCCATATAGTCATAATGCTCCCTCTTTGCCTCCATACAGCAATAATGCCTCCTCTGTGCCTCCATATAGCAATAGTAACAGAGGCTGTAAAGACTCTAAGTCCAGCAGCAGCGAACCAATCCGCGAGGGATTTCATGTCCTTTGGCCTAAAAAGCCCGGAGGCTCCGCCACAACAGAAGGGACCAGCAAAGCCAAGAGAGGCCAGAGGTAAAAGGAGCCCAAGTTGCAAGCCATACGGGTGAGAATACACGGCACGCTCAGGAACATGGGCTATTTTACCACTAAAAGGGGATAGTCAGAAAGAGCATAGAGAGCACGGTAGGCCTACACCCTCACCCTGACCAGAGGGGCTTCCCGAGTGTTCTCAGACATCCAGGCCCCTTCTAGCCGGAACTGTTGTTGGGTCATTACCATCTGTTATAATAAAGACCCTGAACTGTTTAAGCCGACTCTGCATTCTGACCATCGCGGCCGGAACTATCACCCCCAACATCCACCTACACTGCCCTGGGGCTACACTCCTCCGGTGGGGAGTTATCCTATCCCTGTGCTGCACACCAATACCAGCCCCAGAAGTCTGCCCTGCAGCGGCGGTTACGCCTGACCGCAATCCACGGATGGCGTAGTCGGACATTTAAAGCACTGATTGATAGACCGCCATTTGGTCTGACCACCCTGAGCCACGGGACCGGGTTGCCACCACTACTACCCCCAGCAACGTACAGAGGCCCGGTCTCGAGTGCCCCGCGGCCCAGGGGGCGAGTCAGCTTTGGCGTAGTCGGCAGGATTGTGACCAACCCACCACAAACGGGTATTGCGTGCCTGAAAAGACTTTATATTTACCTGAGTGGCTTCCCGCCATTCGGGGCCGTTTCCCGCCAAAAGGCGCCATCTTCGGGACGCCGCGCGGGAAGAAGAGGAGTGTGGACACCAAAACCGCGCGAGACCTGAAGCCCCGCCCTACGTCCGGACGCTGCGCAAGATCCTGGAAGGAGAGAGAGCGATGCTGACGTCACCAGGACGCGACGCAAGGTCCTCGCCCAGAGCAGCGCTAGCGGAACCGCGGCCTACGGAAGAGGATCAACGGAAGGTAGGCCACGGTTAACTAGGGGGGAGGAAGATGTCGGAAGCGGAGGGTCCCACTACCACCAGCGTGGCTGCAGCAGCGGTAATGCCGTTTTCCATGCCCTATATCCCCGGAGCGGCCTGGCTGCCACAGTACTCAGGGGAATCCCATACATAAAGTGACTTTAAGGAAAGACTGCACAGTTTATTTAAAGTCTATCCCCTAACGGAAGAACAGAAAATCAGCATACTGACCGGGCAGTTAACTGGTGCGGCCCAGTGGGAGGTAATATCATGGCCAGCTGAGGAGAAAAGGACTGTAAAGGACAT
This sequence comes from Phyllobates terribilis, assembly GCF_046119375.1. Classification (NCBI taxonomy): domain Eukaryota; kingdom Metazoa; phylum Chordata; class Amphibia; order Anura; family Dendrobatidae; genus Phyllobates; species Phyllobates terribilis. Next base: position 2,478,160 of record NW_027362933.1, read on the forward strand.
TTTGGCCCAGCTGCGGGGTACCTTTGACACCCGCACCTCAGCTGAAATTAAAATGCGGTTCTACGGATGTAAGCAGCGGACACAGGACAGCATCAGAGATTATGCCCTAAATTTACAGGAAGCCCTGGGAGCAATCAAACAAGCTGACCCTGGCAGCGTGCAGGATAGAGATAAACTATTGACTGACCAGATCATAGAAGGTCTGCTGTCCAGCGCCCACAGAACCCAGCTGCACCTCATGGCCCTACAGAACCCCGATTTGACTTTCGCACAGTTTAAAGAAAGGGCCATTCGGGTGCTCCGAGAACCCACACCAGGTGGCGCTGTAGCTTCCCGGCGTCCTGCCATTACGTACCACCAGGAGGCGACGCCCTACCCTGCAGACCTTGTTGGGGTTGATGCGCAGGCCCTAAACCCATCCCCGTCTGCAAACCTGCACCATCAGGTCCAAGAACTAACAAAGAGTGTTGCTGCATTGACCAGGACCGTACAGTCGTTACAGATGGACCCGTCAGGACCAATCAAGTTGGCTTCCAGTCCGGAGGATGTCCCGTGGCATCGACGGAGGAGGATCCCGTCGTTCAGAGGGAGGCCCACGGACCGTTACACTGAGGGTGGACAGCTGATTTGCCGCCGTTGCAGCCCGCCGGGACACATAGCCAGGTACTGTACTTTAAACGGGTCCGACCTGGGGCAGAGGGCCAACCCCCAGGCATAAGGTCATCAGGCCCGTCTAATTGGCGCGATAATTACGTGGGGGGGGGCCCGGTTTTACCCGTAGTGCTGGACGGTATCCCCCTGAGTGCACTGCTGGACACCGGGTCCCAAGTGGCTACCATCCCCTATGTACTTTTCAAGCGGTACTGGAGTGACACTGATATAACACGCTATCCAGACGATGACTTGGACATCATCGCCAGCATTGGCTTGCCCGTGCCGCAGGTGGGGTTCAGAGAGAATGACCATTAAGATTGGTAAAGTTGAACTGCCGGCACAGGGAGTGATTATTGTGGACATTGACCGTCGAGAAAGACACCCTAAAATAACCTTGGGTACTAACGTGATTGAAAATTGTCTTTCAGAGATAATTGTAATTTTGCAGCAGGTGGCGATGAATGCTAGTTTCAGCCAACAGAGAGTCCTCCAGAAAGAGATAAGAGCTCTGATGAGACGGCAACAGGTAGAACTGTCTGGTGGTGAGATCGGTAGCGTGAGGATGAGTGACCCGTTCCCCATATCCATGCCTCCCAAAAGTGAAATGATGATCTGGTGTCGGACTGCAATCGGGTTAAGAGGAAGAGACTACCAAGCCATGGTAGAACCCGTGTACTCATACAGCAGGCCCACCATTTTGACAGCCCGGGGGGGTGGTTGATGTCCGCCATGGAAGGGTGCCCATCCGGATCTTAAACATTGGGGAAAGGGAAGTACACTTGCCCCGGTATGCTACACTAGCCAAATTGTTTGCTGTCTAACACAATGCTCTCAGGGTCGTGGAGCCCTTGGCTCCATCACCCCCGGTGGAGGATAATGGCTGCCAGAAACACAAGGGGGACTGGTGCCAGAAACTCCATGTGGGTGCTGACTCCACTCCCTTGCACCAAAAACAAGGAGTCTACCGGGTGATTCAGGAGTACGAGAGAATCTTTAGTAAGCACCCGCTGGACTTCGGCAGAGTGAAAGGGGTAGAACACCACATCCCCACGGGGAGCCACCCACCAATAAAAGAAAGAAACAGACCTGTACCCCCCCCGCACACTATCAGAACGCAAAGGGCATGCGGAGAGAAATGAAAGAAGCCGGGGTCATTAGAGACAGTTGTAGCCCCTGGGCAGCCCCCTTGGTTCTGATAAAAAAGAAAGATGGTACTATGAGAATGTGCGTGGACTATAGACAAGTCAAATCGTATCACCCATAAAGATGCATACCCGTTGCCTAGAATAGGAGTCATTGGCCGCACTAAAATCAGCTAATTTCTTCTCTACTTTGGACCTTACTAGCGGGTACTGGCAGGTTCCTGTGGCAGAGGCTGACAAGGAGAAGACCGCCTTCACCACCCCGATGGGATTAAGTGAATTCAACTGTATGCCATTCGGGCTCTGCAACGCACCCGGGACCTTCCAGAGGCTGATGGAATGCTGTCTAGGGCACCGAAACTTTGAGACGGTCCTACTTTACCTGGACGACGTGATTGTATATTCAAAGACCTACGAGGACCATCTGAAACACCTGGCAGAGGTGTTCGAAGCCCTGGCAGGCTTTGGCCTGAAGGTGAAGCCCTCAAAGTGTCACCTGTTGAAACCGAAGGTACAGTACCTAGGACACGTGGTGAGTGCTGAGGGAGTAGCCTCCGACCCCGACAAGGTTACAGCCATCAAGAGCTGGCCAAGCCCCTCTAACATTAAAGAAGTGAGGCAATTCCTCGGGTTGGTAGGCTACTACCGAAGGTTCATCCCCGGGTTCACTAAGATGGCAGCTCCAATGCAGGACCTCCTGATAGGTCAGTCTAAATCCAGAAGTCACAAGCCACTCTTCAAGTGGGATAAGTTGGAAGAGGATTCCTTCCGCCCACTGAAGATGGCCCTCACGGGGGATGAAATTCTGGCCTACCCTGATTAAGGCCAGCCTTTTATCCTCCACACCGATGCCAGTAATGTGGGGCTAGGAGCCGTACTGTCCCAAAACCAACAGGGCAGGGAACGAGTGATAGCGTATGCCAGCCGGAAGCTGAGGCCCACTGAAAGAAACCCGGAGAATTACAGCTCCTTCAAGCTAGAATTCTTGGCAGTGGTGTGGGCCATCACAGAACGGTTTAAACATTACCTAGCCTCCACAAAGTTCACTGTGTATACGGACAACAACCCATTGACACCTGGATAATGCAAGACTTGGTGCCCTAGAACAGCGGTGGATGGCCCGGCTATCAAATTATGACTTCACAATCAAATACCGGGCGGGCAGAACCAACGCCAATGTGGACGCCCTATCTAGAATGCCCCACCTACCCGAAGGAGAAGAAGACTCAGAAGAGCTGGAGGAAGTAGAGCTCCCTGCGTTCCACCGGTATGGGGCCACTCAGTATTCTCACCGAGTAAGAGACAAAGACCTAACTACCGTCATGTTCAACCCCTTACCCCACCACGGCTGGGCTGAAACGCAAGATAGTGACCCAGCAATTCGCCTGGTGAAAGACATGTTAACCCAGGCAGACGCTAGCCCTGGCCCAGACGCTCCAGAGGAAGCCAAGCAGTTATGGAAGGAGAAAAGCAGGCTATTCCTCTACGAAGGTAAGCTGTGCAGAAGGCTTGTCAACCACCGGACGCACGAGCTGACCTGGCAAGTAGTGGTCCCAAGACAAGAAGCAGCAATGGTCCTGGAGGCCTACCATGACAGGGCGGGGCACTTCGGGTGGAAGAAGCTGGAGTTCCTACTGAGAGAGCGGTTCTTCTGGATCGGTATGAGAGGGGCCATAGAGAAGTGGTGCAGGGACTGCGGCCCATATAACCTCAGAAGGAAGGACCGTACCAGTCAGAAGACATCCTTGAGGCCCATCGTCACCAGGCAGCCTCTTGAGCTGGTAGCTCTGGATCGTGTGAAATTGGCTCCAAGCCGGTCGGGCTACATCTATGCCCTGACAATAGTGGATCACTATTCCCGGTTCCTGGTGGTGGTCCCGGTTAAAGACTTGACAGCCCAAACGGCGGCCAGAGCCTTCCAACAGCACTTCTGCCGCCCACACGGGTATCTGGAACAGGTACTAACAGACCAAGGTCCAGCATTCGAGGCTGAAGTCTTCCAGGAGTTCTGCAACCTCTACGGCTGTAAGAAGATTCGGACGACGCCTTACCACCCACAAACCAATGGGATGTGTGAGAAAATGAATCAGATAGTCATTGATCTCCTCAAGACGTTGCCCCTGGAAGAACGCAGCCTGTGGCCGGAAAAACTGCCGGACCTGATAGACTTATACAATCATATCCCGGTGAATGCTAGCAACTGCACCCCGGCTTACCTGATGCGAGCAAGACCAAGTAAGCTGCCTATGGACCTGACACCCGAGGACTCCTCCCCAGATGCGGACTGGGATACGGAACGGCGGCTACAGTACAAAAAGGTACAGGAGAGCGTGGAGAGGAGCCTGGCTCAAGCAAGAGAAAAGCAAGAGAGGCTCTTCAACCAACACGCCCCTTCTGGTCCCCTGGAACATGGCGAGCAGGTCCTGAAGCGGAAGAGAAGGCTTCACAAGCTAGATGACCAGTGGGAGAGAGACCCGTACACAGTACTGCAGTCCAACCACGACAACTCGAAGGTCTGTGTAATAAGCAAGGATGGAGGAGAGACCACGAACACTGTCTCCAGAGACCACCTAAAAAGGTGCCCCGAGCAACTACAGAGTGCAGGTGAAGATCAAGATGACCTTGAGCCCGCAGTGGACAAGGAAGAAATGGTCAGCACCGTTCTCGGAGAGTTCCCCCGGTCCTGGACTCGGATAAACGACGCAATTGTGGTACCCGTCTTACACTTCCTTCAACCAAACCAGCAGGAACCTACAGGAGAGCAGGAAGAATCAGAGGAACAAGCAGCCCCGGAGGCAGAAGAACCCATGCCAGAAGCCCAGGAGAGTCGACCCTCTGCTGACAGTAAGCCTGCCATGCCTGCGGTAAGCCAAAGGACCCGCAGACAGCTGCCTGCACTGCCTGTAAACCCAGCTAGTAGCTGTACCCTAAATGATAGTGGGGAAAGCCAGGTTAGACCACCACCAGACAGTGGGTTACGCAGGTCAACCCGGAGCACTAGGGGGCAGATACCCGCTCACTGGAAAATATAGGGTGTGTAAAGAACTGTAAATAACCCTTATAAGTAGTTGTCAAATGTTGAAGTGTTCAAACAGTTAATTGCATGACCAGTAATTATGTTTTTTCAGTTTCCTTTTGTTGACTATATGGACTAACAGGTTATAAACTTTGAGTAACCGGGACTTTCTTGTAAAATATGTTCGGAGCTTAACCAAAGGAATGAATGAAGACTGTCAAGGACTCGGGGCAAGGACAGACCCCCACCTGGTTAAGGCTTCCCTTGTGTTGGTGATATGGACACCCGGTCACAGACCACACTGTGACCCTAAGAACTCAATATGTGATGTTGTTTTCTATTTCCTTCCCTGTAGTGTTTTCATGGTCATGTATAAATACCCTGTTTGTTTTTGGCCAAAAAGGCTTAGTCCCGAAGTACTAAACTTTTACTAGGGGGGAATGTGTCACCCCAGGCCTGGATGCCACAAATAATAAAGGCTGTGTCTGAGAGCAGGAGGGAGGTTCTCTGGTTAGGGACAATTAGCATACAGCACCTCCTGTCCCAGGCCAGTAGGGGGAGCTGGCTGCCCCTGTAAAAGCTGGAACTGGGGGCAGGGTTAGAGAGAACTGGATGACCTAGCTCAGGAGTGAGACTAGTCCCAGAGAAGGAGGGACAGTTCAGCTGTAGCTGAGGAGGTCGTGAGGCAGTGGAAAAGCCACGAGCCAGGGACGTACGGCGCGGAGAGCCTGTCCTGGCAGCTAGAGAACCATCTAACCGGACATTGGGGTCCGAGGCTGTAAAGACTCTAAGTCCAGCAGCAGAGAACCAATCCGCGAGGGATTTCATGTCCTTTGGCCTAAAAAGCCTGGAGGCTCCGCCACAACAGAAGGGACCAGCAAAGCCAAGAGAGGCCAGAGGTAAAAGGAGTCCAAGTTGCAAGCCATACGGGTGAGAATACACGGCACGCTCAGGAACGTGGGCTATTTTACCACTAAAAGGGGGATAGTCAGAAAGAGCATAGACAGCACGGTAGGCCTACACCCTCACCCTGACCAGAGGGGCTTCCCGAGTGTTCTCAGACATCCAGGCCCCTTCTAGCCGGAACTGTTTTTGGGTCATTACCATCTGTTATAAAAAAGACCCTGAACTGTTTAAGCGGACTCTGCATTCTGACCATCGCGGCCGGAACTATCACCCCCAACATCCACCTACACTGCCCTGGGGCTACACTCCTCACGTGGGGAGTTATCCTATCCCTGTGCTGCACACCAATACCAGCCCCAGCGGTCTGCCCTGCAGTGGCGGTTACCCCTGACCGCAATCCACGGGTGGCGTAGTCGGACATTTAAAGCACTGATTGATAGACCGCCATTTGGTCTGACCACCCTGAGCCACGGGACCGGGTTGCCACCACTACTACCCCCAGCAACGTACAGAGGCCCGGTCTCGAGTGCCCCGCGGCCCAGGGGGCGAGTCACATGCACAGTATAATGACCCTAATGTACCCCACCTCAACTCCAAGGGCAAAGTATGATGACCCTAACACAGTATGATCCCCGAACTGTGAGCCCTAGAGCTAGAGAGGATGGTAGGTAATAAGGGAGGGTGTTATACATAATAAAAGATGAAACTATATAACTAAGGATGACGCTATACATAATAAGCGAGTACACTATATACTAAGGGAGTATGCTATACATAATAAGTGAGTACACTATGTACTAAGGGACTGTGCTATATATAAGGCTACATTCCTGCATCTGTGTGCAGTGTCGGTGTGCTGCACTGTTTTACAGACGCATTGAGCATATCCTATTCTAATCCTCAAAATTGGATCAGAACAGAACATTCTCTGACCCTCACAGATCTCATTCTCAGATCCGTGATTTTCATAGATGTGTGAATGGATCTATAAAACTCTACGAGTCCGTGAACCATCCGATAAAAAAATCTGGAAGCACAAGGACATTTCACACAAATGTGAGAGTACAGCCTAAGGGATTTTACAGATAACATTATCACTCCAAGTCACACAGTGCAGATACGGAATAATATTTACATCCAGGCACTTACCGCTAACATCTCATCTGATCAGAGTCGGTGTCATTGCTCTCCCCAGCCCCATTATTGCTCTCCCCAGCCCCATCAGCCCCATTATTGCTCTCGCTAGCCCCACTATTGTTCTCCCCAGCTGCATCATTGCTCTCCCCAGCCCCTTCAGCCCCGTTATTGCTCTCCCTCACCTACCCTTCACAGTGTTTCAGTAAAAAAACAAAAAAATACTTACCTCTCTGCCCGTTCCCCCGCAGGCCGCAGCATCCTTGTTGTCTGCAACTTCTTCCCTCACACAGGCTCGCGCTGCATGATGACGTCATCAAGCAGCGCGTGCCTCTGTGAGGGAGAAAGCAGTGGGCAGGAAGCAGATCCCTCCAGCTCCGCTGCCATTCTCTCCTTTCAGTAGCGGAGCTGCAGGGATCGCTCCCTTCCTGCCACCAGCAGGGAGAAGCTGCACCAGCGGGCCTCCCGGCGCAGCTGCACCAGCGGCGGTATGTCCACCCCTGGACTGCTATGGGGCTCTCCCGGCTCACGGGCCCCATAGCAGTCACGTGGCCTGCCGCCATTGGCGGTACGCCACTGTCATCCACCCATGTCTGTGTCTATTCACCACACAAATTTAAAATATTGGGATGTGCATGTGGAGTGAGGTGCCAAGTGCACGGTCAGCAAGAATTGCCCTGAATTACAATAAGACCCCACTATCAGTATTCGGTCAGTATTTTTTCTCAGGAGCGCGAGCCAAAACCAGGAGTGGGTGATAAATGCAGAATTGGTGATTTGTTTCTATTATACCTTTTCTCTGATTGTTCCTCACCTGGCTTTGGCTTCCATTCCTGAGAAAAAATACTGACTCAATATTGACCAAATACTGATAGTGGGACCATGGCCTAAAGGTGACAATCCACCTACAGTTGAAACCAGAAGCTTCCATCCACTATATAAAAAGACACATATGCATGTTTTTCTCAATATCTGATATGACATCAGAATAAACCTTTCCCATTTTAGGTCAATTAGGATTACCATCATTTTTAATATTTGCCAAATGCCAGAATAATGAGAGAGAGAATGTTTTCAGGCATTTTTATTACTTACTGCAAAGTCAAAAGTTTCCATACACTAAGATTACTATGCCTTTAAACAATTCAGGACTAGAGACACACCTGTGGATGTATTTTAATGCACACCTGAAACACACTGCTTCTTTGTGTAGCATCATGGGAAAGTCTAAAGAAATCAACAAAGATATCAGGAAGAGAATTGTGGACTTGCACAAGTCTGGCTCATCCTTGGGCACAATTTCAAGATACCTGAAGGTGCCTCGTTCATCTGAATAAACAATTCTACGCAAGTGCAAACAAGATGGGAATGTCCAGCCATCATACCGCTCAGGAAGGAGACGGGATCTATGTCCCAGAGATGAACATACTTTGGTCCAATATGTGCATATCAACCCAAGGACAAAAGCAATAGACCTTGTGAAGATGATGGCAGAAGCTGGTAAGATTGTGTCAATATCCACAGAGAAACAAGAACTGTATTAACATGGGCTGAAAGGCAACTCTACCAGGAAGAAGCCATTACTCCAAAAGAAACATAAAAAAGCCAGATTAATGTCTACAAATGCACACAAGAACAAAGACCTTAATTTTTGGAGACATGTCCTGTGGTCTAATGAAATTAAAATTGAACTTTTTGAGCATAGTGACCATCGTTACATTTGGAGGAAAAAGGGAGAAGTTTGGAAGCCTAAGAACACCATCCCAACTGTGAAACACAGGAGTGGCCGCATAATGTTGTGGGGTTGTTTTGCTGCATGAGGTACTGGTGCACTTGACAAAATAGATGGCATCATGAGAAAAGAAGATTATGTGACAATAAGCAACATCTCAAGACATCAACCAGGAAGTTAAAGCTTGGGCAGAAATGTGTCTACCAAATGGACAATGACCTGAAGCATACTGCCAAAATGGTAACAAAGTGGCTTAAGGATGACAAAGTCAATGTTTTGGAGTGGCCATCACAAAGCCCTGATCTCAATCCTATTGAAAATTTATGGGCAAAGCTGAAAAGACAGGTGTGAGCAAGGCGACCTACAAACCTGGATCAGTTACACCAGTTTTGTCAGGAGGAATGGGCCCAAATTCCGACCAACTATTGTGAGAGGCTTGTGGAAGGATATCCCAAACGTTTGACCCAAGTCATTCAGTTTAAGGGCTATGGCACCAAATACTAATAAAATGTAAGTAAACTTTCGTCTTGGCAGTAAGTAATAAAAATGCCTTATAACATTCTCTCGCTCTCATTATTCTGGCATTTGGCAAATATTAAAAATGATGGTAATCCTAATTGACATAAAACGGGAAAGGCTTATTCTGATTTCATGTCAGATATTGAGAAAAACATGCAGATGTGTCTTTTTATATAGTGGATGGAAACTTTTGGTTTTGACTGTATATATATGCATATATATATATATATATATATATATATATATATATATATATATATATATATATATATATATATATATATATATATGTATATATTGTATATAAGTAATCACTGACTGCAGCAGTAAATGATACAGTGTATTCAGTGCCGGTGATCGGCCATTGATAACGGTACAACCTGTATTATATATAACACTGATGGCTTTATTATATCCTTCCGTCTTCATACATAGTATATTCTATATCAGGACATATAGCACCCTTCAGTACACATGTAATAACACTAGACACTGTGATACATAACATCACCATTCACAGCCGGCCACATGCTCATTACATGGTGCAAATGGCAGACCAGCACCAACCAGAGTGCCTTATACCAGTGCCAGTCAGTACCTCTGTATAAGTGACTGTGCCACCACGTATCCCCCGCACACAGTAACCACATACACAGTACAATAGCGCTATAAGACGCCATCCACACTGTACATATAACTGTTTGTGACACCTGGCCGGTCTGGTGTTGGCTGTTATGGTAAAGTATAATATCTCCTCTCCTTTTCTCTATTGGGCACCATGACTGGCGCTGATATAGGGACAATCTTACTGATAATGGTAAGAGGTAATAATTGGTAGAAAGGGCTGGTTATACAGAGTATATAATAGCGCAGGAAGAGTTTACAGCTCAGTGTATTCTGTACACAGTAGTGCCGGCTGGGTGGAACTGGGTGCGCACCACTTTGGTGGAATAAACACTTGGGGGAATTAATAAGATAAAAGGAATATGGGACATGGAAGAAATATGTGATAAGAATGGTAGAAAAACTGTGCAAAGATAATAACTTTAGAGGTAAAAAAAATATGTTATAAAATCCAACGATGATGAAACACAGAGGGATTAATAAACACTAACAGCCACCATGAAGTTCTGTGCCGTTCCTCTGGACTCTAAACTGTCACCCATGATGCCCACATCAGTGTATAGGGCAGAGCAGGCCATGAGCCGCTGCCTGGCAGGGGCCACCTGAAGTTCTGTCACCTCTGACATCACCTGCACACGACCAACTGCCATTTACTTTACCAATGGCTCCAGTTTCTGGCGGAACAGCTAAGTTCCAGCTTCCGCCCCCGTTCCGCTACAATGGAGATCCCAAGGAGAGCCATGTCTTCATTAACCAGTGTCAGATATACTTCTCTCTCCACACCTACTTGTTTCCAGCAGACTAAACCAAGATATCATTTATGGTCTCTCTTATCTGGACAAGCCCTGGCTTGGACAAATCCCATTTGGGAGTGTGGAGGTCCAGACGCTTGTGACTTAGGGAGGTTCCTGGAGCAGTTCTGAGAGGGTTCGAGGTACCAGGCCGCACCTCCTCAGCTGCTTCGTCCCTGTTGAATCTGAGACAAGCCGCTGACGCCGTGAGACAGTATGCTCGATGCTTCCATACACTGGCTGTGAAGCTAGCCTGGAAAGAAGAAACCCTGGTGGTAACCTTCAGGCAGGGCCTGTCTGGTAGAATTAATGATGAACTGGCAGGCAGGTATCTACCATCTTCCCTGAAAGCTCTTAAACTTCTGGCTTCTAGCATTGATCTCCACTTTCACGAACATGCTTAGGAACAAGTCTGAGTATAATCCCATGCCAGAGGACCCTCCAGGCTGGACCCAGCCTTCCAGTATATAAATAACAAAAGACTGATTGTCACTTCCAAACAGAAAACTGGTGTGTACAGGTGCAAGCTAAGAGTAGTCATCTCTATACATATGTGGCGCCCTGCTGTTAACAGGTACCACAGGACCCAAAAGGGTGCATGGATGGACTTCTCCACAAGAGGCCCTCGCTACACACAAACACCTCCACCCTTCTACCTCATACCACCAGAGAGAGCCTGTCAGTGACATATATATTGGAGGGTGGAGTTAGGTAGTCAGATCAGTCTTCTAGATCAGTTAAGAGTATGCTCAGTAAAGTAGCAGCACGCTGGCTGCTGTGCTGAGGCAAGTTGAGGTCTGCAGCACATGCTGAAGCCTGAGTTGAGGGCCCCGAGTGTGGCCGGAGGCAAGAAGAGAAGTGAAATGATAAGGGGGCAGAGGAGCATCATAGGCTCACCCCAGAATACCAGCCGGACACCGGGTCCGCGCCTATGGGGGCATCTACACCCAGTAGGGATCAACGGCATACCAGGAGGACTACAAGTCCCTGGTCGACCTGAAGCTAAACCCATCGACAGGACAGTACCAGTTATCACACCAGTAAAGGTACTGAAGCAAACCCCTGTGTGGTGTCCATCATTCCCCCTGATCCGACCTTGCCACCTCTCATCTGCATCCCCATCCATCCTACACTGGCTGGGGCCTGCTCCACCTATGGGGAGCCATTCCAACCAAGCTGCCCTATCAACTGCCCCAGAAGTCTGCAGCAGCGCCTGTACCGATTACTGGAAACCACAGGTGGCATCTGTTACGCTCGCGCCTGGACTGACTGGCGTGAGCGTGATTAGTGATCCCACTGTACCATGAACCGAGGAGTGCCTGGAGGGGCGTAACTAAGTATCAACCCGATCCGACCAAGGTCGCACGGCGGCTCAGTCGACTCCGTGAACCAAGGAAGAACCGAGCAGAGGGACCAGGTGCTACTCCAGGTCAGACCCCGGTCACAGCTGTTGACCCACACAGAGGAATGCAGAAACAGGCAGTTTAGACTGGCATGTAGACAGGTGGGTACTGGCAAACATGGCTGGTATGCAGACAGGTGGATATTGACAGGCACAGCTGGTATGCAGACAGGTAGGCACTGGCAGGCACAGCTGGCGTGCAGACAGGTGGGCACAGGCAGGCACGGCTGACATGCAGAGAGGCGGGTACTGGCAGGTAGAAACGCAGGCAGGAAAGGGACCTGAACAGACTGGGACACAGGAACGGAGCCGCAGGTGCGGTAGACGAGCGGAGCAGAGCAAAACCCGCAGATGCGGTAGACAAGCTGAGCAGAGCAAAACCCGCAGATGCGGTAGACAAGCTGAGCAGACCAAAACCCGCAGATGCGGTAGACGAGCTGAGCAGAGCAAAACCCGCAGATGTGATAGACGAGCTGAGCAGAGCAAAAGCAGCAGATGCGGTAGACAAGCAGAGCAGAGCAAAACCCGCAGATGTGATAGACAAGCTGAGCAGAGCAAAAGCAGCAGATGCGGTAGACAAACTGAGCAGAGCAAAACCCGCAGATGTGGTAGACAAGCAGAGCAGAGCAAAAGCCGCAGATGCGGTAGACAAGCTGAGCAGAGCAAAACCCGCAGATGCGGTAGACAAGCTGAGCAGAGCAAAAGCCGCAGATGCGGTAGACAAGCTGAGCAGAGCAAAACCCGCAGATGCGGTAGACAAGCTGAGCAGAGCAAAACCTGCAGATGCGATAGACAAGCAGAGCAGAGCAAAACCCGCAGATGCGGTAGACAAGCAGAGCAGAGCAAAACCCGCAGATGCGGTAGACAAGCAGAGCAGAGCAAGACCCGCAGATGCGACAGACAAGCAGAGCAGAGCAAAACCCGCAGATGCGGTAGAACAAGCAGAGCGGAGCAAGACCGCAGGTGCGGTAAACAAGCGAAGCAGTGCGGAACCGCTGGAGCGGTGAACAAGCAGAGCAAAAGGTGAAGGTAGACAGGACAGGGCGCTGTTCACATGGAACAGACTGGAAAATACAGGAAGATGGTTAAAACACAGGAGGTAGATACGGAGGCAGGGAAAGGGGACAAGCAGAACCAGATACACACAAGGTACTTACAATGAAGTAGCTAGTGGACACAAAACTCACAAACAGAAGTACAGAGACAACAAAGTTGGAGTTAGGTGCAAGTTCAGACACTGCAGGCAAAGGGAAGGTATGGACATAGAGAGAAACAAGTAACGGGCTAGGACACTGTTCAGACAGGAACTGAACCGGGAATAAGATACAGGAACGAGCCTGGGAACTCAGCCCCCAGGGTGGCGGAAACAGACTAGAAGTCAGAGATACAGGTAGCGGGCCTGGGTACTCGGTCCCCAGGGTGGCGGAAACAGACTAGAAGTCACAGGTACAGGAAAAGGCCCTGGGTACTCAGCCCCCAGGGCGGCGGACAGACTAGAGTCAGGACAGGACCTGGCACCTCAGTTGAAAAAGACAAACTGAGTGAAAGTGTTGCTCAGGCACCTCCTACTGGGTGGAGGGGGTTTAAGTATCCAGTGACTCACAGCAATAGGCTGGGGACGCATTAGGACTGTGCACACGGTATTTATAAGAAACAAGCAGAAAGCCGCACTGAGGCCCTAAGCAATCAAACAAGAGACATGGACACAGCAAGAACTGAAACAAAGAGTGCAGCATGGACTGACAGGTAAGATTGCGGTCTTGCATGGTGGGAGGTGGTGCACCATGCAAGCACGCCGCCAGGAATGTTACAGTACCCCCCCCCCCTTTACACCCCCTCTTCCTCCAGCCAGCAAGGATTTTCTGCAGAGAATTTGGAGGCCGATCCTTCTCCTCAAGAAGATTTCCTCTTCTGTCCACTAGAGGGAACAAAGTTGGTCTCATCATCTTGGTAACTAGGATGTTTCCTTCCATTGGGCCATCCTCAGCAACAGATGAAGTGGGCGAGGTACCAGGAACAGGACACAGGAAAGTCTCTCTCCACTTATTAATAGTGGGTAGCACCCCAAAGGATTCACGGAACAACTGGAAATCCTCCACCGGGTTGGAGGGGTGCAAAGACTCGAGGGAAACCACCGCCTTGACGTGCACTTTGCCAAGCTTACTGGATGAAGTGGGCGAAGTACCAGGTACAGAATGCAGAAAAGTCTCTTTCCATTTGTTATCATCAGGAAGTACCCCAAAGGATTCACGGGACAACTGGAGGTCCTCCACCAGGTTGGAGGAATGCAGAGACTCGGGGTTAACCACCGCTTTGGCGTACACTTTGCCAAGCTTATTGGATGAAGTGGGCGAAGTACCAGGTACAGGGTGCAGAAAAGTCTCTCTCCATTTGTTATCAAGTAGCACCCAGGGGGATACAGGAGACAACTGAAAGTCCTCCACCTGGTTGGAGGGGTGCAGAGATTCGGGGGTAACCACCGCCTTGACGTACACTTTGCCAAGCTTACTGAATGAAGTGGGGGAAGGACCAGGTACAGGGTGCAGAAAAGTCTCTCTCCATTTGTTATCAAATAGCACCCCGGAGGATTCAGGAGGCAACTGGAGGTCCTCCGCCTGGTTGGAGGGGTGCAGAGACTTGGAGGTAGCCACCGCGTTGATGGACTTATTGCCGATTTGTTATAGATGGAGGATCTTTGATTAGGGACCAACTTCAGTCTGGTTTCTGAGATGACACGTCTGCGAGGCGGGGCGGTGCCTAAAGCCAGATCATTGGTACAATCGTCGAGACTGTGTGGGGACAATGGCTCTGCTTCCCTTCCTTCGGAGACTTCAGCGCACAGCAAGTCAGCGACTAGCAGATCTGGTGAAAAAGAAGACGAAACTGCTGACTGTCCTGAAGATATGGGGACTGGACACCTCTTGCACCTCAGCAGTCCCCCAGGAAACACCATACAGGATCTCCAGACCTGAGCGGGCACTAGATCTCTCGGCTCTGGACGACCAGTGGGTAAACCAGACAGCACCTGGAATGTGAACTTCTTCATGTGTAATGCTCCAATCTGGAGCTTCATTTGTACAGACATATTTTGACTGTTTCTGAGTAGGGCTTGTCCTTCTGCTGACAATGCCCAAACCGGCTTCTGGAGTTGTCAGACGGGAATCAGACACCGACTCTTCAAGGCTTTAAGCCCGAAACTTCCGGTTAATCCGAGGCCTTCACTTGCCATGCATACAGTCATGGTCATCTGTGGAGAGGAAACACTAACACCAAGGGCAGCCTCTCCTACAGGCCTAATGTCTTGGGATTCTCCAACCTTCACTGGACAAAGACCATCAGGGGGTCCCAAACAACCGCAGTGGGGCCGCAATCCGATTTTATGACTGAGTTCTGGCCTCTGCTTTGCCTGACGAACATAGTCATCCTTCATGGATTCTGTGCGGAAAGCTGCCTCTACAGGCTGGGGAACAGGAGGTCTTTGGGAGGACAGGACCTGGCGTGACGGTTTACCTCTACACCTTGCACGTCTGGACTGCCTCTTGAGGTTGGGAAGGAAAGTATTCTGTGGAGCATTGTCATCCTGTGTGGATTCTGTGTGGGCAGCAGTCTCTTCAGGCTGGAGAACTGTTAGGCTACCTACACACATTACCCATGGGGGCTGCTCCTGGATACTGGGAAGGGAAGCTTTAGCAGCAGCCTCAGGGTTAGGGTCATCGAAGACCATTAGAAAGGCCACCAGGAAGGCCTGCAGGTCAGAGACGATAGGATCCCATGCTTCCCATAGGGGGGTGATCCATTTCAAGGCATCACCCACTAGGTAGGACATCATGAATGCTACTTTAACCCAATCAATAGAAAAATAGTGAGCATAGAATTTGAAATGCAGCATGCATTGCTCCACAAATGCACGGCTTCGTTTTGGATCCCCATAGTACCGTGGTGGATCCGCAGGAACGAGTGCTGATAGATCCATTTGGGCTGGTGCGTAAATCGCCTGGGCCACAGCTTGAGAAAAAAAAAATTCTTGGTGCACATATTCGCCAGACAAGAATTCAAAATGTCTCTGAGAGCGAAAGGCCGTGGGGCTCAACGGGATCCATGGCCTGAGCAAACTGTTACGCTCGCGCCCGGACTGACTGGCGTGAGCGTGATTAGTGATCCCACTGTACCATGAACCGAGGAGTGCCTGGAGGGGCGTAACTAAGTATCAACCCGATCCGACCAAGGTCGCACGGCAGCTCAGTCGACTCCATGAACCAAGGAGGAACCGAGCAGAGGGACCAGGTGCTACTCCAGGTCAGACCCCGGTCACAGCTGTTGACCCACACCGGGGAATGCAGAAACAGGCAGGTTAGACTGGCATGTAGACAGGTGGGTACTGGCAAATATGGCTGGTATGCAGACAGGTGGATATTGACAGGCACAGCTGGTATGCAGACAGGTGGGCACTGGCAGGCACAGCTGGAGTGCAGACAGGTGGGCACAGGCAGGCACGGCTGACATGCAGAGAGGCGGGTACTGGCAGGTAGAAACGCAGGCAGGATAGGGACCTGTACAGACTGGAACACAGGAACGGAGTCGCAGGTGCGGTAGACGAGCAGAGCAGAGCAAAACCCGCAGATGCGGTAGACAAGCTGAGCAGAGCAAATTCTGCAGAAGCGGTAGACAAGCTGAGCAGAGCAAAAACCGCAGATGCGGTAGACAAGCAGAGCAAAACCCGCAGATGCGGTAGACAAGCTGAGCAGAGCAAAAGCCGCAGATGCGGTAGACAAGCAGAGCAGAGCAAAACCCACAGACGCAGTAGACAAGCAGAGCAGAGCAAAACCCGCAGATGCGGTAGACAAGCAGAGCATAGCAAAACCCGCAGATGCGGTAGACAAGCAGAGCAGAGCAAAACCCGCAGATGCGGTAGACAAGCTGAGCAGAGCAAAACCCGCAGATGCGGTAGACAAGCTGAGCAGAGCAAAAACCGCAGATGTGGTAGACAAGCTGAGCAGAGCAAAAGCCGCAGATGCGGTAGACAAGCAGAGCAGAGCAAAACCCGAAGATGCGGTAGACAAGCAGAGCAGAGCAAAACCCGCAGATGCGGTAGACAAGCAGAGCAGAGCAAAACCCGCAGATGCAATAGACAAGCAGAGCAGAGCAAAACCCGCAGATGCGGCAGACAAGCAGAGCAGAGCAAAACGTGCAGATGCGGTAGAACAAGCAGAGCGGAGCAAGACCGCAGGTGCGCAAACAAGCGAAGCAGAGTGGAACCGCTGGAGCGGTGAACAAGCAGAGCAGAAGGTGATGGCAGACAGGACAGGGCGCTGTTCACATGGAACAGACTGGAAAATACAGGAAGATGGTTAAAACACAGGAGGTAAATATGAAGGCAGGGAAAGGGGACAAGCAGAACCAGATACACACAAGGTACTTACAATGAAGTAGCGAGTGGACACAAATCTCACAAACAGAAGTACAGAGACAACTAGTTGGAGTTAGGTGCAAGTTCAGACACTGCAGGCAAAGGGAAGGTGCGGACATAGAGAGAAAAAAGTAACGGGCTAGGACACTGTTCAGACACGAACTGAACCGGGAATAAGATACAGGAACGAGCCTGGGAACTCAGCCCCCAGGGTGGCAGAAACAGACTAGAAGTCAGAGATACAGGTAGCGGGACTTGGTACTCGGTCCCCAGGGTGGCGGAAACAGACTAGAAGTCACAGGTACAGGAAAAGGCCCTGGGTACTCAGCCCCCCGGGTGGCGGACAGACTAGAGTCAGGACAGGACCTGGAACCTCAGTTGAAAAAGACAAACTGAGTGAAAGTGTTGCTCAGGCACCTCCTACTGGGTGGAGGGGGTTTAAGTATCCAGTGACTCACAGCAATAGGCTGGGGACGCATTAGGACTGTGCACATGGTAGCTATAAGAAACAAGCAGAAAGCTGCGCCGACGCCCTAAGAAATCAGACAAGAGACATGGACACAGCAAGAACTGAAACAAAGAGTGCAGCATGGACTGACAGGTAAGATTGCGGTCTTGCATGGTGGGAGGTGGTGCACCCAGCAAGCACGCCGCCAGGAATGTTACAGCGTCACGATCAAACTACAACTCCCTTGTAAATAATCCCCTTTTTGTTGACATCCCTATCTCATTCCCCAGTATCTAAAGGCCCGGCTGCCAAGTACCCCATTGCCCTGGGGGTGCGTCATCTCTGGCGTCACGAACAGGATTTCGTGCCCGTTGCCACCGGGTACTGTGTGCTGTAATTGAACTGTGTTTAAACTGTGGTGAACATCGCTGCCATTACCACGCCGCCGTGCGGGAAGAAGAGGGGCGTAACCGCGGGAACCAGAGAGGTGTGACTACTGGAAGCGCGCGAAACCCAGGCCCCGCCTCGCACCTCGACGTCGAACCAGGAAGCGTCAGGTCCTGGAAAGAGACCGTCGTCAAGTGCACGCTCTGACGTCAGCCGCGAGAGAGACGCAAGGTCCTGGAAGAAGACCGTCGCCTGCGGAGCTGCGGCCTACCTGATCAAAGTAAGGTAGGCTATGGTTCACTAGGGGGGCGAAACCATGGCCGACGACCAGCAAAATTCCGGGGCACCAATTAACGCTCCCGATGCGCAACTCGCGCCCGGCGCTGAACAGGCTGAAGCAGCCGCCCCACCAGCAGGGGTCACGATTCCAGTCATACCCATGGCCCTGCCGTACATCCATGGAGCAAAATGGCTTCCCCAGTACAATGGTAAACCAGACACCCTGTCTGGATTCAAAAGGAAAATATGCGGTGTGTTGGATATGTACTCTATGACTGGCAAACAGAGAGCCGCTGTTGTGCTGGGACAATTGACTGGTGCTGCAGAGCGGGAAGTTGAAACTTGGCCAGCCGCAGACCAGGAGTCAGTATCCATCATATTCAAGAAACTCCAAGCTGTCTTTGAGAACCGCACTGAGACAGATCTCCGGATGAGGTTCTACCATTGTACCCAGAAACCTGAGGACAGTGTCCGGGACTACGCCTGGTGCTTACAGGAAGCCCTGCGGGCCCTGAAACAGGTTAGTCCAGCCAGCATACATGATGAGAGTAAAATGCTGACAGAACAATTCATCCGGGGGTTAAGGTCCCAGGAGGAGAGCAGAACTGTACGGTGGTGGGCCTTAGATCATCCAGATGCCACCTTTGACACCCTGAAGGACATGGCTATAAAGGGTCTGCAGCCCCTGGAAACATCAAATACTGCTATCCAACGTTACCAGGGTGGGGCCACCCCAGTGCCCGCAGCTCCCACTACTCCTTCGCTAGCAGCTGAAGCAAAAGTGCAAACAGCGCCGCCTAGTAGGCTGGACAGTCTGCGCTCTGAAGTGCGTCAGCTAAGCAAAATTCTGACCACTGTCCTGAGCGCCCTGCAGCTACAGACAGAGCCCGAGAAGGATGGAAGGATCCTACTCGCCAACAGTCCTGAGGATGTCCCCTGGATGAGGGGAAGAAGGAGGACAACGCCACCCTGTGGGAGGACCAGCGACCAATGTCGCCCCCCAAGAGAATTCGTCTGCTACCGTTGTCGCAAGGCAGGCCACACTGCACAGACCTGTCCTTTAAACGAGCAAACCTTGGGGCCGAGGGCCGACACCCAGGAGTAAACCAACCAGGCCCATCAAGCTGGTACAACTGGTTCGTGGGAGGAAGACCTTTCCTGTCCATTGTGCTGGACGGCATCGCAACACCTGCCCTACTGGACACCGGATCACAAGTAACCATCATACCTGATGTCCTCTACAAACGGGTCTGGTCCATAGATGAACTCCAGCCGCCAAACCCGAACCTCTCTGTGTATGCCTCCAAAGGCCTTCCTCTTAGCTTAGTCAGGGTTAAGGACGTGACAGTGAAGGTGGGAAGAGCGGAACTAAAGGACCAAGGACTGATTGTAGTGGAGTCTAACCCTGGTGATACAGACTTGTATATGATACTTGGCACAAATGTTGTTGGTAACTGTTTGGGAGAAGTGTTGTTCTTGCTCCAACAGATGGCTGACACTGCCAAACCAGGGCAGAGGAGGGTGCTCCAGAAAGAAATTCGAGCCCTCATGTACCAGCAACAGGTAAAATTATCAGGTGGTGAAATTGGTAATGTACGGGCGACAGACCCGATACCCATTGTGATTCCCGCTAAGTGAAATGCTGATTTGGTGTAGGGCAGCAATAGGTCTCAGGGGACAGAACTACCAGGCAGTAGTAGAGCCCATTAGCTCAGAGCACAGACCTACACTCTTAACTGCCAGAGGGGTAGTTGATGTACGCAATGGAAGGGTACCCGTATGTCTCCTAAATTATGGGGAGGAAGAAGTTAAATTGCCACAATACGCCACTGTTGCCAGATTGTATATTGTGGATAATAACGCCATACACACAGTAGAATCCTTGACCCCACCAGATGCAGTGGAGGACAACGACTCAGAAGCTCAGCTGGAGGATTGGTGTCAACAGCTCCATGTCGGGACTGACGCCACTCCTGTCCATCAAAAACATGGTGTATACAGAGTGGTCCAGGAATACGAACAGGTGTTCAGTAAACACACACTTGATTTTGGAAGGGTTAAAGTGGTACAACACCACATACCCACCGGTAACCATCCACCCATCAAGGAGCGTTACAGACCCATACCACCAGCACATTACCAGAAAGCGAAGGAAATGTTGCATGACATGAAGAGGGCAGGGGTAGTAAGGGATAGCAGTAGCCCCTGGGCAGCTCCCCTGGTCCTGGTCAGGAAAAAGGATGGTAGCATGAGAATGTGTGTAGATTATAGACAGATTAATCGCATAACACATAAAGATGCATACCCTTTGCCCCGTATAGAGGAATCCCTGGCTGCACTAAAGTCTGCAAATTACTTCTCTACACTGGATGTTACTAGTGGGTACTGGCAAGTTTCTGTTGCTGAGGAAGACCGGGAGAAGACAGCCTTCACTACCCCGATGGGACTCTGCGAGTTCAACAGTATGCCGTTTGGACTCTGCAATGCCCCCGGAACGTTCCAGAGGTTGATGGAGTGCTGTTTAGGACACCGTAACTTTGAGACAGTACCGCTATACCTGGATGACGTTATCGTGTACTCCAGGACGTATGAGGACGATTTGAAGCACCTGGCGGAGTATTTGAAGCATTGTCCCGGTATGGGATGAAACTGAAGCCTTCCAAGTGCCACCTGCTCAAACGGAAGGTTCAGTACCTGGGACACAAAGTCAGCCCAGAGGGAGTAGCACCAGACCCGGAGAAGGTCACAGTCATCCTGAAGTGGCCAGAGCCTAAGAACATCAAGGAGGTACGTCAATTCCTGGGACTGGTCGGGTACTACCGGAGATTCATAAAGGACTACACCAAAAACCCAGCACCTTTACAAGATCTCCTGGTAGGACAGTTCAAGAGAGGCAAAAGTCCCCCATTCCAGTGGGGTAAGGAACAGGCTGAATCATTTGCAGTGATGAAGGAGATCCTAACTGGTGAAGAAATCCTGGCTTACCCTGACTACAGCCAACCTTTCCTGCTGTACACCGACGCCAGCAACAAGGGACTGGGAGCTGTGTTATCCCAGAAGCAGAATGGCAAAGAAAAGGTGATTGCCTATGCCAACAGGAAGCTTCGCCCTAACGAGAGGAACCCGGAAAATTACAGCTCTTTCAAGCTGGAGTTCCTGGCCTTGGTCTGAGCCATCACTGAACGATTTAAGCATTACCTAGCCTCAACTAAATTCACAGCTTTTACTGACGATAATCCCTTGACACACCTGGAGACAGCCAGGTTGGGAGCCATGGAGCAGCATTGGGTGGCCAGACTGTCAAATTATCAGTTGACGATTAAGCACCCGGCAGGTCACAAGAACACCAACACTGATGCCCTGTCAAGAATGCCCCACCAGTCGGACACCGAGGATGAAGTGGATGACCTGGAAGAGATTGAACTACCTGCCTTCCAAAGAAATGGGATGGTCCACGAGCAGTGCACCTCCGGAAGATGTCGTGGTAAGACATTAAACCTGTGGCGCCCCTGAGGGTTCAGTCGCCACAGGGATACTGCACCTCATGGAACGAGGTGTGGTATCTCCTCTCCGAGGTAAGGATGGAGCACCACACAGGACCCCACTACACATCCAATACTACACACTCCCATTCTGAAGGGGGTTCAGAGCACAATGTGCTGCCCCGGTCCTGAATGGAGGAGTAAGGGGGGAACCAAAAGTAAGGGGAACCTTGTAGTGAGTTGGGTGGAGGAAGCACTTTACGGTTACACTAATACATCCATATAAATATGGATGCCATCTTTAATACCGGGTCTTTGGTCGCAGTTCCCTGGAGGTGTCAGTCAGTACAAGCTGCAGCTGCCTCAGGAGGCTGCGATTCCCGGTCTCAAGCCTTGAGATTGGGGACTGGAGCAGAGTTGAGTTACAGCCGGCTCTGTCCTATGTCTTAGTCCACACCAGAAGGCCTAGGAGGGGAGCAGAGGAGAAGAGCTCCACAGGTGAAAGGATCTTAGGGGATGTGGACGGAGCGGAGTCGCCACCTGCTACCCTTATTCTGGCCCCGCCAGAGAGACTCCTGCCGCAAGAGGGGGTACCAGTCCCCGATATTTGACTTTGTACTCCATGTCTCTGTCAGAAAAGTCCGGAGGCTGAAGTGGATCCCAGGGGGAATATGGACGGAGCGGAGTCGCCACCTGTATCCCTTAATCTGCGTCTATCCAGAGGGACCCCGGCCTTACGCCATGTTTACACCCCAGTCACCAATAAGGGACCTAGGCGGTCCAGGGGCTACAAGCCACCTTTAACGGACATTGCGATACCCATACGGGACTTAGTGGGGACACGAGGTGGTTCTAGTACAGCAAGTGAGAGGAACACACTGGTGCAGGGGTCTTGTCTGGTGTACCCGAGCTACCCGGAGTGTGCTGAACCCCATCCTGATGGCCGCAGCGCGCCATGAGGAACAAAGAGAAGCTTTGTGGCTGAAAATACGTCTACCATGAGTAAAACCTGGATGACTTCATACACCGCCTCTTCTCTCTCATTTCAGCGTGGCACCGCACCCACCATCCCTCTGCACTGTATTTCTTCACTCTGCCCTAAGGCCTAGCTCCACCTTCAGGGAGCTACACCATCCCGGCTGCTAGAACACCGGCCTCATAGGACTGTCGCAGCGCTGGTGGCCTTCACCAGAAACCACAGGTGGCGTAGTCGACAATAACCACTCATCCAGAAGCCCATATTTTTAATGTGTGAGCCCTGGGCACGGACCGGGCCAAGGCCACGACTGCATCCCTTCCCCAAAACCACCGCCCCGCCATCCAAGTGCACCTTTTCAGGGAGGGCTAATGCTACCTGAGTAGTGGGTCACACAAACCCTTTACCTCATCACAGCTGGAAGGAGACCCAGGACAGTGACCCCGTTGTCAGCCTCATCAAAGGACTGATAACCCAAGAAGGTTCTCACCTGGAGAAGGATGCTCCTCCACAAGCTAAGCAACTGTGGAATGAGAGAAGCCGGCTGTTCTTCTACAGAGAGAAGCTGTGCAGAAGGTATGTCAACCCCAGAACCCATGAAATGGTGTGGCAGATTGTAGTACCCAGGACAGACATCCAGATGGTGTTAGAGGTCTACCACGATCAAGCAGGTCACTTTGGCTGGAAGAAACTGGAAACCCTGCTGAAAGACCGGTTTTATTGGGTTGGAATGCGGAGCTCCATAGAAAGGTGGTGCTGGAATTGTGGGCCCTGTAGCCTCAGAAGGAAGGACTACGGCAGCCAGAAAGCACCCCTGCAGCCCATCAAAACAACTCGACCTTTGGAGATTGTCGCTCTGGATCACGTCAAGTTGTCACCCAGCAGGTCAGGCTATTCCTATGCCCTGACCATGGTGGATCACTATTCCTGGTTCCTGGTGGTAGCCCCTGTCAAAGATCTGATAGCAGAAACTGCAGCAAGAACATTCCAAGCATACTTCTGCAGGCCCCATGGATACCCGGACAAGGTGCTGACGGATCAAGGCCCTGCCTTTGAAGCTGAGCTGTTTAAAGTATTCTGTCATCTGTATGGGTGCAAGAAGATCCGGACTACACCGTATCACCCTCAAACCAACGGTTTGTGCTAGAAAATGAACAATATCGTCATAGACCTGCTGAAAACCTTATCCTTGGAAGAAAGGAACCAGTGGCCAGACAAACTACCTGACCTGGTAGATCTATACAATCACATACCTGTGAGTTCTACTAATTGTACCCCAGCGTACCTCATGAGAGCAAGACCCGGAAAGTTGCCCATGGACCTGGACCTCGGAGTGGTAGAACCTGATGCAGATATGTCCACTGAAGACTGGGACACAACTCGACAAGAGCAGTACAGGAGAGTACAGGCCTGTGTCAAAGACAGTCTAAACAGAGTAAGGGAAAAGCAAGAAGGCTAGTATAATAAGCATGCAGCAGCAGAACCCTTGGCACCTGGATAAATCGTGCTCAAGCGGAAATGAAGAGGTCACAAGCTCGATGACCAGTGGGAAAGAGAACCCTACACTGTGTTAAATTCTAGATTTGACAACAGCAGAACCTGCCTGATCAGTAAAGACGGAGGTAAGACAACTGCAACAGTCTCAAGAGACCACTTGAAATTATGCCCAGGTCTATTGAAGCCACAGGAGAAGGAAGTACCTCTTATTGTACTGGAAGAACCCAAAGAAGATGCACTTCATACAGTTCTTGGAGATTTCCCTGCGGACTGGCCTCAACTTGATGGAGCAGTTATCATACCAGTGATGCACTTCTATCAGCAACCAGAAGAACCTCCACAGCAAGTAGAACCTGTAAGCGCCCAGGAAGAGCCTGCTCAGGAACAAGAAGAATCCCCAGAGAAGGATCACCAGTTTAAGCAGAGCCAGAAGGCCCAGTAAACAGTGTACTTGCCAGTCCCATAGAGAGATTGAGGCAGTTCTATAATTTGCCCACACGTAGATCTGATAGGTTAGCGGATAGTGCACGCACAGACACTAATAACACCCCAGTGCTACGTAGGTCTACACGCAGCACACAAGGCCAAATCCCTGCCAGGTATAGGGAATAAGTTAAAAATAGCTGCAGTGTAAATAGTTACCCAGTTTGGTATTGCCTGCTGTTATTATTTATGTGAACTGAAAATATATATGTGCGTTTAGTTACCCGTAAGGGTATAAAGACTTGTAGGCTGAGGACTGTGAGCAGTCAAAAACTTTATTTATAAATAGTTGCACTCCTTAAAGTGCCCCCTTTATTGATTTTATTTATGCAACACATGACCTCAGAACAAAAACCCGTTTGGCGTGGCCGAAGACGTGGTCCAACACCTGGATCACCTATGCCCTGCAGCCAAGCCGAGGGCCTACGTTGAGGGTTTTCGGACGGGTCCCTCATACTGCTCCATTTGCACCTTCACCAGTGAGATGGACACCTGTAATGGATCTCACTGAGACTTTAAGAAGGGTGTATTATATGCTTTAAGGAAATGTTATTATTGTTATTATAATTGTTGTTGTTGTAAAGTTTTACAAAATGCTTCAGTCCAGGAGTACTGAATTGCACTAGGGGGGAATGTGGCGCCCTGCTGTTCACAGGTACCACAGGACCCAAAAGGGTGCATGGATGGACTTCTCCACAAGAGACCCTCGCTACACACAAACACCTCCACCCTTCCACCTCATACCACCAGAGGGAGCCTGTCAGGGACATATATATTGGATGGTGGAGTTAGGTAGTCAGATCAGTCTGCTAGATCAGTTAAGAGTGTGCTCAGTGAAGCAGCAGCACGCTGGCTGCTGTGCTGAGGCAAGTTGAGGCCTGCAGCACATGCTGAAGCCTGAGTTGAGGGCCCCGAGTGTGGCTGGAGGCAAGGAGAGAAGGAGAGAAGTGATAAGGGGGAAGAGGAGCATCATAGGCTCACCCCAGAATACCAGCTGGACACCAGGTCCGCGCCTACGGGGGCATCTACACCCAGTAGGGATTACCGGCATACCAGGAGGACTACAAGTCCCCGGTCGACCTGAAGCTAAACCCATTGACAGGACTAGGAACCACAAAGGCCCCAGCATCCAGGGAGAGTGGTTGCCAAGAGGAAAGTCCTTCTACAAAGTCAGCAGGTGAGAGAGAGAGAGAAACAGCATAGAAGCCAGGCCTAGCTCCAGGCAGGTCAGAAGCTTAGAAAGAGGAAGCAACGGACCAGGAGGCCTTATACCCGCTCACTGGGGAGAGTCCAGAAGTGCACCCTTACCACCGAGTACCCTGGACCGTACCAGTTATCCACACTAGTAAAGGTACTGAAGGGAACCCTTTGTGCGTGTCCGTCATTCCCCCTGATCCGACCTGGCCACCTCTCACCTGCATCCCCATCCATCCTACACTGCCCTGGGGTTGGCTCCACCTGTGGGGAGCCGTTCCAACCAAGCTGCCCTATCAACTGCCCCAGAGGTCTGCAGCAGCGCCGGTACCGATTACCGGAAACCACAGGTGGCGTCACGATCAAACTACAACTCCCTTGTAAATAATCCTCTTTTTGTTGACCGCCCTGGGCCACGGACCGGGTCGCAGCCACTGTGTCATACATATATCTCATTCCCCAGTATCTAAAGGCCCGGCTGCCGAGCACCCCATTGCCCTGGGGGCACGTCAAATAAACAAATAAAGTTGAATTCTGTAGTGCTATAGCATGTACACATGAAACATTAGAAATTTAAATTGAATTACTCTAGATAATAAGAAAAAATGGAGATGCTTTGCGCATAATTTTGCCAATTCATGCATGCCCAGAAGCCAACAACAAGGCGATCTTATTTTGCTGGGAACAGCCTTCCAGTATCTCTTGCTGCCGCAAGTTACACCTCCTGCTGTTGAGCCAATGCTAGTAGAGCAGTTCATATTTTCTGTAAAGGAGAGTTAGCGAAGGTATAAGTAAGAACCAATGCATGTATTCTGGAGGCAAAGGGCATTAAGTTCACCTGTGCCCAGTGAAACTGGGAAACTGCAACACCTAGGGTAGGTCGGAAAGAGATGACCCTAGGTGAAAAAGATTGCTCTCATAAACTAGTGACCGAAGTCACAGTGGCCTGGGGTGAGAAGTCTCTCTACACTACAGCCCATATTGATTCCAGTTCGGCTGCCAACTTCATCCTGTCAGGACATGGCTTTTGAGCTTCAACTTCCGACACAACGACTTGATCAACCCATGGCTAGTGCTTCCATACATGAACAACTCTTGGCTGAGCCTATCCAATTCATGAGATAGCTCGTCAGGTTCCAGATTGGAGCCCTGCATTCTGAAAAGATTTTGTTCTGCGTGCTGTCAAAATCTGTGAACTCTGTCCTGCTGGGTCTGCCATGGTTGCGTTCACACGTGCCAGCTGTCGATTGGTCCTCCGGTTAAGTGCTTCAGTGGGGACTGTCGTGCGCTACCGCTTGCCTCGCCAAGGTCTTGACCTAGTCTCTGCCTTCCGTGCCTACGAACTGTTCTTCTCTGCCCACCTATTGTCAAGCCTTTGGAGGCTTGACATTGAAGGCAGAGGTCTTGCCACCTCATAGACCTTACGATTTCCCCATAGACCTTCAGTCTGGCACCTCTCCTCCCCGAGGCTGGGTATACCCTCTATCACTACCAGAGACTCAGACCATATCAGAATATATCCAAGAGAAACTTGCCAAGAGATTTATTCGTAAGTCCTCTTCTCCTGCTGCTGCCAGCTTCTTCTTCGTGACAAAGAAGGATGGTTACCCACATTGACTATCAGGGCCTTAACAAAATCACCATCAAAAACAATTATCCTCTGCCCTTGATTTCAGAACTTTTTGACAGAATCCGTGGGGCTAAGATTTTCATCTAATTGGATCTAATAGTGTATTATAACTTGATCCAGATATGCAAAGGCAACGAGTAGATGACATCTTCAGGGACCTTCTTTATATTAAAATGGTTGTATATTTGGACGACATCCTGATATTCTCTCATTATCTACTGTATCCACCCATAGAAGACACGTATGTCAGGTTCTGCAGCGTCTATGGGAGAACAATTAATGAGTCTGTCGTGTCTTCTTTCCAGCACTTAGAAGAGGCCTTTACGAGAACTCCGGTGCTGCATCACCCTGACCCTAACAAACAGTTTCTACTAGAAGTGGATGCCTCCTTTATCGATGCTGGGGAAGTTCCTCTGCAAAGAACTTCTTCTGGGAATCTGTCTCCTGTGGATTCTTTTCTAAACTGTTCTCACCGACTGAGCGTAATTACTCTATTAGGGATTGCGAACTACTGGCCATTAAGATGGTGCTAGAAGGATGGTGTCATCTACTGGAAGGCACCAGCTCTCCAGTTATTATATACACTGATCATAAGAACTTAACCTTTCTGCAGTCAACCCAACGGCTAAATCCTCATCAAGCCAGGTGGGCACTCTTCGTCTCTTGTTTTGATTTTGAGCTACACTTCCATCCAGTGGACAAGAATGTTAAAGCAGATGCTCTGTCTTGATATTTTGAAGTGACTATTTTCGTGGAAGAGGCTCAGTATATCATAGATCCGGCCAGGATTGTTGAAGCAGCCCTTGTCCTCCTAAAAGACATTCATCTGGGGAAAACCTTTGTTCCTAGTGCTAAAAGAAGGAAAATACTGTCATGGGGACAAGAATCCAAGCTAGCCTGCCATGTGGGAGTACTCACATCCACTGAGCTAATTGCACACCGCTTTTGGTGGCCATCGCTGTCCAAGGATGTTCAGGACTTTGTGACCACTTGTCCGCAGTGCCCAAGAAACAAGTCTCCCAGGAACAAGCCTGCTGGTCTCCATCAGCCTCTGCCAGTTCTTTCCGCCCCCTGGCAACATATCACTATGGATTTCATCATGAACCTGCCCCTCTCTGAGGGTTACAACATCATCTGGGTCATGGTGGAACAGTTCTCTAAGATGGGTCACTTTATCCCCTTGGTCGGCCTACCTTGGACTCCCAAGCTTGCCACATAGTTCTTCCAGCATGAGTTTCATCCTCATGCTTTCCCTCTCCACATTGTCTCTGACCGCAGAGTCCAGTTTACATCTAAATTTTGGAGAGATCTTTGCAAGCTGCTAAATGTCCAGCTGGATTTCTCCACCGCGTGCCATCCACAGAGCAATGGACAAGTGAAACCAGTTAATAACACTCTTGAAAACTACAGTATGCTTGCCCCTTTAATTCTGCTCACCAGGATGACTGGATACAACGTCTTTTATGGGCAGAGTTCTCCTACAGCAACCACATTGGACTCACAATAAAACGTTCAAAAACGAAAGTGAAACTGTTTTCCTGTGAAATATGTTAAGGAACATCCTTTCCAGGGTAAAGACTTGTGTATACGGTAAAATAAATAACCAAAAACAAAAATACTCCTCCACACCTTGGGCTATGTTCACAAGTAGCATTTTTTATGCGTTTTTTCACTTTTGTATTGCTTTCAACCATGACAAATGCATTCACCAGGAAATGTCATTTTAACATTTTACAACCTTATCTGGCCATGTGCTGTGTGACACATGCATACAGTGCTGAAAAGACATGGGAACAGCATGGGGAAGACCCCTGGAAGCATCTCTGACACCCAGGTCAATTCCTAAAAGTGTGCCCATTGGAAGTGATCCTTGCTGCATCAGAAGATGCAGACTTGCAATTATCCCCGTGCAAGTCCTTGTCCCAGGGCAGTGTTCAATTGTACCTCCCCCATTCCTTGCAGTGCAGGCGCAAATATGCAACCAACCACCCACCCACTTGCAGGCTGCAATACTATACTGCTAGCTTGGACTTGAAATGGGGCCTTTTAGTTTGGAGAAGGCCGAAGCTGGCCACTACCTCATGGCTGCGTCGGCGGCGAGGTTTCCATACTCAGTCCCCAGCCGCCACTATTTGTCCTGGGAACCTTCCCCACACTTTTCTTAGCTTGGCCTGCTTTAGGGCAGCATTGGACGAGCCCACCAGACAACCAGAGACTCCTCCGGTGGGCCTTGGCTTCTCCATCAGGGGAGTTGAGAGTGCCAAGGTGAGTTGCATGATGATGATGATAGAAGTTAGCATCTGCTTTGTTTTCTTGGAATGTAAGCGTAAGTGTGCAGCCTGCCACCCACCCCCAGGCTGCAATACCATACTGCTAGCTTGCACTTGAAATTGGGCCTTGTAGTTTGGAGGAGGCCGTAGCTGGCCACTACCTCATGGCTGCTTCGGCAGCGAGGTTTCCATACTCAGTCCCCAGTCGCCACTATTTGTCCCGGTAACCTTCCCCACACTTTTCTTAGCCTGGCCTGCTTTAGGGCAGCATTGGACGAGCCCACCAGACAACCAGACTCCTCCGGTGGGCCCTGGCTTCTCCATCAGGGGAGTTGAGAGTGCCAAGGTGAGGAGCATGATAATGATAGAAGTTAGCATCTGCTTTGTTTTCTTGGAATGTAAGCGTAAGTGTGCAGCCTGTCACCCACCCACCCCCAGGCTGCAATACCATACTGCTAGCTTGCTTGCACTTGAAATGAGGCCTTTTAGGCTTGTGGAGGCAGATGCCGGCATTGGCGGCCTGGTATCCATACTTAGTCCCCAGCCGCCCGGCGGCCGGGTGTCCACACTCGGTCCCCAGCCGCCCCTATTTGTCCCGGTGCACCTTATACATAAGCACGCATACCAAAACATTACCTGTGCCCTCCCCAGTGCATTTAGTGGGAAGGACAGCCTAACCACAAACACGTGGACAAGTGAATGTGGCCAGGGATGGTCCATCTCACTGACGCCTTCACACTGGGTTAATATTGTGGAAGCCGGGACACAGTTGAACACTGGGATGCAACATGTCCTCTAGACATAGAGGATTGCGGGTCCTGGGTAAATCAGGCTTCAACACAAAGTTCAGAAGGTAGACTGCAGCAGTGGTCGGCCTTCTACACAACGAGTAAATGATTCATGATCATGAGGCCATCCATCTCCTTAGCTTTCTGTTCCTTGGAATGGAAGCGCATGTATGTAGTAGCGGCTAGGCCTGAGGTGGTCAGCGTTTTGGCGCATATCCTACCTCCTCCGAGGATTGCTGGATGTTTTCCTGCTACTATCCCAGTTCTATGACTCCCATTAAAACAAAGCTTCAGGTGATGAATGATGGATGAGGTGGTGGCAAAGGAGAAAGAGCAGGAGGAACAGGGACCATTCACATCAATATCAGGCCAGTCAACCATACATGAAAACCGATTCACCGACCATTTAATGTATGGTCTGCAATCCCTATGAAGACATCAAAACCGACAAAAAAAACATTTTGAGAGAGAGGAGTTTACAGACAATGAATGAGGGGAAAGTAAACCTCTTATGACAAATGATCACCTCAATCTACCTGTTGATAGTCCCAAAATGACACAAAAGGGATTTATATCATAAAATATAAACTTTATTGAAACATATACATTAATATATTATTACACAATTCCATAGTATGAATAAAGAGAAAAAAGAGAATAAAAAAGGGGGAAGGGAGGGGAAGGGGGGAGGACAGCAAAAGAAAGCAGGAGGAGATGATAAACGTCCTGCAAAGGGACTACCATCCCCAGATCAGCATATTAAATATAATAGATGTAAGTCTGTGCTGCCAGCTAGGTAGTACAAGATTATAGTCAAGTAAAAATCCTAGTCCAGATTCGGTCAGGTGATTTAAAGTCAGAGAAATTCGCATTAGTGGGACCCTATGGTAGAGAAAGATATGGCAAATAACGATTCCCCCTGTATAGGATGTCAGGTGTTGAAGGGGTTAAATGCAGGACACTAAGTACTGCTTTCTATTGTTATGTTCTAACAACACCCACATCAACGGAGCAGGGAGAGTGGCATCAAAAGGTTAACATTACCTTGGGTCATGTTGGCAGAGTCTGGGGCAGCTTAGAGCGAGATGCTGGGGATGTGCAGTAGCCTCGACGCACGTTTTGCCCGGAAATGGTTTAGTCAGGAAGCATATCCTACCTCCTCTGATGATTGCTGGGTGTTTTCCTGCTACTATCCCAGTTCTATGACTCCCATTAAAACAAAGCTTCAGGTGATGAATGATGGATGAGGTGGTGGCAAAGGAGAAAGAGCAGGAGGAACAGGCACCATTCACATCAATATCAGGCCAGTCAACCATACATGTCTTGTAGGATATGTTTCTGTACCAAAAGGAGCAGTTTGGCTACACAGTTGTAGGGCATACAGTGAGTGCAATGCCTACCAAAAATTTTGAGGCACTCTAATGCCCCTTGGAAGTGACATGGAGGTCAGAGGGCCTTAACTAAACCGTTTTTTTCATTTAGACTGCCCCATTTTTGTAGACCTCTCCACCTCAGGAATAAGAGAGTGAAAGTTCTCCTTGTAGCGGGAGTCTAAAAGTGTCACCAACCAGTAATTACAGTCACCCAACATTTTGACAACGCGAGGGTCACGGTTAAGGCAGCGTAACATAAAGTCAGCCAAGCATGCCAGACTGGTAACGGGCAAGATTTCCGTGTCCTCACCAAGATGACAGATCAAAGAGCCTCGGCACTCAATCGTCCTTTTGCAAGAGAAAATTTATTGACTTTGTGAAATAAATCTGTACACAGAAATAACACCAAAACGTTTCGGTCTTAGCGACCTTCTTCAGTTGACTGTAGAAAATAGGACAATGTCATAGACAATTAGATACAGAACGATACAAATATCATTTATAGATGACATAGTGAAAAAACAGCATATCATAAGTAGTGAAACAGAAATCCTTCCCATTATATTATACAAGTGTGCACAGTAATGCATAAGCGAAATATATAGCTTATAGATACACAGTATACTTTTCCATAATATGTAGGGAAATCACAAAGGAGGGGGGGGGGGAAGAAGAAGGACAGGGAGAAGGGGACAAAGGGATGGAGCACATAGGTATGGGGGGAAGGGGAAGAAAAATAAGAACACAAGACAGCTGGCAGAAGTGGGCACATACCGGGTAATTCTGCGAGAGATGTGAGCAACAAGTGGTAACCTTTGGCACAGCACGCCTTTCTGGCGCACTCTGTGAGGTCCTTGCCTCTGATTTCTTTCACCTTCTCACCTTTAGGCAGCCCTATTGGGACCCACTTGTTGCTCACATCTCTCGCAGAATTACCCGGTATGTGCCCACTTCTGCCAGCTGTCTTGTGTTCTTATTTTTCTTCCCCTTCCCCCCATACCTATGTGCTCCATCCCTTTGTCCCCTTCTCCCTGTCCTTCTCCCCCCCCCCCCTCCTTTGTGATTTCCCTACATATTATGGAAAAGTATACTGTGTATCTATAAGCTATATATTTCGCTTATGCATTACTGTGCACACTTGTATAATATAATGGGAAGGATTTCTGTTTCACTACTTATGATATGCTGTTTTTTCACTATGTCATCTATAAATGATATTTGTATCGTTCTGTATCTAATTGTCTATGACATTGTCCTATTTTCTACAGTCAACTGAAGAAGGTCGCTAAGACCGAAACGTTTTGGTGTTATTTCTGTGTACAGATTTATTTCACAAAGTCAATAAATTTTCTCTTGCAAAAGGACGATTGAGTGCCGAGGCTCTTTGATCTGATATACCAGGGTTCGGCCCCTACTCGTGCACACTCATAGGGAGTGCAGTGATTTATATCTTTACTCACCAAGATGACGACTGACCATGCTCTCCTCCTCCTCCTCCCCCACCCCCCTGTCCTCAGGCCACCCACGCTGAACCGACGGTATGTCAGTTGTACAGGTACTACCGTCTACAGCGCATGATACCAGCTCCTGTTCTTCCTCCTCCTCCTCTCGCTCATTGTCCCCAATGCACGTTAGGATGAGATGAGGCTTGGCTGTGTGTAATTGCCCGCTACGGCTTCTTGATCCATCTCATCATACTCTGGCTGCAATGCCTCCTCTTTAATTCTCTGCAGAGAGCATTGCAAAATACAGACAAGTGGGATGCTGACGCTAATGATGGCGTCATCGCCACTCACCATCTTGGTGGACTCCTCAAAGTTTGTCAGGATGGTACATATGTCAGACATCCAGGTCCACTCCTGAGGTCTTATGTGTGGAGTCTGACCTGAATATCGACGGCCTTGTTGCAGCTGGTACTCCACAACTGCTCTCTTCTGCTCACAAATCCTTTGCAACATGTGGAGGGTAGAGTTTCAACGTGTGGGGACATCACACACCAGTCGGTGTGCCGGAAGCTGCAAACGCTGCTGCAACACAGCAAGGGCGGTGGAAGCTGTAGCTGACTTCCGAAAATGAGCTGACAGGTGGCGTACTTTGACGAGCAGATCTGGCAACTCGGGGTACGATTTAAGAAATCGCTGAACCACGAGGTTAAGCACATGAGCCAGGCATGGTACATGTGTGATCTCGCCTCGCCTCAGAGCCGCCACCAGGTTACAGCCATTGTCACACACGACCATGCCTGGATGTAGGTTCAGCGATCTCAGCCATAGATCTGCCTGCTCTTTCACAGCTGTCCACAACTCACAAGCAGTGTGAGGTTTATCACCTAAGCTTATGAGTTTCAGCACAGCCTGTTGCCGCTTGGCTGAGGCAGTACTGCAGTGCTTCCAGCTTGTAACTGATGTGGTGATATCTGAGATGGAGGCTGAACATGAGGAGGAGGAGGAGGATGATGCGCAGGAGCTGTACACTGTGGGGGCAACTCTGACTGACATAGGGCCCGCAATCCTCGGTGTGGGGAGGATGTGTTCCGTCCCAAGGTCCGACTGGGTCATGGCTTCCACTATGTTTACCCAGTGTGCCGTCAGGGAGATGTACCGTCCCTGGCCACAAGCACTTGTCCACGTGTCCGTTGTCGGATGGACTCTCCCAGTAACTGTGTTGTTGAGGGCACGGCAGATGTTTTGGGACACGTGTTTGTGTAGTGCGGGGATGGCACACCGGGCAAAATAGTGTCGGCTGGGGACTGAGGACCGAGGGACGGCCACCGCCATAAGGTTGCGGAAGGATTCCGTCTCCACCTGTTATGTTCTGCTACCAGAGCTAAGGAAAGAGAGGAGATCTGTCCCAACGATAGAACTCTGCTTTATCCCTACGATGTAACAGGGGACCTGATCCTGCGATCAGACCTGCTAAAGTCCTAAGCTAGTCTGTACGTAGTCCTATAGATGTGGGGAAGGAATCCCTACAAGTACTAAGGACTGGGAGGAAAATGGGACACCTCCTAACAGAAATAGTAGCAGACAGACAAACAAAATATATAGAACACTGAGGTCCGTAGACCAAGCAAACTAACAGAGTAAGATACAGAGCACAGGCTAGCTAGAAAGTAGTTATACAATGAAGTCCAGCAAAGCCAGAAGGGCGGAGCAGGATTAAATAGGCCAACAAGGTCATGTGACCAGCAAAGGAAAAAACCTAAGAGCAAGGTTCTAACAGTACCCCCCCCTCTAAGAGGATCCTCCGGATCCCCTAGGACCAGGCTTATCAGGAAATCTCCTGTGAAACGCTCTGATAAGTCTGTACGCGGAAACATCATCTGACCTCACCCAAGAGTTATCCTCGGGTCCGAAACCTTTCCAGGCCACAAGATACTGCAAACTACCTCTATACCGTCTAGAGTTAAAGATGCGAGAAATTTCATATTCCCCGTCCTCCACCACCGGAGGAACAGAGGCAGAGGCGTCACCATCCGACACAACAGCTTTTTTTAACAGAGAGACATGAAATACCGGATTAATTCTCCAGGAGGTAGGAACCTCCAACCTAACAGCAGATTGGTTGACAACCTGAAGCACCTTAAAGGGCCCTACAAACTTGGGACCCAATTTCTTAGAAGGAATCCTCAACCGCAGATTCCTAGAGGACAACCAAACCATGTCACCAACAGCGAACAAAACCTCCTGTCGTTTCCTATCAAAGTAGTCTTTAGATTTTCTGTTGGCCTCCTGAAGATTACCATGCACATCCGTCCAAACTCTCTCCAAATCACCGGAAAAATTCTCCTCCTCAGGCACGGCAGATCCCAACTTGGAGAACGAGCCTAACGACGGATGTCTCCCAGAACAACAAAAAAAAGGCGAACAACCAGCAGAAGATGTATGATTGTTCAGAGCAAATTCAGCAAGTGGCAGAAACTCAGACCACCCCTCTTGATTGTCTGCCACAAAACAACGCAAGAACTGCTCAACATCCTGGTTTTTCCTTTCTGTCTGGCCATTAGATTCAGGATGATATCCGGACGAGAACGATAAATGAACTCCCAACCTGTCACAAAAGGCACGCCAAAAACGAGCCACGAACTGAGGACCCCTATCAGAAACAATGTCAGTAGGAACGCCATGAAGTCTGACAATTTCCTTGACAAAGGCCTTAGCGAGAGTTTTAGCGCAGGGCAGTTTGACGAAGGGAACCAAGTGACACATCTTGCTAAAACGGTCCACGACCACCCAGATGACAGTAAAACCCTCAGAGGGGGGGAAGGTCAGTTATAAAGTCCATAGCCAAATGTGTCCAAGGAGCACTGGGAACCTCCAAAGGACAAAGCAACCCCGCAGCAGGAGTATGTGAGGACTTAGATCTAGCACATATAGTACATTGACGCACCCACTTAATGACTTCCTTCTGCCATCCAGGCCACCAAAAACTGCGACCCACCAGTCTCTTGGTCTCAGAGATTCCGGGATGACCTGCCAACCGAGATTCGTGACACTCAACAAACAAATCTCTCCTAAAGGTCCCAGGCACAAACAACCTCCCATGAGGAGTGTTAGATGGGGCATTCTCCTGTGCTTTAAGAATCTCATCTTCCAAAACGGAGTCCAAAGCAGCTATCACAACATCTTCTTGTAAAATGTTCTCCTCTTTCTCAGCACCGACTATGGGAGAAAAACTGCGAGACAAGGCATCCGCCTTAACATTCTTAGTACCAGGGATGTAAGTAACGGAGAAATTAAACCGCGAGAAAAACAGTGCCCACCTAGCCTGACGGGCATTCAGGCGCTTGGCAGCATCAAGATATATCAGATTTTTATGATCCGTAAGAACCTGAACGGGAAATTCCGCACCTTCCAAGAAGTGGCGCCAGTGTTCAAATGCGAGTTTAATAGCCAATAATTCCCGATTACCAATATCGTAATTCAGTTCAGTCTCCGAAAATTTTTTTGAAAAAAAGGCACAGGGATGTAATCCATCCCCGTTATCCTGAGACAATACTGCGCCAACCCCCACCGAAGAAGCATCAACCTCAACCAAAAACGGCTTAGTCACATCAGGCTGCATAAGGATGGGAGCAGAGGTGAACCTCTCCTTGAGATACACAAAAGCTTCAATGGCCTCAGAAGACCACTGAACCGCATCAGCACCTTTCCTGGTGAGATCAGTCAGAGGTTTGACAATACTAGAAAATTTTTTTATGAATTTTCTGTAGTAATTGGCGAAACCCAAAAACCTCTGTGTCGATTTCAAACCAATAGGCCTAGGCCATTCCTGCACAGCCTGAACCTTAACCGGATCCATCTCAAAACCTTTGCTGGAGATAATGTAGCCCAAAAAACTAATTCTCTGTACAGCGAACTCACATTTCTCCAGCTTAGCAAAAAGCGAATTGTCCATTAATAACTGTAATACCTCACGCACGCTCCGCCAATGAGACTCCAGATCTGGCGAATAAATCAAAATGTCATCCAAATACACAACCACATTTTTACCGATCAAAGGTCTAAGGATGTCATTAATCAGATTCTGAAAAAATGCAGGAGCATTAGTAAGACCAAAAGGCATAACCAGATTCTCAAAATGACCCACAGGAGTGTTAAAAGCAGTCTTCCATTCATCACCCTCCTTCATGCGCAACAGATTGTATGCCCCCTTAAGGTCAATTTTAGAGAACCACTTGGCCCCCAATAACTGGTTAAACAGATCAGGAATCAATGGCAGTGGGTAAGGATTGCGTACCGTAATTTTGTTGATCTCACGAAAATCCAGACAAGGACGTAAACCGCCGTCCTTTTTTTTTACAAAAAAAAATCCAACCGCCACAGGAGACTTAGAGGGCCTAATGTGACCGGCGGCCAAACTTGTCTGTATGTATTCCTCCAAAGCCTTCCTCTCAGGAATAGTAAGGTTAAATAAACGACTTTTAGGAAGAGTCGCTCCAGGGACAAATTCAATAGAACAATCATAGTCTCTATGGGGAGGCAAAACCTGCGATTCCTTCTCAGAAAAAACTCTCCAAAAATCCTGAATAGGAACAGGCAATTCTCCCCTATCCAAAGCTGCAATACGCCCGTTACAACACTTGTCATAACATTTATGGCTCCAGGATTTAATTTCACTGGTAGACCAATCCAGTACAGGATTGTGAAATTTTAACCAGGGCAAACCCAATATTACTGGAGAAGGCAAGTTATTCAACACTACCAAATCCAATTTCTCATGGTGAACACCATTAATAGTGAGAGGAAATTCACTGACCTTGAGAGTAATATTCTTCAAAGGGGAGCCATCCACAGAAACCACAGCAATGGGGGATGACAAAGGTTCAGGTTTTAAATTGAGTTTTTCCACGAATCCCCCATCAATTACATTCAGTGTAGACCCGCAATCAACAAACACCCGAAATTCCATTAATTTTTCCTGAGCAATCGTGGAAGCAGCTAAAAATATACCCTTGGAATTTAAACAGGCAATACGGGCGTGACTGACCATTTTTTTTTCTTTCTTCATACGAAGCTCACAGCCTTTAATCAAATGGCCAGATTTTCCGCAATAGAAACACAAGCCTTGCGAAAAACGACGGTCTTTTTCTTGAGAGCGAGGTGCCACCGATCCAATCTCCATCGGTTCACCACTGTTAGTACACACATTATCATAACCAGAAACTGACATAGCAGAGGATTTGCTCTCATTAACCCTAGCACGCAGTCTTCTATCCACCCGTATAGCTAATTGCATAGCCTGTTGCAAATCCTCAGGTGTAGGATAAACAATTAGCAGGTCTTTAACCCTTTCACTGAGCCCAGCAAGAAATAGACTTTTCAGAGCAGAATCGTTCCACCCTGTTTGAGTGGACCAACGACGAAAATGAGTACAATATTTTTCGACATTACCTGATCCTTGTTTTAAACGTCTCAACTCAGTCTCAGCTGATGCCACACGGTCAGGATCATCATATAATAGTCCTAAAGCAGAAAAAAAACTATCCACTGATCTGAAGCATGTATCACTAGGTTGCAAAGAAAAGGCCCACTCCTGAGGCTCTTTGCGCAAAAGTGACATTATGAACCCTACGCGCTGGGATTCATCCCCAGAGGACTTGGGTCTCAAACGAAAATACAATAAGCAAGCATTTTTAAATGAAAAAAATTCTCGATGTTCACCAAAAAATAAATCCGGCAAACATACCTTAGGCTCCAAGAAATATGCTCCAGGACAGTTACTCACGTGCTGACGGAGCTCGGCCACCTCCAGAGAGAGTCCCTGCAGGTGTTTAGCCAAATCCTGAACCGACACCATGATGGAACAAAAAAAAAAAAAAAAAAAAAATCTTTCCTTAGAGAATTTGCAGGCTGGACTTACTGTTATGTTCTGCTACCAAAGCTAAGGAAAGAGAGGAGATCTGTCCCTACTATAAGACTCAGCTGAATCCCTACGATGTAACAGGGAACCTGATCCTGCGATCAGACCTGCTAAAGTCCTAATCTAGTCTGTACGAAGACCTATAGATGTGGGGAGGGAATCCCTACAAGTACTAAGGACTGGGAGGAATATGGGACACCTCCTAACAGAAATAGTAGCAGACAGACGAACAAACAAAATAGATAGAACATAGAGGTCCGTAGACCAAGCAAACTAACAGAGTTAGATACAGAGCACAGGCTAGCTAGAAAGTAGTTATTCAATGAAGTCCAGCAAAGCCAGAAGGGCGGAGCAGGATTAAATAGGCCAACAAGGTCATGTGACCAGCAAAGGAAAAAAAAACTAACAGCAAGGTTCTAACATGTACTGTGTGGAGGACTATGTGGTACCCAGAATAAAACTGAATGTCCCAAAAAAAGACTCAGGAGCTCATGCAGGCAGAGTGCTTAGAAAATAAATCTCAGACTAAGGGCCCAGAAAGCAGAACATTCCGACATGAGAACGGCCAGTCTGGATGAATCGCGGCTAAATCTTTACTTGAAAGTTTCAAATGAAATAGAAATGTTCTGGCTGCAATGAGGAGGTCATGTGACTGCAGGTGATTGGCTGCAGTGAGGAGGTCATGTGACTGCAGGTGATTGGCTGCAGTGAGGAGGTCATGTGACTGCAGGTGATTGGCTGCAGTGAGGAGGTCATGTGACTGCAGGTGATTGGCTGCAGTGAGGAGGTCATGTGACTGCAGGTGATTGGCTGCAGTGAGGAGGTCATGTGACTGCAGGTGATTGGCAGTTACTGATCATTCCTGGCTCCTGCAATGTTATCATTTGTATCTCAGGTGACAGTTGGGAGAGAGCGACGCAGCGACTTGTATACAAGGAGCATCCGGAGAGATTTTAGCTTCATAAGGCACTGTGTTTTGGCATTTTTTCCTTCCCTTCCCATTTGTACCCTCCCCCATTTCCCCTCTTTTCATTTTTGCAGGATTTGCAGGATTCCATCATCCTTTACTGGTCATCGTGTGGCAAGTATCATTCTCTGTACCCCATATACAGTTCACAGAGCACAATACATTCACATTACACAATGTATACACAGAGGGAGGAGCGGAGCTGGTCACATTATTTGGTTGGAAGGAGCTGTATAACAGATTTATAGTTTTAGAGTTGTAAAATAAACATTAAAAGTGTTCATCATCCATCAGAGGTATCTGTTTAGCTTATATGTCCCAGCGTATACATTAAATGGATGCCTAAATGTGATATAAAAATAGTCTAACACTGGCCATAGAAAGAAAGGGGACAAGGGAGCAGGAGAACTCTATGTGTGTATACACACAACAAGCTCTATAGGAAAGTAATGTGGAGAACTGAAATTACCTGTATAATAAGTGTGTGTTCTTATATCTCAGACATTAGCGCCAGACTAATTGGTAACAAAACTGGTATAAGGGACAAAAAATAATAATTAAGTCAATATAGCGAGTCATAAATAAATGTCATAAAAGATGAACTTTATTGATGAAGTAAAAAGGTGCAGAGGACATACAAAAAATAGGAAGACGGCGCAGATCACACATATAAATAGCAGAATGTAAAGGAGGCTCACTGCTTAGTATAAAATCACAAATATAGTATATTAGATGTAACCCTCATCAGAAATATATATAAGCAAATATGTGTAAAAATACATATCTAATAATGATGATGCAATGAGAATATCTGGGGGTATGGTGACTAAATAATGGTCAAGTATACAAGATTGGGGTAAAAGGTAAATATATTCCCATACATGGCACGGTCAAATAGTCAGCGGACGCTCAGGATGGATGGGAAAAAATGAGCTTAGTACATACTTGGTTCACAGCAGGAGCTGCCTTACGATGTGCCCACCCCGACACATCACAGGAAGAGGGGGAATAAAAATGCAGCACTAGCCAATAGGAGAGGGACGCAGAGCGTAGTGACGCATGCATGCACTGGTGAAGTCCGGGAGCTCGCCTCGACCCACGTCACATGACCCTCCGTGACACAAACTGGGCATGAAAGATACAGGAAGGGGAGAGCCGGCCGGGCACCAGACGAGCCAATGTGCAAAAGAAGTCTAGCATTCATAGCTGAGAGAAATCAACAACGTGCATAGTTGGAGAGTAATACTCACAAAAGGCCACAAGATGGTGCAAAAGAGCATGGTATTAACTGTATACAGCACAATGGAGAGAACACATTATGTGATATTATGACAAAAGGATATTAATAATGCCATAAATAAGATACACATTATTGATAATATCTATAGTGACAAATGAAAACAAAAAAATATGAAATGGAAAATAATGTAATTAAATATAATAAAAATATAATATAATAAAAAAGTGTGTCATTTATAAATGCGTGTGAAGAGAGAAAAAGAATATATATAATATTTATATATCCAAACAAGCAATGATGGGTGAATGTGAATAAGGGAACACATAGATCAAGGTTTATACCACTCAAAGTGGCATGATTTCATTACATTAGATAAGAGTACATACATGTATGTGAATCCACAATGTAAAATGTGTCGGGAAATAATGGGGAGTAAGTGGGGTTGAAAAAGGGAAGAAGGGATGGAGATATGGGGGAGAGGGGGAAAAGAACGTCTAAGTGCCATATTTTGTGGACTATAAGACGAGTTAGACCATAAGAATCACCTAGATTTTAGAGGAGGTAAATAGAAAATAAAATTTGAAGCAAAAAATGTGGTCATGATGCACTTATGGGGGTTCTGCTGCTGCCACTGTTATGGAGATAATGTCCCCCAATTCTGTATTTATGTCCCCCATCTTGGTGTATATGAGGGCCATCCTTGTCCCATCCTGGTATATATGATCCCCATCCTGATATATACCAGAATGGGGGCCATATTCTGTATATGATTCCCATCCAGGTATACAGTATATGGCCCCAATCTTGGTATATATGGTCCACATCATGGTATATATGATCAACATCATGGTATATATGGCCCTTCTTCCTGTTATATATGGCCCTCCAGCCTGGTATATATATCCCCCATCCTGCTATACAGAGGGGAAAATAAGTATTTGATACATTGCCGATATTGCAAGTTCTTCCACTACAATGGAGAGGTCTGTAATTTTATCGTAGGTCACTTCACTTGTGAGAGACAGAATAGAAACAAACAGTAAATCACATTGTGTTTGGATTCTGTCTCTCACAGTTGCAGTGTACCTACGATAAATTACAGACCTCTCCATTCTTTGTAGTGGGAGAACTTGCAATATCGGCAATGTATCAAATACTTATTTTCCCCACTGTATATGTCCCCCCCATCCTGGTATATAAGTCCCCTCATCCTAATATATATATCCCCACCCATCTTGGTATATCTCCATCCTGGTATAAGTGGCCCTCCATCCAGGTACATGTGTCACCCATCCTGGTATATATGTCCCGTCATCCTGGTATATGATCTCCATCACGCCACACACATAAAAGAAAATAAACCATTCTACTCACCTTCCCTTCGCTTCCTCGCATAGCGGCGTCATCTTCTGATGCTGGCAACTGATTTCAGGGTGTAAGCGGCGAAGCTCATGATGTCAATGCCATATGCCCCCATATGCCAACGACAGCTGCCGGAATATTCACGGCTCCCCACGCCCGGGATTATGGCATGGGGAGCAGTGAATATTCATTTTCCTTAATAGCGAACACACGTGATCGCCCAGCCACAGCTGGAAGCCGGTGTCTGCGGCTAACACGTGCACCCCATATTGAAAAAAAATGAATACGCACTGCTCCCCACTCCCACAGTCCCACCCACCTCTACGTCCTGGCTTTAGTGCAGAGAGGTGGGCGGTATTATTGGCGTGGGGAGTGATGCATATTCATTTTCTTTAATAGCAGGCACAGGTGGTAGCTCCAGCGCCAGCTCCTGCCTCCTGTGACACTGCTCAGGGCCAGCATCAGCACCCAGCGCACCCGGGCAAGTGCCGGGCCCTGAGCAGGCGGGGGGGCCCACTCGCCGTCAGGCACCCCGCCGCACTATAGGACCCGTGAGCGGAGGAGATAGTTGCCAGCGCCCGCTCCCCCCCACTTGCTTAGGGCCCCAGCACCCGGTGCAATACTTACCTCTCCCCGTGCCTCCGCAGCAGCTCCGGTCTCTTCCGCGGCTGCTGCACAGTGACGTCTCAGGTCAGAGGATGCGGTGACGTCTTTACACCGTGCTCTCTCCTGAGCCGTCACAGCGCAGAGCGGGAAGAGGCCCGCGCGCGCGAGGAGTCCGGAGCAGCGGCAGCACGTGAGTGAGGTGAGTATTTGATTTTTTTTTATTGTATGGAGGCGTGGGGCATTATATGGTGGGGGTGGTGTGACATCCTGCATGGGGTATTATAAGGGAGGGGTGGGTGGGGTGGTGTGACATCCCGCATGGGGCATTTTAAGGGAGGGGATGTGTGTGACATCCTGCATAGGGCAT
This sequence comes from Phyllobates terribilis, assembly GCF_046119375.1. NCBI lineage: Eukaryota > Metazoa > Chordata > Amphibia > Anura > Dendrobatidae > Phyllobates > Phyllobates terribilis. The sequence goes on from NW_027362933.1 coordinate 2,522,198, forward strand.
TATAAGGAAGGGGGTGTGTGAAATCCTGCATGGGGCATTATAAGGAAGGGGGTGTGTGACATCCTGCATGGGGCATTATAAGGGAGGGGATGTGTGTGACATCCTGCATATGGCATTACAAGGGAGGGGGTGTGTGAAATCCTGCATGGGGCATTATAAGGAAGGGGGTGTGTGACATCCTGCATGGGGCATTATAAGGGAGGGGGAGGTGACATCCTGCATGGGGCATTATAAGGGGGGGACAAGTAACATCCTGCATGGGGCATTATAAGGGGGGGGGGGTGAAATCCTGCATGGGGCATTATAAGGGTGGGGTGTGTGAAATCCTGCATGGGGCATTATAAAGGGGGTTGACATCCTACATGGGGCATTATATGGGGGGGGGACAGCCTGCATGGGGCATAAGGGGGGTGTGACATCCTGCATGAGGCATTATGTGTGTGTGTGTGTGTGTGGGGGGGGGGGTGACATCCTGCATGAAGCATTATGCGTGTGTGTGTGGGGGGGTGGGGACAGCCTGCATGGAGCGTTTTATGGGGGCCAGTATTCTGTGTGGAGCGATTCGTCGGTTTCTGAGCTATTGTAGAATTTACAACAGATATCACTCATGTAATGTATGAGGTGAAATCTTTGCGTTGTACTATACCTATATTTCTCTGTGGTATCTGTGCATCATGAATCGTGGTATGTGTTAAAGGGGCCCATTGAGACTCTTTCTCCCAGGGCCCACAAAACCCTGAAGCCGGCCCTGACCCTGCTCCTGCCTCCCGTGACTCGCTTCTTCACCGCTGTCCACCCCTCAATTCCACAGCCACAGCCAGGTACATCATGACTATAAGATGCACCCTTCTCCACTTTCCTCCAATTTTTGGGGTAAAGGAGCATCTTATAGTCTGCAAAATACGGTATAAGTAAAACACCTACATGAAAATAAGTAGTATAGTATAGTATAGATTATAGAGGTCTCACATAAATTGAAAGTAGAATAAATGGTGGAAGGTGTAAAAACCAAAGAGGACACAGTAAAGCAACATTGTGCAGTAATATAAAGAAATTGTATATCTACATAGATGGTAAAATTGCGCAAACCAGATGGTTCAGAGGGACAGTGAATGACGATGAGAATGATGTGAAGATACATCGCAGTCATTCCCAGAAACTAAGGGCACAGTCAGTCAGCCAAAGTAATCATGAGGAAGTGAGTGGCCGCAGCTCTGACCTGCTCCTGATTACATGTACATTCAAGGCGGGGACAGTGACACCAGCGGTGATTGGGCGCCGGGCTCACGAGTCATAACAGCCGCACAGGAGTCCCGGGAACGTGAGTGCTGAAACCGATGGAAAGGGGCCCGACACGAGAGGTGAGTATGGGAGTTTTTATTTTCATGGTGGCAAACATTCAGATTGAGAAGGGGTTGTCCTAATAATGGACACCCCCTTTAAGCTGATGAGTAGTGAGTACCACGTATATTTTGAATAGCAGCATGTGGCATAATAAACGGCTTTTGTGGTACAAGATATTTTATGATTGATGTTAAAATGTTTCAGTCTTGTGGAATCACAAAAGGTGTCAGTGCGTTCAATGTTAGGACAGGAAATGCATCTGCCACAAGGTGATCATCCTCGACGAGGGCGGACACTATCCAAAAAGAAGATTGGATCACTGTGGTAGTGACTTTCACCACAAGATCACCGAGGTTTTTACTTCTCCCAAAGGTGATACTAGGTCTATTAGGTAAGTATTTGGATAGAGTAGAATCTGCCAAAAAGGATGGGCCACAATTTTTCTAAATATTTCCTTTTCAAGGAGGGTTGGGAAAACTCTTGATTATATAGTTGTATTACATTATTAAACTATAGGCAATCAGACAATCCAAGATCCAAATCCCCCAAAAGGATTAAAGAAAAAAGTAAAAAAAATCTAAAGAATTATAAAAAGTAAAAAAAAAAGTCAACTACACTCCCTTACTTCTATTAAAAATATAGATATTTAAAAAAATAGATAAATATATTTGATATCTCCACATTTGATAAAGTACAATCTATCAAACAATTAATTAACTGTAGAGCAATGGTCCCCAACATTTCTTACATTGAGTATCACATTCAGCTCTGAGAGAGGGTCACAAGCCACATCCAAACCCCACCAGTCCCCCGAGTAGTGACATCTCGCTCCCGCTCCCCCTCGCAGTAGTGACACCTAGAGCTCCCATGACCAGTATGACGGCCAAGCTTTCACACAGAAATCACACTGAGGCCTCCTTCACACATCTTGGTAATTCCTGTATAAAAAAATACATTACTGGCGAGATCTGTGGTCTGTGTCCGTGTGACATCCATGTGCTCTCCATATGTCTGTGTGTCCGTATGCAGCATCCGTTTTTTTGTCCAGGAAAAAAATGGCTGCTATTTAAGCAATTTATTTTTAAAGTTTAATTGCAAGAAATTTAAGAACACAGGACTTCCAAGAGGAAGAACAGATGATAGATAGATAGAAATATGTGAGTGAGATATATATTCAGTGCTTTGGGGTTGTAACTTACTGTGCATGTAATTTATTCATAAGTTATTACATTTTAAAAAAAATGGCTTGGGATCCCCATACATTTTATTAACCAGCAGAGGGAAAGCGGAAAGCTGGGGCTGATGTTTATAGCCTGGGAAGAGGGTACTACCCATGTAGCTTCCCAGGCTATTAATATCAGCTCACAGCTGTATACTTATTCTTTACAGGTTATTAAAATGGGGGACCCCCCAAAAAATTTATGCGGGGTCCCCCCTATTTTAACAACCAGCAAAGGATAGGCAGACAGCTGCAGGCTGATATTAATAGCCTAGGAAGGGGCCATGGATTTTGGTCCCCTCCCTTATTTAAACATCAGCTCTCATCCGCCCCAGAAATTGCGCATTCTTAGCCTCCGCTCTTCCCGCTTGCCCTGGTGCAGTGGCAAGTGGGGTAATAGGGTTGGGGGTTGATGACAGCTTTGTATCGGCAGCTGATATCAAGCCCAGGGGTTAGTAATGGAGAGGCGTCTATAAGACGCCTCCATTATTAACCCCAGAGTCAAATAGTCAAATACCCAGAATAAAGCACTTTATTTGAAATAAAAGTGCACACTGTTTTACACATTTATTTAAAAATAAAAAACATTTATACTCACCTTATGCCCATTCCTCTGAAACCCCCCCCAAAAATTTAAAATAAAAACCAACCATATCCCTCATCGTAATCCATCTCTGTGATATTTGGTTTAGAACCTGAATGGTGCCAAGATGCGACCGTCCAGGCTGTAAATCAGGACACAATGAGCTGCTGCGACCGGCGTCATAGAGGTTACCGCCTGTCACTGAAGGTGCGTTCCCACGGGCAGCTCACTGCAAGCTGGGACGAGGAACTGCCGTGACCTCAGTGAGATCACCATGAGAAATTTCTCATTGTTACGCTGAGCTCACCGAGTTCACCGCTGTTAACTCAGTTCACAGTGAATTGAGCTGAATTAAGTGAGCTCAGCACAACAACGTGAAAAATTTCTCACGGTGCGAGTGGTGATCTCACCGAGGACATGGCAGTTCCTCGTCCCAGCTTGCAGTGAGCTGCCCATGGGAACGCACCTTCAGCCGCAGCAGCTGGGGATTCGCGCAAATGGTACCGCTGATTCCCAGGTGCCGGTACGTACCACACTGATGACACATGGTTGTCATCTGTGTGTCATCAGTGTGCAGGATTTATTCAGTGCGTGCTGCGCAAAAAACCCCCAAAAAACTGACATGTCTGCATTTTTTTATACAGACACAAGGTCAGCATGAAAAACCTAACATGTGTGCACACCCATTGAATACAATTGGTGTACGTATGTCCGTATTTGTGGTCCTTTAAAAAGGGGCTGCATATGGACATAGAAAATGGACGTGTGAAGGGGGCCTGAAGCAGTATACCTAGACCCACCTTACCCCCATTCAGTATTGTCTCCTCAACCACCCCCACAACACTGTTACGTCCAGCTTCAAGCATCCCCTCTGACTATAAGTACCCTATCTCCACCTTACAATACTTAAATTATCACTAAACCCCCAAGGCCAGTATATGAGCATCCAGATCTGCTCTTCTGTACTGGGCTAATCACAGAAGTCACCATCTGGAAATGTACTGTTCATAGCCGTTAGCTAGGCTTGGTGCTAATGCACCATATTGGCAGACAGTCGTGAGCCACACTTCATGGGTCCGCAAGCCACATGTGTGGCACCGAGCCACATGTTGGGACAGCTGCTGTAAAGAGAAGAAATCCAAAAGCCAGAAATGTGATTTTTTGGCTACAGCAACTCTGTAAAAAAATTCAGTAAGCGATCAAAACGTGATATCTACCCCAAATGGCATCAATAAACACGTCAGCTCGCCATGCAAAAATAAAGCCCTCACACAGCAATATCGATGGAAAAATGAAACTGTAACAAGTCTTGGAAAATGGGGACACAATCACATTCTTTTTACAAAATACCAATTTTTTTTTCTTTAAACAAAAAAATATGCAGGTTTGGTTTTGCTGTAAAGTATACAAATAGGGCAACACAAAAAATCAAGACACCAGATGTGGACTTCATATAAGGCTGGTTATTAGTGATGAGCGAGCGTGATCGTTTAACCCTTTAGTATTGGTTTTAGTGCCGAGTATTTGCGGCATGCTCGGCATCTATTTTTATCCGCTGCGGCTGCATGTTTCACGGATTTTAGACAGCTGCGACACATGCAGGGATTGCCTATTTGTTAGGCAATCCCTGCATGTGTCGCAGCTGTCTAACAGCCGTGACACATGCAGCAGAGTAAACATAGATGCCGAGCATGCCGCAAATACTCGGCGAGCACCCGAGCATGCTTGATTAAATGGTTAAACGAGCAAGCTCGCTCATCACTACTGCTTATCTATTAAGATGCCTATGCTCATTTGCTTATTCTGTTTGGTGTCTTGATTTGTTTTGCCCTATTTGTGTACTTTCCCTGATTACTCCTGATCATTTCTGCATATTCTTATAGGGGTCAGGGACTTAATAATAATTGATGCAGACTTTGATATATAACATCTTTGTCTTTTCAAACTTGGACAGTGCATTGCTGTTTATTTAGTTACATTGACACACATCCAGGATTTTGTAATTACTACTACTTGTGCTGCACTTTAGATTAGGGGGGTAATATGGTCCTATATATCATATCCTGTCAAAATATTATATATTTTTTGTGGACCCTTATGTATGTTGGATGTTAAATGTGTAATTGAGTACACACCTTATAATATATTTTTGAGAGTTTTTAACATAATCATTAAAGGTTATATTTTAGGGGTCTATGTTTTGATGGTTACTGAATAAACGTCATAACTAGTGTAAAATGCTGGGATCAGATGAGTAATAAATACGTCATGTTCAGAAAGTGAACTAAGTCCGCACCTCTGACCGCATGGCGCAGGGGAATACAGATTTGTGAATTGATCCTGTATATTGTACTTATGTGGTCGGGCACTCAGATATTGTATTCTGTTATATTTATTTACTCAGCACATTTCTAGTCTTATACAGTGGGGGAAAAAAGTATTTAGTCAGCCACCAATTGTGCAAGTTCTCTCACTTAAAAAGATGAGGTCGGCCAGTAATTGACATCATAGGTAGACCTCAACTATGAGACAAAATGAGAAAACAAATCCTGAAGTCACGTTGTCTGATTTGGAAAGAATTTCTTTTCAAATTTTGGTGGAAAATAAGTATTTGGTCAATTACAAAAGTTCATCTCAATACTTTGTTATATATCCTTTGTTGGCAATGACAGAGGTCAAACATTTTATGTACGTCTTCACAAGGTTGGCACACACTGTTGCTGGTATGTTGGCCCATTCCTCCATGCAAATCTCCTCCAGAGAAGTGATGTTTTGGGGCTGTAGCTGGGTAACACGGACTTTCAACTCTCTCCAAAGGTTTTCTATAGGGTTTAGATCTGGAGACTAGCTAGGCCACTCCAGGACCTTGAAATGCTTCTTACGAAGCCACTCCTTCGTTGCCCTGGCGGTGTGCTTGGAATCATTGTCATGCTGAAAGACCCAGCCTCGTTTCATCTTCAATGCCCTTGCTGATGGAAGGAGGTTTGCACTCAAAATCTCATGATACATGGCCCCAATTATTCTTTCATGTACATGGGTCACTCATCCTGGTCCCTTGGCAGAGAAATAGCTCCAAAGCATGATGTTGCCACCCCCATGCTTCACAGTAGGTATGGTGTTCTTTGGATGCAACTCAGCATTCTTTCTCCTCCATACACGACGAGTTGTGTTTCTACCAAACAGTTCTACTTTGGTTTCATCTAACCATATGACATTCTCCCAATACGCCTCTGGATCATCCAAATGCTCTCTAGCAAACTTCAGACACGTCCGGACATATAATGGCTTAAGCAGGGGGACACGTCTGGCACTGCAGGATCTGAGTCCCTGGTGGCGTAGTGTGTTACTAATGGTAGCATATGTAAAATTGGTCCCAGCTTTCTGCAGGTCATTCACTAGGTCCCCCCCCGTGTGGTTCTGGGATTTTTGCTCACCGTTCTTGGGATTATTTTGACCCCACGGGTTGAGATCTTGTGTGGAGCCCCAGATCGAAGGAGATTATCAGTGAATGGTCTTGTATGTCTTCCATTTTCTAATTATTGCTCCCACAGTTGATTTCTTCACACCAAGCTGCTTGCCTATTGCAGATTCAGTCTTCCCAGCCTGGTGCAGGGCTACAATTTTGTTTCTGGTGTCCTTCGACAGCTCTTTGGTCTTCACCATAGTGGAGTTTGGAGTGTGAATGTTTGAGGTTGCGGACAGGCGTCTTTTATACTGATAACAAGTTCAAACATGTGACAGTACTACAGGTAATGAGTGGAGGAAAGAGGAGCCAGTACTACAGGTAATGAGTGGAGGACAGAGGAGCCAGTACTACAGGTAATGAGTGGAGGACAGAGGAGCCAGTACTACAGGTAATGAGTGGAGGACAGAGGAGCCAGTACTACAGGTAATGAGTGGAGGACAGAGGAGCCAGTACTACAGGTAATGAGTGGAGGACAGAGGAGCCAGTACTACAGGTAATGAGTGGAGGACAGAGGAGCCTCTTAAAGAAGAAGTTACAGGTCTGTGAGAGACAGAAATCTTGCTTATTTGTTATTGACCAAATACTTATTTTCCACCAAAAATTGAAAAAAATGTCTTTCCAAATCAGACAATGTGATTTTCAGTATTTGTTTTCTCATTTTGTCTCATAGTTCAGGTCTAACTATGATGTCAATTACAGGCCGACCTCATCTTTTTAAGTGGGAGAACTTGCACAATTGGTGGCTGACCAAATACTTTTTTCCCTCACTGTATTCTGGTCTCCCTTTGTAACTTTATACTGGTGACTCTGGAATATGACATTCTTACATATTTAAGCATATTTCTAATATCTGCCCAGGAACCAGCGATGTCCGGATCTACATCCTCTGACAGCGAGATGGACGATGCTGCGAGCTACCTGTCGATGATCTCTGACCTGCTGGACAGCTTTATAGACAGTGTCAGTGCCAGGCTCCTTCATCTATTAGATTGGCTGTGTACTGTATATGTTTGATTTCATTCAGAAAAACAGATGATTTTCATCCATATGGCATTTATATGACCAAATACAATTTCCTATGTTAAAGAATTGTTTGTATCCATAGAAATCTTACACTACATAGTAGTGTGAGATATATAGTACATACATATGGTATGTATATAGATCCGTATTGGATCCAATTTTTTTGCGCTCTCATAGACTCAATGCCTTTATTATTCTCCAAGTCATTACGAGTTCATAGACACCTAACATGTACAGCTTCTTTTTTTTTAATTGGTGAAAAAATAATCCAAAGTTTGCTAAAACAAATGGCTCCATTTTCAGAGACCCGTAGTGTCTGCATTTTGTCATGATCTGAGGCCGGGTGAGGGCTTATTTTTTCCACGTGGAGCTGACATTTTTATTGATACCAGTTTGGGCCTAGATCCAATGGTTTTGTCGTCCGTTATTGCATTTTATTGCAATGTTGGGCGACCAAAAAAATTTAATTCTGGCGTTTAATTTTTTTTCTCATTACACCGTTTGCAGATTGGATTCATTCTCTTTTTATATTGGTAGATTTAGTATCGCCGCGTTCAGAACCGCCCACTATGTGTATGTGATTTTTTTTTATTGTTTTATTTTTAGTGGGGTGAAAGGGGGTGATTTAAAGGGAATCTGTCACCCCCTGGGACCTATCAGACCTCTAATATGGGCATACAGGTGATAGAAATGTGAATCTATACTTACCTGTATGGCCCATAGTAGAGGTTTGCTTGCTTTGAAATACATTTTAGTTTAGATAAGCTTCGCGTCTGGGGAACACAAAGAAATCCCTGCCTGTTAATTTCCATGTTCCCCCTCTCCCCTGCACATCACAGGGCCCCGTGACGTGCAGTTCCTGGCCGGATCCCGCGCCTGTGTAATTTACCTTGTATCGGAGGTGCAGTAATCCCTGCAGTCTGTGTAGCCTTGTGGAGCAAGAAACTTGTGCGCAGGCGCCGGGAAGGCAGAGTGACTCCCCGGCGCCTGCGACAAGTTTCCTGCTCCACAAGGATACACAGACTGCAGGGATTACTGCACCTCCGGTACAAGGTAAATTACACAGGCGCGGGATCCGGCCGGGAACTGCACGTCAGGAGAGGGGAGGAATATGGAAATTAAGTAGGTAGGCAGGGATTTCTTACCATCCCCCGGACGTGAAGCTTATCTAAACTAAGTTAATAAAAATGTATTTCAAGGCAAGCAAACTGCTAATATGGAACATACAGGTAAGTATAGATTCACATTTCTATCACCTGTATGCCCATACTAGAGGTCTGATAGGTCCCAGAGGGGTGACAAATTCCCTTTAAACTTTTAGATATATTTTTTTATATATTTTTAAAAAAAAATTTTTATTACTGTTTGCTTGCTTCAATAGTCTCCATTAGAGACTAGAAGCAGCACTTACCTGATCGGCTCTGCTACATACAGGCGATGAGCAGATCGCCTGTATGTAGCAGATTTGCTTACTTGCTATGAGCGCCTACCACTGGGCCGTGCTCATAGCAATCTGGACATGACAACCACAGGGGTCTTCTGCCAACCCATCGGTGACCCGCGATCATGTGACGTAGTCGCAGATGGGCGGGGTAAGTGACTCGCTTCTGGCGTGGCAATGTTAAATGCCACTGTCAGATTGACAGCGGCATTTAACTAGTTAACAGCCGCAGATGGATCGAGATTCCACCCATGGCTGTTGCGGGCACATGTCAGCTGTATAGATCAGCTGATATGTGCCCGGTTTAGAATGGGCTCAGTGCCATAGTCCACGCTGAACAGGGGGTGTGTTACGCAAACGCCCAGACTGACTGGCGTGAGCATGGTTAGTGATCCCACTGGACCATGAACCGAGGAATGCCTGGAGGGGCGTAACTAAGTATCAACTCAGTCCGACCAAGGTCGCATGGCGGCTCAGTCGACTCCGCGAACAAGGGAGGAACCGAGCAGAGGAACCAGGTGCTACACCAGGTCAGACCCTGGTCACAGCTGTTGACCCACACCGGGGAATGCAGGAACAGACAAGTTAGGCTGGTATGCAGACAGGTGGGTACGGGCAGGCACGGCTGGTATGCAGACAGGTGAGTACGGGCAGGTACGGCTGGTATGCAGACAGGTGGGTACGGGCAGGCACAGCTGGTATGCAGACAGGTGGGTACGGGCAGGCACAGCTGGTATGCAGACAGGTGGGTACAGGCAGGCACGGCTGTTATGCAGACAGGTGGGTACAGGCAGGCAGGTGGGTACTGGCAGGAACAGCTGGTACGCAGGCAGGATAGGGACCAGTACAGACTGGAATACAGGAACAGAGCCGCAGGTGCGGTAGACAAGCAGAGCAGAGCAAAACCCGCTGGCGCGGTAGACAAGGAGAGCAGAGCAAAACCCGCAGGTGCGGTAGACAAGCAGAGCAGAGCAAAACCCGCAGGTGCGGTAGACAAGCAGAGCAGAGCAAAACCCCCAGGTGTGGTAGACAAGCAGAGCAGAGCAAAACCCGCAGGTGCGGTAGACAAGCTGAGCAGAGCAAAACCAACAGGTGCGGTAGACAAGCTGAGCAGAGCAAAACCCGCAGGTGCAGTAGACAAGCAAAGCAGAGCAAAATACGCAAGTGCGGTAGACAAGCTGAGCAAAACCCGCAAGTGCGGTAGACAAGCAGAGCAGAGCTAAACCCGCAGGTGCGGTAGACAAGCAGAGCAGAGCAAAATCCGCAGGTGCAGTGGAAAAGCAGAGCAGAGCAAAATCCGCAGGTGCGGTAGAAAAGCAGAGCAGATACACACAAGGTACTTACAATGAAGTAGTGAGTGAACACTAAACTCACACAGAGAAGTACAGAGACAACGAATTGGAGTTAGGTGCAGGTTCAGACACTGCAGGAAAAGGGAAGATACAAACAGAGACAAACAAATAACGGGCTAGGACACTGTTCAGACAGGAATTGAACCAGAAACAAGATACAGGAACGAGCCTGGGAACTCAGCCCCCAGGGTGGCGGAAGCAGACTAGAAGTCACAGATACAGGTAACGGGCCTGGGTATACAGCCCCCAGGGTGGCAGAACAGACAAGATACAGGACAGGACCTGGCAACTCAGTTGCACAGAACACACTGAAAGAAAGTGTTTCTCAGGCACCTACTACTGGGTGGAGGGGGTTTAAGTACCCAGTGACTCACAACAATAGGCTGGGGACCCATTAGGAGTGCGCACACAGTAACTAAGAATCAGACAGTAACTGCGCCACTGCCTTAAGCAATCAGACAAGAAACATGCACACAGCAGATACCGGAGCAAAGTGTGCAGCCAAGACTGATAGGTAAGATGGCGGTCTTGCATGGTGGTAGGTGGTAAGCCATGCCAGCACGCCGCCAGGGATGTTACAGGGTGATGACGTGGTGCATACTATTATTATGTATAGTACAGACGCACCTTCTCATTTAAATATTTTTCTGTATTTTCATGTCTATGAAAATTGTACATTCACACTGAAGGCATTAGATCTATGAATTAATACATGTGGAATTATATACTTAACAAAAAAGTGTGAAACAACTGAAAATATGTCTTATATTCTAGGTTCTTCAAAGTAGCCACCTTTTGCTTTGATGACTGCTTTGCACACTCTTGGCATTCTCTTGATGAGCTTCAAGAGGTAGTCACCAGAAATGGTTTTCACTTCACAGGTGTGCCCTGTCAGGTTTAACAAGTGGGATTTCTGGCCTTATAACCATCAGTTGTGTTGTGCAGAAGTCTGGTGGATACACAGCTGATAGTCCTACTGAATAGACTGTTAGAATTTGTATTATGGCAAGAAAAAGCAGCTAAGTAAAGAAAAACGAGTGGCCATCATTACTTTAAGAAATGAAGGTTAGCCAGTGTGAAAAATTGGGAAAACTTTGAAAGTGTCCCCAAGTGCAGTTGCAAAAACCATCAAGCGCTATTAAGAAACTGGCTCACATGAGGACCGCCCCAGGAAAGGAAGACCAAGAGTCACCTCTGCTTCTGAGGATAAGTTTATCCGAGTTAACTGCAGTTCAGATTAGAGTCCAGGTCAATGCCACACAGAGTTCTAGCAGCAGACACATCTCTACAACAACTGTTAAGAGGAGACTTTGTGCAGCAGGCCTTCATGGTAAAATAGCTGCTGGGAAACCACTGCTAAGGACAGGCAACAAGCAGAGGAGACTTGTTTGGGCTAAAGAACACAAGGAATGAACATTAGACCAGTGGAACTCTGTGCTTTGGTCTGATGAGTCCAAATTTGAGATCTTTGGTTCCAACCACCGTGTCTTTGTGAGACGCAGAAAAGGTGAACGGATGGACTCTACATGCCTGGTTCCCACCGTGAAGCATGGAGGAGGAGGTGTGATGGTGTGGGGGTGCTTTGCTGGTGACACTGTTGGGGATTTATTCAAAATTGAAGGCATACTGAACCAGCATGGCTACCACAGCATCTTGCAGCGACATGCTATTCCATCCGGTTTGCGTTTAGTTGGACCATCATTTATTTTTCATCAGGACAATGACCCCAAACACACCTCCAGGCTGTGTAAGGGCTATTTGACCAAGAAGGAGAGTGATGGGGTGCTACGCCAGATGACCTGGCCTCCACAGTCACCAGACCTGAACCCAATCGAGATAGTTTTGGGTGAGCTGGACCGCAGAATGAAGGCAAAAGGGCCAACAAGTGCTAAGCATCTCTGGGAACTCCTTCAAGATTGTTGGAAGACCATTTCTGGTGACTACTTCTTGAAGCTCATCAAGAGAAAGCAGTCATCAAAGCAAAAGGTGGCTACTTTGAAGAACCTAGAATATAAGACATATTTTCAGTTGTTTTACACTTTTTTGTTAAGTATATAATTCCACATGTGTTAATTCATAGTTTTGATGCCTTCAGTGTGAATGTACAATTTTCATAGTCATGAAAATACAGAAAAATCTTTAAATGATAAGGAGTGTCCAAACTTTTCGTCTGCACTGTATATCATAAAGGGGTTAAAAAAGAAAAAAAAAAATACGCTCCTATCAACTAATCGAATTGCATTGGTCCTAGCGCCGTCCGTGTGATTCATGTTTTTTCATGTACAGACCGAAAGTAAAATTGTGTGAACTTGGCCTTGCAATCAGAGGCTGAGTCTGTTTTGCCAGAGTGCTCTGCTAGTTTTGCTGTCAAAATGGCAGATCGGAACAAATCCTTAACCTGAATAAGAAAAGCAGTAATTTTCCAGATCCCACTGAGATTGTTGAGGAATTCAGCACAGATTATATTTGATAACGTGTGATGTGCATTGGGAGGACAGATACATACAGCTCTGGCAAAAATTAGGAGACCACTGCACAGTTTTCTAAAAATCACCTTCTCTACATGTCTGACAGCCATTCCATTCCAGTGTCAGTTGAATTCCAACCAAAGTACATCCCATTCTTCTTAATGTGCTTCTGATTAGGTGATCACCTGAACCAAATCTTATGTAACGAGGGAAAGTATAAAAAACACTGCTGTTTTCTTCACAATCCTCTTGCAATAGGACAAGCTGGATGGCAAAACAAGTGCTAGGAATAGCCCAAAAGTAATTTGAATGAAAAACTAACTTTTAACCATGCCAAAGGAGTTGAAAAGAAAAGTCTTGAGTGAGGAAAAGAAGGGCTCAATTCTGGTTTTACTATACAGTGAGCGTCATGTTGCCTCCATCCTTAAAATTTCGAAGATGGCAGTCCATTACAACAAGGTCAAGCAGCCGACATTGGGAACAACAAAGCTACAGACCGGCAGAGGGCGAAAGCGACTCTCCACTGACCGGAATGACCGTCATCTTATTCGAATGTCAATCAGCAACCGCAGGATGACATCAAGTGACCTACAAAAGGAATGGCAAATGGCAGCTGGGGTGAAGTGCACGGCAAGAACAGTTCGTAACAGGCTCCTAGAGGCCTCAAGTCATGTAAAGCTAGAAAAAAGCTTTTCATCAATGAGAAGCAAAGGAGAGCCAGGCTGAAGCAAGGTACTAGAGGACTGGAGTAAGGTAATCTTCTCTGATGAGTCTAATTTTCAGCTTTGCCCAACACCTGGTCATCTAATGGTTAGACGGAGACCTGGAGAGGCATACAAGCCACAGTGTCTTGCACCCACTGTGAAATTTGGGGAGGATCGGTGATGATCTGGGGATGCTTCAGCAAGGCTGGAATTGGGCAGGTTAATCTTTGCGAAGGACGTATGAATCAAGCCGCATACAAGGTTATCCTTGTAAAACCACTTGCTTCCTTCTGCTCAGACAATGTTCCCCAACTCTGAAGACTGGTTTTTCCAGCAGCACAATGCCCCATGGCACACAACTAGGTCAATTAATGTGTGGATGAAGGAGCACCACATCAAGACCCTGTCATGGCCAGCCCAGTCTCCAGACCTGAACCCCATTGAAAACCTATGTAATGAAGAGGAAGATGGATAGTCACAAGCCATCAAAGAAGAACTGCTTAAATTTTTGTGCCAGGAGTGGTATATGGTCACCCAAAAGCAGTGTGAGACTGGTGGAAAGCAGCCAAGACGCATGAAAGCTGGGATTAAAAATCATGGTTATTCCACCAAATATTGATTTCCGAACTCTTCCTGAGTTAAAACATGAGTATTCTTGTTTCTAAATGAATAAGAGCTTGTTTTCTTTGCAGTATTTGAGGTCTGAAAGAACTATTTCTTTATTATTTTGACGATTTCTCATTTGCTGCAAATAAATTCAAAATTTTTAGCTTTGAATTTCGGAGACAAGTTGTCAGTAGTTTATAGAATAAAACAACAATGTACATTTTACTCAAAAATAGACCTATAAAGAGAGAAATCAGAGAAAATGAAAATTTTTCAGTGGTCTCTTAATTTTTACCAGAGCTGTATAAAGGATGATCTGATTTGGCTATTGATAAAAATGTTTGTAACAGAAGCCACATGAGTCGAGTTTTTTAGATCTGTTACTAGAATACAGATAAGATACTAATAATGTTTTTTTTTTCTCATTGCAACAGATGAGAGACTCTGTGCTACAGATGACGGAATACTACGTAAGCGATATGAGCAGATCATATTATTAAAGTGTATTCCAACTGCACCATAGAAACTTTCACTAGCGCGTTTCACACAAACAAATTGTTCTTAGTCAAGGTTCACCGTAACTAAAGTCACAGTGCAATATATACTGCTACCAATCACACACAAGGAGAAAAAACACACAAAATCACAGGAGAATAAGTGTGAGGGCCGCGAGTAGTGTCAGATCTGCTGTGTTCAAGTCAGCCAGTGGAAATATTGTATATTTGGACAGTTAATGAGAGTTAAATCATTATAATTCACTCCGCTCCGTGAGACATGTACAAAAGTAATATTCAGAAAAAAGCAAAATTGTATGACTAGCAGTGTATTAAGCAACTGATTAAAAGGGCACAAAATCATATATATTTGTGTGTCTACAATTTTTGTTATATGAAGCATAAAACAACTGCATCAAAACTAGAATATAGAAAAAAACACGAATACACAGAGAAAAACACCAATAATATCATAGTGCAGATCTGAGAGCACCCAAACATTTTCCCAATACATCACCAATTACGGAAAAAGATAGAGGAGCAGTGGATCAGAGTAATTTACATTTCAGAAATTTATTATATCAAAAAGAGTATTTTTTAAAAGAATGATAACATAGATTTTCACATATACATAGAAATAGGACATAGCTTAGTACAAGGGTTTTTAAGAGACCAGTGAGGCGGACTACAATATTTTTTCTCCCCTAAGTTTAAGGTATAAGATGGTAAACAGTAAAGTGAATGTGGGAGACTACCTAATAATACAATTTGATAGGTCTTATTGAAGTAGTAAATGATAGAGGTATATTTGATATGGTCTATAGGTGTCTCAAAGGTATAATTAGAAAGATATATTACCTGTAGACATTGGATCTAGTCTTAGATGGTGAGCTCATTTGCTACCTCGACGCACGTTTCACCGCTGCTGCAGTTTCGTCAGGAGGTGTTTTCCCAATACAATTTGTAATTTTCCTCTTTTCTTCTATAAGGATCAAGATGTGGATGGTTATGACGACAATGACGGGGTAAGAGACTCATTGCCACCATGGTTTATATAAGTGCTCCCTTACCTATGGCCCTGCAGGCATCTCTAAGCTACAAATCCTAGTATGCAATAATATGAGGAATGTATAAAATGACTGAAATCAAAGGGGTTGTTCAGCCCTGGTGTAATTTACAACAGAATGCAAGCAGTATGTAATGTGCTACTGACATGACAACTTGTATGCAAATTGCATACTTTTGATCATAAAACAACTGCTGACACCGACAGGCGAAGCCGAATCCCGACAGTGTGTTAGGGTACAATTCTTTATGAAAATTCCACCAGGGCTACACAACTCCTTTATAATATTAAAAAAAATAAATACTAACGAATTCTTACCTGTTGTATTGCAGCCCATCTACATGAAGCTGGATGATGGCATTAGGATCCCTGAGGATGAGGTAAGTGATGGTGGTGATGATCCAGGGTTTATCTTCATACTGAACTGAAAGGACATGATTTACATTAGCATCATGTAGAGGAAAAAAACTGGAATTGTCAAGCTCTTTGGTTATAGTAGTTATATACAGATCCCCATCACTATGCTCAGCATTGATTCAGATACACAGTTGATTATATATCAGTATCACCCCTATCTTTCAGCCGATGCACTTTTTAGCTTCTCTGATTATTACACATAGGGAACGGCTCCGGGTCACAGGCCCTGATTCATCATTGCCTTTGCACCTGATTTTTTGTCTAGTTTTGTGTGTTGAGCGCCTTTTTTGTTTCCACCTATTTCATTATTTTATTTGCGCCTTTTCTAAGTCTATACTATATGTGCTTGCCTGTTTTTTTATTTTGTTTTCTGCTTTGTGGATGGAGTCTAGTAATTCCAGATATTTTATCCTGATTCATCAATTGAAACCTTTAAAAAATTTACCACAAGTTTACTCCAGTCCAACCCGGCTGCATTTTTCAGTAAGCCAGTATTAGGGGCAATTTTTGAAACTTTTGGTGCCAAAATTTACAAAAACTAGTTCAAGACAGAGAAAGACCATTTTTTACTTAATGCCAGATTCATGAATCTGGTGCACCGATTTGATAAATTTGACACCCAAAAACGCAACTAATATCACAAGACAAAAAAAGGAAAGGAACTTAAAAATGCATATGATGAATCAGGGCCACAATATTTAGCTTTACTTCATTGTGTTTATAGGAACCAGAGACTGAGAATATTCCAGAAGAAGACATCACTTCTACAGAGGAAGAAGAACCTGTCCAAGAAAAAGACAGCCAAAGTACAGAGGAGGAAACAACTTGCTGCGCCTGGCCCCGCATTAATGCAAGAAGGATGATGAGAAGAGGAAGGACCAGGATTGCCTCCTTCATAAATACTCTATTCAGATAAGTATAAATAAGAAAGGATAAGGATAAGGATAGGTAAGAAACGATAAGTAGATGTAAAAAAAAAAAACAAAAAACAAAAAAAAATATAAGAATAGGTAGGGAAGGATAAGTATTGATAAAAAAGCATAACTATAGATAAATCTAGGTAAGAAACAATAAGTATATTTAAAAAAATAAGTAGAAGTAAAAAAGATAAGAATAAGTAATAAAGGCTAAATATATTTCAATTCAATAAAAATAAGAAAAAAAGTTTAAGTGTGGTTAAGGATAAGTATAGCTAGGTAAGGATAACTGTAGGTAGGAGAGGATAACTATAGGAAAAAAGAAGAAATATAGGTAAGTACACTGCTCAAAAACATAAAGGGAACACTTAAACAACAGAATATAGCTCCAAGTAAATCAAACTTCTGTGAAATCAAACTGTCCACTTAGGAAGCAGCACTGATTGAAAATCAATTTCACATGCTGTTGTGCAAATGGAATAGATGTAACGGGTCCGGGAGGCGGAACCTCTGAGCTATTATACAAGGGGCGGCCCTTGTAAGGGAGCGGGTGGCAGTCTCTGGGTAACGGGTAGGTACGACCTGTGATGGCAGAGCCTCCGGGTAGGCTAGCAGGCAGATGGTAGATGTGTGCTCCCAGGTGAGCAAGCGAGAGTCTCTGGAATAGCAGGTGGTCACGGCACGTGACGGCGGGACCTCCGGGCTGGCAAGTAGGCAGGTAACGGAGATGCGCTCCCAGGTGAGCGGGCAAGAGTCTCTGAGATAGCTGGTGGTCACAGCACGTGACAACGGAGCCTCCGGGCTGGCAAGCAGGCAGATAACGGAGAAGCGCTCCCAGGTGAGCGGGCAAGCTGGTCCATAGACAGACTGACCGGAGTAGTAAGGCAGACCGTCGGACCTCAGGCAAGCAGGCAGGTAGCAAGTATTCAGGCAGGAATCAGGCAGGTAACTAGCAGGAAACTGGCAGGAAACTGGCAGGTAACTGGCAGGTAACTGGCAGGTAACTGGCAGGTAACTGGCAACGGGACCTGAGGGCTGAAGCACAGGTGAGACACAGGTGCAAACAACATTGCTCGGGCACCTCCATTTTGGAGGAGGTGCCTTATATATGATGAAGTCCTCCGGCCATTGGCCGGGGACTCCTTAGGACGGCGCGCGCGGTCCCTTTAAGAGGAGGGGAGCGCGCGCGCGCGCGCCCTAAGCACAGGGGCCGGGAAGGAGCGCGCGCTGAGAGCAGAGCGGGAGGAGGACGCCGGGAAGGAGCGCGCGCTGACAGCAGAGCGGGGAGAGGACGCCGGGCACGGAGCAGAGCGGTGAGGGGAGCAGCGTCCCTGCCTAGCAGAGGGCAGGGACGCCAGCGCTACAGTACCCCCCCCTTTAGGCCCCCCCTTTTTTAGGCCAGACAGAAATTTAGCTAGGATGAGAGGGGCATGGATGTTCTCCCGGGGCTCCCACGTTCTCTCCTCAGGACCAAACCCCTTCCAATCTACCAGAAAAAAGGTCTTTCCTCTTACCCTTTTGGTGGCAAGAATGTTCTCTACCTCAAACTCGTCCTCAGCAGAAACCGGAGCAGGAGGCGTACCTGTAGACTTGGAAAAAGAGTTAAGCACTACAGGTTTGAGGAGAGACACATGGAAGGAGTTAGGGATCCGTAAGTTGGCCGGGAGTTTCAATTTATAGGCCACCGGGTTGATCTGACTGATGACCTCCAGTGGGCCGATGAACCGAGGCCCTAACTTATAGGAAGGGATCTTGAGCCGGACATATTTGGACGAGAGCCAGACTTTATCCCCAGGGCGGAATTGAGGAGGGTCCAGACGTTTTTTGTCAGCGTGTCTTTTCATACGCTCGGATGACAGAAGGAGTGCGGACCGGGTACTCTCCCATATGGAGGAAAATTTGTTAACAAGAGATTCCGCAGCCGGATTGTCCGCCGAGGTGGAGACGGGAAACGGGATCCGAGGATGCTGACCGTAGACTACAAAAAACGGGGATTTGGAGGAAGACTCGCTCTCGTGATTGTTGTACGAGAATTCGGCCCATGGCAGGAGATCCACCCAGTCAGAATGGTGGGCATTAACGAAGTGCCGAAGGTAACTGGTCAGGTTCTGATTGATCCGCTCCACTTGACCATTAGACTGTGGGTGGTAAGCGGAGGAGAAGTCCAGGGTGACGTCCAGCAATTTACAAGTGGCTCTCCAGAAACGGGAAGTGAACTGTACCCCACGATCCGACACGATGTGACGGGGCAGGCCATGAAGACGGAAGATGTGGCGGATAAAGTCTTTAGCCAGCTCGGGTGCAGACGGAAGACCTGGCAGTGGAATGAAGTGAGCCATCTTGGAGAAGCGGTCAGCGACCACCCAAATGACCGTACAACCGGCAGAGACGGGTAGATCAGTAATGAAGTCCATCGCTATATGCTGCCAGGGGGCAGCAGGTACTGGCAGAGGTAGGAGGCGGCCGGCCGGCAGGTGTCTCGGAACTTTGTTGCGGGCGCAGGACACACAGGCAGAAACAAAGTCTATTACATCCTTGTGCAGGTTAGGCCACCAGTAGTGCCGGGTAATAAGCTGGAGGGTCTTTTTCTGACCGGCGTGGCCAGCTAGTTTAGACGAATGACCCCAGTGTAGGATCTTCTCCCGATCAGGTACTGGTACGAACGTCTTACCAGGAGGAAGACGATTTAGACTCACGGGAGCCACCTGCATTACTCTGGCGGGATCGATGATATGTTTCGGATCCTCCTCGAGATCAGACACCAGAAAGGACCGAGACAAGGCGTCCGCCTTGACGTTTTTGTCAGCCGGGCGAAAATGAAGGACAAAATCAAAACGAGCAAAAAACAAGGACCACCGGGCTTGGCGCGGGTTAAGTCTCTGGGCATGCTGGAGGTAAGCCAAGTTCTTGTGGTCAGTGTAAATTATTACCGGGTGAAGAGTCCCCTCGAGCAGGTAACGCCACTCCTCCAATGCCAGTTTGATGGCCAATAACTCTCGGTCTCCTATGGAATAGTTGCGCTCAGAGGAGGAGAAGAGTTTAGAGAAGAAGCCACAAGTTACCATCCTCCCGGAAGATGATTTTTGAGTAAGTACCGCTCCGGCTCCAGAGGAGGAGGCGTCAACTTCCAGGAAGAACTGTTTGTTGCCATCTGGGCGATGCAGCACCGGGGCGGAAGAGAAGGCCTGTTTAAGGGAAAGAAAGGCCTCCTCTGCTTCGGGTGGCCACTCTTTGGGATTAGTACCTTTACGGGTGAGCGCAGAAATTGGGGCCGTCCGGGAAGAGAAGTGTGGTATGAAGAGGCGGTAGTAGTTGGCGAAGCCCAGGAATCGCTGAATGGCCTTCAACCCCTCCGGTCGGGGCCATTTCTCGATGGCAGACAGTTTCTCAGGATCCATTTGTAGGCCGGTCTGAGAGATAATGTAGCCCAGAAACGGAAGCGAGGTCTGCTCAAAGAGGCACTTCTCAAATTTAGCGTAGAGATGGTTCTGCCTTAGCCTGAGCAGGACCTGACGAACGTCCCTCCGGTGAGTCTGGAGATCCGGAGAGAAGACCAAGATGTCGTCCAGGTACACCACTACGCAGGAGTAGAGAAGGTCCCGGAAGATGTCATTGACCAACTCTTGAAAGACGGCAGGAGCGTTACAGAGACCAAAGGGCATTACCAGGTATTCATAGTGGCCGTCCCGGGTGTTGAATGCCGTCTTCCATTCATCCCCCTGACGAATACGAACCAGGTTGTACGCCCCACGAAGGTCCAGTTTGGTGAAGATCCTAGCCCCCCTCAGGCGATCAAATAATTCTGGAATGAGCGGAAGGGGGTACTTATTCTTCACCGTGATCAGGTTTAGGCCTCTATAGTCTATACAGGGACGGAGAGAGCCGTCCTTCTTTTTGATGAAAAAGAAGCCTGCTCCCGCCGGGGAGGTAGATTTCCGGATGAATCCTCTGGCCAGATTCTCCTCAATATATTCGGACATTGACCGGGTCTCAGCAGCGGATAAAGGATAGATACGCCCACGGGGAGGAGTAGTACCGGGTAGCAGATCGATGGGACAGTCGTATGGTCTATGTGGTGGTAATGTCTCTGCCTCCTTTTTATTAAAGACATCTGCATAAGACCAATAAGGAATCGGAAGTCCAGGTAGATTAGCTGGGGTAGGAGAGGGACGGACGGGATGGACGGGAACCAGGCAGGTTTTATGACAGTCTTGTCCCCAGCGAAGGACCTCTCCGGTTTGCCAGTCTAGCACGGGTGCATGTCTCTGGAGCCAGGGCAGACCTAGCAAGAGGGCGTGAGAGAGTCCAGGCAGAACATGAAAGGAGATACTTTCAGAATGCAGCATTCCCACCTGCAGGGTAATGGATTCGGTGATGAGTTGAATGGGGCGAGGTAAGAGGCCCCCATCCACGGCAGCGACAGACAAGGGTACAGCCAGAGGTTTGGTAGGGATGCGGTATTTCTCAACCAGGGACTGTGAAATAAAGTTCCCGGCTGCTCCAGAGTCAAGTTGGGCTAGTTCGAAATAACGGTTCTCCCCGTAGATGATCGAAACTGACAACAGCAGGGATGGAGAGGATTTATTCTTGTCTAGGTGGACCTCTCTGAGCGAACCTAGACACAGGCGTTTCCCGACCTCTCCGGGCAGGCACGGATCCGGTGCTCCTTACTGCCACAGTAGAAGCAGCTCCCCTCGGCACGGCGTGAGTCCTGACGGGTTTTGACCATCTTGGTCTGGTCGACCTGCATAGGCTCAGGAGAGTGTACCTGGGGAGAGATGGAGGGAATGACGGGTTTCTGGGAAGTAGGAGCTAAACGTGGAATCCTTCTCTCACGGGTGACCTCTTTGGCACGCTCCTGGAACCGTAGGTCAATCCGGGTGGCAAGGGTTATTAGATCATCGAGAGAGATAGGAATGTCCCGACCAGCAAGTTCATCTTTAATACGACCGGACAGACCCTCCCAGAAGACGGATACCAGAGCGTCGTTATCCCAGGCCAGCTCCGAGGCAAGGGTGCGGAACCGTATGGCATATTGGCCCACGGTGAGACCCTCCTGACGGAGGCGTAGCAGAGAGGATGCGGATGAGGTCTTCCGTCCGGGTTCGTCGAAGACTTTCCGGAAAGCCGAGAGAAAAGCAGGCAAGTTGGACACCAGGGGGTCTCCTCTCTCCCATAGAGGATTTAGCCAGGCCAGGGCCTCCCCGGTGAGATGGGACATGATAAAGGCAATTTTGGCCCGGTCGGAATTAAACTGATGGGACAAAAGTTCAAAGTGCAGGGTGCACTGATTTATGAAGCCCCGAGCCTGGACGGGGTCGCCTCCGAAGCGAGGAGGTGCAGAAAGCCGGGGTCCGGGGTAGGATACCATAGTATTAGTGGGCAGCGGAGCTGCCGGATTGCAAGATATGGCACTGGCGGAGGTTGTTGGTGGATCAGACAGGGTGTTCAGGCGAGTATTAACATTCCGCAGATGACCCAGGATGGCCTCCTGTTGGGACTTCTGACGGGACAGTTCAAGACAGAGGTCCGAGAGCGAGGGAGCTTGGGTGCCACCGGGTTCCATGGCCCGAGCAAACTGTAACGGGTCCGGGAGGCGGAACCTCTGAGCTATTATACAAGGGGCGGCCCTTGTAAGGGAGCGGGTGGCAGTCTCTGGGTAACGGGTAGGTACGACCTGTGATGGCAGAGCCTCCGGGTAGGCTAGCAGGCAGATGGTAGATGTGTGCTCCCAGGTGAGCAAGCGAGAGACTCTGGAATAGCAGGTGGTCACGGCACGTGACGGCGGGACCTCCGGGCTGGCAAGTAGGCAGGTAACGGAGATGCGCTCCCAGGTGAGCGGGCAAGAGTCTCTGAGATAGCTGGTGGTCACAGCACGTGACAACGGAGCCTCCGGGCTGGCAAGCAGGCAGATAACGGAGAAGCGCTCCCAGGTGAGCGGGCAAGCTGGTCCATAGACAGACTGACCGGAGTAGTAAGGCAGACCGTCGGACCTCAGGCAAGCAGGCAGGTAGCAAGTATTCAGGCAGGAATCAGGCAGGTAACTAGCAGGAAACTGGCAGGAAACTGGCAGGTAACTGGCAGGTAACTGGCAGGTAACTGGCAACGGGACCTGAGGGCTGAAGCACAGGTGAGACACAGGTGCAAACAACATTGCTCGGGCACCTCCATTTTGGAGGAGGTGCCTTATATATGATGAAGTCCTCCGGCCATTGGCCGGGGACTCCTTAGGACGGCGCGCGCGGTCCCTTTAAGAGGAGGGGAGCGCGCGCGCGCGCGCCCTAAGCACAGGGGCCGGGAAGGAGCGCGCGCTGAGAGCAGAGCGGGAGGAGGACGCCGGGAAGGAGCGCGCGCTGACAGCAGAGCGGGGAGAGGACGCCGGGCACGGAGCAGAGCGGTGAGGGGAGCAGCGTCCCTGCCTAGCAGAGGGCAGGGACGCCAGCGCTACAATAGACAATACATGGAAATTGGCAATTATAAAGATACCCTCAATAAAGGAGTGGTTCTGCAGGTGGGGACCACAGACCACATCTCAGTACCAATGCTTTCTGGCTGATGTTTTGATCACTTTGGAATGTTGGTTGTGTTTTCACACTCGTGTTAGCATGAGACAGACTCTACAACCCACAGAAGCTGCTCAGGTAGTGCAGCTCATCCAAGATAGCACATTAATGCGAGCTGTGGCAAGAAGGTTTGCTGTGTCTGTCAGCGTAGTGTCCAGAGGCTGGAGACGCTACCAGGAGACAGGCCAGTACACCAGGAGATGTGGAGAAGGCCATAGGAGGGCAACAACCCAGCAGCAGGACCACTACCTCCACATTTGTGCAAGGAGGAACAGAAGGAACACTGCCAGAGCCCTGAAAAATGACCTCCAGCAGGCCACAAATGTGCATGTGTCTGCACAAACGGTTAGAAACCGACTCCATGAGGGTGATATGATGGCCCGATGTCCACAGATGGGAATTTTGCTCACAGCCCTACACCATGCAGGATGCTTGGCATTTGCCACAGAACACCAGGATTGGCAAAGTCACCACTGGCGCCCTGTGCTCTACATAGATGAAAGCATGTTCACACTG
This sequence comes from Phyllobates terribilis, assembly GCF_046119375.1. Classification (NCBI taxonomy): domain Eukaryota; kingdom Metazoa; phylum Chordata; class Amphibia; order Anura; family Dendrobatidae; genus Phyllobates; species Phyllobates terribilis. The sequence goes on from NW_027362933.1 coordinate 2,546,377, forward strand.
AGCATGTGTGACAGACGTGACACAGTTTGGAGACACCGTAGAGAGCGATCTGCTGCCTGCAACATCCTTCAACATGACCGGTTTGGCAATGGGTCAGTAATGGTGTGGGGTGGCATTTCTTTTGAGGGCTGCACAGCCCTCCATGTGCTCGCCAGAGGTAGCCTGACTGTTATTAGGTACTGAGATGAGATCCTCAGACCCCTTGTGAGACCATATGCTGGTGCGGTTGTCCCTGGGTTCCTCCTTATGCAGGACAATGCCAGACCTCACCACACCATTACTGACCCACTGCCAAACCAGTCATGCTGAAGGATGTTGCAGGCAGCAGATCGCTCTGCACGGCGTCTCCAGACTCTGTCAGGTCTGTCACATGTGCTCAGTGTGAACCTGCTTTCATCTGTGAAGAGCACAGGGCGCTAGTGGCGACTTTGCCAATCCTGGTGTTCTGTGGTAAATGCCAAACGTCCTGCACGGAGTTGGGCTGTGAGCACAACCCCCATCTATGGATGTCGGACCCTCATACTACCCTCATGGAGTCGGTTTCTAACAGTTTGTGCAGACACCCGCACATTTTTGGCCTGCTGGAGATCATTTTGCAGGACTCTGGCAGTGCTCCTCCTGTTCCTCCTTGCACAAAGGCAGAGGTAGCGGTCCTGCAGCTGGGTTGTTGCCCTCCTACGGCCCCCTCCATGTCTCCTGGTGTACTGGCCTGTCTCCTGGTAACATATCCAGCCTCTGAACACTATGCTGACAGACACAGCAAACCTTCTTGCCACAGCTCGCATTGATGTGCTATCCTGGATGAGCTGCACTACCTGAGCAACTTCTGTGGGTTGTAGAGTCCGTCTCATGCTACCACGAGCGTGAAAGCACAACCAACGTTCAAAAGTGACCAAACCATCAGCCAGAAAGCATTGGTACTGAGATGTGGTCTGTGGTCCCCATCTCATGCTACCACGAGTGTGAAAGCACAACCGACATTCAAAAGTGACCAAACCATCAGCCAGAAAGCATTGGTACTGAGATGTGGTCTGTGGTCCCCACCGGCAGAACCACTCCTTTATTGAGGGTGTCTTGATAATTGCCAATAATTTCCATCTTTTGTCTATTCCATTTGCACAACAGCATGTGAAATTGATAGTCAATCAGTGTTGCTTCCTAAGTGGACAGTTTGATTTCACAGAAGTTTGATTTACTTGGAGTTATATTCTGTTGTTTAAGTGTTCCCTTTATTTTTTGAGCAGTGTATATAGGTGGGAAAGGATAAGTACAGATAAATAAGTATACTTAAAATTTAAAAAATAAAAAGAATACTTATATATAAGGATAAGTATGTTTAGCATTCAATAAACATTTTCCTAAAATAAAATAATAAGTATAGGCAAGCTAGAATAAGTATAAGTAAGTATTGGTAAGAAAGTATAAGTAAATATAGGCAAGTAAAAATAAGTGTAGGAAAAAAATAATAAATATAGTTATGAAAGATTAAGTATAGGTAAGTAAGGATAAGTAAAAAAAGATAAGTATAGGTACAAAAATGATAAGTAGAAGTATATATAAGAAAGCTAAGTATATGTAAGAAACATATACATATACACATAGGATTTGGCATAAATGAGTACACCCCCTTTGAAAAGTTAGATTTTCATCAATGTCTCATTGAATACAAGACTAATTTCCAACATTTTTACAAGACTGACTTTGATAGCATAAAAGTAAGGTTAATAATACAACTTTCATTACAAAATCTTCAGTTCTACTCAAATTAAATGATGCAAAAATGAATACACCGCATGCAAAAAACTGCTACATCTAATATTTGTATGACCATGATTTTTAAGAATCGCAACAAGTCTTCAAGGCATGGGATGAAGAAGATGGCGACGTATTCCACCATCTATCTTATTTCATTCTTCATCAATGACCTCTTTTTATAGCCTGGATGCCTGTAATGCTCAACTTGTCTCTTCAGAATTCCCTATAGGTCTTCGGTTGGGTTCAGATCAGGAGACATACTTGGCCTCTGAATCACGTTCACGCTGTTCTTCTTCAGAAATGCAACAATAACCTTAAATGTGTGTTTTTGATCATTATCATGTTGCTAAATTACACATCTACCAAGGACACGGGGTGATGGTAGCATATTCTCTATCAACATAGAGCAGTAGATCTGTAAATTTAGGATACCCTCAATGAATTGTAGCTCACCGACACCAGCAGCACTCATATAACCCCACATAAGGACACTGCGACCACTATGTTTCACTGTAGGCACCATGCATTTAGAAAAAAAGTATTTATAAAAATGCCTGGAGACTAAAGTGAAACATGGTGGTGGCAGTCTCTTTATGTGGGGTGACATGGGTTCTGCTGGTGTAGTGGAATCACAGTTCGTGCAGGGTATTATAAATTCACAGATGTACTGCCACTACACAGTACATATACTATCTATATTGAAAGAGAAGATGCTACCCTCACTCCGTGCCTTTGGTAGATGCGCTCTTTTCCAACATGACAATCCAAAACACACATCTGTTGCATTTTTGAAAAAGAACAGGATGAACGTGATTCAGTGGACAAGTGTCTCCTGATCTGAACCCAATGAAACACCTATGGGGAATTCTGAAGAGACAAGTTGAGCATCGCTCTCCATCCAGTGTCCAGGCTATATAAGAGGTACATTTTGAAGAATGGTATGAAAGTTAGATGTTACACTATGTCGCCGACTTGTTCATTTCATGCCTAGAAGACTTGGTGTTGTTCTTAAAATATCATAGCAGTCATACAAAATACTAGATGTAGCATTTTGATGAAGGTTATATGATTAACCTTACTTTCATGCTATGGGTTAATAAAATGTTATATGAAAATCAGCCTTGTAAAAATTGGAGACTGTTCTTGTATTAAGTGAGACACTGATTAAAATCTTATTTTTCAAAGCTTGTGTACTCATTTACGTGTGTGTATGTTACGCCGAGCACTGTATATGTGTGTGTGTATGTATGTTACGCCGAGCACTGTATATGTGTGTGTGTATGTTACACAGAGCACTGTATATGTGTGTGTGTATGTATGCTACGCCGAGCACTGTATATGTGTGTGTATGTATGTTACGCCGAGCACTGTATATGTGTGTGTGTGTGTGTGTGTGTATGTATGTTACGCTGAGCACTGTATATGTGTGTGTGTATGTATGTTACGCCGAGCACTGTATATGTGTGTGTGTGTGTGTGTGTGTGTGTATGTATGTTACGCTGAGCACTGTATATGTGTGTGTGTATGTATGTTACGCCGAGCACTGTATATGTGTGTGTATGTTACACAGAGCACTGTATATGTGTGTGTGTATGTATGTTACGCCGAGCACTGTATATGTGTGTGTATGTATGTTACACAGAGCACTGTATATGTGTGTGTATGTATGTTACGCCGAGCACTGTATATGTGTGTATGTATGTTACACAGAGCACTGTATATGTGTGTGTGTATGTATGTAACACAGAGCACTGTATATGTGTGTGTGTATGTATGTTACGCCGAGCACTGTATATGTGTGTGTATGTATGTTACGCCGAGCACTGTATATGTGTGTGTATGTATGTTACGCTGAGCACTGTATATGTGTGTATGTATGTTACACAGAGCACTGTATATGTGTGTGTGTATGTATGTAACACAGAGCACTGTATATGTGTGTGTGTATGTATGTTACGCCGAGCACTGTATATGTGTGTGTATGTATGTTACGCTGAGCACTGTATATGTGTGTGTGTGTATGTATGTATGTATGTTACGCCGAGCACTGTATATGTGTGTGTGTGTATGTATGTTACGCCGAACACTGTATATGTGTGTGTATGTGTGTGTGTGTATGTTACGCCGAGTACTGTATATGTGTGTGTGTATGTATGTTACGCCGAGTACTGTATATGTGTGTATGTATGTTACGCCGAGCACTGTATATGTGTGTGTGTATGTATGTTACGCCGAGTACTGTATATGTGTGTATGTATGTTACGCCGAGCACTGTATATGTGTGTGTGTGTGTATGTATGTTACGCCGAGTACTGTATATGTGTGTGTGTATGTATGTTACGCCGAGTACTGTATATGTGTGTGTGTATGTATGTATGTTACGCCGAGCACTGTGTGTGTGTGTGTGCGTGTATGTTACGCCAAGCACTGTGTGTGTGTGTGTATGTTACGCCAAGCACTGTGTGTCTGTGTGTATGTTACGCCGAGCACTGTGTGTGTGTGTGTGTGCGTGTATGTTACGCCAAGCACTGTGTGTGTGTGTGTGTGCGCGTGTATGTTACGCCAAGCACTGTGTGTGTGTGTGTGTGTGTATGTTACGCCGAGCACTGTGTGTGTGTGTGTGTATGTTACGCCGAGCACTGTGTGTGTGTGTGTGTATGTTACGCCAAGCACTGTGTGTGTGTGTGTGCGTGTATGTTACGCCGAGCACTGTGTGTGTGCGTGTATGTTACGCCGAGCACTGTGTATGTGTGTGTGTGTATGTATGTTACGCTGAGCACTGTATATGTGTGTGTGTGTATGTATGTTACGCCGAGCACTGTATATGTGTGTGTATGTATGTGTGTATGTTACGCCGAGCACTGTGTGTGTATGTATGTGTGTATGTTACGCCGAGCACTGTGTGTGTGTGCGTGTATGTTACGCTGAGCACTGTGTGTGTGTGTGTATGTTACGCCGAGCACTGTATATGTGTGTGTGTGTGTATGTTACGCCGAGCACTGTGTGTGTGTGTGTGTGTATGTTACGCCGAGCACTGTATATGTGTGTGTGTGTATGTATGTTACGCCGAGCACTGTGTGTGTGTGTGTGTGTATATAGACATATATATATCAACACTAACAAAACATCAGGGTGCCAAGCTTATCAGGTAAAGATCAAGACTTAAAGAGAACAAGAAAAATGGAGGCAGCGCACCAGATGAAAAAGTGAAAAAAGTGCTATTTATTAGCCCATAATGGTGACGTTTTGGTTCTTAGTGAGAACCTTTCTCAAGCAGTACAGAAGTGCATGTGCATACCTTATGGAGAACATCAATTACAAAAAGTGTTTTACAATAATTACACAAGAAAGAGCATATCCCATCATATATAGTAAGATATACATACAGTGAATGACAATTCATAATGATGACATTGGAATAAAGTGCATTATGATGACCAGAATAGAAAAACAATGTAAATAATACATGAAAAAGATTAAATATAAATTAAGAAACAGCTGTATATGACTAATCAAGCCATGATCACCCCATTGTATTTTGAAAACAGCGCCAATATCGGCATCAAGACAGAAAGCCTGCATGCGCCCTAAAGTGCGGGATCGCACCAGCTCCATTTTGGACAAGGGATGTGAATTAATATGTGCCAGAAAAGTAACATTAAATCATCAATGAGGAATAGTGATGAGCGAGCGTGCTAGTTTAACCCTTTAACTAAGCATGCTCAGGTGCTTATCGAGTAGCTTCGGTGTACTCGTATATTATGGTCGAGTCCCTGCGTCTGGGGGGGGTTTTCTTTTAGGATTAAGTCCTGTGCCATTTTTGGGGATATTAAATGAATATGTATAAAGTCCTCCTTGCATATTATATTTTCTCTTTAATGATTTAATGTTACTTTTCTGGCACATTTTAATTCAAATCCCTTGGCCAAAATGCAGCTGGTGCGATCCGGCATTTTAGGGTGCATGCAGGCTTTCTGTCTTGTATCATTGGTCAGCCGGCTATACTGCCGTAACTTCAGGAAACTCTGACGCATGCGCAGATGATGGTTTGATTCTCCTTTACCAAGATGGCGCTGGAAACCTCATAGCATCTTTGCGCATGCATGAAATGCCGCTTATGTCCTTCCTTTCTTCTTTCTGACTTGCGCATTAAATGTAGCAGGACGCTGATATTGGCGCGGTTTTCACAATACAATGGAGTGAGTTATGGCATGATTAGTCATACAGCTGTAAATTAATATTTCATCTTTCTCATGTATTATTTACATTGCATTATGATGACCAGAATAGAAAAACACTTTATTCCAATGTCACCATTATGGGCTAATAAATAGCACTTTTATCACCTGGTGTGCTGCCTCCATTTTTCTTGTTTTATATATACATATGTGAATATATATATGTATTTACATGAAAATGAAACATCCATATGTCCGTTTGTATCAATCTATGTTAATGTGTGTAAATGAATCATTATGTGTGTATATACGTGCTCCCTAGTCTACATGGATGTATTTTGTGGGTGTGATTAAATGTATATGTTTGTATGACTTTAAGTATGTATGTGTCTCAGTGTGAGATATGGGAGTGAATGTATGAATGTCGCCGTGTGTATCTGCAGATATGTAAGCATATATGTGTATGTGTCACAGCGTGTATATGTGTGAATGGATGTGTGACTGTGTGTTAATCACCTTTTGTTAGTTTGTCGGGTGATCGCACCTGTTTACACTACACAATGACTGTTCCTAAAAACGCCACTTCCCGATAATCGACCAGCGCCCTTAGTTAGACATAAGCTATAAACAGTCTAGGTATAAAGATAAGATAGAAATCTATGTATTAGATATGTATAAATCTTCCATGTAGAGCGGTGATAGGGCCATCCAGAGCTGACACTGCAGTGAACCAGGGATCAGCCGATCGCCAGCACTTGGGGTCAGGAAGGAATTTTTCCCCACACATGGGGTTGTTTTGCCTTCCTCTGGTTCACATCCTTTTTATGCAGTAAATCCTATAAATGGCACTGGATGATTAAATTATACTAAATTTCATAATAGATAAGAATAAAGATTAATAAACTCCATTCATTGTGTCTGTCTTCTTTATATGCTGTTCTCTCTGCTGTTTTGGACAGCAGTAGTGAATGTTACAAATGGCCAAGGAATTAATAGTTAATGTGATTTTTTGTTTTGCGGAGAGTTGTGTCACGTGATCTCGCTGCCGATTGTTTCCCATTGTGACAGTGATGTTCTGTCCATCTGTCATATGGCTTTCCCAGACTAATGTCACTGCCCCAATATGCAGCAGATCATCAATCACATGTTGTACTTGGGATAGGGCTACTATCATCAGCGACTGCTCTTTACCCCAGTGTAGTCTCCTCCACTAATGTCCCCGCATATCACAGATCATGTAGAGATCGGCCATGTTCCATAGTCTCTGTACTTACCCCGCAGTAGCTCCACACCGTGCTCCATGTCAGGAGCCTCCAGCCCATCACATATGGAAAGGTGAACCTGGAGCAAGAGGATGGAATGGGAATAGCAGATATTAGTGCAGCACGAGATGTATTGGGTGGATACAGATGGAGAAAGGCCTTACATAACACGGCGGTATAGTAGCAGGATAAAGATGGTGGGAGCAGGATGCCACAATGTAAAGTTATAATTGTAGTGAGCTGAATTGGCACCACGACCATAAACCTGAAAGCAAACAAGTGGCATGTGCCCAGGATAATGGACCAGAAAAAAACACCAAATGCAAGAAAAAGTTCATTGATATAATTTGCAACACAAAAACTTCATTTTCAAAGTCAAAGATAATGTATTCAGATTGTAATCTTGAATATTGGTGGTAGATCCACTTTAACTACTTTGATTTACTCCTTTTTCAAATATATTTATGTAAAATCTGATGTTAACACTTCTAAAAAAGTTATAAAAGCAACTACAAAAAAGCCCCATAAAACAAAATATTGTAGAATCACTTTTTGTGGATGCCAGAACAGGAGAGCCAGGAAGGTTTTACTTTTGCAAAGGCTCGCTATGGACACGTTCCTGACCGTTTTGCAGCTGAATATATTATTTATTCTGGTGGTCAGTGGAATCTGGAGGTTTGGTCCATGGTGGGTGGTAGATTTATGATGGGAACATAGAAGAAATTATAGAAATGTCTTATGAAAACAGTGAACAGCTCACTTGTAAAATAATATTTTTTTTTAAAAAAAAAAAAAATTTACTCCTTAACATTTAAATTACTACACCAATAAGGAAAAGTCCTAAAAAGTTATAGAAATCACAGGATGGATAGAAACAAAATTTCAATACATCGTGATCTATTCAGTACCGAGTATGAGCGCGAAGCGCAGAAATCCCCACACTTATAACCCTTGGCCACTGTCAATGAGGTTATTAAAGAAGTTGTCTACTACTTTCACATTGATACCCCATCCTATAAATAGGGCATCAATGTATAATCAGCCGGGGTGCCCACGGTGGCACCCCTGCCGATCAGCTGTTATCGGTGCCAGCGGCGGCAGTCGGCCGGAAGTCCTTACCCGCGGAGCTTGGCCGTCCATCTGTAGTGGCCGCCGCGGGGTACTGCACATCAGCCTCCCATTCAATTGAATGGAAGGCGGATGTGCAGTAACAAGCGCCAGCCACTACAACTTGACAGCCAAGCTCCGCAGGTAAGGACTTCTGGCCGGCAGCTGCCGGCACCAATAATTGCTGATCAGCGAGAGTGCCGCGTGCGGGACCCCGGCCGATCATACATTGATACCCTAGCCCAGGGGTCCTCAAACTTTTTAAACAGGGGGCCAGTTCACGGTCCCTCAGACCATTGGAGGGCCGGAATATAGTTTTTAAAAAAAAAACTATGTAACAAATTCCTATGCACACTGCACATATCTTATTTTGTAGTAAAAAAAAAACAATAGAGGAACAAATACAATATTTAAAATGAAGAACAAGTAAAGTTAAATCAACCAGTATTTCAACAGGTAGGTAACTGTACCCAATAGTCAGCATAGGTCCTCAATAGGCAGGTAAATATCCCCAATAGGCAGCATAGGTCCTCAATAGGCAGGTAAATGTACCCAATAGGCAGCATAGGTCCCCAATAGGCAGGTAAATATCCCCAATAGGCAGCATAGGTCCTCAATAGGCAGGTAAATATCCCCAATAGGCAGCATAGGTCCCCAATAGGCAGGTAAATGTACCCAATAGGCAGCATAGGTCCCCAATAGGCAGGTAAATGTCCCAAATAGGCAGCATAGGTCCTCAATGGGCAGGTAAATGTTCCCAATAGGCAGGCTGTTTCCCCCTTATAATGCCATATGCAGGCTGTTCCACCCCTTATAATGCCCCATGCAGGCTGTTCCCCCCATATAATGCCCCATGCAGCACATCACCCCCCCATATTATGCCCCATGCAGCATGTCACCCCCCCATATTATGCCCCATGCAGGATGTCCCTTTCCCCCCATATAATGCCCCATGCAGGATGTCACCCCCCATATAATGCCCCATGCAGGATGTCACCCCCAATATAATGCCCCATGCAGGATGTCACCCCCCATATAATGCCCCATGCAGGATATCACTCCCCTGTCTTTATAATGCCCCATGCAGCATGTCACCCCCCCATATAATGCCCCATGCAGCATGTCACCCCCCCATATAATGCCAAATGCAGCATGTCACCCCCCATATAATGCCACATGCAGCATGTCACCCCCCCATATAGTGCTCCATGCAGCATGTCACCCCCCCATATAATGCCCCATGCAGCATGTCACCCCCCATATAATGCCCCATGCAGGATATCACTCCCCTGTCTTTATAATGCCCCATGCAGCATGTCACCCCCCCATATAATGCCCCATGCAGCATGTCACCCCCCCCATATAATGCCCCATGCAGGATGTCACCCCCATATCATGCCCCATGCAGGATGTCACCCCCCCCATATTATACCCCTTGCAGGATGTCACCCCCCCATATAATGACCTATGCCTCCATACATTAAAAAAAAAAAAAAAAAAATCCAATACTCACCTCACTTCTCACTTGCTGCCGCTGCCGCTGCTCTACTCTGGACTCCAGCGTCGCGGCGTCGCCGTCCCGCTCTGTGCTGCCTGTGACGGCACTCGGGAGGGCGCGGTGTAAAGAAGTCACCGCACTCTCTGACCTGAGGCGTCACAGGAAGCGCAGAGCAGGAAGACAGCGGATCTGCAGAGGCACGGGGAGAGGTAAGTATCCGCCTGCCGGGGCCCTGAGCAAGCGGGGGGGGGAAGGGCGGGTGCTGACACCGCTCACCTCTCCTCCGCCCATAGCCGGATAAAAGTCCTCCGCGGGCCGCATGTGGCCTGCGGGCTGTAGTTTGAGGACCCCTGCCCTAGCCTATAGATTGATGCCCTATCCTATAGATAGGGCATTAATGTGAAAGTAGTGGACAACCCCTTTAAATGGCTGTCTGAGGAACTTTCTACCACACTGGATGCATTTGGGAAAATCATCAACATCCGCTTCTGGCAGCTCCCTGTGCAAATTGGTAACTAATGATGTTCCAGATGTGCTTGATGGGAAACCAGAGAGGCGCTGCAGGCCATGTTAGGCCATTTACGCCTCGCTGCTCACAGTAGGGGAAATATGCGGTCTGGTGTTGTCTTGTTGAAAAATGGCTCCTGGGAGAAATGGCTTTAACACTGGATCCATGACCAAATCAATGTAATATCGAGCAGTTAGTGTACTTAGAATTAAGACTAGCGGGGTCTGGCTACCATATATTACGCCGCCTCACACCATAACCCGAGCAGCATAACCTGTGTGATTTTCCTTTGTGAAGACCTCTTCATTGACCTCACGCCATCACTCTCATAGGCTATGATGTGAGGAGTTCAGCCTTTTACTTGGATGCAGTGGTAGCCAGAGATTGCCATTTGGGCAATATCATGACGCTTTGTCTGTGTATGGTGGATTTTTAAACATTTTTATAAAAATCTAGAATGCAAAGAGGAACTGGAATAAAATGCAAGCAAACACTAGCCAATTTTGGCCTACTGACAAGTCCTCATTAAACAATAGGTCATTTTCTGATGACACATTCCCTTTTACTGCCATAATGAAATCTAACAGCTTATATGTGAGCAGGAGAAAATATTCATCCAGATCATTTGAATCAGAATCGTCTGAAAGAATTTCCTTGCGGAAAGATGAATCTCAAGATACATATGCCAGAGGAGAAGGGGATTTCAGGAGAGATTTTTTTTAACTCTTACTTTTCCGGCTCTCAACATGCAACTCATATCTGGAGGCAGATAAAAGTAGAATTAGACTTACCGGTAATTCAGTTTCTAATAACCCACCACAACTGCACACTGGAGGATGTAACTGGACCCTAGTAGGGACAGGAAACACAATGAGTCAAATAGTGCCTCCCACATCCTCCCTCCAGTTTTATTACAAAGGACCACAAGAATATGAATGCTTCAAATTATATTTATTATCACTTGATTCGAAAATATAAGAAATAATTGAGCAAAGGGAGGGAATTACCCATGCTGTCATGGTGGGTTATTAGAAACCGGATTACGGAGTAAGTCTAATTCTATTTTTTCTAATAACCCCCCATGACAGCACACCTGAGGAATACCAAAGAGTAACGTCTAGGGAGGGACAATAGCCCGTAGAACTTTTCTCCCAAAGGACAAATCTCTAACAGACGCTAAGTTAAGTCTGTAATGTTTGGAGAAGATATGGATCGAGGACCAGGTAGCAGCTCTGCAGACCTGCTCGATTAAAGCGCTGGCTTTCTCAACCCACGAGACTGATAACCGCTCTAGTGGCGTGACCCGTGAATTTCTTTGGAGGCAAGAGGTTCTGAATCTGGTATGCTTCAGTAATCGGTCTTTTGATCCATATGACAATCGTAGCTTTGGAAGTCTTCTTCCCCTTATTTTGGCCATGAAGTTGGATAAACAGATTTTGGTCTTTCCTCCACATCTGTGTTTCTTGGAGGTAATGAAAGACCACTCTTCTTAAGTCCAGAGTGTGGAATTCTTCCTCCCTCTTGTTTGCTGGATTTTGGCACAATGAGGGAAGAATTATCTCTTGAGATTTGTGGAACTCTGAGACTACCTTAGGTTGAAATGATGGGTTGAGACGAAAAATAAGTCGGTCTTCCAGGATTCTCAAGTATGGCTCATTAATTAGGAGAGCCTGCAGTTCACTAACCCTTCTGGCTGTAGTGATCGCTACAACTAAGGCTTTCTTCCACAACAGTCTGTCTTCTTTTATTAATAAGAGCTCAAATGGTGGAAGTGTCAGCCTCTTATGGACGATATTATAGTCCCACGAGGTGACTAGATTGAGCATTCTAGGATGAAAGTGGGAGGCTACTGTAATGAATCTCTTCACCCAATGATATTCAGGCAGGCTCTGGTCAAAATATGAACTTCATGCTGCCACCTGGACCTTGAGGGTACTCGGTTTGCGACCTTTGTCCAGGCCATCCTGCAAAAAATCAAGGATTTGGGCAATGTTTGGTTGTCGAAGATCTGGATGTTCAGGCGCACACCATGATAAGAAGGTTTCCTGCTTTTTTGAAGGGTCTTAATGACTCTGAGAGGCCCCTGGTTTTTAATATTGAGAATTCAGAAGCCAGGCGTAAATTCGAGATCTGGATGGTAAATTGGCCCTTGGTGAAGGAGGTCTTTGGTGGAAGGAACAGGGGACTATCTTTAATCAGGTTGCTTAAGATGCCAAACCAGTTTCTTTTCAGCCAGAATAGTGCTATCAGGATTACTCTGGCCCTCTCTGTTCTTATTTTCTGCAGTGTTCTTGTTAGAATTGGAACCGGAGGGGAGGTGTGTGCCAGTTTGAATTTCCATTGGTGGGAGAACGCGTCCATGCCTAGACAGGTATCGTCTGGGTTTATGGAAAAGTACTTGGCTACTTTTGTGTTCTGGCATCCTATCCAGAAGAGATCTACCTCTGGGCAACCCCACCTTCTGGTCAATATCCCGAAGACTTCTGGATTTAGGCTCCATTCTCCCGGATTAATATCTCTCCTGCTCAGGAAATCGGCCTGGATGTTGACAGAACCTTTTATATAGAGGGCTGAAAAGGAGAGAAGATGCTCTTTGGCCCAGGAGAATATTCTTGCAGAGATAGTCTTCAGGCCTTTGTGTCTCATGCTTCCTTGATGACATAGGTGCGTGACCGTAGTTTTGTTGTCTGAATAGATTTTTACATGGACATTCTGGATCAGAGATGTTGCTGATCTGAGTACTTCATCCACCGCCTTCAGCTCCCTGAAATTGGAAGATTGCTGGCTGACCTTTTTTGACCAGAGTCTCTGGAAGGAGTTTTGGGAGACGATGGCTCCCCATCCTCTTTTACTGGCGTCTACCTTTATTGTCACCAGGGGGTCCTGGATCCAGGGGACTCGCCTGTGTAGGTTCCTTGGGCTGAGCCACCAGGATAGAGAGGCTTTTACCAGGGCAGGTATTGGAATTTTCTTGTCCAGGGATTCTGGGGATCAATTCTAATTTGCAAGAATATGGGTCTGGAGGGTTCTGGTGTGTGCTTCGGCCCAAGCTACCGTCTGGATGCAAGATGTCATGGAGCCGAGGACTGTCATTGCAAACCTCACAGACATCGATATTTTGCTACATAGTGCACCAATCCTTGATCTTAACTGATTCTGCTTTTGCTTGGGCAAAAAGGATGTCTGACTGGGAGAATCCAGTGGAACACCTAGAAACGTCTTTGCCGTGGATGGAACCTTGTTGGACTGTTGGTAGTTCACTAGCCATCCCAGAGATGTTAGGATCTGGGTTGTTGTCTGTAAATGTTCCTGGAATAACGGTATTGAGGGGACCACAAACAAGAAGTCGTCGAGGTATGGTATTATGCAAATATTCTGACCTCTGATGTAAGCCATGACTTCTGCCATAATCTTCGTGAAGATTCATGGCGCTGATGTTATCCCAAACGGGAGGATATTGAATTGAAGTGCATTATCTGTCTTGCCTGGACCACTGCAAACCTTCCAATAAATTGAGTGAATAGGAATGTGATAGTATGGGTCTTTTCAGAGGCATAGCTAGGTGTTCAAATCGGGGGAAGGGGCGAAACATCTGAGTGGGCCCCTAACTAGGTAACTGTGGGCACAACTACAGTGGTGAACCATGACCTTGGGTATAGAGGAACCTCAGCAGATGAACACACTGTTTACAGAAAATTAATTTCTATACAAAGACCAACACTGATCTTACCACCATATGGTGACCATATAGTGGTAGATACCAGACCTGCAGACCATACAAGTAATTACAGTACAGGTATATATAGTAACTTACAGCTGATGATCTTTCTGGTGGCGTAGTTCATTTTCCCCATCTTTTCCATCTGGCCCAGACCGACATGACAACTTCTTCCAGCCACAACTCATCTGCAGAGAATACAATGAAAACACATTTAACTTCACATTTCCAGCGCCGTCCCCATCTATTCCCAATCTATACAAACTCCTCATCCTGCTGATACCCCAATACTGAGACGCTGCTGTCAATGTGTCCTTATTACAGCACCTGCTGTGTGGTACAAAAACAGAACTCCTCTTAGTGCCTCACATAATAGTGCCCACCAGGGTCGCACTGGGGTGTCTGGGGCCCACAGGGGAATTGACTCTAGGGGCCCACCTACAGCAATATGCAAATATCTGTTATCCGCTATCCCTGTTATAGTGGAGCATTGACTGGAGGCTCCTGCACATCTACTGTGCACCACTATAACTGGGATGTACAATTACGTTAGTTTGCATTAAAGTGGTTCTTTGGTTAAAACAAGTTATCACCGATCCATGGGATCCACAGGATCGGTGATCACTTATTGATCGTTTGGGTCGGAACATTGAAAAAAACAACTATGGGAAGAATGGGGAAGTTTTATCCCTGACAGGACACTTATCCCCATTTTAAAATGCAGCGACAGGTGGGACGTCTGACCACAGCTCTATTCATTCTCTTGGGGGCTTCCAAAAAAAGAGCAGCGCTCGCAGCCTCTGAGGGAATGAATGGATCAGTGGTCGCATCTCACATGCCGCTCCAGTCTAATGGGGAGAAAAGCTTCACATTCTGCCGATTCTGTGCCAGCAGTCAGACCCCCACCAATCAATATTATCAATGATCCTGTGGAGAGGTGATTACTTGTTTTCACAAGAGAATCCCTGTAAGTCCATCTCTGACGCTCTGGTCCAAGTATTTCATCTTAAAGGTCACAGCCCCACTATCAGTATTCAGTCAGGATTTTTTCTTAGGAGTGGGAGCCAAAACCAGGTGAGGAGCAATCAGAGAAAGAGAATAATAGAAACAAGTCACCAATCCTGCATTTATCACTCACTCCTTGTTTTGGCAGCCACTCCTGAGAAAAAAATACTGACCAAATACTGATGTGGGGCTGTGGCCTAATGGAAAAAAATCTTTTCCTAGTTAATATCAGTGAGAACAAAATGACTGCCATACACAACACAGTCCACTATATCAACACCAATAATACCACATACAAAAGGGACAAATATCACCACACCATGACTAGATCACATATTACCACCACATAGGGACCAAATACTACAATACTGATCATGAATACAAACCACATCCTAGCTAACAATGCAGTCAGTCTGGATATAGTAGTCCGACACATGCCTCTCGCCACACAATAGCAAAATGAATGGGACCAACCAGGTTCTCTTCGAGGCCCCCATATCACCTACATGAACTCACCTACCTATCTGCCTCTATGACATGTATGGCTTTGTAATGCGTATAACTCTGGTTTGGCCAACAGCTATATCTCTCCACCCCCCTATACCCACTAACACTTTCTTTGGCCACTTAGTGGCAGGTTATTTGCAGGGAACAATAAAGGGAATTGGAGTTTGAAATCAAACTCATTGAATTGGTGGATTTCCCAACCTTTAATGAGCTTCTGGGCCTTTATTCATGAACAGGTTTGTGCCAGCACCTGGTGAACCCTGATAAGTGCCTGAGCCCTAGTGATCCCATTCAGCTCTGTGCACACTGCATGTATGGAACGGGCTCAGGAGGTGTTGCACCGCCAGCACATGAGTCTAACTGGTGCGATGAGGGAAAGCAGTTTAAAACCTTAGATGCCGCTGTAATTGTGACAGAAGCATTAATAGGTTGGCAATTGAACGGAGATGGTGTTACAATGGGAACCATGGACAAACTGAATGCACCCTTACTTGCACGTTTATACACCTATGAAGCCCACATTGTGTCTGGGCTTCATAGAAAAATGCTAATTTTACAATACAGTGCAATAATGCTATATTGTATTGTATTGTGCAGACAATTTCAGTAGTGATGAGCAAGCATGCTCGTCGTTAAACAGGCAGGGATTGCCTGCCAGTCACTGTAATGCCGTAGCCATGTTGGTTGTAGCATTACTGTGATTGGCTGGCCGGATGGCGTCATCGGGTCTATATAAGACCTGGGACCCTATGCTCATCACTGTATACTCCGGAAACAGGCAGAGTAGGGAGAGGTGAAATACAAGTACCATAGGCATATTAAGATACAAATAATAAGATCATCATAGATCATTAATGCATGTAAAGAAATCTAGAAATGAATACTTGAAAAGAGGAGGAGCAAAGGGAGTGTGTATAAAATATACATTTATATTAAATTCTGGTTAAAAACATTCTTACAACTAACCAGGACAGGCAAAATAGCAACAAGCAAAAACCCTGGGGTAGGGAAAACACATGCAACATGCTAGTGTAGAAGGTATTATATTACGACTGATAGGTGGAATCCTGCCATGTATACAATCAATGATATATCACACATATGTAAATGAAAGTATGTCGGAAAAACCACCATCAAACAATTCAATAAAAACAAACCTTACCCATGTGGCAGGTGAGGCCCCCCAGGGAAAGCACAAGCAGAAAGTGCAGAGACCTACATACGCACGTTTCGCTTGTTAACCACACACTTTCTCAAGGGTAAGTAGAGGAATCCCATCTGTAGGACCTTTATACCATGTGATTTGGTCATATGGTCCTATCTCACCAAGGAGAGCGGGTGGGCGGCACATGCACAGATCACTGCACTCGCAGAACGCCCGCCCCCAGCTGTCAAGCTGAACCCCAACATACCAGGAGGCCCAAGACTCCCAGCATGCCCAGACCACCATAAAGACGCCGGGGCACGGCGCCCACGAGGCAGAGAAGAGGGCACGCGCTCACGATCCAGTGGTGAGTATAGGTAGAGATTAAAATAAAATGAGACCAATCCCCAAAAGGACACCATCATAATAGGAATGCAGAAGAATAGAAGGAAATAGAAAAAAAGAAGACAAAACGCATTGTGTGTTTACATTATATATGCAATAAATACGATAAATATGTCATAAATGCAGCAAACACACAAAAATCATCATTATATAATTAATAAAATTACATTTTGACTAGCCAAAAGTAGAAGGAAATTGTTTTCTGTCGATCCTTCACTGAAGCTGATCATTCCTAGAGCTGTATGATGGTATGCAGAAAGCACGCTAAGCATCTGTAGATATTATCCGCTGCCTCAGGTTGCCGGAGGAATGTGCATAGAATCAGTCTCAGCTAAAGGGAACCAGAAACTGCAGATGGATTCACAAAAGAAAATTAAATTAGCATAAAATTAAAGACAAAAGGAAAATTAAAAACAAGACACAAACTGCTTGGTGACAGTGGTGGCAAGTGTCAATAAAGTCATAACTTATAAAAAGGACGAGAAGCTGAGTGCTTCATTAAGACCACATGGAACTAGGGTCCCCAGGGTGACAATCCATTTGGTCTCGTACTGCGCCAAACGTTTCGCTATATCTCCTCCCCGTATGCCAGCATGGATAAGGTCAATCCCCCTCACCTTGAAGGACTTGGGGCTACAGTCATGGTGCATCTTAAAATGTCAGGGGATAGTTTTTAATTGGGTAATATCAGCCGCTGTCCTGGCCGCAGCAATGTCCCACACATGTTCCCGCACGCGTACACAATTCTCGGGTTGTAAGTCTGATGTATATCTTTGAACAGCCGCAAGTAGCATAATAAACTACATTTGTAATAGTACAAGTGATATGATGTTTGATTGTAAATTGGCGTAGTCCATCAGCCGACGTGGAGGAAGAACTGCGAAGGACATTGCTGCAGGCGAGACAGCGGCCGCACGGAAAAAATCCCAAATTAGGACCCCTATTTCCAAACAAATTTGCCACAGGTGGTGTGTAGTGGCTTTTAACTAACAAATCTCATCAATTTCTACAACGTCTAGATGTCATTAGAGGGGCGATTGGTAGACTCCATTGCAAAGACGATTCTGTCTTAAGAATTGGCTAGTGTTTCTTTAAAATACTGTAGTGCTCATATTATGCCATTCATTATTGTAAGTAGAGATGAATCAAATTCTCCCATCGCACCTCTGACATTTAGAAGGAGTGTAAAGAAGTGAATTCCGTGAGGTATTCTTAGCTCGTCTATAGCCCGCCTTGATGAATCTCTGACTATAGCCCCTGTCCTCAAAGCGAGATCTCAAGTCCCTCGCCTGCTTATTGAACTTAGCCTCGGATGAACAAATCCGCCTCATCCTGAGGAACTGACCAACTGGGACAGCAATAGTTGTGTGCGGATGACGCATGTAGCAGGGCGTTAACAGAGGTGGACTTTCTGAACACATCTGTCTGCATAAATGCATCATCATCTACTTCCAACTTAATGTCCAGGAAGTCCAACCTCTTCTTATCTGCCCTGTATGTAAGTTTGATATTAAATCAATTTTTATTTAAACGACCCATGAACCGCTCAAGCTGCTCCACCGTCCCTTTCCAAAGAAAAAATAAATCATCTATATATCTATACCAGCACTGGATGGGTTCCATGGCATGTGCGCCCTCGCTGCCAAATAGGGTCCTCTCCCAAAATCCAAGGAAGAGATTAGCATATGAAGGTGCACATGCCGCGCCCATCGCAATGCTGCGCATCCGTAAATAAAATGTATTTTTGAAAACAAAAATGTTATGAGTAAGTAAGAAATGGAGCAGCTCAAGTATCAGATCACAGGTTGTGCTGTCCCAGTTGCTGCCCCCCAGGAAGAAGCGGACCGCCTCAAGTCCATCCTCATGTCCGTTGCAGGTAGAAAGGGACTCTACATCTGCAGTTACAAGTAGAAAATCTGGCTCCACAAAAATCCCGTGAACCCTCCTCAACATATCGGTCGTGTCTCGTATATAAAACAGAAGGGTCTCGACCAAAGGCTTAAGGTAAAAGTCTATAAATAAACAGACAGGATGGCATAATCCTTCGAGACCAGACACGATTGGGCATCCAGGAGGGCTGACGGGATCCTTGTGGATTTTGGGGAGGAGATATAGGATGGTAACTCTTGGAAACTTAACTGTAAGACCCTCCAGAATTTTTTTGTCAATAATGCCTTTCTCGAAGGCAGAAGTTAATATACATTGTAACTGGTCCGAGAAGGAGACGGCAGGATTGCAGGACAGCTTTCTATAGGCATTATGGTCCCTCAGCTGTCTGAATACTTCTTTTTCATAACTTTCAATTGGCCAGATCACGATGTTACCCCCCTTGTCCTCCGCCTTGAAAACAACATCATTAAAGGATTGTAATTGATTGAGCGCAATTCTTTGTTGATGGGTTAAGTTATCAAAACTGCGCCTAGTAGACAACTTTTTAAAATCTTCCATTACCAGTCGGGTGAAAATTTCCACCGCCGGGCATAGGGACAAGGGGGAAAACCTCGTGGATCTAGCCAAAATTGTCTGAGGAAACGTACCTTCATTATCTGAAAGTTGTTCTTTCAGTAAATCCTCCAGAGCCTCCCCCTCCCCCTGCACACCCCATCTCCCTGGTCCATATTGCCCCCCCTCCCCCTGCACATCCCATCTACCCGGTCCATATTGCCCCCCCTCCCCCTGCACACCCCATCTCCCCGGTCCATACTGCCCCCCCCTCTGCACACCCCTCTGCCCCAGTCCATACTGCCCCCCCTGTGTGGCGCCCCTGAGGGTTCGGCCGCCACAGGAATGCTGCACTTCTTTAATGGAGTGTGGTGTTCCTCTTCTGAGGTAAGTCCGGTGTGATGGTAGTTACCTAGCGTTTTGCATCCAACACCACATTTCCACCAGAGGGAGCTAGTATGCACTAGGTGCTGCTCCCCTGGTTACAGGGAGACTGGGGAACACAAAGTGGTAGGAACCAGTTAGTGGGTGTGGGTGGAGGAACAGTTAGTTAGTGACATTTCTAATTTCATATTTAATAGCATGCCATCTTTGATCTTGGTCTCTTGTTCTTCGCTGGTCCTTTTGGTCCTGTGTGGACCTGTCCAGCCTTTCAGACCTGTGTGGTCTCTGACAGTGTGTCTGTCAAGTGGTCGTACTGTGCAGTCAAAATACTGTGTGTAAAGTGACTTCCCTCCGAGAGCGCAGATCCTGTGTGGGCCTGCACCGGCATGGGACACAGCCCTCGTACCCCGATCTATGGGACGAGAGGGAGGTTGCAGACAAGGAATGTCTCAACCCGACCAAGGACCAGGATCAAGAAGGCCCGGGAGCTTTAGAGTGTGGCTCCCTAGCAAATGGGTCCCGGGGAGGATGCAGATGGAGCGGAGTACGCCACCTGTCCTCTCCTACCTGATCTATTCAGAGGGATTCCGGCTGCAAAAGGGGTACCGGCCCCCGACACCCGACCTCGTACTCTATGTCCAGGATGGGAAAGCCCGGCTAGGCCCTGAGGATCCCGCCGGGCTTGGGATGGAGAGGAATTGCCACCCGAGCCATACACCTGAGAGGAGCTCAGAGGGAGACCCGGCCTATCTACACACGCACAGACGGGAAGGGGTAAAGTCTGTAGTGCAGGAACACTCTGGTGTAGGGATTCTGCCTCACACTGGACTTCCTTGGAGGAAGACGGACTCCCGTCCCTGGTGGCCGCAGGACTCCGCGAGGAGCAGGGAGAAGCCTTGCGCTGCTTATGAGAACTGTGAGTAAAGCCTTGGAAATTCATCCCTATGGCCTCCGGACTGTTCATTACGCGCCATACCACGCGACATGGTGCCCGCACTCCCACACTACTACCCCCCTTCATCCCGCCTTGCCTGCCCTGAGGCCGCGCTCCGCCTGTGGGGAGCAGCAAGAACTTTGGCCGCCATGACATCGGGCCTCAGTGGACTGTAGCGGCGCTGGTGGCGCATCACCAGACACCACAGGTGGCGTAGTCGATAATTACCACTCAACCTGGATAGCCCTAACATCATTTTTAATGTGACGCCCCTGGGCACGGAACGGGTAAAGGCCACGACTGCATCCCCCTTCTCAACATCTGACCCGGCTCCGAGTACCCCATCTTCCCAGGGCAGGGCTTGAGAGGCGTCACATCACTGGCGTAGTCGGCAGGATTATCGTGCCCGCAGCAACGGAGAGAGTGCCCATTGCTATTTGGTACTGTGTGCCTTACACCTTGAACTGTTGTTTACACTTAAAATGGCGCCCGCCCAAGAAGAACAGGTGCCATCACGCTGTGAAAAGACTGACTTTGTACACCTCCCATCGTGGGCTGGGCTCCCGTTTGGCACCAAAAATGTGGACTGCCCCTTCCATCAGAAACTGTCCGCGGGGTAATGCCCGTCAAACTGGATGGGCTGAACGAAGGCGGGCCTGTCAGCATGCCGCCCAGGAACCGCCCCGAAAGAGGAGGGAGAAGAAGGAAAGCAACAAGGTGCGGCCATGTCAGTTGGAGCTTGGCAGTGAACAGAGGCGGTCATGGATGCCTCTGGAGAACGAAGCCATGCGACTGCTGCACCCACCCGATCCAGGCCCTTCATCTGGCGGAGAGGCTAGTGGCAGTGCGTTGACACCGGGAGACTTCGCGTTTCTCAACCAGGAGGCCCCAGAGCTGGCTAGACAGCAGAGAGAGGCCCAGGAGGCGGCGACTGCTGCATGGAAAGCAGAGATGCTGCAGCGGATCCGAGACCACCGTCGAGGAGTAGAGGCTCCGGAAGCAGTCGGCCCGGAGGTCGAAGTGGAAACCGACCTGACAGCAGGTGAGGAGGCAACCCCTGCCCCGGCTGCGGAGCCCTCGGAGCTGATCCTGGACCTCATGGTGGAGTATGTACATCCCCAAGCCGTCACCTGGGAGCAAGCGTTGGCCCCCGAGCTGCAAGCGGCGGCTATCGGTGGGGGTTTGCACTGCCACGAGGGCTCCATGACAGAGGTACCTGGAGTTGCGGAGGAGACTACCGACTCCAACCCGGATTGGTCCGCACTACTCGAGGACTTGCAGCAGCCCGTCCTAACACCGCTACCTGCACCGGCGGTGACCTGGCCCGAGGCCGAAGAGTGGGCCTGGGAAAACCAGGGGGGCAACCTGATGGGCTTCCCGTGGGAGACCACATCTGAAGCGCAGAGGAGGAGCCAGTGGTGTAGTGATCAGGTCCTCAAGTTGGCACGGGAGCGACGTCGGCGGGAGCAACGCTGCGAGATACTCGAAGTCCGGACCAAGGCTTCTAAGACTCGGGCGCGACTGGAGGAGGCTACCCATCCCGGTCCCCGGTATGAGGGCAGGGTCGTGCGATTCCACCACGAGGAAGGGTGGGGGTTTATTCGGTGTCCCCTCTTCCGTGATGATGTGTTCGTCAGCAGGCGGGACGTCGAGCCGCACCTGAAGAAGGGACACCCCGGCCAGAACCTTTTCCCAGGCGATACTGTGACTTTCACTCGCCACCAGGGGGAGCGTGGGTGGTACGCCCTGGACGTCCGCAAAGTGTCCGGGAGTGACGCCACCACCTCCTTGGCCTCGGGTGACCGGTTACCCTCTGTCGGGAGGAATGAGCCCTTCCCTCCTCGCGAGCCCCAAGTTTAAAGCAGCCCCTATTGTTGTTTCATGTTGAAAGTTTGTTGCAATTACTGTGTGATCCTTCTTTTATAGAGACTTCGGTCCCTGCGGACTATGGCAGGCGGCGGACTGAATGTAAATAGTTATGCATCTATTTAGGTGCTCCCTATTGGTTTTATACAAAACCGTGCATACTTTCTACCTCAGACCTCAGAAGCAAAACCTGTCTGGAGTGGCATGTGTAGGGGTCCAGCACCGGATCTTCATGCCCTGCAGCCACCCCAGGGCCCACGTAGAGGGTTTAGGGCAGGTCCCTCTTGCTACTGAACTGACCGTCGTCACTTTAAACCAGTCCGCTGACTAAATCAGAAAGTCTCTTGTCTTCATTTATAATTTTGCACTTTTATATCTCTGTATTTTTATAATTTTATACTTTTGCACTTTTGTACTTTTATAACTTGTTATGCAACGTTCCAAGAAATGTGCCTCCCATAAAGGGATGATAGTTCTACTTGTTTACATAAAAAATAATTTTTCTGGGTGATATTCCTTTGCAGCCCACGGACGTGCTGTGTTTTACCAGGGGGCAATGTGGCGCCCCTGAGGGTTCGGCCTCCACAGGAATGCTGCACTTCTTTAATGGAGTGTGGTGTTCCTCCTCTGAGGTAAGTCCGGTGTGATGGTAGCTACCTAGCTTTTTGCATCCAACACCACATTTCCACCAGAGGGAGCTAGTATGCACTAGGTGCTGCTCCCCTGGTTACAGGGAGACTGGGGAACACAAAGTGGTAGGAACCAGTTAGTGGGTGTGGGTGGAGGAACAGTTAGTTAGTGACACTTCTAATTTCATATTTAATAGAATGCCATCTTTGATCTTGGTCTCTTGTTCTTCGCTGGTCCTTTTGGTCCTGTGTGGACCTGTCCAGCCTTTCAGACCTGTGTGGTCTCTGACAGTGTGTCTGTCAAGTGGTCATACTGAGCAGTCAAAATACTGTGTGTAAAGTGACTTCCCTCCGGGAGCGCAGATCCTGTGTGGGCCTGCACCGGCATGGGACACAGCCCTCGTACCCCGATCTATGGGACGAGAGGGAGATTGCAGACAAGGAATGTCTCAACCCGACCAAGGACCAGGATCAAGAAGGCCCGGGAGCTTTAGAGTGTGGCTCCCTAGCAAATGGGTTCCGGGGAGGATGCAGACGGAGCGGAGTACGCCACCTGTCCTCTCCTACCTGATCTATTCAGAGGGATTCCGGCTGCAAAAGGGGTACCGGCCCCCGACACCCGACCTCGTACTCTATGTCCAGGACGGGAAAGCCCGGTTAGGCCCTGAGGATCCCGCCGGGCTTGGGATGGAGAGGAATTGCCACCCGAGCCATACACCTGAGAGGAGCTCAGAGGGAGACCCGGCCTATCTACACATGCACAAACGGGAAGGGGTAAAGTCTGTAGTGCAGGAACACTCTGGTGTAGGGAAGCTGCCTCACACTGGACTTCCTTGGAGGTAGTCGGACCCCCGTCCCTGGTGGCCGCAGGACTCCGCGAGGAGCAGGGAGAAGCCTTGCGCTGCTTATAAGAACTGTGAGTAAAGCCTTGGAAATTCATCCCTATGGCCTCCGGACTGTTCATTACGTGCCATACCACGCGACATGGTGCCCGCACTCCCACACTACTACCCCCCTTCATCCCGCCTTGCCTGCCCTGAGGCCGCTCTCCACCTGTGGGGAGCAGCGAGAACTTTGGCCGCCATGACATCGGACCTCAGTGGACTGTAGCGGCGCTGGTGGCGCATCACCAGACACCACAGGTGGCGTAGTCGATAATTACCACTCAACCCGGATAGCCCTAACATCATTTTTAATGTGACGGCCCTGGGCACGGAACGGGTCAAGGCCACGACTGCATCCCCCTTCTCAACATCTGACCCGGCTCCGAGTACCCCATCTTCCCAGGGCAGGGCTTGAGAGGCATCACACCTGCACACCCCTCTCCTCAGTCCATACTGACCCCCCTGCACACCCCTCCCCGGTCAATATTGCCCAACCTACTTCTGCACACCCCTCTCCGGTCCATATTGTCCCCCCTGGTTAATATTGATCTCCCACCTCTGGTCCATATATGGCCCGCATTCCCCCCCAGTTCAAAGTGAGCCCATCCCTCCTCAGTTTCATATTGGCCCCCCCAATCTATAGTGAGCCCCCCATCCACCCTAGTCTATAGTAAGCCCCCCATATGCCCCCAGTCCCTGTCCCCCCGTCCCTGTGGGCTCGGTCTGCCGTGCAGTCCCCGCCGGGCAGCAGTGATGGCCGCACACATACGTGGCTCTTCTACACGACGATCTCACTTCTCACTGCACAGGATGTAACTGGCCATCAGCTCCTCACATACCGAAACCCCCTCCGGAGGGGAACTCTTGTCTGGAGTGGTCTCCACCTCCTCTTCCTCCACTTTCATCGGTTCCGGTTCATTAATGCCTCCAGCTCCCGATTTCACCGACAACCGCAGTCCCCAGACCGCCTCCATCTAGGGATGAGCGAGTAGTGAAATAATAGGACTCGCTATACTCGTAACGAGTAGGTCCCAATACTCGGGTACTCGTTACGAGTAGTGAGTCCAATGTAAGTCAATGAGAAAAGCGAGTAAGCCGAGTAATTGTCTGATGGAGCCTATAAAGCGTTCTGGGGGCTGAGGAAAAGGCTGAATTGGGTGCATGATTGTTTAAAAGCCGGCGGTAAAAAGCCGCCGACTTTTAAACAATCACTAAGCCCCATACTCGCTTCCCCGCAGCCTCCCATCTCGATCTTCCACTCCCCCACCGCCACCCATCCCGATCCTAAGTTAGGACCGGGCGGGGAGTGCAGCACCAGGGAGTGCGGAGCGAAGGACTCGGGCGGGGAAGCCAGCAGTGAAAAGACTTCACCGCCGGCTTTCCCGTTCGGTGCTGCGCTCCCCGCTTCCTGATGCTTCGCTCCGTGCCCGGTCCTAACTTAGGATCGGGATGAGAGGTGGCGGGGGAGCGGGGAGCGTACATCAGGGAGCGGAGAGCGCAGCACCGAACGGGAAAGCCGGCAGTGAAGTCTTTTCACTGCCGGCTTTCCCGCCGGTTATTTCAAATGAACAGCTGAGGTATCAGGTGATGCTGATCAGCTGTTCATTTGAAGTAGCCGCGGTGCCCTCAGAGGGTTCATGTGAGTTCATGCTTGACTGCATGAACTCACATCAACTTTCCCACGGCCGCACAGCTCAGCTACATCTCTGGTAGAGAATCTCTACCAGAGATGTAGCCAAGTAGTGATGAGCGAGCACTAAAATGCTCAGTTGCTCGAAGCTCGAGTCGAGCACATTGGAATACTCGGGTGCTCGACCCGAGCAACAAGCCCAATGTAAGTCTATGGGAAACTCAAGCATTTTTCTGGCAGTTCCCCCTGGTGGTCTGCAGAAGGTCAAAAATTGACCAAATCGATGGGAACAGTGCTCAATTAAACATCAGGCAGGCAGAATATATAGGCAGACAGGCAGGCTGGGTATATAGGAGGGTGCATGAAAAACATAGCAGGGCACTTGGAACACACTAGTGCCCTCCAATTTTCATGCACCCGTCTCTTTAAAAAAGCCGGCCGGCAATTCATCAGCGGCATATACCGGTACCCGACAATTTAGAACAGAAAGAATAGAGCATCACACATAGATTAGATAGATAGAAACATGTCAGTCACATATATAATAAGTACAGTGACAGTGTTGGTTACTGTACTTGTCATTTAGTGTTAAAATAAAGGATTTATTTAAAAAAAAATTGACGTGGGATCCCCCGTAATTTTAATTTCTAGCGGAGGTTAAGCAGATGGCTGGGGCAGATGTTTGAAGCCTGGGAAGGGGGTAACACCCACGGAGCTTCCCAGGCTACTAATATCAGCCCCCAGCTGAATATCTAGCCTTTACTAGCTATTAAAATGGGGGACCCAAAAAAAAATGACGTGGGGTCACCCTGTTTTAATAGCTAGCAAAGGCTAGGCAGACAGCTGGGGGCTGATATTAATAGCACAGGAAGGGTGCCATGAATATTGGCCCCCCCCCAGGCTAGAAACATCAGCCCTCAGCTGCCCCAGAAATGGCGCATCCATAGGATGTGCCAATTCTGGCACTTAGCCTTGCTCTTCCCACTGCCCTGTAGCGGTGGCAGTGGGGTAATAGGGCTGGGATTGATGTCAGCTTATAATGCCAGCTGACATCAAGCCCAGGTTAGTAATGGAGAGGCGTCTCTAAGACACCTCCATTACTAACCCCATAGTGAAAGTTAAAAAAAACACCAACACCCAGAATAAAGTCCTTTAATTGAAATAAACACACAATCCTTTAATGTTCTAAATTAAACCATACTTGCCATTACGCCCATTCCAGCTGAAGCCAATGTCTTCTGCAATCAAAGTAAAATAATAAACCAACATCATCCTTACCTTTCCATGGTTCCCAGACAGCTTCAGCTCTGCTACATTCACATACCAGGCTGGATCGCAGCCGAAAGCTGCCATCCAGCTTGCCATGCCGCAGACACTGAGATGCGAAGGCATGCTTGCGCTCCTAGTGTCTGGCTGTGACGGCATCCAGATGAGCCGAGTTCATGTCCAATGAACTCAGCTCACCTCATGCACGTCACTGACAGCGTGGGAGAATTCTCCTGCGCTCAGCGCTGAGCGCAGGAGAATTCTCCCACGCTGGGATGGCATTCTGATGACAGGCTAGATCGCAGCTGAGCACTTTACAGTACGTGTGTGGTTACCACCTCTGATATGTTTGGGAACAGATTCGATGGCATATGTCAAAAAATGTGTCATCTGTCTGTTGTGGCATGAAATAAAATGTCTAGACACACTTGATATGTTACGATTTCAGGGAGTAGTTATGTCATAAAGTTGCTCTCTCATTCTAAATTTCAATATTCTTGTGGTTGATCCCACATATTTTAAATCGCAGACAGTGCACTCAATAACATAAACGACAAAATTAGAGTTGACAAGGCTCGATAAAGGGTCGATATTGACTTTTAGGATTGCTACTTCCAATAGGTGGCACTAGAGTTCAAGTCGTTTTCCTCTCTGAAGAGACAATTTAAAAATGAGTTAACGCTGACTGCAGCGTTAGCAAGGCTCATGTATCTTCTAAATTGATTTATGATGACAATAAAGCTCAACTTTCAAATGGTCAGAAATCAGCTTAGGTGATTGTAGAAAAAAAATAAGTATTACAAACCCTGTAAACTGAACAAGTCCACTAAATGAATTGACTGTTCACTCATTCAGCAGTTTCCTTATGTAATGTGGTATTGTAAAAACTGTAACAAGCACTGTAACACCATAAGACAAAGCTTTTGCCTAAAGTCCCCCCAGGCCCTCCTCACACCAACTCAATACTCTTCCTCCAAAACCAGCTTCTCCACCATTACGGAAGATCAAGTTTCCTCTTTACTCTCCAAATCACACCTCACCACCTGTGAACTTGACCCAATCCCGTCATACCTCATCCCTATCCTCACCACAGTCTTAATCCCAACCCTAACCCACCTATTCAACCTGTCACTAACAATTGGTGTCTTCCTCTCATGCTTCAAACATGCCTCGATCACACCCATCCTCAAAAAGCCATCCCTCGACCCATCCTCTCTGTTTAGCTATCTCCCCATATTACTCCTCCCCTACGCCTCAAAACTTCTGGAACAACATGTCCACTTTGAACTTTCCTCCCACCTCTCTTCCTGCTCTCTCTTTGACCGCCTCCAATCGGGCTTCCGACCGCACCATTCTACTGAAACTGCCCTGACTAAAGTCACCAACGACCTACTAGCCAAATCCAAGCAACACTACTCTGTCTTCCTCCTCCTAGACCTGTCATCTGCCTTCGACACAGTGGACCACTCCCTTTTACTACAGATTCTCTCATCTCTTGGCATCAAAGACTTTGCCCTATCTTGGATCTCCTCATATTTAACGGACAGGACATTCAGTGTCTCCCACTCACACACCACCTCCTCATCTCGCCCCCTATCTGTCGGTGTCCCCCAAGGTTCAGTCCTAGGACCCCTGCTCTTCTCCATCCACCTTTGGCCTGGGACAACTAGAGTCTCACGGCTTTCAGTACCACCTCTATGCTGACAACACACAGATCTACCTCTCTGGACCCGATATCTCCTCCCTACTAACCAAAATCCCACAATGTCTGTCCGCTTTCTCATCCTTCTTCTCTGACAGATTTCTAAAACTTAACATGGATAAAACAAAACTCTTTGTCTTTCCACCATCTCATTTATCCCCCCCATCTGACCTATATCAAAGTCAATGGCTGTTCACTCTTCCCAGTCTCGCAAGCTCGCTGCCTTGGGGTAACCCTGGACTCTGACCTCTCCTTCAAACCACATATCCAACCCCTTTCTACTTCCTGCCGACTCCAACTCCAAAATATCTCCCCGATCCGCACATTCCTCAACCACGAATCCACAAAAACAATAGTACACACCCTCATCATCTCCCACCTCGACTACTGCAACCTCCTGCTCTGTGGCCTCCCCTCTAACACTCTCGCACCCCTCCAATCTATCCTAAACTCTGCTGCCCGACTAATCCATCTGTCCCCGCGCTATTCCCCGGCCTCTCCTCTCTGTCAATCTCTTCACTGGCTCCACATTGCCCAGAGACTCCAGTTCAAAACCTTAACCATGGCATACAAAGTCATCCACAACCTTTCTCCTCCTTATATATGTGACTTAGTCTCCCGGTACATACTTGCACGCAACCTCCAACCTCACAAGATCTCTTGCTCTACTCCCCTCTTCTCTCCTCTTCCCACAATCGCATACAAGATTTCTCCCGTGCAGCCCCCCTACTCTGGAACTCTCTACTCCAGCATATCAGACTCTCGCCCAGGGGCGAACTGGCCCACCAGAGGATCGGGAAAACCCCCGGTGGGCCCCGGGTCCCGTTGGCCATGCCCCCCTACCCCACCTGGGCTCTGTACAGAGAACAGAGGGCCCCCCTGGTTCGCTAATCATATCGGCAGCACTGCCGATAAGATTAGTGATGGGCCCTGTGCAGCGGCAAAGCAGGGAGAGCAATCTCCCTGTTCTGCCTGCTGCCGCAGTGCCCCTCTGCCTCCTTTGCGCAGCGCGACACTGCTGACGCGTGCGCAGGAAGTCAGTCTCAGGGCGATGACGTCATCGCCCTGGGACTGCTTTCTGTGCGCGCTGTGGAGGACGGACCCGGTGTCACCCAAGGCAGCAGCAGCAGAATCCATGGGCTCTTGTCAGGTATGTATTATTGGAGGCAGCAGAATCCATGGGCTCCTGTCAGGTATATAGTATTGGAGGCAGCAGAATCTATGGGCTCCTGTCAGGTATATATTATTGGAGGCAGCAGAATGTATGGGCTCCTACCAGGTATATATTATTGGAGGCAGTAGAATCCTTGGGCTCCTGTCAGGTATGTATTATTGGAGGCAGCAGAATCTATGGGCTCCTGTCAGGTATATAGTATTGGAGGCAGCAGAATCTATGGGCTCCTGTCAGGTATATAGTATTGGAGGCAGCAGAATCTATGGGCTCCTGTCAGGTATATATTATTGGAGGCAGCAGAATGTATGGGCTCCTACCAGGTATATATTATTGGAGGCAGTAGAATCCTTGGGCTCCTGTCAGGTATGTATTATTGGAGGCAGCAGAATCCATGGGTTGCTGTCAGGTATATAGTATTGGAGGCAGCAGAATCTATGGGCTCCTGTCAGGTATATATTATTGGAGGCAGCAGATTGTATGGGCTCCTACCAGGTATATATTATTGGAGGCAGGAGAATCTATGGGCTCCTACCAAGTTTTTAGTATTGGAGGCAGCAGAATCTATGGGCTCCTGTCAGGTATATAGTATTGGAGGCAGCAGAATCTATGGGCTCCTGTCAGGTATATATTATTGGAGATAGGAGAATCTATGGGCTTCTGTCAGGTATATTTTATTGGAGGCAGCAGAGTCTATGGGCTCCTGTCAGG
Organism: Phyllobates terribilis; assembly: GCF_046119375.1. NCBI lineage: Eukaryota > Metazoa > Chordata > Amphibia > Anura > Dendrobatidae > Phyllobates > Phyllobates terribilis. Next base: position 2,577,083 of record NW_027362933.1, read on the forward strand.
TATATATTATTGGAGGCAGCAGAATGTATGGGCTCCTACCAGGTATATATTATTGGAATCAGCACAATCCATGGGCTTCTGTCAGGTATATATTATTGGAGGCAGCAGAATCTTCTATGGGCTCCTGTCAGGTATATATTATTGGAGGCAGGAGAATGTATAGGCTCCTACCAGGTATATATTTTTGGAGGCAGGAGAATGTATGGGCTCCTGTCAGGTATATATTATTGGAGGCAGCAGAATCCATGGGCTCCTGTCAGGTATATATTATTGGAGGCAGCAGAATCTTCTATGGGCTCCTGTCAGGTATACATTATTGGAGGCAAGAGAATGTATAGGCTCCTACCAGGTATATATTATTGGAGGCAGGAGAATGTATGGGCTCCTGTCAGGTATGTATTATTGGAGCCAGCAGAATCTATGGGCTCCTGTCAGGTATATATTATTGGAGGCAGGAGAATGTATGGGCTCCTGTCAGGTATATATTATTGGAGGTAGGAGAATCTATGGGCTCCTGTCAGGTATATATTATTGGAGGCAGCAGAATCTATGGGCTCCTGTCAGGTATATAGTATTGGAGGCAGCAGAATCTATGGGCTCCTGTCAGGTATATATTATTGGAGATAGGAGAATCTATGGGCTTCTGTCAGGTATATTTTATTGGAGGCAGCAGAGTCTATGGGCTCCTGTCAGGTATATATTATTGGAGGCAGCAGAATGTATGGGCTCCTACCAGGTATATATTATTGGAATCAGCACAATCCATGGGCTCCTGTCAGGTATATATTATTGGAGGCAGCAGAATGTATGGGCTCCTACCAGGTATATATTATTGGAATCAGCACAATCCATGGGCTCCTGTCAGGTATATATTATTGGAGGCAGCAGAATCTTCTATGGGCTCCTGTCAGGTATATATTATTGGAGGCAGGAGAATCTATGGGCTCCTGTCAGGTATATATTATTGGAGGCAGCAGAATGTATGGGCTCCTGTCAGGTATATATTATTGGAGGCAGGAGAATCTATGGGCTCCTGTCAGGTTTATATTATTGGAGGCAGGAGAATGTATGGGCTCCTGTCAGGTATATATTATTGGAGGCAGGAGAATCTATGGGCTCCTGTCAGGTATATATTATTGGAGGCAGCAGAATGTATGGGCTCCTGTCAGGTATATATTATTGGAGGCAGGAGAATGTATAGGCTCCTACCAGGTATATATTATTGGAGGCAGGAGAATGTATGGGCTCCTGTCAGGTATATATTATTGGAGGCAGCAGAATCCATGGGCTCCTGTCAGGTATATATTATTGGAGGCAGCAGAATCTTCTATGGGCTCCTGACAGGTATACATTATTGGAGGCAGGAGAATGTATAGGCTCCTACCAGGTATATATTATTGGAGGCAGGAGAATGTATGGGCTCCTGTCAGGTATATATTATTGGAGGCAGCAGAATGTATGGGCTCCTGTCAGGTATATATTATTGGAGGCAGCAGAATCTATGGGCTCCTGTCAGTTATATATTATTGGAGGCAGCAGAATCTTCTATGGGCTCCTGTCAGGTATATATTATTGAAGGCAGGAGAATGTATAGGCTCCTAGCAGGTATATATTATTGGAGGCAGGAGAATGTATGGGCTCCTGTCAGGTATATATTATTGGAGGCAGCAGAATCCATGGGCTCCTGTCAGGTATATATTATTGGAGGCAGCAGAATCTTCTATGGGCTCCTGTCAGGTATATATTATTGGAGGCAGGAGAATGTATAGGCTCCTACCAGGTATATATTATTGGAGGCAGGAGAATGTATGGGCTCCTGTCAGGTATATATTATTGGAGGCAGCAGAATCCATGGGCTCCTGTCAGGTATATATTATTGGAGGCAGCAGAATCTTCTATGGGCTCCTGTCAGGTATATATTATTGGAGGCAGGAGAATGTATAGGCTCCTACCAGGTATATATTATTGGAGGTAGGAGAATGTATGGGCTCCTGTCAGGTATATATTATTGGAGGCAAGAGAATGTATAGGCTCCTACCAGGTATATATTATTGAAGGCAGGAGAATGTATGGGCTCCTGTCAGGTATATATTATTGGATGCTGCAGAATGTATGGGCTCCTGTCAGGCAGGTATATATCATTGGAGGCAGCAGAATCTATGGGCTCCTGTCAGGTATATATTATTGGAGGCAGGAGAATGTATGGGCTTTGTCAGCATTGTATTATCAGCTGGTACTAAGCCCGAAATTCATGGTTTCACGCCAAATTAGACATAGCCACCATGAATTTCTAGTAAACAGAAAAAAAAAAGCTAGAATTTTTTTTTTTTTGTTAAAAATAAAACACATTTAGGGACTCCATCTTTAATAAAGAAAAATCCTCACTCCCAACGTAATCCATAGGTCGTCTGTCTTCATCTCTGTTAGATCTTTGCCATCAGACAAATATGTCTGCTGACAGATGAGCAGGCACAGAATGACACTGGAGCACTGTTACTGTGTAGTGCAGTGCTATGGTTCTTTTTTTGTCATTTCATGCAGTGTAAAAATCTTGGGAAAAGTGTGGATTGTGCTCAGGAAGTGATCAGTTATAGCTAACTATGTTATTTTCTGCAGAGATAAGTCCTGCATAGAAGATGTGATATCGGTTTGCAGATAAAGGACTTCACCTAGAGACATCAGTGGTGAGTATGTGTATTACCTATACACACACACTGACACTATATACAGAGCTCCTGTGTGTAATGTCACTGGTGATCACTGTATTACCTATACACACATACTGACACTATATACAGAGCTCCTGTGCATAATGTCACTGGTGATCCCAGTATTACCTCTACACTGACACCATACACAGAGCTCCTGTGTATAATGTCACTGATAATCTCTACATTATCTGTACACTGACTCTATATACAGAGCTTTTTTACATTTTCATTATCAGTCACTATCTGGTGCCATTATGTGCCATGGTCATGGCATTGCGGAATTTGTCCCTTGTATGTGGTATTATTTGGACAGTCATTATGTGGTGCTAATATGTGGTCTTCTCGTGGTGTGGCAGTATATATACCTTGTACTTGGTAGTATTTGATCACTATGTGGTGGTATGTATTCTGGTCATGGTGTGGTGGTATTTCTCTCTTCTATATGGTATTATTAGTTGTCACGGGTGTGTCGCCACGAAGATCGTCGCGATTACACAGCCTGACTTCTCGCAGCTGAGTTTTTGGTGCTTGGTGTTTTTCGGCAGGGAGGGAGTTAATTTTCTCTCTCTGTCTCTGTGCTAGACGAGGCCCAGCCTCGCCCAGCTGCAGTTAATTCTGCAGTATTGGGACTCCTTCAAATACCTGCCGTTCTGATAGGGTAGTTGTTGGTGAAAGCTTCTCATGTAGACTATCAGAGCGATACGTGGTATTGTGGAGTTAGGAGCGAAGTGTACTCGGTGTGGTTTTTTCCCTTCCTCGCTTTATTCTTTATCCCCTTACCCGTTGGTGTTCCCTCCGTTGTAGTGGTGTAAGTTTTTGTATGCGAGGTGGTTTTTGGTTTGCCCCTTGTACTGTCTCGTTCGTCTTGTACTGTGTTTGGCAAATACGGTCCTGTCCCCAATTGTTGTGATCGGGGTCCTTCTCAGGACTAGATTACTGAGGTTCAGGGATTCTCAGGAGGTAGGTTTACGCTGGCGGCCTGGACCTCTGTACCATCAACAGTACCTCCAGGTAGAAGGCTTAGGCAGGGCCTCAGTGTAGGGTCAGCATAGGCTCCTGAACGCCGAGACAGCGTGACATTTTCACCGACCACCTAAAAGATTCTCTCCAGCCACCATGGATCCAGTAGCCAATATAGCTCAGCAGTTGCAGAGTTTGTCCTTGGAGCTGGCGGACGTTAAGTCCAAGGTTTTGTATCCCCTGGAGCAAGCCGGATCAGAACCCAAAGTAGCTCTCCCTGACAGGTTCACGGGGGGGCGGGACAAGTTTTTTGCTTTCCGGGAGGCATGTAAGTTGTACTTTCGGCTGCGGCCTCGGTCATCGGGGAGTGAAGAACAAAGGGTGGGAATTGTCATCTCTCTCCTTCAAGGGGACCCCCAATCTTGGGCGTTCCCTCTTCCCCCGGCTCTCCGGTCAGTGGATGGGTTTTTCTCTGCTCTGGGTCTCGTATATGATGACCCGGATCGAATCTCCCTTGCTGAATCTAAGTTACGTAGGATCCAGCAGGGAGATCGTCCAGCGGAGGAATTCTGTTCAGAGTTCCGTAGGTGGGCCACGGACACCCAGTGGAATGACCCGGCTCTTCGGAGCCAGTTTTGTCAAGGTTTATCTGACAAATTAAAGGATATGTTGGCACAGTATGACTCTCCCGCGTCGCTGTAAGCCGCTATGGCCCTTGCTATTCGCATTGACAGACGGCTTCGGGAGAGGTGCGGGAAAACTCCACCCCCTGTGATGACTCCACCTTCTACAAGGGTCCCTTATATGGAGGTTCCCCTGGTCAGTCCAGAGGAGCCTATGCAGTTAGAAGGGACATCCTTTCGGGGGAGGGGACCAGCGGTGCGAAACAAGACAGGAAGGTGTTTCTTCTGCGGGAGAAAGGGACATTTTATTGGGGGGTGTCCTTCCCGTCCTTTGCAGAGCAAAGAGTCGTCGGAAAACTATTGATCCCAGGTTGTGTGGTGGACGGCAATCTGGGAGTAGGTATTTCGTCCCTAGGTTCGTCTCAGTTTCTTGTACCGGCGGAGGTGGTGGTGGGTACGAGAACTGAGAGGTTATCAGTTCTTCTGGATAGTGGGGCCGGGGCTAATCTGGTGGACGCTTGGTTTGCTCGGGTTCAAGGTATGCGATTGAGTGTGTTGGCTAAACCCATCCCCATATTCTCGATTGATGCCAGGCCTCTCGGTCAGGGAAGTTTTTCGCAAGCTGTGCATAACATAAATCTTCAGGTGGGGGCAATACATAAAGTACTGTTGTCTTGTTACGTGTTGGAGGGTCTTCCCACTCCTATTGTGTTGGGCCTTCCTTGATTAACTAAGCATAACCCGGTTATTAATTGGCAATCCAGAGAGATAAGTCAGTGGAGTGAATTCTGTAAAAAAAAACACACCGAGTACACTTCACTCCTAACTCCACAATACCACGTATCGCTCTGATAGTCTGCATGAGAAGCTTTCACCGACAACTACCCTATCAGAACGGCAGGTATTTGAAGGAGTCCCAATACTGCAGAATTAACTGCAGCTGGGCGAGGCTGGGCCTCATCTAGCACAGAGAGAGAGAATTAACTCCCTCCCTGCCGAAAAACACCAAGCACCAAAAACTCAGCTGCGAGAAGTCAGGCTGTGTAATCGCGACGATCTTCGTGGCGACACACCCGTGACAGTACCCCCCCTTCTACGAGGGGCCTCCGGACCCTCAGGGCCAGGTTTATCCAGGTGAGTCGTGTGGAAGGCCCGAATTAATCGGTCTGCGTAAATATCCGACGCAGGAACCCACATCCTCCCCTCTACTTTTAAAATTCACAACGTGTTCCACAGATCTTTGCTTAAAAGGTATGTGGCGCCGGTGATACCGTCACCTTTACCTTCTCCTCCTGTGGTGGTCAATGGTAACTTGGAGTTTCAGGTATCGAAAGTCATCGATTCACGTTTTAATCGCCGGTCCCTTCAGTACCTGGTTCATTGGAAGGGGTATGGTCCTGAGGAGAGGATGTGGGTTCCTGCGTCGGATATTAACGCAGACCGATTAATTCGGGCCTTCCACACGACTCACCCGGATAAACCTGGCCCTGAGGGTCCGGAGGCCCCTCGTAGAAGGGGGGGTACTGTCACGGGTGTGTCGCCACGAAGATCGTCGCGATTACACAGCCTGACTTCTCGCAGCTGAGTTTTTGGTGCTTGGTGTTTTTCGGCAGGGAGGGAGTTAATTCTCTCTCTCTGTGCTAGACGAGGCCCAGCCTCGCCCAGCTGCAGTTAATTCTGCAGTATTGGGACTCCTTCAAATACCTGCCGTTCTGATAGGGTAGTTGTCGGTGAAAGCTTCTCATGCAGACTATCAGAGCGATACATGGTATTGTGGAGTTAGGAGCGAAGTGTACTCGGTGTGGTTTTTTCCCTTCCTCGCTTTATTCTTTATCCCCTTACCCGTTGGTGTTCCCTCCGTTGTAGTGGTGTAAGTTTTTGTATGCGAGGTGGTTTTTGATTTGCCCCTTGTACTGTCTCGTTCGTCTTGTACTGTGTTTGGCAAATACGGTCCTGTCCCCAATTGTTGTGATCGGGGTCCTTCTCAGGACTAGATTACTGAGGTTCAGGGATTCTCAGGAGGTAGGTTTACGCTGGCGGCCTGGACCTCTGTACCATCAACAGTACCTCCAGGTAGAGGGCTAAGGCAGGGCCTCAGTGTAGGGTCAGCATAGGCTCCTGACCTCCTGAACGCCGAGACAGCGTGACATTAGTCTAGGGATGGTTGTCAGTCATTTGTTTTTTCGGATATTAAGAATGGGAACATTCTTTATTTGCAATGCATATTAAATACTTGGATGTTTAACCTCTCCCTGTGTTGTGACTACTACACAGCAGCAGAGATGCACGTCAGCTCAAGACGCAATATTCCTACATACGGTAACTGCATGGTGCTGGTGGGCCCCAAGATTGATTTTTTCCTGGTGGGCCCCAGGTACTCCAGTCCGGCGCTGCTCTCGCCTACCATGGAAACCTTCAAAAAGAACCTGAAGACTTGTTGCACAGCTTCTGGATCACCACAGTTGCGGAAGAAACTTCACAGAGCAGATTACATAACAAGCTTTTACTTCTCTGAACATGAGGTAAAGGAAAAAATACAGTACTGCACCAGGAAGTAAGAACAAAACAGAAAAATACAAGAGAGACCTTTTTTCTTATATAATACAGTAAACAAGGAAAATTTACACAACATCGCCATCTACTGTCAGATCAGCATAACGTCCTCCTTCACACAAAGAAGTCCACAACTGTTGCATTTACTAATACCCTTTCTCAACAGTAAGGACTTATTCAGTCAAACCCTTCATTAGTCTCTGATGTTTTTCAGCATTCAATGCCTTTGTGAAAATGTCTGCTGTCATATCTTCAGTTGGACAATATTCTAATTTCAGGATTCCTTGTTCCTGATGGTCCCCCAAGAAGTGATACTTCACATCAATGTGCTTGGTTCTTGGGTTAACTCTTTCCATCTGAGCAAGAACTAGCCATCACTGATTGTCCTCATTTATTTTTGATGGTTCCAACTGTGCTTGTCCTAGGTCTGCTAGCAATTGTTTAAACCGTGGAACTTCTTGACTCGCATGTGCTGCTGAAACATATTCTGCTTCTGTTGATGACAGCGTTACTATTGATTGTTTTTTACTAGTCCAACTAATTGGTCCACCTGAGAGAAAGAAAAGATAGCCACTGGTACATTTTCTGTCAGTTGGATCTCCAGCCCAATCTGCATCAATGTATCCAGTTAAAATGCATTTATCACTTGTAGGCAGTTTCAGTTTAACATTGCTGGTTTCTTTCAAATAATGTATTACTCTCACAGCATTCCAATCCGCTTTATTTGGCTTGGACACTTTGCTACTCAGAATTCCTACTGCTGCTGCAATGTCTGGCCTTGTAACAGTCGCTAGATACAGTAATTTTCCTATCGCCATTCTGTACTCTTCATTATTTGGTAACACATTTTTCTCATTACTCATCTCTTTAAGACAATTAGTTTCCATTGGAGACTTTGCTGGTTTTGCATCCTTCATTCCAAATGTTTCGGTTATATCTTGAATCATGTGATTTTGATTACGTATGAATCTTCCATCTTCTTTTCTTTCTATCTCTATTCCTAAGTACTGTTTCACATTTCCCAAGTCTTTGATCTCGAAATTTTGATTCAGGAATTTAATATGTCCTCTTTATCCCTTTCTTTTTCAAAATAAACTAAAATGTCATCAACATATATGAGTACATAGATCCATCTGTCCATTAGTCTTTTTGGGTACAGGCAAGGATCAGCTTTGCTTCTTTTAAATTTTTCTTTTGTGAGCACCTCCGTGATTTTATCATTCCACGCTTTAGCAGCTTGTTTTAAACCCCATATACTTTTCTGTAATTTGCAAACCATGTTTGGGTTACTTTCATCTTTGAATCCTGGAGGTTGTTCCATGTAAATATCTTCTGTTAAACTTCCATTCAAAAATGCTGTCTTCACATCCAGATGTTTCAGTTCCATTTGTTTCATTGCTGCTACTGCAAACAAAGTTCTTATTGTAGTATGTTTGACAACTGGAGCAAATGTTTCATCATAGTCTTCACCATATTTTTGAGAATAACGTTTAGCTATGAGTCTTGCTCAGTATCGCTCAGCTGTGCCATCTGTTCGGTACTTTACTTTTAAAACCCATTTACATCCTATAGCTTTTCTTCCTTCTGGTACTTCTGTTAGTGTCCATGTTTTTGAGTCATGCATGGATTTTAATTCTATTTCTCTTACCTCTATCCATATATTGGCTTCTTCTTCAGGAAGTCGAGATATGTCTTCCCAAGAGGTAGGCTCATAAATTTTACTTGTACTTGCCTTGTATGAAAGGTGTATTGGTGGTTTTCCTTTGTTTTCTCTTATTGAACGTCTTGTTTCTGTGTCTGTTTATAGTTGTTTCTCTTCACTTTCCGTATTCTGGTTTTTATTAATTTCAACTTTGTTTTCATCAGATATTCCTTCAGCTATATCATTGCTGTTTTTCTCATTTTTTGTTTCCAGTGAAATCATAGTGTCTTCCTTTAGATCCTCAATGAATGTCACACTGTTACTCACCAAAACTGAGTCTGTTTTGGGATCTAGGATTCTATATCCTTTGCAATTTTCACTATATCCAACAAATATTCCTTCCATGGACCTATTTTGAAGTTTGGAATGTTTTTCTGTTGGAATGAATACAAAAACGTTACAACCAAAAACTCTTAAATGATTTACACTTGGTTTCATACCTTGCCACAGTTCATATGTTTTGTTTTTTTTCAATTTTCTAGAAAAAAGTTGGCTCTGTAGATATGTAGCTGTCATTGCTGCTTCATCCCAATATTTCTCTGATAGCTTGGAATCTGTCAGCATACACATTATCATTTCTGTCAGAGTTCTGTTTTTCCTTTCTGCTACTCGATTTTGTTCAGAAAACAAAGCAATGTGAACTGAGGTTTAAGATGGTACACATGCAAGAAATAGGAGCGTGTTCACACTAGCAAAAAGATGCAAAACCTACAAAAGACAAAAAATATCTCATACCCTACCATCATTATATATAAATGTAAAGCAAAGTTGCATATGAAATATAGGGTACTTAGTGAACTATTTTTGATCAAAAAAAGTATACAAGCTGTCCCACCAGTGACAAGGTGACCCTAAATTGGGACGGTCCTACACTGTCTATATTAAAAACCTTACTGTATATCAAAGTTGAAGTAATGCATATAAAAGGATATACAAATAGAACCGGGTCCCAATATCAGACCACCTAAGCCCGTGGTAAGCTACATATATACTAACCAGCTCAACAAGGGGGATGCCACACCCCTAATTTGCACAGAATGCAAACAAGACAAAAAACCAAGCAATGTGAACTGAGGTCTAAGATGGTACACATGCAAGAAATAGGAGCATGTTCACACTAGCAAAAAGATGCAAAACCTACAAAAGACAAAAAATATCTCATACCCTACCATCATTATATATAAATGTAAAGCAATGTTGCATATGACATATAGGGTACTTAGTGAACTATTTTTGATCAAAAAAAGTATACAAGCTGTCCCACCAGCGACAAGGTGACCCTAAATTGGGACGGTCCTACACTGTCTATATTAAAAACCTTACTGTATATCAAAGTTGAAGTAATGCATATAAAAGAGTAGACAAATAGAACCGGGTCTCAATATCAGACCACCTAAGCCCGTGGTAAGCTACATATATACTAACCAGCTCAACAAGGGGGATGCCACACCCCTAATTTGCACAGAATGCAAACAAGACAAAAAACCAAGCAATGTGAACTGAGGTCTAAGATGGTACACATACAAGAAATAGGAGCATGTTCACACTAGCAAAAAGATGCAAAACCTACAAAAGACAAAAAATATCTCATACCCTACCATCATTATATATAAATGTAAAGCAAAGTTGCATATGAAATAGAGGGTACTTAGTGAACTATCTCATTTATATATAATGATGGTAGGGTATGAGATATTTTTTGTCGTTTGTAGGTTTTCCATTTTGTTCAGGTGTGTAAGGAACAGTCTTTTGATGCACTATACCATTTTTTCTTAAGTAGTTTTCTATTTGGTGTCCTGTGAATTCACCTCCATTATCACTTCTAATGACAACTGGCTTCCTCTGAAATTTGTTATTCGACTTTGTCACTTAGTCTACTAGTTTATTGAAAACTTCGCTTTTGTTCTTGCTCAAGTATGTGACTGTGTATCTTGAGTAGTCATCTATAAAAGTCACCATATATCTATTGCCTCCTGACGTAGTCACTTTCATGGGTCCACATATGTTAGTATGCACCAAATCAAGTGGTCTTGTGCTTTTCGTTTCACTTTCTTTAGGAATAGATATCCTTGTGGCTTTTGATTTTATACAACATTCACATCTTACGTTAATTGAGCAGTCAGATATCAATAGATCCTTTGTCAATTCTTTCCTTTGTAGCTCCATTATACTTTCAGGATGTCTGTGTCCTAGACGTCTATGTCACATGTGAATACAATTCTTGTGATCATGTGTACACAACTTCATCTGTTCCTTTAATGTGTCTAGATGATATAATTGTTCATCTGCCTTGACATTGGTTATTACCTTGTTTCCTGCTAGGATTGTACACTCATCATCTTTGAATTTTACAGTAAGTCCTTTAGCTGTTAGACGTTTTACAGATAACAATCCTCCTTCTAATCCTGGAACATATAACACATCCTCTACAAGTATCATGCCCAAACTTGTTAGAACAGTTTAGCACTCTTTGTCCAACACCTTCTGCGGTTATTTTGTTTCCATCTGCAAGATAAATGGCTTCCTTCTTATTTAAATTAAAGGGGTTTTCCCATGAACAAAAGTTCATTTTAATCAATAGATCTTGGAATAATAATAAGTTCCACAATTGGATGTGTTTAATAAAATGTTCCTGTGCTGATATAATCTTATAAGTGTTCCCCTGTGCAATGTCTGTGTCTGACCGTGCAGGAACATGGTCTGATCATACCACATCTCCTAGGCAGGTGAGGAAGCAAACGATTATACAGACATTACAGCATGGGATCACAGCTGATTCTTTTTGTGCGGTAAAAAATTTCCCTGCTTATTTTTAAACAATGTTTTATTTCAAAGAAAGAATCAGCTGTGATCCCCTGCTGAAATGTCTGTATCCTCTTTTGCCTCCTCCCCTGTCCAGGAGATGTGGTATGATCAGACCATCTTCCTGCACGGTTAGACACAGCCATTACACAGTGCACAGCAGGGGCACATTTGTAAGATTATCTCAGCACAGGAACATTTTATTTAAATACATTCAATTGTGGAAGTTATTAATATTCAAAGAACTATTGATTAAAATGAACTTTTGTTCATGGGAAAACCCCTTTAAATTCAGTAAAGAAATTTTTATTACTTGTCATGTGACTTGTTGCTCCTGAGTCAATAAACCACCCAACGGTGATTTCTTATCAGTCACTTTAAATGTGCCATTCCAATTATTTTCACATGAATCAGAAATTGTGTTTTTCACCTTCTGTGTATTCTCTTTATGATGTAATTTCTGTTGCTCTGCTTTCCATATAGTACAGTCTTTCTTTAAATGTCCTTTTTTCTTACATCTGAAACATTCTCTTGTCTCTTTATTATAGGGTATTTTTGATTCTGTAGCTTTAAAAGTACTTCTGGATCCCTACAGTTGCGGTAGAAACTTCACAGAGCAGATTACATGGGATAACAAGCTTTTACTTCTCAGAACATGAGGTAAAGGAAAAAACGCACAGTCACACAGTAGTGCACCAGGATGTAAAAACAAAACAAAAAAAACAAGAGAGACTTTTTTTCTTTTACAATACAGTAAACAACAGTCAGATCAGCATAAAGTCCTCCTTCACACAAACAAAGATGTCCACAACTGTTGCATATACCAACAGATTGGACGGCTGAGCTGTCAGTAACTGCATCCCAGACACAGTGACGGGTGGAACCATGACAGTCTCCATCTTTCTCACTATAGGGAATCTTCTGTCAGGAGTTCAATCTGAATCACATATTTCAAAGATTTACACGGAAATCCCGATGTAAGCGCTCAAGGTAGAGCATAAGATAAAAGTGAGCCAGACTTTATTGTAATCTTTGGGAGGCAGAATGAACAAACCAACAGCAGGTCAAGAATTGGTTTTATGTACTTTTTACACTGTTGATGTGGAATAAGTGATTAGATGACTTTATTCTTCGGGTTGGTGCGATTACCATGATACTAGATTTATATCTTTTTTTTGTGTTTGGCTACTATCACACACTAGTTTTTGCATCTCCATATTTTGAGAGCTATGCTTTTTCTATATTACTGCCAACAGAGTTATGTGAGGGTTTTTTTTACAGGATGAGATGACGTTTGTAATGGTACCATATTTGGACTGATAGCATTTTTTATCACGTTCTGTTCTGATTTTTGGGAGCCAGAATAAATAAAAAACAGGAAAAGTCAGAAATAGTTGTTTTCTTTTTTTTATGCCATTCACCGTGTGGTAAAATTAATAAGACAGCTTTATTCTTCAGGTCACTACGATTACAGTGATACCACATTTCTATATTTTTTTTTATGTTTTGCCGCTTTTACACAATAAAAACTATTTTATAAAAAAAAGAATTGTTTTTGCATCACTACAGTTGTGCTCAAAAGTTTACATGCCCCGGCATAATTTTTCTTGGCCTTGTTTCAGAGAATATGAATGATAACAAAAAATTTTTTTCTCCACTCATGGTTATTGGTTGGGTGAAGCCATTTATTGTCAAACTACTGTGTTTTCTCTTTTAGTAGAGGTGAGGATGTTTCCTTTAGTAGCCATTCAAACCTATTTGTGTCAAATTCTGTGCATGTTATCAGGCAAAAATCACCAGGGTATATGAACTTTTGATCAGGGTCATTTGGATGTTTTTGGTTGTCATTAAGATTTAAAAAGAGAAAACACAGTAGTTTAACAATAATGGCTTCACCCAACCAATAACCATGAGTGGAGAAAAAGTTTTTTTGTTATCTCTGAAACAATCCCAAGAAAGGAAAAATTCTGCCGGGGTATGTAAACTTTTGAGCACAACTGTATATTCTGAGAGTTATAGCTTTTTTATTTCTCCACTGATTTAGCTGTATGGTGGCTTGCTTTTTGAGGGAAAAGATGTCGTTTTCAGCGATACCATTTTTATTTATATTCGACTTTTTGATCGCATTTTATTCTACTTTTTTGTGATATTATGAAAAAGCCTAATTTTTTGCCACTTTTTTATGGTGTTTACTGAAGGTGTTAAGTAGTGTGACTTGCAGTGTGTTTTATAGGTCTGTACATACCAAATATGTGTACTGTATTTGTTTATTTTTGTTTTTACATAAATTATATATTTATTGGTATAATATTTTTTTTCTGTTCTTTATTATGTGTTTTAAAATGTTTTTACAATTATTAAAACTTTTTTTTAACTTTTTTCTTTTTTTTTAAATTCTATCAGTGCAATGTATAGGATGAGGTGAATCCGCATGGATTAATGAACACATGCGGATTCACCTGCGTGCAGCACTTTGGACGCATCATAAAGTATGCTGTATTCAAAGCGCTGCCAATAGCGCCCGTGTGCACACACCCTAAGGCATCCAGAATGTTCTGGGCATTATCAATCACAACAACTCCAAGTTGCAGTTCAAGTCTGTATTACACACACGCCGCTAGGTTCAGATAGGGGCGAGAGAGGTTACATGAATTCTTTGGAATCCTGGGGGAACAGTTACTCAGGGCGACCATAGACCATAGACCATGTGCTGCAGCTTCTCGCAGGCACACAGGGGTATTGACACTCAGGCACAGACACGTAGGTTGTTTCACTTGCTGACCAGACACACTTGACAAGAGTCCTCATAAACGGTAGAACAGTAGCATTTAATAAGAAGCCGCACACCCAGTCCAAGTTAAGACTTATGAGTAACAGGCTCCAGTGACAAACAGTACAGTTTCCTTAGCAGCACAGCAGTTCAGTCTTTCCAGTAGTACAGGACAGCACAGTTCTAATGCAAAGGCACATTAATGAACACAGCATTCCATACAGCACAGTGACAAGGAGGAGGGGGGAGGGTTTGCTGAGGGAGATGATCCCTGTGACACCATTTCTTCCAGTCCTTATCTTTCTGCCTGACAATACTCTGCACTGCTAGTTCAGGAACTCTACCTGACCTGTGCTTAGCTTCACTCCTGACTAGAATCCTTATCACTTGCAGGGGGCTTCTGTGAGATACAGAACACACACACACCACTTTTCTCTTCGGCTCTGGCCAGACAGTAAACTACTTCCCACAATCCCCCTTGGGCTCTGATAAAACACTCCCCTTCTCATGTGACTGTGTTAACCCCTCTAGTTGCTGGATGCTTCTGGAGCACAACACTTCCTGTCTCCTGTGCTTCTGTTACTTCTAATAGTTGCTGAATGCTTTTAAAGCAACAGTACTACTTCTGCATGTCACATCTGCCAGCAAGCAAGTTGCTTCTTTATGCACAGCAGCAACTTGTCCACCGTTTGACTTTTCTTCCTCAGGCTTTTAGAGGGAATATGTCAGCAGGTTTTTGCTATTTTATCTGAAGACAGCATGAGGTAGAGGTTAAAACACAGATTTCAGGGGTGCCTGTCTTGTCAAGCTCCCAGGTTTTGTTTGCTTACAATGATTGTTTTAGCACCAGTAGCTTATCATGGCTGTGACAAGCTGGTTGCCTGAGCCTTAGTCCAACACGCCTTCTCCGGTGATGGGCAGCTCACTGTCTATGGACATTGTATATACAGAGCCGTGGTTGGACAGGGTTAGCTTTTCAGCTCTACTTCATTGGTAAATTTAAAAACTCTGGTTGTATGAGAACCTCTGCACCCAGTAATCTAAGTGATACATCATTGGATTCAGCTTCTCTTTGCCTTCATCAGGATGCTCTCAGATGAGTTAGCAAAAATCTGCTGACAGATTCTCTTTAAGCTATAAAACTGTTAGGCAGCTCTTTGCTTTGCATGAACGAAAAGAAAGCGTTGATGTATGGAATCAACAATGTGCCCTGTGGCTGTTCCAGTGGCACATGTAGAGGCAGGCACATGGGGCATTTGCACCGGACATAGCTAGTAGGAGGGCACCGTCTGACCACCTGATGTGGCTGTCTGAGATGTCTCCCAGGCTGCTGCATTTTGCCACCCCCCAAGAATGTGATTCAGCCGTGCTCCGAGCCGGCTGTCAAAATTTTCTCATGAAATAAAACATTTTGTTCTGTACAACTAAAGAAGTATAATCTATTCTATTGTGTTTGTATTTAATAGATATTCCATGGCCAGAAAAGATTGAAGTGTTGACATGGGTCAGACACACATTACATCTTCTGCTTGGATTTTCCAGGTGGAAAATCAACTACTTAATACAGTTTTAGGCTCTTTCACACGTCAGTGTCTCCAGTACGAGTAATGACAGTTTCCACACATACCGGAGACACTTAGGCTATGTGCCCACGATGCAGAAATGAAGCAGAAAATTTCTGCAGCATTTCTGCATCTCCCTGGCAGAAAAAAACGCATGCAGATTGTGCATGCGTTTTTCCTGCAGAATACATGCGGATCCACATGCGGGTTCACATGCGTTTCCGCATGCAGATTGACAAGCGCTTTCCAGGCGATTGCATCACTTAGAAAGTGCTTGACAACTAGGTCACACTGTATAAATCCATGCAAACAGCATGGATTTATACAGTGTGAACCGTAAAAATGAAAACAAATAAAGCTATACTCACCCCCGAGGCCCCGGCGTGGCTGCAGCGCTCGTTCCTGTCTGGTTCCCGGCTGCCGGCATATCGCGAGACACAGCGGTGAAGGGCCTGCGGTCACATGACTGTGACGTCACCGAAGGTCCTTCAGCGCTGCTGGCATTCAGAGAGAAGACGCCGGACAGGTGAATATAACTTTATTTGTTATTTTACTCTTTTTTTACAGGTACAATGGTACCCAGGTCTGGATGAGAGTCTCCTCTCCTCCAGAACTGGATACCATCCGCACATAGAGACGCATAGAAGCCACTTGTAAAAATGTACAGTCGCGGTTTCTGTGCGTCTCAATGCAAGTCAATGGCGGGAGTTCCGCTGCACTTCCGCAAAATTAAATGACATGCTGCGGATTTTTATACGCAGCATAAACGCTGCGGAAAAATCCGCAGCATGTGCATAGAACATGCGGAATCCCCTTGGGGACAATGGGGTGCGGATTACCTAGCGTTTTACAAGCGTTTCCGCTGCGGAAATTCCGCAGCATAAACGCTTGAAAAACGCTACGTGGGCACCCAGCCTGACACACACATTCAAATCAATGGGTCTGTGCACATCTCACTGTGTTTTCACGGACTGTGTGTTGTTTGCTCCACTTGGAGACAAGTAGGTTTTTTTGCAGATACACGGTCTGCAAAATGTACCACACGGATCACATCCATGTGACACGTACCGGCATCCGGGAATCAGCGCTATAGTTAGCGCTGTTCCTAAGCACCGGGTGCTGAACACTGTCCTTATCTTGGTTCCCTGCCAGTGCTTTGATCAGAACCAGCAGGGACTATTATGAGAGTAGTAATGTCTGCTCCCGCAGTGTCCACACCTGTAAAAATAAGAATAAAATAATAAAATTCTTATACTCACTTCTCCTAGGTGTCCCCGGCTGTATCCATGCAACCGCTGATGCCGAGGAGCCGGGGAGAATGAGCTACTCCGGAGCTGCGCTCACTGAGTGACAAGGCACAGCTTCTGAGCTGCAGCTTCAGAGCAGCTCATTCTCCCCGGCTCCTCGGCTGCAGCGGTTGCAAGAAACCATGATGAAGGCAGTGTTCAGCACTCGGTGCTTGGGAACAGCGCTAATTGTAGCGCTGATTCCCAGGCGTTGGTCCATGTGGTACTGATGTGGCACACCGGTAGCAGACGGTTACTACACGTATGACACACTTGGACACACGGGACACGGATATCTCCGGTACCGTTTTTTACGATATCGGAGATATGCGGACGTGTGAAACCGGCCTTAGAGCACCACATACTTTGGTGGTAGTTTGATAAAAAACACTATTTGTTTACAGTATGTCAATCTATTCTGCAAATCATTATAACAGATTTCAACCATTGAAATGCATATGTCTACAGAAAATTGCCAGCAGCGTAATCCATACAATTTTTGGTTCGGATTTTGCTACTTTGCTATAAATCTTGGGTGGACAAACCCTACAAGCGTTTTCCAGAAGTGTCAAAAATTAGTATTATGCTATGTGCCCACGATGCAGAAATGCTCCGGATTTTTCCTGAGCATTTCTGCATCTCCCTGGCAGAAAAAACGCATGTGGATTGTACATGCGGATTGTACATGCGGATTGTACATGCGGATTGTACATGCGGATTGTACATACGGATTGTACATGCGGATTGTACATGCGGATTGTACATGCGGATTTTACATGCGGATTGTACATGCATTTTTCCTGCCAGGGACATGCGGATGTGAATCGTTCTTCACTTGCATTTCCACATGCGGGTTGTCAAGCGCTTTCCAAGCGATTTTAGCATCACTTGGAAAATGCTTGACAACTTGGTCACACTATATAAATCCATGCAACCGGCATGGATTTATATAGTGTGACTATAAAAGAATGGTAAAAAATAAAAAATATATATTATACTTACCTTCTGATGGCCCCCGGTGTCCTTAGCGATCCGTCCTGGCTTGCCGGCAGCTTGCGGTGGTCTAAAAGGACCTGCCATGACGTCATTTAGTCATGTGACGGGTCACGCGACCGCCGACGTCAGCGGTCGCGTGACCCGTCACATGACTAAATGACATCATGACAGGTCCTTTTAGACTATCGTGAGCTGCCGGGGAGCCAGGACGGATCGCTAAGGACACCGGGGGCCATCCGAAGGTAAGTACAATATTTATTTTTTATTTTATTCTTTTTTTTACAGGTACTATGGTACCCGGGTCCGGAGGACAGTCTCCTCTTCTCCAACCCGGGTACCATCCGCACATTGAGCCGCATGATATATCCGCATGTGCAGATGCAGTGATGCGCATGTCATGCCGTCCAATGCAAGTCAATGGTGGCAAAAGAGCTGCGATTCCACAAAATAATTGGTAGTGCTGCGGATTTTTCCGCAATGATAATCCGCAGCGGAAATCTCCGCAGCAAGTGAGCAACACATGCAGATTATCATTGGGGAACATGGCAGACCTTCTGCCCAGCGTTTTTTAAGCGTTTCTGCAGCGGAATTGCCGCTGCGGAAATGCTTACAAAATGCATAGTGGGCACACAGCCTAACAATAAAAAATGTGATAATTAATGGCAAAAATAGTTACTCCCCTGTTAGAATCCCCCCTCCAGCATTAATGCTGCAGTTGCCCAAACCAATGTTTTTAATTTATACTTCAATTGTAACCGCTGCTGACAATCAATGGACTCAGCTGTTTTTTGCCACAAAAAGATCACCAGAAGGAAGGTGAGTGCTGGAATGACACGGTTTTAAAATGTAACTTAGGCCTCGGCTATCAGTATTTATAACAGAAACAAGTCACCAATTCTGCATTTATCACCCACTCCTGGTTTTGGCTTCCACTCCTGAGAAAAAATACTGACCAAATACTGACCGAATACTGATAGTGGGGCTGTGTCCTAATGGTTATTTTTTATTCCCATTATTTTTGCAATGCTAATTTTTAAACATCCTGGAAAACCCTAATAAAGAGCACAGCTGATTCTTGTCGCCTGCAAAAAAAAATTGAAATCAGTCAGATGTGGTAATATTGTCTGTATTGTTGGATATGTCAGTACTATCTGTAAAGTTGGCCTGGTTGATATTGTTAGTACGGTTGATTTTGGTAGTATTATTGGTATTATTATTGTTGGTATTTTCAGTACTGTCGGTATTGTTAGTATTGGTGGTATTATCAGTACTGTCAGCATTGATGGTATTGTCAGTATGGTTGGTATTGTTAGTACAGTTGATTTTGGTAGTATTATTGGTATTATTATTGTTGGTATTTTCAGTACTGTCGGTATTGTTAGTATTGGTGGTATTATCAGTACTGTCAGCATTGATGGTATTGTCAGTATGGTTGATATTGTTAGTACGGTTGATTTTGGTAGTATTATTGGTATTATTATTGTTGGTATTTTCAGTACGTCGGTATTGTTAGTATTGGTGGTATTATCAGTACTATCAGCATTGATGGTATTGTCAGTATGGTTGGTATTGTTAGTACAGTTGATTTTGGTAGTATTATTGGTATTATTATTGTTGGTATTTTCAGTACTGTCGGTATTGTTAGTATTGGTGGTATTATCAGTACTGTCAGCATTGATGGTATTGTCAGTATGGTTGGTATTGTTAGTACAGTTGATTTTGGTAGTATTATTGGTATTATTATTGTTGGTATTTTCAGTACTGTCGGTATTGTTAGTATTGGTGGTATTATCAGTACTGTCAGCATTGATGGTATTGTAAGTATGGTTGGTACTGTTAGTACAGTTGATTTTGGTAGTATTATTGGTATTATTATTGTTGGTATTTTCAGTACTGTCGGTATTGTTAGTATTGGTGGTATTATCAGTACTGTCAGCATTGATGGTATTGTCAGTATGGTTGGTACTGTTAGTGCAGTTGATTTTGGTAGTATTATTGGTATTATTATTGTTGGTATTTTCAGTACTGTCGGTATTGTTAGTATTGGTGGTATTATCAGTACTGTCAGCATTGATGGTATTGTCAGTATGGTGGGTATTGTTAGTACAGTTGATTTTGGTAGTATTATTGGTATTATTATTGTTGGTATTTTCAGTACTGTCGGTATTGTTAGTATTGGGGTATTATCAGTACTGTCAGCATTGATGGTATTGTCAGTATGGTTGGTATTGTTAGTACTGTTGATTTTGGTAGTATTATTGGTATTATTATTGTTGGTATTTTCAGTACTGTCGGTATTGTTAGTATTGGGGTATTATCAGTACTGTCAGCATTGATGGTATTGTCAGTATGGTTGGTATTGTTAGTACAGTTGATTTTGGTAGTATTATTGGTATTATTATTGTTGGTATTTTCAGCACTGTCGGTATTGTTAGTTTTGGTGGTATTATCAGTACTGTCAGCATTGATGGTATTGTCAGTATGGTTGGTATTGTTAGTACAGTTGATTTTGGTAGTATTATTGGTATTATTATTGTTGGTATTTTCAGTACTGTCGGTATTGTTAGTATTGGTGGTATTATCAGTACTGTCAGCATTGATGGTATTGTCAGTATGGTTGGTATTGTTAGTACAGCTGATTTTGGTAGTATTATTGGTATTATTATTGTTGGTATTTTCAGTACTGTCGGTATTGTTAGTATTGGTGGCATTATCAGTACTGTCAGCATTGATGGTATTGTCAGTATGGTTGGTATTGTTAGTACAGTTGATTTTGGTAGTATTATTGGTATTATTATTGTTGGTATTTTCAGTACTGTCGGTATTGTTAGTATTGGTGGTATTATCAGTACTGTCAGCATTGATGGTATTGTCAGTATGGTTGGTATTGTTAGTACAGTTGATTTTGGTAGTATTATTGGTATTATTATTGTTGGTATTTTCAGTACTGTCAGTATTGTTAGTATTGGTGGTATTATCAGTACTGTCAGCATTGATGGTATTGTCAGTATGGTTGGTATTGTTAGTACAGTTGATTTTGATAGTATTATTGGTATTATTATTGTTGGTATTTTCAGTACTGTCGGTATTGTTAGTATTGGTGGTATTATCAGTACTGTCAGCATTGATGGTATTGTCAGTATGGTGGGTATTGTTAGTACAGTTGATTTTGGTAGTATTATTGGTATTATTATTGTTGGTATTTTCAGTACTGTCGGTATTGTTAGTATTGGTGGTATTATCAGTACTGTCAGCATTGATGGTATTGTCAGTATGGTTGGTATTGTTAGTACAGTTGATTTTGGTAGTATTATTGGTATTATTATTGTTGGTATTTTTTAGTACTGTCGGTATTGTTAGTATTGGTGGTATTATCAGTACTGTCAGCATTGATGGTATTGTCAGTATGGTTGATATTGTTAGTACAGTTGATTTTGGTAGTATTATTGGTATTATTATTGTTGGTATTTTCAGTACTTTCGGTATTGTTAGTATTGGTGGTATTATCAGTACTGTCAGCATTGATGGTATTGTCAGTATGGTTGGTATTGTTAGTACAGTTGATTTTGGTAGTATTATTGGTATTATTATTGTTGGTATTTTCAGTACTGTCGGTATTGTTAGTATTGGTGGTATTATCAGTACTGTCAGCATTGATGGTATTGTCAGTATGGTGGGTATTGTTAGTACAGTTGATTTTGGTAGTATTATTGGTATTATTATTGTTGGTATTTTCAGTACTGTCGGTATTGTTAGTATTGGGGTATTATCAGTACTGTCAGCATTGATGGTATTGTCAGTATGGTTGGTATTGTTAGTACAGTTGATTTTGGTAGTATTATTGGTATTATTATTGTTGGTATTTTCAGTACTGTCGGTATTGTTAGTATTGGGGTATTATCAGTACTGTCAGCATTGATGGTATTGTCAGTATGGTTGGTATTGTTAGTACAGTTGATTTTGGTAGTATTATTGGTATTATTATTGTTGGTATTTTCAGCACTGTCGGTATTGTTAGTTTTGGTGGTATTATCAGTACTGTCAGCATTGATGGTATTGTCAGTATGGTTGGTATTGTTAGTACAGTTGATTTTGGTAGTATTATTGGTATTATTATTGTTGGTATTTTCAGTACTGTCGGTATTGTTAGTATTGGTGGTATTATCAGTACTGTCAGCATTGATGGTATTGTCAGTATGGTTGGTATTGTTAGTACAGTTGATTTTGGTAGTATTATTGGTATTATTATTGTTGGTATTTTCAGTACTGTCGGTATTGTTAGTATTGGGGTATTATCAGTACTGTCAGCATTGATGGTATTGTCAGTATGGTTGGTATTGTTAGTACAGTTGATTTTGGTAGTATTATTGGTATTATTATTGTTGGTATTTTCAGTACTGTCGGTATTGTTAGTATTGGTGGTATTATCAGTACTGTCAGCATTGATGGTATTGTCAGTATGGTTGGTATTGTTAGTACAGTTGATTTTGGTAGTATTATTGGTATTATTATTGTTGGTGTTTTCAGTACTGTCGGTATTGTTAGTATTGGTGGTATTATCAGTACTGTCAGCATTGATGGTATTGTCAGTATGGTTGGTATTGTTAGTACAGTTGATTTTGGTAGTATTATTGGTATTATTATTGTTGGTATTTTCAGTACTGTCGGTATTGTTAGTATTGGTGGTATTATCAGTACTGTCAGCATTGATGGTATTGTCAGTATGGTGGGTATTGTTAGTACAGTTGATTTTGGTAGTATTATTGGTATTATTATTGTTGGTATTTTCAGTACTGTCGGTATTGTTAGTATTGGTGGTATTATCAGTACTGTCAGCATTGATGGTATTGTCAGTATGGTTGGTATTGTTAGTACAGTTGATTTTGGTAGTATTATTGGTATTATTATTGTTGGTATTTTCAGTACTGTCGGTATTGTTAGCATTGGTGGTATTATCAGTACTGTCAGCATTGATGGTATTGTCAGTATGGTTGGTATTGTTAGTACAGTTGATTTTGGTAGTATTATTGGTATTATTATTGTTGGTATTTTCAGTACTGTCGGTATTGTTAGTATTGGTGGTATTATCAGTACTGTCAGCATTGATGGTATTGTCAGTATGGTTGGTATTGTTAGTACAGTTGATTTTGATAGTATTATTGGTATTATTATTGTTGGTATTTTCAGTACTGTCGGTATTGTTAGTATTGGTGGTATTATCAGTACTGTCAGCATTGATGGTATTGTCAGTATGGTGGGTATTGTTAGTACAGTTGATTTTGGTAGTATTATTGGTATTATTATTGTTGGTATTTTCAGTACTGTCGGTATTGTTAGTATTGGTGGTATTATCAGTACTGTCAGCATTGATGGTATTGTCAGTATGGTTGGTATTGTTAGTACAGTTGATTTTGGTAGTATTATTGGTATTATTATTGTTGGTATTTTTTAGTACTGTCGGTATTGTTAGTATTGGTGGTATTATCAGTACTGTCAGCATTGATGGTATTGTCAGTATGGTTGATATTGTTAGTACAGTTGATTTTGGTAGTATTATTGGTATTATTATTGTTGGTATTTTCAGTACTTTCGGTATTGTTAGTATTGGTGGTATTATCAGTACTGTCAGCATTGATGGTATTGTCAGTATGGTTGGTATTGTTAGTACAGTTGATTTTGGTAGTATTATTGGTATTATTATTGTTGGTATTTTCAGTACTGTCGGTATTGTTAGTATTGGTGGTATTATCAGTACTGTCAGCATTGATGGTATTGTCAGTATGGTGGGTATTGTTAGTACAGTTGATTTTGGTAGTATTATTGGTATTATTATTGTTGGTATTTTCAGTACTGTCGGTATTGTTAGTATTGGGGTATTATCAGTACTGTCAGCATTGATGGTATTGTCAGTATGGTTGGTATTGTTAGTACAGTTGATTTTGGTAGTATTATTGGTATTATTATTGTTGGTATTTTCAGTACTGTCGGTATTGTTAGTATTGGGGTATTATCAGTACTGTCAGCATTGATGGTATTGTCAGTATGGTTGGTATTGTTAGTACAGTTGATTTTGGTAGTATTATTGGTATTATTATTGTTGGTATTTTCAGCACTGTCGGTATTGTTAGTTTTGGTGGTATTATCAGTACTGTCAGCATTGATGGTATTGTCAGTATGGTTGGTATTGTTAGTACAGTTGATTTTGGTAGTATTATTGGTATTATTATTGTTGGTATTTTCAGTACTGTCGGTATTGTTAGTATTGGTGGTATTATCAGTACTGTCAGCATTGATGGTATTGTCAGTATGGTTGGTATTGTTAGTACAGTTGATTTTGGTAGTATTATTGGTATTATTATTGTTGGTATTTTCAGTACTGTCGGTATTGTTAGTATTGGGGTATTATCAGTACTGTCAGCATTGATGGTATTGTCAGTATGGTTGGTATTGTTAGTACAGTTGATTTTGGTAGTATTATTGGTATTATTATTGTTGGTATTTTCAGTACTGTCGGTATTGTTAGTATTGGTGGTATTATCAGTACTGTCAGCATTGATGGTATTGTCAGTATGGTTGGTATTGTTAGTACAGTTGATTTTGGTAGTATTATTGGTATTATTATTGTTGGTGTTTTCAGTACTGTCGGTATTGTTAGTATTGGTGGTATTATCAGTACTGTCAGCATTGATGGTATTGTCAGTATGGTTGGTATTGTTAGTACAGTTGATTTTGGTAGTATTATTGGTATTATTATTGTTGGTATTTTCAGTACTGTCGGTATTGTTAGTATTGGTGGTATTATCAGTACTGTCAGCATTGATGGTATTGTCAGTATGGTGGGTATTGTTAGTACAGTTGATTTTGGTAGTATTATTGGTATTATTATTGTTGGTATTTTCAGTACTGTCGGTATTGTTAGTATTGGTGGTATTATCAGTACTGTCAGCATTGATGGTATTGTCAGTATGGTTGGTATTGTTAGTACAGTTGATTTTGGTAGTATTATTGGTATTATTATTGTTGGTATTTTCAGTACTGTCGGTATTGTTAGCATTGGTGGTATTATCAGTACTGTCAGCATTGATGGTATTGTCAGTATGGTTGGTATTGTTAGTACAGTTGATTTTGGTAGTATTATTGGTATTATTATTGTTGGTATTTTCAGTACTGTCGGTATTGTTAGTATTGGTGGTATTATCAGTACTGTCAGCATTGATGGTATTGTCAGTATGGTTGGTATTGTTAGTACAGTTGATTTTGATAGTATTATTGGTATTATTATTGTTGGTATTTTCAGTACTGTCGGTATTGTTAGTATTGGTGGTATTATCAGTACTGTCAGCATTGATGGTATTGTCAGTATGGTGGGTATTGTTAGTACAGTTGATTTTGGTAGTATTATTGGTATTATTATTGTTGGTATTTTCAGTACTGTCGGTATTGTTAGTATTGGTGGTATTATCAGTACTGTCAGCATTGATGGTATTGTCAGTATGGTTGGTATTGTTAGTACAGTTGATTTTGGTAGTATTATTGGTATTATTATTGTTGGTATTTTTTAGTACTGTCGGTATTGTTAGTATTGGTGGTATTATCAGTACTGTCAGCATTGATGGTATTGTCAGTATGGTTGATATTGTTAGTACAGTTGATTTTGGTAGTATTATTGGTATTATTATTGTTGGTATTTTCAGTACTTTCGGTATTGTTAGTATTGGTGGTATTATCAGTACTGTCAGCATTGATGGTATTGTCAGTATGGTTGGTATTGTTAGTACAGTTGATTTTGGTAGTATTATTGGTATTATTATTGTGGGTATTTTCAGTACTGTCGGTATTGTTAGTATTGGTGGTATTATCAGTACTGTCAGCATTGATGGTATTGTCAGTATGGTGGGTATTGTTAGTACAGTTGATTTTGGTAGTATTATTGGTATTATTATTGTTGGTATTTTCAGTACTGTCGGTATTGTTAGTATTGGGGTATTATCAGTACTGTCAGCATTGATGGTATTGTCAGTATGGTTGGTATTGTTAGTACAGTTGATTTTGGTAGTATTATTGGTATTATTATTGTTGGTATTTTCAGTACTGTCGGTGTTGTTAGTATTGGGGTATTATCAGTACTGTCAGCATTGATGGTATTGTCAGTATGGTTGGTATTGTTAGTACAGTTGATTTTGGTAGTATTATTGGTATTATTATTGTTGGTATTTTCAGCACTGTCGGTATTGTTAGTTTTGGTGGTATTATCAGTACTGTCAGCATTGATGGTATTGTCAGTATGGTTGGTATTGTTAGTACAGTTGATTTTGGTAGTATTATTGGTATTATTATTGTTGGTATTTTCAGTACTGTCGGTATTGTTAGTATTGGTGGTATTATCAGTACTGTCAGCATTGATGGTATTGTCAGTATGGTTGGTATTGTTAGTACAGTTGATTTTGGTAGTATTATTGGTATTATTATTGTTGGTATTTTCAGTACTGTCGGTATTGTTAGTATTGGGGTATTATCAGTACTGTCAGCATTGATGGTATTGTCAGTATGGTTGGTATTGTTAGTACAGTTGATTTTGGTAGTATTATTGGTATTATTATTGTTGGTATTTTCAGTACTGTCGGTATTGTTAGTATTGGTGGTATTATCAGTACTGTCAGCATTGATGGTATTGTCAGTATGGTTGGTATTGTTAGTACAGTTGATTTTGGTAGTATTATTGGTATTATTATTGTTGGTGTTTTCAGTACTGTCGGTATTGTTAGTATTGGTGGTATTATCAGTACTGTCAGCATTGATGGTATTGTCAGTATGGTTGGTATTGTTAGTACAGTTGATTTTGGTAGTATTATTGGTATTATTATTGTTGGTATTTTCAGTACTGTCGGTATTGTTAGTATTGGTGGTATTATCAGTACTGTCAGCATTGATGGTATTGTCAGTATGGTTGGTATTGTTAGTACAGTTTATTTTGGTAGTATTATTGGTATTATTATTGTTGGTATTTTCAGTACTGTCGGTATTGTTAGTATTGGTGGTATTATCAGTACTGTCAGCATTGATGGTATTGTCAGTATGGTTGGTATTGTTAGTACAGTTGATTTTGGTAGTATTATTGGTATTATTATTGTTGGTATTTTCAGTACTGTCGGTATTGTTAGTATTGGTGGTATTATCAGTACTGTCAGCATTGATGGTATTGTCAGTATGGTTGGTATTGTTTTGCTATTATTTTTCATTCAAAATCGTGGAAAAAAACATTGTGGCAAAAAAATCACTGCCACATGTGAACACAGTTAAAAATATGCTGCACCAGGTCTGTGATATGATCGTTCCACCTGGTCTCACCCCAAGGGCACGTTCACACGTTCAGTATTTGGTCAGTATTTTACATCAGTATTTGTAAGCCAAAACCCGGAGTGGGTGATAAATACAGAAGTGGTGACGTGTTTCTATTATACTTTTCCTCTGATTGTTCCAGTCTTGATCTTGGCTTACAAATATCGATGTCAAATACTGAACATGTGAATGAAGCCTTAAGTTGTGTATATGAGGGGGAGCCAAACTGAATATTTGCCCCCCATGCAGGAAAACCGAGATTATCCTCTGCTGTAACCTGTGGAATGTAAAAAGTAACGTATTCCCTGTAAGCAGTCCCCTCCATTCCCAGTATCATAGAGGGGCATGTGTTTCTTATCCTTCCGGTCCCATGATGACTGCTCTGTTCGTCCTTCTCTGTGAATGTTGGGTAGCAGGTGTCGCTTTGAAAGTAAGCATTTGTTATAAGGGCTCGCTCACAGGAGCTCACATGGCCCAGCGCTGATGTTTTATCGGATAGCTCTCGGCCCAATGTTATACTATGGGGCAGTGATGATCTGCCATCATTTTATCATGCCGATGGATCATGTGCACCCATACAAATCTATGGGTGCATGTGAAACATTGTACTGCACTCAAATGTAATCCGAGTGCAGTCCGACATCCACGCACACAGAGAATGGAGAAGATGGAGAAATTAAGTTCTCCGTCTTCTCCATACCTGTGCTGCGATTTTCTCATGCAAGAAAAATCGGATCACACTAAGATGATACTTGAATGAAACTCTGACATAGATTGAGCCGAGGGTCATTAGCATAATCGTCCTGATTCTCTCGCCTTTGTGAGCGTACCCTAGGAGTGCATGTATGCACCAAAACAGTTACAGAGCTCATCTACAGAGGGACATCATACTGGGAATGGGTGCTGGGTTTCCTGAGCTCAGCTGAGGAGGTATACCTTATATATACTTCCCATCGCCATCCTCATTCCCAGGATGCCAGCCTCCAGTCTCCAGACAGACAGCCGCTGACAGACTGCAGTGATTATGGAGCATAACAATCTCACATGGGCGCTGACATCGCTGTAATGTCGCCAGTTTGGGAGGTAAATATACATTTTTGTTCTTTCACACAGGGACTACAGCATTTAAAAAGGGGTTGTCTAATTAGTGGATTAGTGGACGACCCTTTTAATGTTAAAAAAATCGTCCACTTTAGACAATCCTTTTTCCTTAGACAGGTCCCCTGATGATAAGCTGATCACATTGGGGTCCTGTTGGGTTGGACGGCCAGTGATCACCTAGAATCCAGAAGGGAATGTTTTATGCTTTACTTAATTAAAAAACTACACAGACTCATGTATTTGCTCAGCTCTGTATTCCAGTTCCAGCTGAAATACTGACCAGCTGCATTTTCCCCTAATCATCCCCTATGCCACAATCAGAAATAGATCACAGGATCCAGTCATGGCCACCAATTGTTCTTCATGTTGTACCATTGCAACCTTCATGAGTTTATGCTTCTCAGAAGTGAAACCAACAAGCTCTACTTTTATCCGGCCCGCCGGGCTATGGGCGGAGGAGAGGGGAGCGGTGTCAGCACCCGCACTTCCCCCCCGCTTGCTCAGGGCCCCGGCAGGCGGATACTTACCTCTCCCCGTGCCTCTGCAGATCCGCTGTCTTCCTGCTCTGCGCTTCCTGTGACGTCTCAGGTCAGAGAGTGCGGTGACTTCTTTACACCGCGCCCTCCCGAGTGCCGTCACACGCAGCGCAGAGCGGGACGACGCCGCCGCGACACTGGAGTCCAGACCAGAGTAGAGCAGCGGCAGCAGGTGAGGAGGAGTGAGGCGAGTATTGGATTTTTTTTTTTAATGTACAGTCATGGCCAAAAGTATTGAGAATGAGACAAATAGTAATTTTTCCAAAGTTTACTGCTTCATTTTTTGTAATGGCAATTTGCATATACTCCTGAATATCAAAGAGTGATCAGCTTAACAGCAATTACTGTACTTACAAAGTCAATATTTGCCCAGAAAATGAACTTTAACCCCCAAAACACATTTCAACATCATTGCAGTCCTGCCTTAAAAGGAGCAGCTAACATCGTTTTAGTGATTGATCCATTAACACAGGTGTGGGTGTTGATGAGGACAGGGCTGGCGATCAATCAGTCATGATTAAGTAAGAATGACATCACTGGACACTTTAAAAGGAGGCTGGATCTTGGTATCATTGTTTCTCTTCAGTTAACCATGGTTATCTCTAAAGAAACACGTGCAGCCATCATTGCACTGCACAAAAATGGCCTAACAGAGAAGAGTATCGCAGCTACAAAGATTGCACTTCAGTCAACAATCTATCGCATCATCAAGAACTTCAAGGAGAGAGCTTCCATTGTTGTCAAAAAGGCTCCAGGGTGCCCAAGAAAGACCAGCAAGCGCCAGGACCGTATCTTAAAACTGTTTCAGCTGCGGGATCGGACTACCAGCAGTGCCGAGCTTGCTCAGGAATGGAAGCAGGCTGGTGTGAGTGCTTCTGCACGCACTGTGAGGCGGAGACTCTTTGTGCAAGGGCTGGTTTCAAGGAGGGCAGCAAAGAAGCCACTTCTCTCCAGAAAAAACATCAGGGACCGACTGATATTCTGCAAAAGGTACAGGGAGTGGACTGCTGAGGACTGGGGCAAAGTCATTTTCTCTGATGAATCCCCTTTTCGATTGTTTGGGACATCTGGAAAACAGCTTATTCGGAGAAGAAGAGGTGAGCACTACCACCAGTCTTGTCTCATGCCAACTGTAAAGCATCCTGAAACCATTCATGTGTGGGGTTGCTTCTCAGCCAAGGGAATCGGCTCACTCACAGTCTTGCCTAAAAACACAGCCATGAATAAAGAATGGTACCAGAATGTCCTCCAAGAGCAACTTCTCCCAACCGTCCAAGAGCAGTTTGGCGCCCAACAATGCCTTTTCCAGCATGATGGAGCACCTTGCCATAAAGCAAAGGTGATAACTAAATGGCTCATGGAACAAAATATAGAGATTTTGGGTCCATGGCCTGGAAACTCCCCAGATCTTAATCCCATTGAGAACTTGTGGTCAATAATCAAGAGACGGGTGGACAAACAAAAACCAACAAATTCTGGCAAAATGCAAGCATTGATTATGCAAGAATGGACTGCTATCAGTCAGGATTTGGTCCAAAAGTTGATTGAGAGCATGCCAGGAAGAATTACAGAGGTCTTGAAGAAGAAGGGGCAACACTGCAAATATTGACTTGCTGCATTAACTCATTCTAACTGTCAATATAACCTATTGGTACTCATAATATGAGGCCAGCAGATCATGTGAAAATATAATTTTGGTGTCATTCTCAAAACTTTTGGCCATGACTGTATGGAGGCATAGGTCATTATATGGGGGGTGACATCCTGCAAGGGGTATAATATGGGGGGGGGTGACATGCTGCATGGGGCATTATATGGGGGGTGACATGCTGCATGGGGCATTATATGGGGGGTGACATGCTGCATGGGGCATTATATGGGGGGGGTGACATGCTGCATGGGGCATTATAAAGACAGGGGAGTGATATCCTGCATGGGGCATTATATGGGGGGGTGACATGCTGCATGGGGCATTATATGGGGGCGTGACATGCTGCATGGGGCATTATATGGGGGGGTGACATGCTGCATGGGGCATTATATGGGGGTGTGACATGCTGCATGGGGCATTATATGAGGGTGGCATCCAGCATGGGGCATTATAAGGGGGGAACAGCCTGCATGGGGCATTATAAGGGGTGGAACAGCCTGCATATGGCATTATAAGGGGGAAACAGCCTGCCTATTGGGAACATTTACCTGCCTATTGGGGACATTTACCTGCCTATTGGGGACATTTACCTGCCTATTGAGGACCTATGCTGCCTATTGGGGATATTTACCTGCCTATTGGGGACATTTACCTGCCTATTGGGGACCTATGCTGCCTATTGGGGCTATTTACCTGCCTATTGAGGACCGATGCTGTCTATTGGGGACATTTACCTGCCTATTGAGGACCTATGCTGCCTATTGGGGATATTTACCTGCCTATTGGGGACATTTACCTGCCTATTGGGGACCTATGCTGCCTATTGGGGCTATTTACCTGCCTATTGAGGACCGATGCTGTCTATTGGGTACATTTACCTGCCTATTGAGGACCTATGCTGCCTATTGGGTACAGTTACCTACCTATTGAAATACCGGTTGATTTAACTTTACTTGTTCTTCATTTTAAATATTGTATTTGTTCCTCTATTGTTTTTTTTACTACAAAATAAGATATCTGCAGTGTGCATAGGAATTTGTTCATAGTTTTTTTTAAAAACTATATTCCGGCCCTCCAATGGTCTGAGGGACCGTGAACTGGCCCCCTGTTTAAAAAGTTTGAGGACCCCTGCTCTATACTTTAAACAATGAGCTAACTGTTTAAAAATTAGTTCTAAGAAGTAACGTTTCTCCATGCGGAGAGCGACATGCTAAGCACGTCAAGGTGAGGAGACTTTTCGAGCCGCAATGCTCCTCTGGGAAAATATGCAAATTATCTCTTCAGAGGGGAAGAGAACTAGAACTCCAGAACCACCTATTGGAAGTAGAGAATGAGATTTCTAAACTCTCAGTCACACGTTGCATTTTTTTCCTGCGTTTTTTAAATCTGCAGCTTGTCAATTCTTTCAGGGGTTTTGCAGCATTTTTCCCCCATTGAAATGAATTAAAGTAAAACAAAACAATTAAAAATACTGCAGCGTTTTTTGCGTTTTTCCTGCTGCCACTTTGGTTTTTGCCGAAGAAAAAAAATGCTGCAAAAATGCAATATGTGAACATACTCTTATCCTGCTTGTGTTCTAGTTGGACATAAAAGAGAACGGCCATAGTAATATGGAGATGTAATTAATTCTATGGTGTTTCCACTTTCAATATTGCTAGGCGGCATCTATTTGTGTAGGGCTGCCCGTTTAAGATTCTATCACTAGATTCCATTCTATTATGACATCACAGCTCCCAGACACTACTTATAGAATGTACGCAGGGTCACGAGTGCCTTTCTTGGCTTCATAGTGATTGATAGCACTTGCAGTTTTTCGCTATGGCTGAATTTCTTCTGGATAATCTTCAGGTAGAAGCACTATTGGGGATTCTTATCAACAATCGCCCTGACACTGCGCTTCTACCACCTGATGGCGTCCTCAGCTTCACTCACCGGCTGGTGATGGAGCTAGTTAATGACTGCCTGACCAAATACTACCAAGGTCATCTAACGTCAGAGTATCTGACGGATTTACCTCAGAACATCAGGACATTACTACAGCAGGTAAGCGGCGGACGCTCCGCACAAATATTCTCCATAATATTAGATATATTCTTTGTTTTTTTGTCTTTTTTCATATGTGTATGGGACGTTTGCATGTTGGGGCTCATACAGTATATATAGAGAGGCTATGTGGAGCTCTTACTATGTATAGGAGGCTGCGTTTGGCGGCTCATACTGTATTTAGGGGGCTATGTGAGGCCTCATATTTAATATGTCAGCATATTTAATTCTACTCAATATTACATTATACAGTTAATAAGAATATCAAATATCTGGAATATGGTATCCAGTTTTGGGCTCCACATTTTAATAAGGATATTCAGAAGTCAGTCAGTCATTTCAAAGGCAACTAGAATATTACAAGGGATGTAGGTATCTCATATGATTGGAGGTTGAAAAAGTTGAGCTTGTTTAGCTTAGAAAAATGACACCTCAGAGGAGATCTCATTTACATGTATAAATACATGTGTGGTCATTATAAAGTACTGGCGCATGACTTATTCCTTCCAAAGACCATACTAAGGACCCGGGGGCACTCATTACAGGTGGAAGAAAGGCGATTCCGGCAGATAAATAGGAAAGGGTTCTTTACAGCCAGAGCAGTCAGACTGTGGAATGTCCGACCACAAGAGGTAGTGATGGCAGATACTATAACAGCTTTTATACAAGGGCTGGATGATTTCCTCAGTATATATAACATTGTGGGTTATACTTAAATTAGTGACAAAATGTATAATTGGTGAAGAAAGGTTGAACTTGATGGACCTAGGTCATTTTTCAACCTATTTAACTATGTAAAAAAATAAATAAAAAATGCTGCAAAAATATGAGTATTGTATGCAGTGTTTTTCCTGCTACCACTCTGTTTTATTGGGTAGAAAAAAAATGCAACATGTGAACATATC
The DNA here is from genome assembly GCF_046119375.1 of Phyllobates terribilis. NCBI lineage: Eukaryota > Metazoa > Chordata > Amphibia > Anura > Dendrobatidae > Phyllobates > Phyllobates terribilis. The sequence goes on from NW_027362933.1 coordinate 2,610,623, forward strand.
CTTATCCTGGTTGTGTTGTAGTTGGAAATAAAAAACGATCGGCCATAATAACATGGAGACATAATTAATTCTATGGTGTTTCCACTTTCAGTATTGCTCGGTGTCATCTATTTGTGCAGAGCCGCCGTTTAAGATTCTGTCACTAGATTCCATTCTATTATGACATCACAGCTCCCAGTCACTACTTATAGAATGTACGCAGGGTCACGGGTGCCTTTCTTGGCTTTAAAGTGATTGATAGCTCTTGCAGTTTTTCACTATGGCTGAATTTCTTCTGGATAATCTTCAGGTAGAAGCACTATTGGGGATTCTTATCAACAATCGCCCTGACACTGCGCTTCTACCACCCGATGGCGTCCTCAGCTTCACTCACCGGCTGGTGATGGAGCTAGTAAATGACTGCCTGACCAAATACTACCAAGGTCATCTAACGTCAGAGTATCTGACGGATTTACCTCAGAACATCAGGACATTACTACAGCAGGTAAATGGTGGATGCTCAGCACAAATCTACTCCATAATTATAGTGGGATAGAAACTTCTTCTTTCCTCCAATATAAAACGTGACGAATCCCCAGATATGGAGCCATTGTATCTGGAGACAGAGGAGCAGATGTCACATACAATGGCCGCCTCCATTATGCCTTTTCTCACCTCAGGATTTTCCTTTTAATCTCTTTTTTTTTTATAGGCTGAAAAAAGATTTCAAAATGGCGATTTGACTTTTATTAAAGATCTCGCCCATAAAGTCCTGTCTGTCCTGGAACGTCCGGCCCGCTCATCGGAACGCCTGGTAAGGAGCCGTCATCTTTTCTATCACACGTCCTTGTTTTCTGATCTTCTCCAGATCACCAGTAAGATATCAGATCTGGTGGTTGATGTTACAGGCCTCCTGTCAGCTCCTGGCTGGCACAGCATATGTATGGCGGCTAGTCTCTGCTGCTCCCTCGCCTGTGAGGACAGTCTGTATTCTGCTGATGTAGTCACAGCTCAGTGGTGGAAGTCTGTGTTTCCACCTCTGTCTATCACTATTATCAGAGTCTTCCTGCTTGTAAAGGCTGCAGCTGAGATAATAGGCGATATTACAGAAATGTAGTGCACACAAGTCTCTTATACGGTATATTAATCTGGACTTGTGGAGAGGGGCTGCAGTGTAAAGCAATTCCACCCAATACTGTAATGAATGAAGTACAAGATGTACCTGTGATATAAAGAACGCAGGTAACACACCTCTGGGATATCACAGTGCAGAAAAGTCAAAGCTTACACGGAACGTTTGATTTTTCAATCTTAATTTATCATAATGCACCTAAATGAGAGAACTTTCTAAGAAAAGTTACCAAGATGGTGCATTACTTGTGTGGTTACAATTGCTGCATCTGTAAATGCAGGTTTAGTGCTTCCTGATTTATGTATTTGGTGATTTAGTGAAATCTTCCACATATTAAATATTTATATATGATATCTATTAGGAAACAGCAGAAGGCGAGACCGAAGATGGGCAAAATCTAGACCCGGAAATAATCCCTGACCCGAATATGGGTCAGCCGGAACTGACCAGCGATCTGATCACAGGTAAGCCGATCATCCGCCCTTCTATCAGAAATCTCCAGATATTATAGAGAACAGGGATAATGGTAGATTTACTCTCTGCTCTGTGTAAAGGGAACATGTTACATATGACGTAGTGGTGTGACTGTACAGGCCATTTACCTCTAAGATAGAGGATCCCTTTATGGCAGAAAACCAATGTCTCAGTCAGGAGAAATCTAACATAGAAGCCATATACAAATCTGGATGTAAGTTCACTGGGGGCGTGGAAGAAAGTCTGAGTGCAGTGACACGCCCCCAGTGCACTGCCAGGCTAATTTGCATATGGCTGCTCTGCTTGAGCTCTCTCTTCCCATCACTCACATGTGCAGCGAGGGTCATGAGTTCCTCATTTATGTAATGATAGGTTATTCCTCCATCATTTATATTATATTTATCTGTCTATGGAGGCGCCGTACGTTCTCATATTTAGAATCCCCATATAATTAGTAATAATCCCATTCACTCCATTATATTGTTGTATTATATATTGTAGGATTGATATCGTCTAATACGTTTTATTTCTTCATCGTTTTATTACTATTTTAGAAACAACTGTGCTGGCGGATCCTGGCAGTGGAATCTGTGAGATCCCGGAGATCCAAGAACCTGCCGCTGTAAGTATCATAGAGGGAGAAGTCTGTATATCACTAGATCATGGGGTGGGAACGACACATCCAGTATTATCCCCCATATAATCATGGGACATCTCTATTCTATATGTAGATGACACTATTGTGTTAGATAATAGCATTTATACTAAAGGGAATCTGTCACCAGGTTTTCCTACCTTATCTGAGGGCAGCATGATGTAGGGGCAGGGACTCTGATTCCAGCGATGTCACTTACTTTACTAGATGCAGCATTTGTAATAAAATCCCTCTTTTCTCCACTGCAGATCTAGCAGTGCTCTGAATGCTGAGCCCTGTGTAACCCTGCCCACATCACTGATTGGCAGCGTTCTGTGTACAGTACACTGTGAATAGGCAGAAATCCTCTAATCAGTGGTGGGGGCGGGGTACACAGAGCAATAGGACTACATGAGACAAGACTAGCCCTGCAGTGATCTCTTGCAGATTAAACATTGATTTTAATAAAACAATGACACACATCCTAGTAAGTGACACATCATTGGAATCAGGATTTCAGCCCATACATCATGCTGTTCTTAGATTACACATAAAAACCTGCTGACATATTCCCTTTAAGTTCTCCTCTGTGATCTCCCCTATTATTCAGCACTGTACAATGATTCTGGTTTATGGCGGATCTCCCCTTAAATTACAGTACATCCATGTCTGCGGAGTATCCTGCTTGTATCATCCCCTACATTCAATCAGTGTAAATCAGCTGGGACATAATATAGGAGGAAGAAGGTTTTGTATTTGGAGCTTTTTTCTTATCTGAATATCATTTCTTACTTTTTTATAGGGCGTGATCGAATCATTGATCCCGGCGAGAAAGCCGCAAATGAGCGACTTTGAGACATCAAAACTGATCGGCAGTGGAGCTTTTGGGTGAGATTTCTGTTGGCATAATCCATATTTCTCAGGGTTCCCTATGACAATACTTCAGCCTCTGTGCTGTGCCATTCAGTGTTATCATAGGGAACTGATCTGAGTCCACATCACTGTTCATATCTAATTCTCACTATTCTGGTCAGTTATATACAGCTGAGAAAACTGAACTGTAACAAATTAGATTGTAAGGGCCTGTGCACACACTGCACATTGACTTCTATAGGTGGACTGTTAATAAGGGTTCATTATAAACCATGATTCTCCTTCTCTCCAGGGCCGTCTATTTAGTGCACCATAAAGACTCCTGCCAGAACTTTGCAATGAAGACAATGGCCAAGTGCAACCTGGATACTCCAAAAAAAGTGGAATTGGCCTTTCTGGAGAGGGACATCTTAACATACGCTGATTGTCCCTTTGTGGTATCCATGGTCTGCTCCTTTCCAACGAAATCTCACCTGTGTATGGTCATGGAGCATGTAGGAGGTAGGACTGTACATTATATTATATTTAACCCAAGTCTGCTTACATCTTATCACCACTCATATAATTAGGATTTTCTAAGAGGTTGGTTACATCACCACAGAGCCTTTTCTATAGGTTATATATTACCAAGATGCCTGGAAATTCATTGATCTTTGTGCTGTAGGGCCCATGAGTTGGAGAGGGGAGGGCCCCACTTGGCACTTGGCCCCATCTCTCCTCTTGTCATCACAATTTCAGTGGTATCCGCATCCTCAGAAGGTGGATATGGCTGAACAGAATGGTGAATCAGGGAGCCAAAAGCTCCCTGATCCACCATTCAGCCTGTGCTGGTAAGTCTGAGACTCCGTGCATTGCAAGTGCAAAGTCATCACAGCATCAGGCCTATAGTGAGGAGTCTCAGTTCTCCCACTGCACAGACCAGAGCAGCGTGCCGGGGGAACGGGGCAAGGTGAGTAGTGCTTTTTTTAGGCCACATTCACATGTTCAGTATTTGGTCAGTATTTTACATCAGTATTTGTAAGCCAAAACCAGGAGTGGAACAACTATAACAAATCTATAATAGAAACACATCACCACTTCTGCTTTTTTGACCCACTCCTGGTTTTGGCTTACAACTAGTGGTGTGAAATACTGACCAAATACTGATAGTGTAACCGTAGCCTTAATGTCAGAAATTGGAGGGGTCAGAACACTAAATGGGTGGATAGAGAGAGCCAATCATACTGATTGGGACACTGGTGGGGGCCATCATACTGATTTAAGGGCTGGTGGTGGCCATGATACTGATTAGGGAGCTGACGGGGGCCATGATACTGATTGGTGGGGCTTGTGGGTGTCATAATACTATGTGGTAGGGCAGATCGGGGCCATAATACTGAGTGGTGGGGTTGGTGAGGGCCATAATACTGAGTGATGGTGCTGGTGGGGACCATAATACTGAGAGGTGGGGCTGGTGGGGGCCATAATATTAAGATGGGGGGGCTGGTGGAGAACTTAATACTGAGAGTTGGGGCTTATGGAGACCATAATACTGAGTGAGAGGGGCGTGGGGTCATAATACTGAATTGGGGGCTGTGGGGGACAAAATAATGTGTGAGAGGCTATGGGAGACTGGGAATGCCCCCTATTGATTTGCCGACTGTGAATGCCCCTATACTGAGTGGGATCCTCGTACTGAGTGGTGTGCTGTGGGGCTCCTTGTTCTGTGTGGGGGTCTTCATACTCTGTTGGGCTCCAAATTCTGTTTGAGGTGCTGTGAGGGCCATCATACTGAGTGGGACATGTGGTGGCCATTATATGGTGTGAGGTGCTGTGAGGGCCATTGTATTCGGTGGTGTTACTGTGGACGCCATCATACTGGGTAGGCTTCAAACTGAGTGGGAGCATCATACGGACACTGTATATGTGGGGTGAACCTTTAGGGAGGGGGATTCACTGTGGGTATGCCACACTCAGTGTGTGTGGGTGGGGGCACTTTTAGGAGCATCATAATTTAAAATGACCATAAGGTATATTGCTGGTGAGAACACCAAGGGGCTTCAATAGATACATTATATATATCTTTTGAGGGGGGGGCTAATTAGAACTTTTTTGGGGGGATGATTTTGGCCCTGTGATTTTTATGTACGCCACTGTCTATGTGATCTCCCCTGTATGTCCGCACTGAGCATGTCAGTATCTCTGGCTGTTGATGAGATGTGACATCACTTTATGCTATTAGTTACATGGAGGACATTTCACCATTACTTTAGACTAATATCATGTGCACTGTACATTAAATCTGTATATATTCTCTCCTGCCCAATATCTCTGCTCACTTCTCATTATGCATCATGGTGATCTGCTTTATAAACCCCTCACCGGTCACATTTCCTTTTTATTCTATAGGTGGAGACTGTGAGATCCTTCTCAGGGGGGGTCCCTTACCTGTCTCTTTGGCCCGCTTGTACTTTGCAGAAGCTGTTCTTGCTGTGGAATACTTGCACAGCTATGGTGTTGTGCACAGAGACCTGAAGCCAGAGAAGTAAGTGCCCCCTTATGTATAATAAGGGTGAAACGGGAAGTTATCATTTATTATCACATAGTCTGTAAGGCTAAAACCATCTTTTCTTTCGCAGCCTTCTGATAACATCTGCTGGACATATTAAAGTTACCGATTTTGGGCTTTCAAAAGTTGGTGTTATGATACCAAAAACCAACAAGCACAAGCAATTAGTAGAAGACATCACCAGAGAATTCCTGGACTATGAGGTCAGCATCACTTACAGAAATCCAGCTTGTTCTTTACAAATCTCATCACACTACTGTTTCTTCTCTACGTTCTTCATTTCTAGAGAATTTTTCCATTGACATTTTATTTTCTGTCATTGTGTTTTTATGACGAGAACTTGTCATAATAATGGAATCATCAATCTCATCTCTTTCTTCTGTTGGTTTCCAGGTCTGTGGCACCCCGGAATATATAGCCCCAGAGGTCCTCCTGCAAAAAGGCTGTGGAAGACCTGTTGACTGGTGGTCAATGGGTATCATCCTATATGAATTTCTTGTGGGATATGCACCGTTCTATGGGGAATCCGTAATTGAGCTTTATAGAGATATCGTCGCTGGTAGGTAGAATAATTCGATCGTTGTTTTGATTGGTTACATTGGTTTAGTTATTTCCTTTTCTTTATCTTACAGTCCAATAATGAGGCTTTATTTTCTGTAATTTTCTATGTAACAGGAGACGTAGATTGGAATTGTAATCCCGTTCCTCCCTTTCCTGCTCAGATCCTCATCACTGAACTGCTCAGAAAAAATCCTGCACATAGACTTGGGACAGGTAACAATTTACTTATTACACTTATTGCTCGTGTCCATGAGAATCAACACTTATCTATCAGCACATCCATTTATAGTTCTCCATAATATGACTTTCAGTCTATTTCTTTCATCAACTACTCTGGGGACATAAAAAATTGTTTTACTGTCCCTGCACTTATAAACTATAAAGATGTGATGGCTGGTACTCATAGTGAGGACGCATTGTTCCATACTAGAGGGACAGAGCAGTGAGGAGCAGCTCCTCTCACATTGAATTACAAGTGTTCTAAAGATAATAGAAGTGCACTGGGCATCTTATGTTTATACTTTATGAGGGCAGGAAGAGTACAACCTTATTTTTTATCTCCTTGGAGTACCCCTTTAATTGTTCAGATATGGAGCAGTCATTGACAATATCCACAACACTTTTGCTTTGTCTTTTCCAGCAGGAGCATTTGAGATCAAGGGTCATCCATTCCTGACTGGCTTAGATTTTGACAATCTTCTAAGTCAGAAGCCGGAGTATGTTCTTCAGCCAGTTTCAGACGTGGACACAAGCTTCTTTATCCGTAAGTAGAAGAAGACGTCATCTAGACTAAGCGACTGTTTGTCTTATCTTCAATAATATGAGACAATCGGTTCCCATTACTATTAGTGATAAATGATGACTGTGTTATAAAGATATTCTCTAATAATATTTCATTACCTATGTCTTGTAGATCACTCTGATATCAATGAATATATGATCTCAGAGGATGAGGAGGGCACAAGTGAGGACAATGAGAGCCTTACCTTCCAAAATTTTACATCATCTTCTGAAAAGCTTTCTAAAGTAAGTATGAGAGCAATAAATCCAAAATATGTAAAAAAAAGACTTCTAAATGTAAAAAAATATATTTCATATTTTCTTGTTATCTACATTTAGCTCTGTACCACCGCTACCAGGACAATGAACAATGAGGATCCTAAGTCCCCTACAGAGTGCACTCCAGCATCCAGCACAAACCTCTTAGAAATGTGAGTAGATTATAGGGTCATTATTGGGAGCTCCAATGCGTACAAACCCAAATATAGGATATAAATACCATAATATCAAATACAGCATCCATCACCCCATGATTAGAAGTTATTGTGCTTTTGGCTTTAGAAACCGTTGGTGATAACAGCCCATAATTGCAGCCTGTCATGCATTTTTACTACTGCCCACACTGTAGGAGAGATGTAGTACTACATGCCAGCCATTCTGGATAGTTATTTTTTGCCTTATAGTCGGTGTTATTCTATTGAGAAAACCCCTTTCATACTGCATTTACTTGTGATTTACACGTTTTTCTTCTTTAAAACAGGCAGAAAGATTATTTTCCTGTATGTAATAGAGATGATGCTATGTTCAGCTTGCCATTCTCGTTCCTATTGTCAGGTATGTTTATGTCTATGTATATAGCACAAAAATGAGAAAGGCTCAAATATTTCCATATGTTTTTTTTGTTATTGGTCTCCTATGTTATCCATGTACCATGGATCCAAATTATCCACAGGCCCATACTGTATCTCAATTTCCCTAATTTTGTACAGTTTTTCCAGATTACAAGATCTGGAGGAGACAGGAATAGAACAATTTTACTATATACAGGAAAGATACAAAACAGTTCCTATAAGAATATATCGTTATTGATCTTTTTTTTTATTCTCTGTTCAGAATTTCCAGCTCAGGAGGAAAAATGCTTTTCAATAAATCTAAGCATAGAGCAAAAAACCTCAGAAAATGAAGAAGAGGGGAAAAAGAGACAAGGTAAGTGTGAGACTCAGCTCCATGTTGTATGTTGTAAGTCAGTGAGAATAATTCATGTGGAGCATATGATATGTCAGTGAAGGGATTGTCATTAGGGATGAGCGAACTCTAACGGTAAAGTTCGGGATTCATAACGAACACCTACTGTCCGGTGCAGAACCCCGAACACGGACTTCTCCAAGAAGTCTGTGTCACTTTTCGTGTTTGACAGCCAAACAAACCTTGTTGAAAGGCTGCAGCTCAGCCAATCAGCAAGCTTCAAAACTGTGGGCACTTCTGGCCCCATCACAACCATGCCAATTATTGGCATGGCTGTGATTGACCAGCTCCACCCGTGACCCGGCCTGTATGAATGCTGGATCATAAGTGGTGTGAGGGACAGTGTAAAAATAAATAAATCAATTAAAAAAACGACGTTGGGTCCCCACTATTCTTAATAACTCGCCAAGGGAAAACAGACAGCTGGGGGCTCATATAAACAGGCTGGGAAGGTCCATGCAAATTGGACCCTTCCCAACCTAATAAAACCAGCTCTCAGCCGCCCCAGAAATGGCGCAACCATTAGATGCGCCAATTTTGGTGCTTAGCCTCAACTCTTCCCAATTGCCCTGATGCATTTGACAATCGGGGTAATGGGATTGTGGGGCTGATGTCAGCAAGCCCATGGGTTATTAATAGAGAGCCGTCTATCAGACACCACCATTACTAACCCAGTAAGTAAAAAGAGAAAAAAAACACCCAAAAAAATCTTTATTTGAAAAAAAAACTACCAATTTCCTTCTTTCACCCATCTATTAAAAAAGCAACAGTTCACTGTAGTCCACATGGAGGTCCCACACTGGTCCGGTGTAGTCCACCTGGAGGTACCACAACGACTTCCCTTCTCTGTCTTCCAGTGTATGGAGCCCAGTTCAGAGAACGGGGCTTTATAGACTGGAGCAGCAGGGACTCCGGGTCTCGCACTGTACTCCACTGGTCTCGTGGAGTACAGCATGAGAGCCGAAATGATGAGTGCTATATGACCGCCAGTGACTTATGGAGCCTCGTTCTGCACAGTAGTATTATGTAATATGGAGTCCCATTACTTACATTATAGATACAAAGCAGATCCTATATGAATGTATCGTTACTGAGATTTTTTTACTTTCTGATCAGAATTTCCAGCTCCCGAGGAAAGAAAATCTTCTATAAATCTGACATTAGAGGAACAAACCTCTGAAAATGAAGAAAAGGGAGAAAATGGACAAGGTAAGTGTGATAATCAGCTCCATGTTGTGTGATGTCAGTCAGTGAGAATAATTCATGTGGACCATGTTATATATCATTGATGGGATTGTCACATGTACTGTATGATGGCTGACAATGATCCCTGACCTCTGTATGATAAGATTCCTCTGCCGATCGGCCACAGTGATCGCACAGTAGTATCAGGTAATATAGACGTTTGTCAAAAATTCAGGAAAAGATAGCACTCACCACAGGACATCGGTCTAAAGTCCTTTATTCCAGGTCATGCGTACATGTGAGCAGTGGGCACGGGGGATGAGGGAGTGAACGATGATGATGGCATCCCCCGTGCCCGCCGCTCACATGTACGCATGACCTGGAATAAAGGACTTTAGACCGATGCCCTGTGGTGGGTGCTATCTTTTCCTGAATTTTTGACAAACGTCTATATTAGTGCTACTGTGGAAGCACCACCAAACACAGGTGCAGCATGGCTATTACTCCGTATAAGGACCACAAGTATCACTTGGTGAATATTTGGACTGGTGCCACAGTAGCTTCATCTATATATATTTTAGTATCATGTAATAAGTCGCCCCATTACTTATATTATAGAAACCAAGCAGATCCTATAAGTATGTGTCATTACTGAGGGTTTCTTTTTTTCTTTCTGATCAGAATTTCCAGCTCCCGAGGAAAGAAAATCTTCTATAAATCTGAGTATAGAGAAACAAACCTCAGAAAATGGAGAAAAGAGGGGAAGGAGACGAGGTAAGTGTGAGAATCAGCTCCATGTTGTGTGATGTCAGTCAGTGATGAGAATAATTCATGTGGAGCAGATGTTATATGTCAGTGATGGGATTGTCACATGTATGATGGCTGACAATGATCCCTGACCTATTCATGAATCAGACTCCTCTACCGCACATTAGTATCATGTAATATGGAGTCCCATTACTTACATTATATTTACTTCTCTTCTCATAGGTTCCCTCCTCCGCCGGATCTTATCATCCTGCCGGCGTGGATTATCTAGGGCTGCTCGCGTATTTGCGTGTTGTCACCGTTCCCCCAGAACCATCTGAAAGACGGGAAGCCTCAGCATCTAGCGCCCTGAAGTACAGCAGATCCACCATCACTGCTGTACCTGTATAGAAGGACCTTCATCATCTACCTTTAATCCTATTCTTAATTAATAAAAACATCTAAAATCTGTTACTATTGCTCTGATTGCTTTTCAATTTGAACTCACAGCTAATTGTAACTTATTAATTGTTCTACTTATCGCTAAATGCATTTGTCATTATCCTGAATGTGGCAGCCAGGCTCATATTTCTATCCAGCAGCTACACCGATGCCTTCACTCAGTACCAGACATTGCACCTAACATCCTCCATATTTAGGACCTCCCACCTTCACTTCCATGACTTTTTCTGTGCTGCACCAGCTTTCAGGAGTGCACTACTCCAGACAATCAGGTTCATTCCCACTGTCTATTGATTTAAGTATGACCTAAAAACAGACAATTTTTGGCAGGATTATCAAGTCACCTCACTAATCTAAGTTTTGCCCACAGCACTCCAGTAGTACTTAATCTCTATACATATAGATATTGGCTGGTGACCTGTTCATGCAGCCTTAACTCCTCAAAAATATGAAAACAAAACATCAATCTGTTTCATACAGTCAAACCATCCATAATTATGGCAGAAAAACTTCACTTTAAGTTCAAACATTGAGTATTTGGTGAGTTTTTGACGTTGTGTATTTTCATTGCACAAAGAATGCGTCTTACAGTTCCAGCAAATCATTGTGCGCTGACGCATAGTGTTGTAGTTTAGAACAACGCCATTTATTTTATCATATAATATATTGAAAAATGGGAAGAGGGGTAAAAATGCCATGTTTGCATTTCTTCACTTTACAGTGCTCATTGGGTTGAAAAAATGAGTTGTCTAACTGAATCTTAGAGTCATTAGTACAATTACTGTGATACCAAACTTATAAGGTTTACATACATATGTATATGTACAGACTATATATAAAATGTGTAGTAAGAAAAATCCACCATAGGGTAATTTAAAGTAAATGTATTAAGTGTCCAAAAAATACAAGACAATACAAAAATATTAAAATCAACTGTCAGGCTATGTGCCCACGATGCAGAAATGAAGCAGAAAATTTCTGCAGCATTTCTGCATCTCCCTGGCAGAAAAAATGCATGCAGATTGACAAGCGCTTTCCAGGCGATAGCATCACTTGGAAAGTGCTTGACAACTAGGTCACACTATATAAATCCATGCAAACAGCATGGATTTATACAGTGTGAACCGTAAAAATTAAAACAAATAAAGCTATACTCACCCCCGAGGCCCCGGCGTGTGCTGCAGCGCTCGTTCCTCTCTGGTTCCGGCTGCCGGCATATCGCGAGACAGAGCGGTGAAGGGCCTGCGGTCACATGACTGTGACGTCACCGCAGGTCCTCAAGCGATGCCGGCATTCAGAGAGAAGACGCTGGACAGGTGAATATAACTTTATTTGTTATTTTATTCTTTTTTTACAGGTACAATGGTACCCAGGTCTGGATGAGAGTCTTCTCTCCTCCAGAACTGGGTACCATCCGCACATAGAGACGCATAGAAGCCGCTTGTACAAATGTACAGTCGCGGTTTCTATGCGTCTCAATGCAAGTCAATGGCGGGAGTTCCGCTGCGCTTCCGCAAAATTAAATGACATGCTGCGGATTTTTGTACGCAACATAAACGCTGCGGAAAAATCCGCAGCATGTGCATAGAACATGCGGAATCCCATTGGGGACCATGGGGTGCGGATTACCTAGCGTTTCACAAGCGTTTATGCTGCGGAAATTCCGCAGCATAAAGGCTTGAAAAACGCTACGTGGGCACCCAGCCTAAAGAGTGAAGACTCAGGCATGAAAAATGGTACAGATTATATGTCTAATGTATAGAGGGGCAGTGTGATAAAGAGATAGGCAGTAAAACCTACAGTATCAAAAAGATAGACCAAGAGTAATATAAATCCATGTGTCCAAACCATTGATCAGGGCAGGTCAGGTAACCTACAGCAATGTGGATAGATAGCTGATCTAGGGAAAACACTGATTACCTATTACTCATGATGTCCCAATGTGCACAAGCAACTCCAACGTGCTTTTCACTTGGGCTTCCTTTGAGGAATGTATCTTACTGTGTAATGGTTGATATTAAATTCTCTCCCCACAGGTGTAAAGAGATGGAGTCACATAATTGCATTGCATGTGTGCCGGTGATAGCGTTATGCGCATTGCTTCCGGCCATCCAGGTGATATGGCGAGTAGAGGAAATTCCCATGATGTTGTTATTCCGCGTCCATCACCCTCAGATGCCATCTGCAATACACAAGAACAATATCAGCCATGCGTACAGCGATCTCCATCTTGAAAAAGGGCAAATATTGCCAGTCTAGTAGTGCAATTGATAAAACCTGAAAGCAGCGGACGAAAGGATATGATCCAGCTCCCAGTTCATATTTCCACAATGTGTTAAAACAAATAGTCCTTTATTATAAAAAATTTAAAAATTAAGGAGAAATATGACAAAATCAATAACAGGCGGGATACCTCAGGCAAGAGGTGAAGGGGGCCGGAAGCAGAAAAAAAATGTACACAATCAAACGCATTTCGAACGCCAAGCGTTCTTAGGCTTTGGTATCAGATTAAATAGGCAGAATGAATCTTTAAGGAAGGAAGGAATAATTAGAGAACAGGAATCAGATGGGTGAGATGGCCCAGGGAAGAATCCTCAGGGAAAATCACCCTGCAGAAACTAGGAACAAAGAAATATGTAATGCATAGTCAAGTAATGACAGCTCTGATATTAAAACATTGACAGGAAAATATATATATATAAAAAATTATGAAACATTGATTAAAAAACATATATAAACAAGCTTGACAAAACGAACCCAGTATTAATAATATAGCATAAGTTCTCTTCTCAAGTTCAGACCATACGGCACCCTTGTATTTAATGAAAAGATATAAAAAGCTTCCCTATGATGAAGTGTACGTGTGCGGTTACCACCTCTGATATGTTTGGGAACAGATTCGATAGCATATGTCAAAAAATGTGTGGTCTGTCTGTTGTGGCATGAAATAAAATGTCTAGACACACTTCATATGTTACGATTTGAGGGAGTAGTTATGTCATAAAGTTGCTCCCTCATTCTAGATTTTAATTTTCTGGTGGTTGATCCCACATATTTTAAATTGCAGACAGTGCACTCAATAACATAAACGACGAAATTAGAGTTGACAAGGCTCGATAAAGGGTCGATATTGACTTTTAGAATTGCTACTTCCAATAGGTGGCACTAGATTTCTAGTCCTTTTCCTCTCTGAAGAGACGATTTAAAAATGAGTTAACAAAGTATTCCCATCTCCAAGATCCTACCCCAATATGTAGTAGGTGTAATATAACAATGTTAGCAAATATCTCCAATTAGAAACATAGTATAGCATTTTTGATTTACTATCTCTCTTACCTCATGTGCAAGCATGGCAGGACCTTAGGTATCGTTGCTCGGGTTGAACAAATTGGAATACTTGGGTGCTCGACCTGAGCAACGAGCCCAATGTAAGTCTATGGGAAGCCACGCACCCACCCACCCACACGCTGCAATACTATACTTCCAAATTTTTGACAGCTGCTTGCACTTGAAATGTGGCCTTTTAGGCTCATGGAGGTGGAAGCTTTTCATAACCTCATGCCAGCGGCGGCCGGGAGTCCATACTCGGTCTCCAGCCGCCACTGTTTCTCCCGGTGTCGTCTCCGCCTTCCACAAGCACGGGTCCAACAACATTACCCGTGCCCTCCCCAGTGCACTTATTGGGAAGGACTGCCTAACCACAAACACATGGACAGGTGAATGTGGCCAGGGACGGTACGGAGCCAGTCCACAGCTTTTTTTGCTGAGTTGTATTTCACCACAGCCATATTCTTTAGCTTGGTGAAAGGACTTGGGAAACCATATCTACCCAGCTGTCAATTCTCCCAGGAAGTCCTCTAAAGCTGCTTTCACTTGAAATGTGGCCTTTTAGGCTCGTGGAGGCGGAAGCTTTTCATAACCTCATGCCGGCGGCGACCGGGTGTCCATACTCGTTCCCCAGCCGCCACTATTTCTCCCGGTATCGTCTCCTCCTTCCACAAGCACGGGTCCCACAACATTACCCGTGCCCTTCCCAGTGCACTTACTGGGAACGACCGCCTAACCACAAACATGTGGACAGGTGAATGTGGCCAGGGACGGTACGGAGCCAGTCCACAGCTTTTTTTGCTGAGAGTTGTATTTAGCTCGGTGAAAGAACTAGCATAGAGGGAAACCGTAACTACCCTGGGTGTCATTCCTCCCAGGAAGTCCTCTAATGCAGCTTGTTGCAGAAGCAATGGCAACCCGTCCAACATCAACTCGCACTTGTCGATGGTCCTTTGACACACATACATCTTTCTTTGCGCATTTAATTTCATGAATACAGAGATGGACAATGGCCTGATCTGCAATGCGGTTTAAGAAATAACATGCATAAGCATGTCTGATCCACATTAAAAAAGCAGCTATAGAGTGTCCGGGAACTTTCCCCCACACTTTTCTTAGCCAGGGCTGCTTCTCGGCAGGGTTGGACGGGCCCACCAGAGAACCGGAGACTCCTCCGGTGGGCCCTGGCTTCTCCTTCAGGAGAGTTCATAGTGCCGAGGTGAGGCCATGATGATGATAGAGGCCACCATCTCCTTAGTTTTCTGTTACTTGGAATGCAAGCGCAAGTATGCAGCCAGCCACCCACCCACCCACAGGCCGCAATACTAAACTGCCAGATTTCAGGGCAGCAGCTTGCACTTGAAATGTGGCCTTTTAGGCTCGTGGAGGCGGAAGCTGTCCAAAATCTTATGGCGGCAGTGACCGGGTATCCATACTCGGTCACCAGCCGCCATTATTTTTCCCGGTATCGTTTCCGCCTTCCACAAGCACGGGTCCAACAACATTACCCGTGCCCTCCCCAGTGCACTTACTGGGAAGGACCGCCTAACCACAAGCACGTGGACAGGTGAATGTGGCCAGGGACGGTATGGAGCCAGTCCACAGCTTTTTTTGCTGAGTTGTATTTCACCAAAGTCATATTCTTTAGCTTGGTGAAAGGACTTGGGAAACAATATCTACCCAGCTGTCATTTCTCCCAGGAAGTCCTCTAAAGCTGCTTTCACTTGCAATTTGGCCTTTTATGCTCATGGAGGCGGAAGCTTCTCATAACCTTATGCCGTCGGTAGCCGGGTGTCCATACTTGGTCCCCAGCCGCCACTATTTCTCCCGGTATCGTCTTCACCTTCCACAAGCACGGGTCCCACAACATTACCCGTGCCCTCCCCAGTGCACTTACTGGGAAGGACCGCCTAACCACAAACACGTGGACAGGTGAATGTGGCCAGGGACAGTACAGAGCCAGTCCACAGCTTTTTTTGCTGAGAGTTGTATTTAGCTCGGTGAAAGGACTGGCATAGAGGGAAACTGTATCTACTCCGACTGTCATTTCTCCATCACCAGGTTCGGCCCATTGTCACACACGGCTATGCCTGGCT
The DNA here is from genome assembly GCF_046119375.1 of Phyllobates terribilis. Lineage (NCBI taxonomy): Eukaryota > Metazoa > Chordata > Amphibia > Anura > Dendrobatidae > Phyllobates > Phyllobates terribilis. Next base: position 2,626,666 of record NW_027362933.1, read on the forward strand.
TTATGTTCAGCGGTGAGAGCCACAGATCAGGCTGCTGTGTTACAGCTTTCAACAACTCTGCAGTACTGGGCGGTTTTCAATTAAGCATTAAGCATGTTATCTTCAGCACAGCCTGTTGCCGCTTAGCCAAAGCAGTGCTGTCAGCTTGTGACTGATGTGGTCATTTTGGAGATGGAGGAGGAGGTGCAGGAGCTGAACAATGTGATTACATTGAGGTTAAATTGGTGACGATGTTTTTTATACTAAAGAAAGATCCTATTTTTTTTTTATGTTATTTTTTAAGACAAATGCATTCACCGGGAAATGTCATTTTAACATTTTACAACCTTATCTGGCAATGTGGTGTGTGACACATCATCAGACACATCCTGTTTTATTTATGATGGAGGGACTCTGAAAGTCATAAAGTCTATTTTTATAGGGCCATCAAACAGCCCTTACTATTCTTAAAAGGCCAGCAGTCGGCCCTCGCTATTGTTAGAGAGTCATCAACTGGCTATGCTTTGTTGTTCCCATTATTAACAAGTGGATCTCCTATACTGTTATTGCGTATCCAGTGACTGCAAGGGCTGCCAAAAATATGGACGCAACCCAATATCCCTTTGAAGAGACATAGAGGAGGGTCTCAGTAAAAAAATTTTTACCATTATAAAGGAGCGGGTCTCCTATAGTGATAATGCCCATGCTGTGACTGCAAGGGCTGCCAAAATTTGGGAAAAACCCCACTAAGAATTTAAAGACACATAGAGCAGGGCCACAGTAACTACAAATTCCATTTAGAAAGGAGAGAGTCTGCTATACAGTTATAGGGAATGTAGTGAGTCCAACGGCTGACCAATTTTAGGAAAAACCCAACTAAGAATATAAAGACACATAGAGCAGGACCACAGTAACGACAAATTTCATTTAGAAAGGAGATAGTATGCTATACAGCTATAGGGTAGGCAGTGAGTCCAACGGCTGACCAATTTCAGGAAAAACCCCAGTAAGAAATTAAAGACACATAGAGCAGGGCCACAGTAACGACAAGTTCCCATTAGAAAGGAGAGAGTCTGCTATACAGTTATAGGGTATGCAGTGAGTCCAACGGCTGACCAATTTTAGGAAAAACCCCACTAGGAATTTAAAGACACACAGAGCAGGGCTACAGTAACAAGTACGACATGTTCCCATTAGAAAGGAGAGGGGCTTCTATACAGTTATAGGGCATGCAGTGAGTCCAGCGGCTGACCAATTTTAGAAAAAAACACATTAAGAATTTATAGACACACAGAACAGGGCCACAGTAACAAGTACGACTTGTTCCTTTTAGAAAGGAGAGCGTCTGCTATACAGTTGTAGGGTATGCAGTGAGTCCAACGGCTGACCAATTTTAGAAAAAACCCCACTAAGAATTTAAAGACACATAGAGCAGGGTCACAGTAACAAGGTACGACATGTTGCCATTAGAAAGGAGAGGGTCTGCTATACAGTTATAGGGCATGCAGTGAGTCCAACGGCTGACTAAATTTAGGAAAAACCCCACTAAGAGATTAAAGACGCATAAAGCAGGGCCACAGTAGCAACAAATTCCCATTAGAAAGTAGAGGGTCGGCTATACAGTTATAGGGTATGCAGTGAGTCCAACGGCTGACCAAATTTAGGAAAAATCCCACTAACAATTTAAAGAGACAGAGCAAGGCCACAGTAGCGACAAATTCCCATTAGAAAGGAGAGAGTCTCCCATAGTGTTGGCCTATGAAGTGAATGCAAGGGCTGCCAAAATTTGGAGGCACTTCAATGCCTTCTGGAAGAGACGTGGAGGAGGGACTCATAAAAAACTGTTCCAAATAGAAAGGAGCGGGCCTCCTATACTTGTAATGCCCATGCACTAAGTGTATGGGCTGATAAACATTTATCTCTGGGGGGTATACATGAACATACTGTATAAAACATTTTTTTTACGGCCATCATAAACACCCTTTAAAAAAATGATGTGGGTGTTGCATCACGGACCACGGTCACCCTAGTGATATGGTGGTGGAGGATGAGGAGAAGGAGGAGGACAAGAGCAAATATACATAATCAGGAAGCGTATACCCATGTGTGGGTGTGAAAAGGTGCATGGGAATACACCTCCCAAGAAAAGACACTGGATTTGAGTTTATGTTACGCTGCTATTATTCGGTGGTGTTGAGAAGTCTTACCCAATCCAGCCCTTGTTCATTTTTATAAGAGTCAGCCTGTCAGCATTTTCAGTTGACAGGTGGTTGCGCTTATCAATTATAATTCCACCAGCGGCACTAAAAACCCGCTCTGATAAAACTCTGGCGGCAGGGCAGGCCAGGACCTCCAAGGCGTCGAGAGCTAGTTCATTCCACGTATCCAGCTTGGATACCCAATAATTATAAGGCACAGCGGAATCAAGGAGGGCGTTGGTACGGTTGGCAAGGTACTCCCTTCAGCATGTTCCCAAGCTTTGCAATCCTTGTGAGAGTACCCCGCGCCTCAGGGCCTGTGCAATGGGAGGGTCTGAGAAAACTCTCCCAGAAATTTGACAGTGTTCCCCTGCCTCTGCTGGATTGAAGTTGTGTCTCTCTCGCCTGTACTCCTTGGTTGTCCAATGAAGTGTGCCCTCTGCCGCCAGCGTTTTCAGATGGGAATTTTTTTAATAGTTCTGCAACAAGGGCCTTCTGGTACAGCCCCATTTTTGTAGACCTGTCCGCCTCAGGAATAAGAGATATAAAATTCTCCTTGTAGAGTGGGTCTAGAAGTGTCACCAACCAGTAATGACTGTGACTCACCCCCTAGGCTGTGGGGTACCCGGAACCAGGCTTCTGTACGATGCTGGTGGTAGTAGTGGCAACCCGATCCCGTGGCTCAGGGTGGTCAGACCAAATGTTGTAGCAGTCTATTTATAGATTTGGAAATGTCTGACTACGCCACCTGTGGATTGCGGTCAGGGATAACCGCCGCTGCAGGGCAGGCCACTGGGGCTGGTGTTGGTGTGCAGCACAGAGTGTAGCCCCAGGGCAGTGTAGGTGGATGTTGGGGGTGATAGTTCCGGCCGCGATGGTCAGAATGCAGAGTCAGCTTAAACAGTTCAGGGTCTTTATTATAACAGATGGTAATGACCCAACAACAGTACCGGCTAGAAGGGGGCCTGGATGTCTGAGAACACTCGGGAAGCCCCTCTGGTCAGGGTGAGGGTGTAGGCCTACCGTGCTCTCTAAGCTCTTTCTGACTATTTCCCCCTTTAGTGGTAAAATAGCCCACGTCCCTGAGCGTGCCGTGTACTCTCACCCGTATGGCTTGCAACTTGGGCTCCTTTTACCTCTGGCCTCTCTTGGCTTTGCTGGTTCCTTCTGTTGTGGCGGAGCCTCCGGGCTTTTTAGGCCAAAGGACATGAAATCCCTCGCGGATTGGTTCTATGCTGCTGGACTTAGAGTCTTTACAGCCTCGGACCCCAATGTCTGTTATATTGTTCTCCCCTTTTGCCAGGACAGGCTCTCGGCGCCGTACGTCCCTGGCTAGCAGTTCCTCCACTGCCTCACGACCTCCTCAGCTACAGCTGAACTGTCCCTCCTTCTCTGGGACTAGTCTCACTCCTGAGCTAGGTCGTCCAGTTCTCCCTAACCCTGCCCCCAGTTCCAGCTTTTATAGGGGCAGCCAGCTCCCCCTACTGGCCTTGGACAGGAGGTGCTGTATGCTAATTGTCCCTAACCAGGGAACCTCCCTCCTGCTCTCAGACACAGCCTTTATTATTTGTGGCATCCAGGCCTGGGGTGACACAACTGTCACCCAAAATTTAGAGCACGCGAGGGTCATGGTAAAGGCAACGTAACATAAACTCAGCCATGCGTGCTAGACTACTAACAGGCAAGATTTCCGTGTCCTCACCAAGAGGATGACTGACCATGCTCTCCTCCTCCTCCTCTCTGTCCTCTGGCCATCCACGCTGAACAGACGGTATGACAGTTGTGCAGGTGTAACATCCCTGGCGGCGTGCTTGCATAGTGCACCAACTCCCACCTTGCAAGACCGTAATCTTACCCATCAGTCCAGCCTGCAAACCTTGCTCCAGTTCAAGCTGTGTGCATGTCTCTTGACTGACTGCTTAGGGCGGCGGCCCGGTTACTTCCTGATTCTTATAGCTGCTGTGGGCGCACCTCTAATGCGTCTCCAGCCTATTGCTGTCAGTCACTGGATATTTAAACCCCCTCGACCCAGAAGGAGGGCCTGAGCAACCACCTTCACTCAGTTTGTCTTTGCAACTAAATTGCCAGGTCCTGTACTGTATCTAGTCTCTTTCTGCCACCCTTGGGGGGCCGTATACCGAGGCCTGTTACCTGTATCTCTGACTTCTAGTCTGTTCTGCCACCCTGGGGGCTGCATACCCAGACCTGTTGCCTGTATCTGTGACTTCTAGTCCATTTCCGCCACCCTGGGGGCCGTATACCCAGGCTCGTTCCTGCATCTCGTTGCAGTATCAGTTCCTGTCTGAACTGTCTCTTAGCCTGTTACCTGTTTTGTCTCTATGTCCGTACCCTCCCTTTTCATGCAGTGTCTTAAGCAGCACCTAACTCCTACTCGTTGTCTCTGTACTTCTGTTTGTGAGTTTTGTGTCCACTCGCTACTTCATTGTAAGTACCTTGTGTGTATCTGGTTCTGCTTGTCCCTTTTTCCTTCCTCCGTATCTACCTACTGTGTTCTAGCCATCTTCCTGTATCTTTCAGTCTGTTCCATGTGAACAGAGCCCTGTCCTCTCTGCCTGCACCGTCAGCCCTGTTCTGCTCTGCCTAGCCCACCGCTCCGGCGGTTCCTCTCTGCTCTGCCTTGTTCACCGCACCTGCGGTTTAGTTCTGCTCTGCTTGCTCACCGCTCCGGCGGTTCCCCTCTGCTCTGCCTAGCCCACCGCTCCGGCAGTTCCTATCTGCTCAGCCTTGTTCACCGCACCTGTGGTTTAGTTCTGCTCTGCTTGCTCACCTCTCCGGCGGTTCCCCTCTGCTCTGCCTAGCCCACCGCTCCGGCGGTTCCGTCTATAGTGCATGAAACTAGCTCCAGTCCTTCCTCCTCCTCCTCTTCCTCTTTGTCACCCAATCCATGTTGGGATGAGATTAGTCTTGGCTGTGTGTAATCACCCAGCATGGTTCCTTGCTCCATCTCATCGTACTCCGCCTGCAATGCATCCTCTTTGATTGTGAGCAGAGAGCGTTTCAGAAGACAGAGAAGCGGGATGGTGACGCTAATTATGGCGTCATCGCCGCTCACCATCTTGGTGGAGTCCTCAAAGTTTTGGAGGATGGTACATATGTCTGACATCCATGTCCACTCCTGAGGTCTTATGTGTGGAGTCTGAACTGAATACCGACCGCCTTGTTGAAGCTAGTACTCAACAGCTGCCCTCTTCTTCTCACAAATCCTTCCCAACATCTGCAGTGTAGAGTTCCAATGCGTGGGGACATCACACACCAGTCTGTGAGCCGGAAGCTGCAAATGCTGCTGAAACACGGCAAGGGCGGCGGAAGCTGTAGGTGACTTTCTAAAATGGGCACACAGGTGGCGTACTTTAACAAGCAGATCCAGCAGCTCCGGGTAGGATTTGAGAAACCGCTGAATTACGAGGTTAAGCTCATGGGCCAGGCATGGTACGTGCGTGAGCTCGCCTCACCTCAGAGCCGCCACCAAGTTCCGGCCATTGTCACACACGACTATGCCTGGCTGTAGGTTCAGCGGTGTGAGCCACACATCTACCTGCTCTCTCAGAGCTGTCCACAACTCTTTAGCATTGTGCGGTTTGTCACCTAAGCATATTAGCTTCAGCACAGCCTGTTGCCGCTTGGCCAAGGCAGTGCTGCAGTGTTTCCAGCTTGTGACTGATGTGGTCATTTTGGAGATGGAGGCTGAAGAGGAGGCTGAGGAGGATGAGGTGCAGGAGCTGGAGACCGCGGGGGGCAACCCTGATTGACCTAGGGCCCGCAATCCTTGGCATCGGGAGGACGTGTTCCGTCGCACAGTCCGACAGGGTCCCGGCTTCCACTATGTTAACCCAGTGTGCCGTCAGCGAGATGTACCGTCCCTGCCCACAAGCACTTGTCCACGTGTCCGTGGTGAGGTGGACTTTACCAGTAACTGCGTTGTTGAGGGCATGGCTAATGTTTTGGGACACGTGCTTGTGTAATGCGGGGACGGCACACCGGGAGAAATAGTGGTGGCTGGGGACCGAGTACCGAGGGATGGCCGCCGCCATCAGATTGCGGAATGCTTCCGTGTCCACGAGCCTAAAAGGCAACATTTCGAGCGCAAGCAGTTGTGTAATGTGAGAATTTAGTAGTGTGGCCTGTGGGGCGTTGGCTCCATATTTGCGCTTGCGTTACAAGGACTGGGGTATGGACAACTGAATGCTGCACTGGGACAAGGACATGGACGTGCTTCCTGATGCTGCTACTTGACAGTGCGCAACGACAGGTGCACAGCAGGAGGCATCTTCGCATGCACCATGGACAGCGGATTGGCTTGCATGCACAACAGCGGAAGAAGCAATGATGCCACCTGCAGACACTGTTCCTGGACCCTGGGGTTCGGCCTACAAAGTCGGGTGCTTTGCTTCCATGTGCCTGATCATGCTGGTGGTGGTCAGGCTGGTCGTTTTGCCACCCCTGATGATGCTGGCCTGGCAGGTGGTGCAAATGGCCTTTTTGGGGTTATCGGCAGAGTCTTTAAAAAACAACCAGACTCGGTAAGACCTAACAGTTGTACTGGCAACTTCCTTCGCGTTGGTGTTACGGGGAATGGTTGCCTGTCTTCTATCTGCCACACTGTTTCTTCCTGCCTGTTGGGGTGCTCTGCCTCCCTCCCCCTGTGTGCTGCTGTCCTCGCTCTGCATGTCCTCCTGCCATGTTGGGTCAGTTACTATATCATCCACCTCCTCGTCTTCCACTTCCGCACCCTGGTCCTCCTCCTGACTTTCTGGCAATTGTGTCTCATCATCGTCCACCTCTTGTGACACTTTCCCACCATCGCCTTCGTGTGACCGTGGCTGCTCAAATATTTGGGCATCGCTACACGCAATCTTCTCTTGCCCGCTTCAAGTGGACCGGGCGAGAGGCCCGAATCTATAAATGGAAAAGTGAACAGCTCTTCAGAGTGTCCAAGTGTGGGATCATTTGTCTCCAGGCACTCGGCATGGTGGGAGGAAGGAGGATTAGGGTGAGGAATATGCGGTCCAGACTCACGGCTACTTGACCGTGTGGAAGACAGGGTGGTGGTAGTGGTGGTGGTTAAGTGACTGGAAGCATTATCCGCTATCCAACCAACAACCTTTTGACACTGCTCTGGGTTCAATAGTGGTGTGCTGCGGTCCCCTAGGAATTAGGACAGGAAGGTCAGGCGAGAAGATGTGGGTGTTAGAACCTTGCTCTTAGGTTTTTTCCTTTGCTGGTCACATGACCTCGTTGGCCTATTTAATCCTGCTCCGCCCTTCTGGCTTTGCTGGACTTCATTGTATAACTACTTTCTAGCTAGCCTGTGCTTTGAATCTGCTCTGTTAGTTTGCTTGGTCTACGGACCTCTGTGTTCTTTATATTTTGTTTGTTCGTCTGTCTGCTACTATTTCTGTTAGGAGGTGTCCCATTTTCCTCCCAGTCCTTAGTACTTGTAGGCATTCCTTCCCCACATCTATAGGTCTCCGTACAGACTAGCTTAGGACTTTAGCAGGTCTGATCGCAGGATCAGGTCCCCTGTTACATCGTAGGGATCTAGCTGAGTTCTATCGTAGGGACAGATCTCCTCTCTTTCCTTAGCTCTGGTAGCAGAACATAACAGTAAGTCCAGCCTGCAAATTCTCTAAGGAAAGATTTTTCTGTTCCATCATGGTGTCGGTTCAGGATTTGGCTCATCGCCTGCAGGGACTCTCTCTGGAGGTGGCCGAGCTCCGTCAGCACGTGAGTAACTGTCCTGGAGCACATTTCTTGGAGCCTAAGGTATGTTTGCCGGATTTATTTTTTGGTGAACACCGAGAATTTTTTTCATTTAAAAATGCTTGCTTATTGTATTTTCGTTTGAGACCCAAGTCCTCTGGGGATGAATCCCAGCGCATAGGGTTCATAATGTCACTTTTGCGCAAAGAGCCTCAGGAGTGGGCCTTTTCTTTGCAACCTAGTGATACATGCTTCAGATCAGTGGATAGTTTTTTTTCTGCTTTGGGACTATTATATGATGATCCTGACCGTGTCGCATCAGCTGAGACTGAGTTAAGACGTTTGAGACAGGGATCAGGTAATGTGGAAAAATATTGTACTCATTTCCGTCGTTGGTCTACTCAAACAGGGTGGAACGATTCTGCTCTGAAAAGTCTATTTCTTGCTGGGCTCAATGAAAGGGTTAAAGACATGCTAATTGCTTATCCTACACCTGAAGATTTGCAACAGGCTATGCAATTAGCTATACGGGTGGATAGGAGACTGCGTGCAAGGGTTAATGAGAGCAAATCCTCTGCTATGTCAGTTTCTGGTTATGAGAATGTGTGTACTAACAGTGGTGAATCGATGGAGATTGGATCGGTGGCACCTCGCTCTCAAGAAAAAGACCGTCGATTTTCTGAAGGCTTGTGTTTCTATTGCGGAAAATCTGGTCATTTGATTAAAGGCTGTGAGCTTCGTATGAAGAAAGAAAAAAAAATGGTCAGTCATGCCCGTATTGCCTGTTTAAATTCCAAGGGTGTATTTTTAGCTGCTTCCATGATTGCTCAGGAAAAATTAATGGAATTTCGGGTGTTTGTTGATTGTGGATCTACTCTGAATGTAATTGATGGGGGATTCTTGGAAAGACTCAATTTAAAACCCGAACCTTTATCATCCCCCATTGCTGTGGTTTCTGTGGATGGTTCCCCTTTGAAGAATATTACTCTCAAGGTCTGTGAATTTCCTCACTATTAATGGTGTTCACCATGAGAAATTGGATTTGGTAGTTTTGAATAACTTGCCTTCTCCAGTAATATTGGGATTGCCCTGGTTAAAATTTCACAATCCTGTACTGGATTGGTCTACCAATGAAATTAAATCCTGGAGCCATAAATGTTATGACAAGTGTTGTAACGGGCGTATTGCAGCTTTGGATAGGGGAGAATTGCCTGTTCCTATTCAGGATTTTTGGAGAGTTTTTTCTGAGAAGGAATCGCAGGTTTTGCCTCCCCATAGAGACTATGATTGTTCTATTGAATTTGTCCCTGGAGCGACTCTTCCTAAAAGTCGTTTATTTAACCTTACTATTCCTGAGAGGAAGGCTTTGGAGGAATACATACAGACAAGTTTGGCCGCCGGTCACATTAGGCCCTCTAAGTCTCCTGTGGCGGTTGGATTTTTTTTTGTAAAAAAAAAGGACGGCGGTTTACGTCCTTGTCTGGATTTTCGTGAGATTAACAAAATTACTGTACGCAATCCTTACCCACTGCCATTGATTCCTGATCTGTTTAACCAATTAATGGGGGCCAAGTGGTTCTCTAAAATTGACCTTAAGGGGGCATACAATCTGTTGCGCATGAAGGAGGGTGACGAATGGAAGACTGCTTTTAACACTCCTGTGGGTCATTTTGAGAATCTGGTTATGCCTTTTGGTCTTACTAATGCTCCTGCATTTTTTCAGAATCTTATTAATGACATCCTTAGACCTTTGATCGGCAAAAATGTGGTTGTGTATTTGGATGACATTTTGATTTATTCGCCGCATCTGGAGTCTCATTGGCGGAGCGTACGTGAGGTATTACAATTGTTAATGGACAATTCGCTTTTTGCTAAGCTGGAGAAATGTGAGTTCGCTGTACAGAGAATTAGTTTTTTGGGTTACATTATCTCCAGCGAAGGTTTTGAGATGGACCCGGTTAAAGTTCAAGCTGTACAGGAATGGCCTAGGCCTATTGGTTTGAAATCGATACAGAGGTTTTTAGGTTTCGCCAATTATTACAGAAAATTCATAAAAAATTTTTCTAGTATTGTCAAACCTCTGACCGATCTCACCAGGAAAGGTGCTGATGCGGTTCAGTGGTCTTCTGAGGCCATTGAAGCTTTTGTGTATCTCAAGGAGAGGTTCACCTCTGCTCCCATCCTTATGCAGCCTGATGTGACTAAGCCGTTTTTGGTTGAGGTTGATGCTTCTTCAGTGGGGGTTGGCGCAGTATTGTCTCAGGATAACGGGGATGGATTACATCCCTGTGCCTTTTTTTCAAAAAAATTTTCGGAGACTGAACTGAATTACGATATTGGTAATCGGGAATTATTGGCTATTAAACTCGCATTTGAACACTGGCGCCACTTCTTGGAAGGTGCGGAATTTCCCGTTCAGGTTCTTACGGATCATAAAAATCTGATATATCTTGATGCTGCCAAGCGCCTGAATGCCCGTCAGGCTAGGTGGGCACTGTTTTTCTTGCGGTTTAATTTCTCTGTTACTTACATCCCTGGTACTAAGAATGTTAAGGCGGATGCCTTGTCTCGCAGTTTTTCTCCCATAGTCGGTGCTGAGAAAGAGGAGAACATTTTACAAGAAGGTGTTGTGATAGCTGCTTTGGACTCCGTTTTGGAAGATGAGATTCTTAAAGCACAGGAGAATGCCCCATCTAACACTCCTCATGGGAGGTTGTTTGTGCCTGGGACCTTTAGGAGAGATTTGTTTGTTGAGTGTCACGAATCTCGGTTGGCAGGTCATCCCGGAATCTCTGAGACCAAGAGACTGGTGGGTCGCAGTTTTTGGTGGCCTGGATGGCAGAAGGAAGTCATTAAGTGGGTGCGTCAATGTACTATATGTGCTAGATCTAAGTCCTCACATACTCCTGCTGCGGGGTTGCTTTGTCCTTTGGAGGTTCCCAGTGCTCCTTGGACACATTTGGCTATGGACTTTATAACTGACCTTCCCCCCTCTGAGGGTTTTACTGTCATCTGGGTGGTCGTGGACCGTTTTAGCAAGATGTGTCACTTGGTTCCCTTCGTCAAACTGCCCTGCGCTAAAACTCTCGCTAAGGCCTTTGTCAAGGAAATTGTCAGACTTCATGGCGTTCCTACTGACATTGTTTCTGATAGGGGTCCTCAGTTCGTGGCTCGTTTTTGGCGTGCCTTTTGTGACAGGTTGGGAGTTCATCTGTCGTTCTCGTCCGGATATCATCCTGAATCTAATGGCCAGACAGAAAGGAAAAACCAGGATGTTGAGCAGTTCTTGCGTTGTTTTGTGGCAGACAATCAAGAGGGGTGGTCTGAGTTTCTGCCACTTGCTGAATTTGCTCTGAACAATCATACATCTTCTTCTGCTGGTTGTTCGCCTTTTTTTTGTTGTTCTGGGAGACATCCGTCGTTTGGGTCGTTCTCCAAGTTGGGATCTGCCGTGCCTGAGGAGGAGAATTTTTCCGGTGATTTGGAGAGAGTTTGGACGGATGTGCGTGGTAATCTTCAGGAGGCCAACAGAAAATCTAAAAACTACTTTGATAGGAAACGACAGGAGGTTTTGTTCGCTGTTGGTGACATGGTTTGGTTGTCCTCTAGGAATCTGCGGTTGAGGATTCCTTCTAAGAAATTGGGTCCCAAGTTTGTAGGGCCCTTTAAGGTGCTTCAGGTTGTCAACCAATCTGCTGTTAGGTTGGAGGTTCCTACCTCCTGGAGAATTAATCCGGTATTTCATGTCTCTCTGTTAAAAAAAGCTGTTGTATCGGATGGTGACGCCTCTGCCTCTGTTCCTCCGGTGGTGGAGGACGGGGAATATGAAATTTCTCGCATCCTTAACTCTAGACGGTATAGAGGTAGTTTGCAGTATCTGGTGGCCTGGAAAGGTTTCGGACCCGAGGATAACTCTTGGGTGAGGTCAGATGATGTTTCCGCGTCCAGACTTATCAGAGCGTTTCACAGGAGATTTCCTGATAAGCCTGGTCCTAGGGGATCCGGAGGATCCTCTTAGAAGGGGGGGTACTGTTAGAACCTTACTCTTAGGTTTTTTCCTTTGCTGGTCACATGACCTCGTTGGCCTATTTAATCCTGCTCCGCCCTTCTGGCTTTGCTGGACTTCATTGTATAACTACTTTCTAGCTAGCCTGTGCTCTGAATCTGCTCTGTTAGTTTGCTTGGTCTACGGACCTCTGTGTTCTTTATATTTTGTTTGTTCGTCTGTCTGCTACTATTTCTGTTAGGAGGTGTCCCATTTTCCTCCCAGTCCTTAGTACTTGTAGGGATTCCTTCCCCACATCTATAGGTCTCCGTACAGACTAGCTTAGGACTTTAGCAGGTCTGATCGCAGGATCAGGTCCCCTGTTACATCGTAGGGATCTAGCTGAGTTCTATCGTAGGGACAGATCTCCTCTCTTTCCTTAGCTCTGGTAGCAGAACATAACAGTGGGTGTTTGTTGTGACACAATTTCACCTTGCCCAAGGCCTTGTCCTTGGCTTCTGCATGAACCATCACCATCACGTCCAATTCCCAGTCCCTTGCCATGTGCCTTGCCCAGTTTAAATGGAGGACAGTATCTTCAGCGCTCACTACAAATGACTGAGTTTGGAGCGAACTTATATGTTATCCGTGTGACGGAGAAAACAGAGATTTAAATACCTGGCCTGTAGGTAAGTAGTTTGACCAGCAAACTGCTGTGAATTGCTTCATTGACACACTAAAGGAGATTTTTAATGGAGGCCAGAAATGACAGTATTTTCTGACAACGTATATGTGTTCCGTGTGACGGAGAAAATAGAGTTTTAAATACCTGGCCTGTAGGTCAGTAGTTTGTAAAGCAAACTGCTGTGAATTGCTTCACTGACACACTAAAGGAAATTTTTAATGGAGGCCAGAAATGGCAGTATTTTCTGACAACGTATATGTGATCCGTTTGACAGAGAAAACATAGTTTTGAATAGCTGGATTCCTAGCGCTGTAAAATGGAAAGGACCTGGCTGTATTCTGCAGTGCCAACAAGCAAATGGCGCAGAAAAACGGTGTTCTCTGGATTGCTTTTTAAGCAAATAATGAAGATTAAGATCCAAATAAAAGTATTCCTGGCCCCTGAGACCTGGGCCTTTGTATAGAAGTATCTAACAGCATCAGAAGGCAGAATTGGAATGGAGACTCTTGTGCTATATGCACTGCAGTCTGCTATATACCCTGCCTGCCTGCCTATATACACTGCCTGTCTGATATCTAATTATTTTCACATGAATCAGAAATTGTGTTTTTCACCTTCTGTGTTTTCTCTTTATGATGTATTTTCTGTTGTTCTGCTTTCCATATAGTACAGTCTTTCTTTAAATGTCCTTTTTCTTACATCTGAAACATTCTCTTGTCTCTTTATTATAGGTTCTTTTTGACTCTGTAGCTTTAAGAGCATTTGCATTATCTTTTTCAGTAGAAGAATCATTTGTTTGTCCTTTCCTTCTTTGATATTCATCTATGAGTCTGGTCTTCACAAACTCTAATGTAATGTCTGTTTCAGGTCTTGTCTCTAGTGCATATATCAAAGCAGCATATGAATCCGGTTAACTGCACAATAATATTGCTGCTACATGGCTTTCCTTAATATCTTCACCAATTGATCTCCACTGTGATATCACTTCCATAATAGAGAATATATGCTTCTGCATGTCATTGCCTGCACTTAGTCTCATACTGTAAAGCTTTTTTAGCAGAAATAACTTGTGATTTAAGCTGGGTCTTTCATGTAGCTTTCTTAGCGCTTCCCACATTCCCTTTGCTGTATCCTCATTCCTTATGTGGATTAATTGAGCATCATCAACTAATAGGCTGATGGTAGCTCTTGCTTGTCTATTTTTCTTATTCCATGTCTGATTATCCTGATCAGGTCTATCTGTAGTGATTACTTCCCATAAAGCATCTTTAGACAATAACATTTCTACTTTGAACTTCCATAACTGATAATTCTCATTATTCAGCTTAGGTACTGTGAGTTTTAGCTCTGTGCTACTTGTCATCTTTAACTTGTCTTAATTGTTTGGAGAGAATTGTACTGAAGAATTCTTCTGCATTCAACAGGGTCTTGCTGAGAGTTCCAGTGTCCTGTGTGTCTGGGGTCCTCAGTGCCTGGGTCCATAACGTGTTGCGCAGCTTCTGGATCCCCACAGTTGCGGTAGAAACTTCACAGAGCAGATTACATGGGATAACAAGATTTTACTTCTCAGAACATGAGGTAAAGGAAAAAACGCACAGTCACACAGTACTGCACCAGGAAGTAAGAGCAAAACAGAAAAAAACAAGAGATTTTTTTCTTTTACAATACAATAAACAAGGAGCTTTACATAACATCGCCATCTACTGTGAGATCAGCATAAAGTCCTCCTTCACACAAACAAAGAAGTCCACAACTGTTGCATATACCAACAGATTGGACGGCTGAGCTGTCAGTAACTGCATCCCAGACACAGTGAGGGGTGGAACCGTGACAGTCTCCATCTTTCTCATTCTAGGGAATCTTCTATCAGGAGTTCAATCTGAATCACATATTTCAAAGATTTACACGGAAACCCCGATGTAAGTGACGCGCCCCTGGGCCTGTGTCGCGCTGCGTTGCGCACGCGGGAGCTTACCCGGAGCCGGATCTGTTGAGGGTTGTAGTCTCGTGGCGGTGATCCGGTCCGTGCCCAGGGAGTCAGACTAAGTGGCGCTGTTTTAGCGGTAGATGTTGGACGACTACGCCACCCGTTGAGTGCAGCCAGGGAGCTGCTGCTGCAGGGCAGACCGCTGAGGCCGGTGGTAGGATTGTGCAGCGTGATAGTATAACCCCCAACGGGAGGGGTATGGCCTCAGGGCAGCCGACGTGGATGATGGGGGTAGCAGGGACCACTCGGAGACGGTACTGTGTAGTTCAGGGTCTTTACTGGTGACAAAGATAGACCCTCCCGGAGTACTGGCTAGCGATTGGGGCCTGGTCAGTCCTTGAGCAGATGGGATCTCCCCTGGCCAGGCGGAGTTGTAGGCCTCCCAAACTAACGATACTCTTCTGGCTACCTTGCTAGAGGCGGGTATAAGTAGCCCACGTCCCTGAGTGTACCGTGTGGTGCTCACCCGTATGGCCGGTGACTCGGGGCCTTCGGGTTTCTGGGCCAGAGGACCTGCAATCCCCGGCCGGTCGGTTTCTGCTGCTGGATAGGAGTTAGTCCCCACAGCCTCGGACTCCGGGTCCGGTGATAACTTCTCAGTCAGGGCGAGCTCTGCAGCTGCCAGCCCCTGACTCCTTGTAACACTGCTCCCACAGAGCTCCTGTTGTTTCTTCCTATATTTGCTTCTTTTCTCTGCTTCTTCTCTACTCACTCACCCTGCCTCAGCCCTAGGTTTATATAGGGGAAGTTCTTCCCCTCCCAGGACTGGGCAGGAGGTGTGGCATGCATAGGATCCCTGACCAAGAGACCTCCCACCTGCTCTCAGACATAACATTGCTGTTACTGTGGAAAACCAGACCCCTGGGGTGCCACATTCCCCCCTAGTGAAATTTAGTACTCCGGGACTAAACATATTTTAGAAAAACATAACAAGATATAACAATAACAATAAAGAAACACATAAAGGTGGTCACGGCATGTCCGTAACCGGGTGCAGTCTTTGAAGAAAGCAAGGTGTCCATTTCACCAAAACAGGGAGACGTAACCAGGTAGGGGTCTGTCCTGCCCCGAGTCCTTAACAGTCTTTAGTCCGTCCTGGGTTACGCTCCAACTATGTACAAAGGATTCCCGGTAAATCCACCAAGGACTCCTAAAAATAACTAGAAACACATAGTTATACACAAGCAACAATAAACAGGTAACCACAAATAAAACAATTTATACACTTCAAATCCTCCAACGTGCGGGTAACTGGCCCCTAGTGGCCCTAGTGGACCTACGGAGCTGACTGTCTGGCCCTGAACTACAGGGTGTAGGAGCTGTTAAGGGTAAACTGGGCAGCGGTCTACGGGCCCTTTGGCTCACTAGGGATATGGCAGGCTCACTGCAAGCAGAGGGTTGATCCTCCTGGTCTGCTGGTGTGGGGTCTTCTGCCTCCTGGACCGGCTGTTCTTCCAGCTCTACCTGTTGCTCCGTAGGTGCTTGGGATGCTGGTTGGAGGAAGGTGAGTACGGGTACCACAACTGCACCATTGACTTGAGTCCAAGACCGAGGGAAGTCTCCGAGCACAGTATTAACCATGTCTTCCCTTTCCTCTACGGGTCGAGGGTCTTCTTGTTCCTCTTCAGGGTTCCGTAGCTGTTCGGGACACTTCTTCAGGTGATCCCGGGATACAATGGTTGTGGTTTCCCCTCCGTCTTTACTGATGGTACAGACCTTTGGGTTGTCGTGGCTTGAGGGCAGTACGGTGTACGGGTCCTTCTCCCACTGGTCGTCCAACTTGTGGAGCCGTCTTTTTCTCTTCAAGACCTGCTCTCCGGGTACCAGGGGAACAGCGGGAGCATACTGGTTGTAAGTTTTCTCTTGTCTTTCCCTAGCCTGACAGAGACTTCGCTCCACGCTCTCCTGTACTCTCCGGTACTGCTGCTGCCTCTCTGTGTCCCAGTCTGTTTCTGGTGAAGTGTCCTCAGGTGTCAGGACTCCCATTTCCAGGTCAACAGGTAACTTACCAGGTCTCGCCCTCATTAGGTAAGCCGGGGTACAGTTGGTGGAACCTACCGGGATGTGGTTGTATAGGTCCACCAGATCGGGCAGCTTCTCAGGCTACAGACTGCGTTCTTCCAGGGGCAACGTTTTCAGAAGATCCATTACCACCTGGTTCATTTTCTCACAAAGTCCATTAGTTTGCGGATGATAGGGTGTCGTCCTTATCTTCCGGCAGCCATACAGAGTGCAGAATTCTTGGAAGACCTCCGCTTCAAAGGCAGGTCCCTGGTCTGTCAACACTTGGTCCGGGTACCCGTGTGGACGGCAGAAATGCTGCTGGAAGGCTCTCGCTGCTGTTCGAGTTGTTAAGTCCTTGACGGGGACGACAACCAAGAACCGGGAGTAGTGATCCACGATGGTTAGTGCGTAGACGTAGCCACTTCTGCTTGGGGTCAGTTTTACATGATCCAAGGCTACCAGTTCCAACGGCTGCCGGGTGATGATGGACTGCAGGGGAGTCTTCTGGCTGGCACGGTCCTTCCTTCTTAGGTTGCACGGGCCACAGTCTCTGCACCACCTCTCGATGGTTCCCCTCATGCCTACCCAGTGGAACCGCTCGCGCAGCAGGAACTCCAGCTTCTTCCATCCGAAGTGTCCAGCCCCGTCGTGGTATGCCTCCATCACCATGGCTGCGTCTCTTCGTGGCACCACTACTTGCCAGATTAGTTCATGCGTCCGGGAGTTAACCATTCTGCGGCACAACTTCCCCTTATAAAGGAACAGTCGACTCTTCTCAGCCCACAGTTGCTTGGCTTCCTCCGGAGCGTCTGGGTCAAGGCGAGCCTCTGGCCGAGTCAGCATCTCCTTCACCAGTCGGACGGCAGGGTCACTGTCTTGCGTTTCCTCCCAGTTGTAGTGAGGCAAGGGGTTAAACGTAGCGGCTTGCTTACTCCTTACCCGGTGGGAATACTGGATAGTCCCATGCCGGTGGAACGCAGGGAGTTCGACTTCTTCCAGTCCCTCTGGATCTTCTCCTACGTCCGGTAGGTTTGGCATCCTGGACAGGGCGTCCGCGTTGGTATTGGAGCGTCCTGCCCGGTATTTGATTGTGAACTCGTAGTTGGACAGACGGGCCATCCATCTCTGCTCTAGGGCACCGAGCCTTGCTGTGTCCAGGTGTGTCAACGGGTTGTTATCCGTGTACACGACGAACCGGGAAGAAGCGAGGTAGTGCTTAAAGCGTTCGGTGACTGCCCACACCACTGCCAGGAACTCTAGCTTAAATGAGCTGTAATTCTCAGGGTTTCTCTCGGTGGGTCGCAGTTTTCGGCTGGCGTAAGCGATTACTCGTTCTTTCCCCTGCTGGATCTGGGACAGCACGGCTCCTAGCCCGATGTTACTTGCGTCGGTGTAGAGGATAAAGGGCTGGCTGTAATCCGGGTACGCCAGGATTTCATCCCCCGTGAGGGCCATCTTCAGCTGGCGGAAGGACTCCTCTTCCAACTTCTCTCATCTGAAGGGCGGCTTCTGGTTCTTGGCCTTCCGGGACTGGCCTATCAGGAGGTCCTGCATAGGAGCTGCCTTTTTGGTGAAACCGGGGATGAACCTGCGGTAGTAGCCTACCAACCCGAGGAACTGCCGCACTTCCTTTACACTGGAGGGACTTGGCCATTCCTTAATTGCGGTGATCTTATCAGGGTCGGGAGCTACTCCGTCAGCGCTCACCACGTGTCCCAGGTACTGCACCCTTGGTTTCAGGAGGTGACACTTGGAGGGTTTCACCTTTAGGCCGTAGCTTGCCAGAGCTTCGAACACTTCCGCCAGGTGTTTCAGGTGGTCCTCATAAGTCTTAGAATATACGATGACATCGTCCAGGTACAACAGGACCGTCTCGAAGTTTCTATGGCCCAGACAGCACTCCATTAATCGTTGGAAGGTTCCTGGTGCGTTGCAGAGTCCGAACGGCATGCAGGTAAACTCGCTAAGTCCCATCGGGGTGGTGAATGCGGTCTTCTCCCGGTCCGCCTCTGCTACAGGAACCTGCCAGTACCCACTAGTGAGATCCAAGGTAGAGAAGAAGTTAGCAGATCTTAAAGCAGCCAAAGACTCCTCTATCCTTGGTAAGGGGTACGCATCCTTGTGTGTGATACGGTTGATTTTCCGGTAATCTACACACATCCTCATGGTGTTGTCTTTCTTTTTGACTAAGACTAGTGGAGCTGCCCAGGGGCTACAGCTATCCCTGATCACCCCAGCCTCCTTCATGTCTCTAAGCATCCCCTTGGCGTGTTGGTAGTGTGCAGGGGGTACGGGTCGATACCTCTCTTTTATGGGAGGATGGTCTCCCGTGGGGATGTGGTGTTCTACCCCCTTGACTCGCCCGAAGTCTAACGGGTGTTTACTAAACACTCTCTCGTACTCTTGAACCACCCGATAGACTCCCTGTTTCTGATGTGAGGGAGTGGAGTCAGTACCCAAATGTAGTTGCTGACACCAGTCCTCCATTGTTTTCTTAGAGCCGTTACCTTCCTCCGGGTGAGATGGAGGCAAGGGTTCCACAGATTGTATAGCATTTTGGTTAATGGTATATAATTTGGCTAGCGTGGCATACCGGGGCAGGTACACTTCCCTCTTCCCGATATTGATTATGCGAACGGGCACCCTCCCATGGCGTACATTAACCACCCCCCGTGCTGTCAAGATGGTGGGCCTACTGTCTGAGTAAACTGGTTCTACCATTGCCTGGTAATCTCTACCTCTCAGACCAATAGCTGCCCGGCACCAAATCATCATTTCACTTTTTGGGGGCATGGCAATAGGGAAAGGGTCACACATTCTCACGCTACCAATCTCACCGCCGGAGAGTTCCACCTGCTGCCGTCGCATCAGTGCCCGGATCTCTTTTTGGAGCACTCGCTGCTCGCCGGAGCTGGCGTTCTTGGCAACCTGCTGTAAAAGGAAAATCACCTCTGCAAGACAATTTTCAATTACATTAGTTCCTAGAGTTATCTTTGGGTGACTCTCGTGTTTGTCAATGTCTACAATGATCAGTCCCTGTGCTGCCAGTTCAACTCTACCAATTTTAATGGTCACCTCTTTAAATCCGATCTGTGGCACGGGCTGACCATTGCTGGCGATGATACTCAAATCGTCGTCAGGGTAGCGGGTAATATCCGAGTCATTCCAGTACTGCTTGAAGAGCACGTACGGGATGGTGGTGACCTGTGACCCGGTGTCCAGTAGGGCACTCATAGGAATGCCATCCAGTACCACAGGCAAGACTGGACGTCCTCCCACATATTTGTCGCGCCAGTTTGATGGGCCTGATGATCTTTTTCCTAGGGGTTGGCCCTCTACCCTAGGTTGTGCCAGTTTAAAGGACAGTACCTTGCCATATGTCCGGGTTGATTACAGCGGCGGCAGATGGGTCGTCCGTCCTCGTTGTATCGGTCGCTGGGTCTTCCTCTGGCCGGTGGGGTCCTCCTTGGTTGACGCCACGGGATGTCCTCCGGTCCGGATGCCAGCTGGATCTTCCCTGGAGTGGAAACCTGTAAAGACTGCACAGTTCGGGTTAGCGCAGCAACGCTTTTAGCTAGCTCTTGGACCTGATGGTGCAGGTCTGGAGCTGAGTCATTGTTCAAAGCCTGCGCATCAGCTCCCACAGGCCCTGCCGACAAGGGCGCCGCCTCCTGGTGGTAGGTGGTAGTGGGGCATCTGTGGGTCACAACGCCACCTGGTGCCGGTTCTCGGAGCACCCGGATGGCTCTGTCCTTGAACTGTGCAAATCCCAGATGAGGGTCCTGTAAGGCCATTGCCCGCAACTGGGTTCGGTGGGCATTACAATATAAACCCTCTATAAATTGTTCAGTTAACAGCCTGTCCTCGTCTCCCACGCCGTCAGGGTCGGTCTGCTTAATGGCTCTCAGGGCCTCTTGTAGGTTCAGGGCATAGTCCCTTATACTCTCATGTGCCCGCTGTTTGCACCCGTAGAATCTAAGCTTGATCTCGGCTGAGGTGCGGGTATCAAAGGTGTCCCTCAGCCGGGTTAGTATCCCTGCGACAGTCCTCCCCCCAGGTGGCCAGGACTTTACCTCCCTTTGGGCTGCCCCGGTTAATTGGGCCACCAGGATGCTTACTTTTTGCTCTTCTGTGAGGGGGTACACCTGGAAGAGGCTATCCAGTTTTTCTCTAAAGTCCTGCAGGGTATGTGACTCCCCTGAGTACTGGGGTAGCCAGGCTGCCCCCGGGATATAGGGCATGGTGAAAGGCATGACCGCAACAGCGGTGGCGCTGGCGGGGGTTGGAGCAGTGAAGCTCTCCTCCGTATCCGACATCCTTCTCCCCCCTAGTGGACCGTGGCCTACCTTGCGATGATCCTCTTCCGTAGGCCGCGGCTCCGCAGTGGATCGTCAGGGTTGAGGACCTTCCGTCGCGCTCCTGTGACGTCGGCGTCTGCTGGGCTCCTTCCAGGACCTTACGCAACGTCCGGACGTGAGGCGGGGCTTCAGTTCTCGCGCGTTTTCGGAGTCCACGCCCCTCTTCTTTCCGCGCGGCGTCCTCAAGATGGCGTCCAATGGCGGGAAAACTCCACGGATGGCGGGAAGAAGGCCGAAGATGGCGCCGGATGGCGGGAAAACTCCACCGATGGCGGGAAGAAAGCAGAAGATGGCGCCGGATGGCGGGAATATTCACCACGGGTAAGTTTTCACAGTCTTTTTCAGGCACGCAGTACCCGGTGGTTGCGGGCACGAGATCCTGCCAACTACGCCAAAAGTTGACGCGCCCCTGGGCCTGTGTCGCGCTGCGTTGCGCACGCGGGAGCTTACCCGGAGCCGGATCTGTTGAGGGTTGTAGTCTCGTGGCGGTGATCCGGTCCGTGCCCAGGGAGTCAGACTAAGTGGCGCTGTTTTAGCGGTAGATGTTGGACGACTACGCCACCCGTTGAGTGCAGCCAGGGAGCTGCTGCTGCAGGGCAGACCGCTGAGGCCGGTGGTAGGATTGTGCAGCGTGATAGTATAACCCCCAACGGGAGGGGTATGGCCTCAGGGCAGCCGACGTGGATGATGGGGGTAGCAGGGACCACTCGGAGACGGTACTGTGTAGTTCAGGGTCTTTACTGGTGACAAAGATAGAGCCTCCCGGAGTACTGGCTAGCGATTGGGGTCTGGTCAGTCCTTGAGCAGATGGGATCTCCCCTGGCCAGGCGGAGTTGTAGGCATCCCAAACTAACGATACTCTTCTGGCTACCTTGCTAGAGGCGGGTATAAGTAGCCCACGTCCCTGAGTGTACCGTGTGGTGCTCACCCGTATGGCCGGTGACTCGGGGCCTTCGGGTTTCTGGGCCAGAGGACCTGCAATCCCCGGCCGGTCGGTTTCTGCTGCTGGATAGGAGTTAGTCCCCACAGCCTCGGACTCCGGGTCCGGTGATAACTTCTCAGTCAGGGCGAGCTCTGCAGCTGCCAGCCCCTGACTCCTTGTAACACTGCTCCCACAGAGCTCCTGTTGTTTCTTCCTATATTTGCTTCTTTTCTCTGCTTCTTCTCTACTCACTCACCCTGCCTCAGCCCTAGGTTTATATAGGAGAAGTTCTTCCCCTCCCAGGACTGGGCAGGAGGTGTGGCATGCATAGGATCCCTGACCAAGAGACCTCCCACCTGCTCTCAGACATAACATTGCTGTTACTGTGGAAAACCAGACCCCTGGGGTGCCACATAAGCGCTCAAGGTAAAGCCCAGGATAAATGTGAGCCAGACTTTACTGCAATCTTTGGGAGGCAGAATGAACAAAACAGCAGCAGGTCAAGAATTGGTTTTATGTACTTTTTACACCGTTGATGTGGAATAAGTGATTAGATGACTTTATTCTTCGGGTTGGTGTGATTACAGTGATACTAGATTTATATATTTTTTTTGTGTTTGGCTACTATCACACACTAGTTTTTGCAACTCCATATTTTGAGAGCTATACTTTTTCTATATTACTGCCGACGGAGTTATGTGGGGTTTTTTTGCAGGATGAGATGACGTTTGTAATGGTACCATATTTGGACAGATAGCATTTTTTATCACTTTCTGTTCTGATTTTTGGGAGTCAGAATAAACAAAAACCAGGAAAAGTCAGAAATAGTTGTTTTCTTTTTTTTTATGCCATTCACCGTGTGGTAAAATTAATAAGACAGCTTTATTCTAAAGGTCAGTACGATTACAGTGATACCACATTTCTATATTTTTTTATGCTTTGCCGTTTTTACACAATAAAAAAATATTATAAAAAAAAGAATTGTTTTTTCATCACTACAGTTGTGCTCAAAAGTTTACATACCCCGGCAGAATTTTTCTTGGCCTTGTTTCAGAGAATATGAATGATAACAAAAAAAAAAATTTCTCCACTCATGGTTATTGGTTGGGTGAAGCCACTTATTGTCAAACTACTGTGTTTTCTCTTTTAGGAGAGGTGAGGCTGTTTCCTTTAGTAGCCATTCAAACCTATTTGTGTCAAATTCTGTGCATGCTATCAGGCAAAAATCACCAGGGTATATGAACTTTTGATCAGGGTCATTTGGATGTTTTTGGTTGTCATTAAGATTTAAAAAGAGAAAACACAGTAGTTTCACAATAATGGCTTCACCCAACCAATAACCATGAGTGGAGAAAAAGTTTTTTTGTTATCTCTGAAACAATCCCAAGAAAGGAAAAATTCTGCCGGGGTATGTAAACTTTTGAGCACAACTGTATATTCTGAGAGTTATAGCTTTTTTATTTCTCCACTGATTTAGCTGTATGGTGGCTTGTTTTTTGAGGGAAAAGATGTCGTTTTCAGCGATACCATTTTTATTTATATTCGACTTTTTGATCGCATTTTATTCCATTTTTTTGTGATATTATGAAAAAGCCTAATTTTTTGCCACTTTTTTATGGTGTTTACTGAAGGTGTTAAGTAGTGTGACTTGCAGTGTGTTTTATAGGTCTGTACATACCAAATATGTGTACTGTATTTGTTTATTTTTGTTTTTACATAAATTATATATTTATTGGTATAATATTTTTTTTTCTGTTCTTTATTATGTGGTTTAAAATGTTTTTACAATTATTAAAACTTTTTTTTTACTTTTTTCTTTTTTTTTAAATTCTATCAGTGCAATGTATAGGATGAGGTGAATCCGCATGGATTAATGAACACATGCGGATTCACCTGCGTGCAGCACTTTGGACGCATCATAAAGTATGCTGTATTCAAAGCGCTGCCAATAGCGCCCGTGTGCACACACCCTAAGGCATCCAGAATGTTCTGGGAATTATCAAGCACAACAATTTCTAGTTGCAGTTCAAGTCTGTGTTACACGCTTGCCGCTAGGTTCAGATAGGGGCGAGAGAGGTTACATGAATTCTTTGGAATCCTGGGGGAACAGTTACTCAGGGAGACCATAGACCATAGACCATGTGCTGCAGCTTCTCGCAGGCACACAGGGGTATTGACCCTCAGACACAGACACGTAGGTTGTTTCACTTGCTGACCAGACACACTTGACAAGAGTCCTCATAAACGGTAGAACAGTAGCATTTAATAAGAAGCCGCACACCCAGTGCAAGTTAAGACTTATGAGCAACAGGCTCCAGTGACACACAGTACAGTTTCCTTAGCAGCACAGCAGTTCAGTCTTTCCAGTAGTACAGGACAGCACAGTTCTAATGCAAAGGCACATTAATGAACACAGCATTCCATACAGCACAGTGAGAAGGAGGAGGGGGGAGGGTTTGCTGAGGGAGATGATCCCTGTGACACCATTTCTTCCAGTCCTTATCTTTCTTCCTGACAATACTCTGCACTGCTAGTTCAGGAACTCTACCTGACCTCTGCTTAGCTTCACTCCTGACTTGAATCCTTATCACTTGCAGGGGGCTTCTGTGAGATACAGAACACACACACACCACTTTTCTCTTCGGCTCTGGCCAGACAGTAAACTACTTCCCACAATCCCCCTTGGGCTCTGATAAAACACTCCCCTTCTCATGTGACTGTGTTAACCCCTCTAGTTGCTGGATGCTTCTGGAGCACAACACTTCCTGTCTCCTGTGCTTCTGTTACTTCTAATAGTTGCTGAATGCTTTTAAAGCAACAGTACTACTTCTGCATGTCACATCTGCCAGCAAGCAAGTTGCTTCTTTATGCACAGCAGCAACTTGTCCACCGTTTGACTTTTCTTCCTCAGGCTTTTAGAGGGAATATGTCAGCAGGTTTTTGCTATTTTATCTGAAGACAGCATGAGGTAGAGGTTAAAACACAGATTTCAGGGGTGCCTGTCTTGTCAAGCTCCCAGGTTTTGTTTGCTTACAGTGATTGTTTTAGCACCAGTAGCTTATCATGGCTGTGACAAGCTGGTTGCCTGAGCCTTAGTCCAACACGCCTTCTCCGGTGATGGGCAGCTCACTGTCTATGGACATTGTATATACAGAGCCGTGGTTGGACAGGGTTAGCTTTTCAGCTCTACTTCATTGGTAAATTTAAAAACTCTGGTTGTATGAGAACCTCTGCACCCAGTAATCTAAGTGATACATCATTGGATTCAGCTTCTCTTTGCCTTCATCAGGATGCTCTCAGATGAGGTAGCAAAAATCTGCTGACAGATTCTCTTTAAGCTATAAAACTGTTAGGCAGCTCTTTGCTTTGCATGAACGAAAAGAAAGCATTGATGTATGGAATCAACAATGTGCCCTGTGGCTGTTGCAGTGGCACATGTAGAGGCAGGCACATGGGGCATTTGCACCGGACATAGCTAGTAGGAGGGCACCGTCTGACCACCTGATGTGGCTGTCTGAGATGTCTCCCAGGCTGCTGCATTTTGCCACCCCCCAAGAATGTGATTCAGCCGGCTGTCAAAATTTTCTCATGAAATAAAACATTTTGTTCTGTACAACTAAAGAAGTATAATCTATTCTATTGTGTTTGTATTTAATAGATATTCCATGGCCAGAAAAGATTGAAGTGTTGACATGGGTCAGACACACATTACATCTTCTGCTTGGATTTTCCAGGTGGAAAATCAACTACTTAATACAGTTTTAGGCTCTTTCACACGTCAGTGTCTCCAGTACGAGTAATGACAGTTTCCACACATACCGGAGACACTTAGGCTATGTGCCCACGATGCAGAAATGAAGCAGAAAATTTCTGCAGCATTTCTGCATCTCCCTGGCAGAAAAAAACGCATGCAGATTGTGCATGCGTTTTTCCTGCAGAATACATGCGGATCCACATGCGGGTTCACATGCGTTTCCGCATGCAGATTGACAAGCGCTTTCCAGGCGATAGCATCACTTAGAAAGTGCTTGACAACTAGGTCACACTGTATAAATCCATGCAAACAGCATGGATTTATACAGTGTGAACCGTAAAAATTAAAACAAATAAAGCTATACTCACCCCCGAGGCCCCGGCGTGGCTGCAGCGCTCGTTCCTGTCTGGTTCCCGGCTGCCGGCATATCGCAAGACAGAGCGGTGAAGGGCCTGCGGTCACATGACTGTGACGTCACCGAAGGTCCTTCAGCGCTGCTGGCATTCAGAGAGAAGACGCCGGACAGGTGAATATAACTTTATTTGTTATTTTACTCTTTTTTTACAGGTACAATGGTACCCAGGTCTGGATGAGAGTCTCCTCTCCTCCAGAACTGGGTACCATCCGCACATAGAGACGCATAGAAGCCACTTGTAAAAATGTACAGTCGCGGTTTCTGTGCGTCTCAATGCAAGTCAATGGCGGGAGTTCCGCTGCACTTCCGCAAAATTAAATGACATGCTGCGGATTTTTGTACGCAGCATAAACGCTGCGGAAAAATCCGCAGCATGTGCATAGAACATGCGGAATCCCCTTGGGGACCATGGGGTGCGGATTACCTAGCGTTTTACAAGCGTTTCCGCTGCGGAAATTCCGCAGCATAAACGCTTGAAAAACGCTACGTGGGCACTCAGCCTGACACACACATTCAAATCAATGGGTCTGTGCACATCTCACTGTGTTTTCACGGACTGTGTGTTGTTTGCTCCACTTGGAGACAAGTAGGTTTTTTTGCAGATACACGGTCTGCAAAATGTACCACACGGATCACATCCATGTGACACGTACCGGCATCCGGGAATCAGCGCTATAGTTAGCGCTGTTCCTAAGCACCGGGTGCTGAACACTGTCCTCATCTTGGTTCCCTGCCAGTGCTTTGATCAGAACCAGCAGGGACTATTATGAGAGTAGTAATGTCTGCTCCCGCAGTGTCCACACCTGTAAAAATAAGAATAAAATAATAAAATTCTTATACTCACTTCTCCTAGGTGTCCCCGGCTGTATCCATGCAACCGCTGATGCCGAGGAGCCGGGGAGAATGAGCTGCTCTGGAGCTGCGCTCACTGAGTGACAAGGCACAGCTTCTGAGCTGCAGCTTCAGAGCAGCTCATTCTCCCCGGCTCCTCGGCTGCAGCGGTTGCAAGAAACCATGATGAAGGCAGTGTCCAGCACCCGGTGCTTGGGAACAGCGCTAACTGTAGCGCTGATTCCCAGGCGTTGGTCCATGTGGTACTGATGTGGCACACCGGTAGCAGACGGTTACTACACGTATGACACACTTGGACACACGGGACACGGATATCTCCGGTACCGTTTTTTACGATATCGGAGATATGCGGACGTATGAAACCGGCCTTAGAGCACCACATACTTTGGTGGTAGTTTGATAAAAAACACTATTTGTTTACAGTATGTCAATCTATTCTGCAAATCATTATAACAGATTTCAACCATTGAAATGCAAATGTCTACAGAAAATTGCCAGCAGCGTAATCCATACAATTTTTGGTTCGGATTTTGCTACTTTGCTATAAATCTTGGGTGGACAAACCCTACAAGCGTTTTCCAGAAGTGTCAAAAATTAGTATTATGCTATGTGCCCACGATGCAGAAATGCTCCGCATTTTTCCTGAGCATTTCTGCATCTCCCTGGCAGAAAAAACGCATGTGGATTGTACATGCGGATTGTACATGTGGATTGTACATGCGGATTGTACATGCGGATTGTACATGCGGATTGTACATGCGGATTGTACATGCGGATTGTACATGCGGATTGTACATGCGGATTGTACATGTGGATTGTACATGTGGATTGTACATGCGGATTGTACATACGGACTGTACATGCGGATTGTACATGCGGATTGTACATGCGGATTTTACATGTGGATTGTACATGCATTTTTCCTGCCAGGGACATGCGGATGTGAAGCGTTCTTCACTTGCATTTCCACATGCGGGTTGTCAAGCGCTTTCCAAGCGATTTTAGCATCACTTGGAAAATGCTTGACAACTTGGTCACACTATATAAATCCATGCAACCGGCATGGATTTATATAGTGTGACTATAAAAGAATGGTAAAAAATAAAAAATATATATTATACTTACCTTCTGATGGCCCCCGGTGTCCTTAGCGATCCGTCCTGGCTTGCCGGCAGCTTGCGGTGGTCTAAAAGGACCTGCCATGACGTCATTTAGTCATGTGACGGGTCACGCGACCGCCGACGTCAGCGGTCGCGTGACCCGTCACATGACTAAATGACATCATGACAGGTCCTTTTAGACTATCGTGAGCTGCCGGGGAGCCAGGACGGATCGCTAAGGACACCGGGGGCCATCCGAAGGTAAGTACAATATTTATTTTTTATTTTATTCTTTTTTTTACAGGTACTATGGTACCCGGGTCCGGAGGACAGTCTCCTCTTCTCCAACCCGGGTACCATCCGCACATTGAGCCGCATGATATATCCGCATGTGCAGATGCAGTGATGCGCATGTCATGCCGTCCAATGCAAGTCAATGGTGGCAAAAGAGCTGCGATTCCACAAAATAATTGGTAGTGCTGCGGATTTTTCCGCAATGATAATCCGCAGCGGAAATCTCCGCAGCATGTGAGCAGCACATGCAGATTATCATTGGGGAACATGGCAGACCTTCTGCCCAGCGTTTTTTAAGCGTTTCTGCAGCGGAATTGCCGCTGCGGAAATGCTTACAAAACGCATAGTGGGCACACAGCCTAACAATAAAAAATGTGATAATTAATGGCAAAAATAGTTACTCCCCTGTTAGAATCCCCCCTCCAGCATTAATGCTGCAGTTGCCCAAACCAATGTTTTTAATTTATACTTCAATTGTAACCGCTGCTGACAATCAATGGACTCAGCTGTTTTTGCCACAAAAAGATCACCAGAAGGAAGGTGAGTGCTGGAATGACACGGTTTTAAAATGTAACTTAGGACTCGGCTATCAGTATTTATAATAGAAACAAGTCACCAATTCTGCATTTATCACCCACTCCTGGTTTTGGCTTCCACTCCTGAGAAAAAATACTGACCAAATACTGACCGAATACTGATAGTGGGGCTGTGGCCTAATGGTTATTTTTTATTCCCATTATTTTTGCAATGCTAATTTTTAAACATCCTGGAAAACCCTAATAAAGAGCACAGCTGATTCTTGTCGCCTGCAAAAAAAAATTGAAATCAGTCAGATGTGGTGATATTGTCTGTATTGTTGGATATGTCAGTACTATCTGTAAAGTTTGCCTGGTTGATATTGTTAGTACGGTTGATTTTGGTAGTATTATTGGTATTATTATTGTTGGTATTTTCAGTACGTCGGTATTGTTAGTATTGGTGGTATTATCAGTACTGTCAGCATTGATGGTATTGTCAGTATGGTTGGTATTGTTAGTACAGTTGATTTTGGTAGTATTATTGGTATTATTATTGTTGGTATTTTCAGTACTGTCGGTATTGTTAGTATTGGGGTATTATCAGTACTGTCAGCATTGATGGTATTGTCAGTATGGTTGATATTGTTAGTACAGTTGATTTTGGTAGTATTATTGGTATTATTATTGTTGGTATTTTCAGTACTGTCGGTATTGTTAGTATTGGGGTATTATCAGTACTGTCAGCATTGATGGTATTGTCAGTATGGTTGATATTGTTAGTACGGTTGATTTTGGTAGTATTATTGGTATTATTATTGTTGGTATTTTCAGTACTGTCAGTATTGTTAGTATTGGTGGTATTATCAGTACTGTCAGCATTGATGGTATTGTCAGTATGGTTGGCATTGTTAGTACAGTTGATTTTGGTAGTATTATTGGTATTATTATTGTTGGTATTTTCAGTACTGTCGGTATTGTTAGTATTGGTGGTATTATCAGTACTGTCAGCATTGATGGTATTGTCACTATGGTTGGTATTGTTAGTACGGTTGATTTTGGTAGTAGTATTGGTATTATTATTGTTGGTATTTTCAGTACTGTCGGTATTGTTAGTATTGGTGGTATTATCAGTACTGTCAGCATTGATGGTATTGTCAGTATGGTTGGTATTGTTAGTACGGTTGATTTTGGTAGTAGTATTGGTATTATTATTGTTGGTATTTTCAGTACTGTCGGTATTGTTAGTATTGGTGGTATTATCAGTACTGTCAGCATTGATGGTATTGTCAGTATGGTTGATATTGTTAGTACAGTTGGTTTTGGTAGTATTATTGGTATTATTATTGTTGGTATTTTCAGTACTGTCGGTATTGTTAGTATTGGTGGTATTATCAGTACTGTCAGCATTGATGGTATTGTCAGTATGGTTGGTATTGTTAGTACAGTTGATTTTGGTAGTAGTATTGGTATTATTATTGTTGGTATTTTCAGTACTGTCGGTATTGTTAGTATTGGTGGTATTATCAGTACTGTCAGCATTGATGGTATTGTCAGTATGGTTGGTATTGTTAGTACAGTTGATTTTGGTAGTATTATTGGTATTATTATTGTTGGTATTTTCAGTACTGTTGGTATTGTTAGTATTGGTGGTATTATCAGTACTGTCAGCATTGATGGTATTGTCAGTATGGTTGGTATTGTTAGTACAGTTGATTTTGGTAGTATTATTGGTATTATTATTGTTGGTATTTTCAGTACTGTCGGTATTGTTAGTATTGGGGTATTATCAGTACTGTCAGCATTGATGGTATTGTCAGTATGGTTGGTATTGTTAGTACAGTTGATTTTGGTAGTATTATTGGTATTATTATTGTTGGTATTTTCAGTACTGTCGGTATTGTTAGTATTGGTGGTATTATCAGTACTGTCAGCATTGATGGTATTGTCAGTATGGTTGGTATTGTTAGTACAGTTGATTTTGGTAGTAGTATTGGTATTATTATTGTTGGTATTTTCAGTACTGTCGGTATTGTTAGTATTGGTGGTATTATCAGTACTGTCAGCATTGATGGTATTGTCAGTATGGTTGGTATTGTTAGTACAGTTGATTTTGGTAGTATTATTGGTATTATTATTGTTGGTATTTTCAGTACTGTTGGTATTGTTAGTATTGGTGGTATTATCAGTACTGTCAGCATTGATGGTATTGTCAGTATGGTTGGTATTGTTAGTACAGTTGATTTTGGTAGTATTATTGGTATTATTATTGTTGGTATTTTCAGTACTGTCGGTATTGTTAGTATTGGGGTATTATCAGTACTGTCAGCATTGATGGTATTGTCAGTATGGTTGGTATTGTTAGTACAGTTGATTTTGGTAGTATTATTGGTATTATTATTGTTGGTATTTTCAGTACTGTCGGTATTGTTAGTATTGGGGTATTATCAGTACTGTCAGCATTGATGGTATTGTCAGTATGGTTGGTATTGTTAGTACAGTTGATTTTGGTAGTATTATTGGTATTATTATTGTTGGTATTTTCAGTACTGTCGGTATTGTTAGTGTTGGTGGTATTATCAGTACTGTCAGCATTGATGGTATTGTCAGTATGGCTGGTATTGTTAGTACAGTTGATTTTGGTAGTATTATTGGTATTATTATTGTTGGTATTTTCAGTACTGTCGGTATTGTTAGTATTGGTGGTATTATCAGTACTGTCAGCATTGATGGTATTGTCAGTATGGCTGGTATTGTTAGTACAGTTGATTTTGGTAGTATTATTGGTATTATTATTGTTGGTATTTTCAGTACTGTCGGTATTGTTAGTATTGGTGGTATTATCAGTACTGTCAGCATTGATGGTATTGTCAGTATGGTTGGTATTGTTAGTACAGTTGATTTTGGTAGTATTATTGGTATTATTATTGTTGGTATTTTCAGTACTGTCGGTATTGTTAGTATTGGTGGTATTATCAGTACTGTCAGCATTGATGGTATTGTCAGTATGGTTGGTATTGTTAGTACAGTTGATTTTGGTAGTATTATTGGTATTATTATTGTTGGTATTTTCAGTACTGTCGGTATTGTTAGTATTGGTGGTATTATCAGTACTGTCAGCATTGATGGTATTGTCAGTATGGTTGGTATTGTTTTGCTATTATTTTTCATTCAAAATCGTGGAAAAAAACATTGTGGCAAAAAAATCACTGCCACATGTGAACACAGTTAAGAATATGTTGCACCAGGTCTGTGATATGATCGTTCCACCTGGTCTCACCCCAAGGGCACGTTCACCGTTCAGTATTTGGTCAGTATTTTACATCAGTATTTGTAAGCCAAAACCCGGAGTGGGTGATAAATACAGAAGTGGTGACGTGTTTCTATTATACTTTTCCTCTGATTGTTCCAGTCTTGATCTTGGCTTACAAATATCGATGTCAAATACTGAACATGTGAATGAAGCCTTAAGTTGTGTATATGAGGGGGAGCCAAACTGAATATTTGCCCCCCATGCAGGAAAACCGAGATTATCCTCTGCTGTAACCTGTGGAATGTAAAAAGTAACGTATTCCCTGTAAGCAGTCCCCTCCATTCCCAGTATCATAGAGGGGCATGTGTTTCTTATCCTTCCGGTCCCATGATGACTGCTCTGTTCGTCCTTCTCTGTGAATGTTGGGTAGCAGGTGTCGCTTTGAAAGTAAGCATTTGTTATAAGGGCTCGCTCACAGGAGCTCACATGGCCCAGCGCTGATGTTTTATCGGATAGCTCTCGGCCCAATGTTATACTATGGGGCAGTGATGATCTGCCATCATTTTATCATGCCGATGGATCATGTGCACCCATACAAATCTATGGGTGCATGTGAAACATTGTACTGCACTCAAATGTCATCCGAGTGCAGTCCGACATCCACGCACACAGAGAATGGAGAAGATGGAGAAATTAAGTTCTCCGTCTTCTCCATACCTGTGCTGCGATTTTCTCATGCAAGAAAAATCGGATCACACTAAGATGATACTTGAATGAAACTCTGACATAGATTGAGCCGAGGGTCATTAGCATAATCGTCCTGATTCTCTCGCCTTTGTGAGCGTACCCTAGGAGTGCATGTATGCACCAAAACAGTTACAGAGCTCATCTACAGAGGGACAACATACTGGGAATGGGTGCTGGGTTTCCTGAGCTCAGCTGAGGAGGTATACCTTATATATACTTCCCATCGCCATCCTCATTCCCAGGATGCCAGCCTCCAGTCTCCAGACAGACAGCCGCTGACAGACTGCAGTGATTATGGAGCATAACAATCTCACATGGGCGCTGACATCGCTGTAATGTCGCCAGTTTGGGAGGTAAATATACATTTTTGTTCTTTCACACAGGGACTGCAGCATTTAAAAAGGGGTTGTCTAATTAGTGGATTAGTGGACGACCCTTTTAATGTTAAAAAAATCGTCCACTTTAGACAATCCTTTTTCCTTAGACAGGTCCCCTGATGATAAGCTGATCACATTGGGGTCCTGTTGGGTTGGACGGCCAGTGATCACCTAGAATCCAGAAGGGAATGTTTTATGCTTTACTTAATTAAAAAACTACACAGACTCATGTATTTGCTCAGCTCTGTATTCCAGTTCCAGCTGAAATACTGACCAACTGCATTTTCCCCTAATCATCCCCTATGCCACAATCAGAAATAGATCACAGGATCCAGTCATGGCCACCAATTGTTCTTCATGTTGTACCATTGCAACCTTCATGAGTTTATGCTTCTCAGAAGTGAAACCAACAAGCTCTATACTGTAAAACAATGAGCTAACTGTTTAAAAATGAGTTCTAAGAAGTAACGTTTCTCCATGCGGAGAGCGACATGCTAAGCACGTCAAGGTGAGGAGACTTTTCGTGCCACAATGCTCCTCTGGGAAATATGCAAATTATCTCTTCAGAGAGGAAGAGAACTAGAACTCCAGTACCACCTATTGGAAGTAGAGAATGAGATTTCTAAACTCTCAGTCACACGTTGCATATTTTTCCTGCGTTTTTTAAATCTGCAGCTTGTCAATTCTTTCAGGGGTTTTCCAACATTTTTCCCCCATTGAAATGAATTAAAGTAAAACAAAACAATTAAAAATACTGCAGCGTTTTTCCTGCTGCCACTCTGGTTTTTGAGGTAGAAAAAAAATGCTGTAAAAATGCAACATGTGAACATACTCTTATCCTGCTTGTGTTCTAGTTGAACATAAAAGAGAACGGCCATAGTAATATGGAGACGTAATTAATTCTATGGTGTTTCCACTTTTAGTATTGCTCGGTGTCATCTTTTTGTGCAGAGCCGCCGTTTAAGATTCTATCACTAGATTCCATTCTATTATGACATCACAGCTCCCAGACACTACTTATAGAATGTACGCAGGGTCACGGGTGCCTTTCTTGGCTTCATAGTGATTGATAGCACTTGCAGTTTTTCGCTATGGCTGAATTGCTTCTGGATAATATTCAGGTAGGAACACTATTGGGGATTCTTATCAACAATCACCCTGACACTGCGCTTCTACTGCCTGATGGCGTCCTCAGCTTCACTCACCGGCTGGTGATGGAGCTAGTAAATAACTGCCTGACCAAATACTACCAAGGTCATCTAACGTCAGAGTATCTGACGGATTTACCTCAGAACATTAGGACATTACTACAGCAGGTAAGCGGCGGACGCTCCACACAAATGTTCTCCATAATATTAGATATATTCTTTGTTTTTTTGTCTTTTTTCATATGTGTATGGGACGTTTGCATGTTGGGGCTCATACAGTATATATAGAGAGGCTATGTGGAGCTCTTACTCTGTATAGGAGGCTGAGTTTGGCGACTCATACTGTATTTAGGGGACTATGTGAGGCCTCATAGTTAATATGTCAGCATATTTAATTCTACTCAATATTACATTATACAGTTAAAAGTGTAGCAGCTGATAACAAGGCCACTGACTAGGTATACGGTGTATGTGCAGCGGTGTAGCAAAGGACAAATGCATTATTGCAGCTTATCTCAGGAAGGAAGGGATAGATAGATAGATAACAGTACAATACAATATATTGGTAAAAGCAAAAGCACATATACTAAATGAGAACAAATACTACACTTGATGTTAGCCAAAAGGCCGAGAAGCGATAACCTGAATTGGTTTTGGCCTATGACTGCACCCTGCCTTCAAGAAGGCACCCATTGTAGGGATAGTGACAAAGACTCCCCTTAGGAGGACATGTTGTTCATCAATAGACACCTTTTAACCCACAACTTTACTGCTTGTTGCAGCTGCAGCCCACGCATGCATTTTTAATCTGCATGAGTCTGCCTATTTTCAAACATTCTCCCCTCCCCCGCCAATGTCCCATGCACCTGCAGACAAGGGGATGGGGAGAGGATAACTAATTAGTGAACAAACAAGCAGCGGTCCACCTTCTTCCTAGTCTGCAGGCTCCCTGCAGACTGTAGCTGACTGCAGCAGCACAGCCAGATAAAGGCCAGGAGCCCATTATGACACGTGCAATGATGTTCCATTCTTCCATTCTTGCATTATTCTATTGTTCCATTGTCCCATTCTCTTGCATTATTCCATTGTTCCATTCAGTCATTACATCTATTGCAAGTAATCTATCTGCCTGGGTGAAAACCAATAGGATGCTCTGATTGACAGACATAGCTAGCACTTTAAAACAACATCTCAGACCAAACTTTTTTTTTATCTTTTTTTCATCCACAGATAGAAAATTAAAGAAGTCAGTGCTCTTTCAGAGGGAGCCAGCATTTCACTAAAAAAATCGTAACGGCCCCCACATTTTTTTTAAATGCGTGGTACTTAGCAACACCCAACTGATGGGACAGTTGAATTAAAAGAGTAGCAGCTGATAACAAGGTCACTGATTAGGTATATGGTGTATGTGCAAAGGTGTAGCATAGGACAAATGCATTATTGCAGCTTATCTCAGAAAGGAAGGGATAGAAAGATAGATAGATAGATAGATAGATAGATAGATTGGATGGATGGATGGAGGGGCATATACACCTACCCAGGATGGATGGATGGATGGAGGGGCATATACACCTACCCAGGATGGATGGTTGGGGCATATACACCTACCCAGGATGGATGGATGTATGGATAGAGGGGCATATACACCTACCGAGGATGGATGGATGAATGGAAAAGCATATACATCTACCCAGGATGGATGGCTGGAGGGGCATTTACACCTACCCAGGATGAATGGATGCAGGGGCATAAACACCTACCCAGGATGCATGGATGGACGCATGGGGCTGAAGGGGGGGCAGGCTGGACACGTGGGAACATGGATGGACGCATGGGGCTGAAGGGGGGGGCAGACTGGACACGTGGGAACATGGATGGACACATGGGCAGAAGGGGGGGCAGGCTGGACACGTGGGGACATGGATGGACGCATGGGGCTGAAGGGGGGGCAGGCTGGACACGTGGGGACATGGATGGATGCATGGGGCTGAAGGGGGGCAGGCTGGACACGTGGGGACATGGATGGACCAATGGGGCTGAAGGGGGGTCAGGCTGGACACGTGGGGACATGGATGGACGCACGGGGCTGAAGGGGGGGCAGGATGGACACGTGGGGACCTGGATGGACGCATGGGGCTGAAGGGGGGGCAGGATGGACACGTGGGGACATGGATGGACGCATGGGGCTGAAGGGGGGGCAGGCTGGACACGTGGGAACCTGGATGGACGCATGGGGCTGAAGGGGGGGCAGGATGGACACGTGGGGACCTCGATGGATGCATGGGGCTGAAGGGGGGCAGGCTGGACATGTGGGTACCTGGATGGACGCATGGGGCTGAAGGGGGGGCAGGCTGGACACGTGGGGACCTGGATGGATGCAGGGGGCTGAAGGGGGGGGCAGGCTGGACACATGGGGACCTGGATGGACGCATGGGGCTGAAGGGGGGCAGGCTGGACACGTGGGGACCTGGATGGACGCATAGGGCTGAAGGGGGGGCAGGCTGGACACGTGGGGACCTGGATGGACACATGGGGCTGAAGGGGGGGCAGGCTGGAAACGTGGGGACCTGGATGGATGCATGGAGATGAAGGGGGGCAAGCTGGACACATGGGGACCTGGATGGACGCATGGAGGTGAAGGGGGGCAAGCTGGACACGTGGGGACCTGGATAGATATATGGGGTGGGGTGGGATGCATATATGGGGGGGGCTAGGATGGATATATATAAATCAAAACTGTTATATATACAGTACAGACCAAAAGTTTGGACACACCTTCTCATTTAAATATTTTTCTGTTTTTTCATGACTATGAAAATTGTACATTCACCCTGAAGGCATCAAAACTATGAATTAACACATGTGGAATTATATACTTAACAAAAAAGTGTGAAACAACAGAAAATATGTCTTATATTCTAGGTTCTTCAAAGTAGCCACCTTTTGCTTTGATGACTGCTTTGCACACTCTTGGCATTCTCTTGATGAGCTTCAAGAAGTAGTCATCGGAAAAGGTCTTCCAACAATCTTGAAGGAGTTCCCAGAGATGCTTAGCACTTGTTGGCCCTTTTGCCTTCACTCTGCGGTCCAGCTCACCCCAAACCATCTCGATTGGGTTCAGGTCTGGTGACTGTGGAGGCCAGGTCATCTGTCGTAGCACCGCATCACTCTCCTTCTTGGTCAAATAGCCCTTACACAGCCTGGAGGTGTGTTTGGGGTCATTGTCCTGTTGAAAAATAAATGATGATCCAACTAAACGCAAACCGGATGGAATAGCATGCCGCTGCAAGATCCTGTGGTAGCCATGCTGGTTCAGTATGCCTTCAATTTTGAATAAATCCCCAAAAGTGTCACCAGCAAAGCACCCCCACACCATCACACCTCCTCCTCCATGCTTCAAGGTGGGAAACAGGCATGTAGAGTCCATCCGTTCACCTTTTCTGCGTCGCACAAAGACACGTTGGTTGGAACCAAAGATCTCAAATTTGGACTCATCAGACCAAAGCACAGATTTCCACTGGTCTAATGTCCATTCCTTGTGTTCTTTAGCCCAAACAAGACTCTTCTGCTTGTTGCCTGTCCTTAGCAGTGGTTTCCTAACAGTTATTTTACCATGAAGGCCTGCTGCACAAAGTCTCCTCTTAACAGTTGTTGTAGAGATGTGTCTGCTGCTAGAACTCTGTGTGGAATTGACCTGGTCTCTAATCTGAGCTGCTGTTAACCTGCGATTTCTGAGACTGGTGACTCGGATAAACTTATCCTCA
Source organism: Phyllobates terribilis (assembly GCF_046119375.1). NCBI lineage: Eukaryota > Metazoa > Chordata > Amphibia > Anura > Dendrobatidae > Phyllobates > Phyllobates terribilis. Next base: position 2,664,724 of record NW_027362933.1, read on the forward strand.
GAAGCAGAGGTGACTCTTGGTCTTCCTTTCCTTGGGCAGTCCTCATGTGAGCCAGTTTCTTTGTAGCGCTTGATGGTTTTTACAACTGCACTTGGGGACACTTTCAAAGTTTGCCCAATTTTTCGGACTGACTGACCTTCATTTCTTAAAGTAATGATGGCCACTCGTTTTTCTTTACTTAGCTGCTTTTTTCTTGCCATAATACAAATTCTAACAGTCTATTCAGTAGGACTATCAGCTGTGCATCCACCTGACTTCTGCACAACACAACTAATGGTCCCAACCCCATTTATAAGGCAATAAATCCCACTTATTAAACCTGACAGGGCACACCTGTGAAGTAAAAAACATTTCCGGTGACTACCTCTTGAAGCTCATCAAGAGAATGCCAAGAGTGTGCAAAGCAGTCATCAAAGCAAAAGGTGGCTACTTTGAAGAACCTAGAATATAAGACATATTTTCAGTTGTTTCACACTTTTTTGTTAATTATATAATTCCACATGTGTTAATTCATAGTTTTGATGCCTTCAGTGTGAATGTACAATTTTCATAGTCATGAAAATACTGAAAAATCTTTAAATGATAAGGTGTGTCCAAACTTTTGGTCTGTACTGTATATATATATATATATGATATAGATATAGATATATATAGATATATGGGACAGAATGGATATATGAAGGGGGGCAGGCTGGACACATGGAGGCCAGGATGGATATATGGGAGGGGCATGGGTTGCAAAGGATGCTCACCACAGGGATATATTCCTGAAAAGGAGTCAATCATAATCAGTGTCCTGGGATTACGGCTACAAAAATGAAATAAAGGGTTATTCCCATCTTCATAGATATTGTAAAAACCTGCACTTTTGCAATTTACTGCTTCTTGACATTTGCAGCCGTTCTTGAGATATTAACACTTTTCTTTTGTTTACAGATCGTTGCCTAGGAGACCGACCACCCCTGCTGTCTCGATAGTAACCACTGTGCTGAAGTTGGCTGGGATTGGGAGGTAACAGCGCGCTCCAGCAAACCTGGCCCAGATTACTGATATATCCATTATTTGATGCATCTACCTTAAAAGCCTTGATTTGCTCGGTGATGGCAGAACACATGAGAACTATGCGGCTTTCCTTCTTTTCCTCGTCCACCGAATCCTTATCTTCAGACAGTGTCCGGTGTTGAGCCGCCTTTTTCTTCTCCTCTTCTAACGTCTTCTGCTTCTGCTGAAATAGTTTCATCATCTTGTAGACCTCTCGGAGGAATTCGTCCACCTCGGCTTCCATGCTTTCTCCGTTCAAGTCAAGGAAAGCGCCGTCGATCCACCTGGAAGCGTGAGATTTTTCAAGACATATTTTGATAAGTTTCATGTTTTTAGCTCATCTATTACTGTTTATTCTGCTTTTTTTCTCTTCTACATCTATGGCTATGGTTGTCCCATAAATAATGTTTAATCACCTATCCACAAGGTTGTTGATAAATGTCTGATCACTGGGAGTCCGACTGCTGCAGCCTCCAGCAGTTTTGAAAGCGGTGGTCCTAGATACAGCTTTGTGAATGAAGCATGTGTGCATCTATGGGAGTGATGGTTACGCATGCGCATGACTGCTCCCATAGACATGAATGGAGCGCTGGCTATGCATGCGCACGATCACTCCATTCACACAGCAGACTTTGGAACCTCTGTCCTCAGTATTAGAGCACCCCTACCGATCATACATTTATCTCCTATTTTGCAGAAGGGATTGTCTGGCCTTGGGGTACAAGTCTACAGTCTATGTAACTGCAGACTTGTAAATCCTCACATTGCACGCACTGCGAGGATTTTACGGTGCCGGGCTGTTATGTGACCACAAGTATGTGATTTTCATACTTCTGACCACATTCCAACTAGACGTGTCTGGCTCCACTCAATGTGCTTGCATTGAGCAAGGCCGGATATGTCTAGTTGGGATGTGACTGTATGTATGCAAATCACATACTTGCTGTCACACGCCTGTGCTCCCGATGCTGGAGAATCCTTATAACGCGCACAGTACACATGCTGTGAGGATTCACATGTCTGCAGTCACATGGAGTGACTGCAGACTTGTGCCCCAAGGCCGGACAGCCCTTTAATAACACATAATCCCCTTGTAATATATGCAAGACTTTTGGCGCTTGGTTATTTCCAGGACCAAAGAACAGTGATGGGGACAGAACGATTGGTTATTAGATATACTTTGTCCCTATAAGGTTACAAGGGGCGAAGTGCTGTAGATAAAGATGATTTTTGCTGCCATAATTGATTCGTTCCCGACGAATTAGTGTTTTGCTTGTTCATCGGGTGATTACTGGCACATTTACACGGGCTGATAATTGGGAATGATTATCAGCTTGTTTAAATGCGCCATTTACTCTCCACTTCAGATCACGTATGGTGTTAATAAATAATGGCATGCCAAGAGTTAACTCAGAATTCCCCAATGGGGTGCACATACTTTTTTTCAGTTTTTTGCCATTTGTAAATCAGTGCAAAAAGTTTCTGGTAAGGTTCGATGTTGACTTTGAAGAATCCAGCTGAGGGTATGTTGTAAGGTCCCATTTATACAGTGCTTCTTCTTTGTTAATATAAGCCAACGCCTCCTCTGCGTCTGCTATTCGCTTCTGTACAGTCCTCACATCTGTCACTTACTGAAACCAGGCACAATAAACACAGATAAGTAAAGGGTTAACCGGACTGCCTCCATTAAAGAAAATGAGTTAGACGCAACGCATTTCAGGCCTATTGGAACAACGCGTTTCAGGCCTATTGGACGCAATGCATTTCAGGCCTATTGGAAGCAATGCGTTTCAGGCCTATTGGACTCAAATCGTTTCAGGCCTATTGGACGTAACACGTTTCAGGCCTATTGGACGCAATGCATTTCAGGCCTATAGGACGCAATGCATTTCAGGCCTATTGGACGCAATGCATTTCAGGCCTATAGGACGCAATGCATTTCAGGCCTATTGGACGTAACACGTTTCAGGCCTATTGGACGCAATGCATTTCAGGCCTATAGGACGCAACGCATTTCAGGCCTAATGGAACAACGCGTTTCAGGCCTATTGGACTCAACGCGTTTCAGGCCTATTGGACTCAAATCGTTTCAGGCCTATTGGACGTAACACGTTTCAGGCCTATTGGACGCAATGCGTTTCAGGCCTATTGGACGTAACACGTTTCAGGCCTATTGGACGCAATGCGTTTCAGGCCTATTGGATGCAACGCGTTTCAGGCCTAGTGGACGCTTTCATACGCCAGTGCTCAGGTGTGACGACTGCCTCTGACCGGCCTTTGTTTGACTGCACTTCAGGTTAAGCACTAGGGACTGCCTCTATAAAGACTGTTCTGGCTGATAATGGTGGTCAGTCGGGTTTATGTTTTTTTCATAGTTTTTTTTGTATAGCAAAAATAATGCTGCCGTCAAGGGCGTAACTACAGTGCGTGCAGGGGTTGCAGTCGCATCTGGAGCTAAGGGGGGCTCAAAAGGTCTCTTTGACTCATATGAGAAGATCACTACTATTAAAGACCTGCAATAGTTGGGGGCCCTAATGGAGATTTTGCATTGAAGCTTCAGGTTACACTATTGGCTGTAGTCTCAATATTCTTGATTCTTGCCTTTAAAAAGGGATAGAACCCCCCCAAAAGAAACAACATAAAAAAAGCCTAATGCAACTCCAAACCAGAGTTGGGGAGCATTTTATAACTACTTCCCAGGAACGCTCGTTTAAGGATAATTGTGCAGTATAAATAGGCTGCCAATCACCGACGAATGGCCAAACACTTGATCGTCGGGTGAAATGATCTTTTGTGTTGCACAAAAAAATTATCGTTCACGACAACCATGATGCGTTTTGGGTAAAAAGAATCTGTACAAATATGAAAAGAGTCTTAAAGTAATGAAAATAAGAAGAGGGAAAACTATAACACAGCCTGTGACTATCATACCTGCTGCATCATATCCAGCTCAGAGTACTCTGCAAATTCTTCCATCCGACGCAAAAGTTTCTCCAGTTCCAGCATAAGCGTCTCTCTTTTCCCAGCAGCTCGCCCTCTCCTTTACGCTTGGCGTTTTCAATCAGCTTTTAGAAAGGAACAGTTATCAAAAAACGCTCCCAGAGCGCCCCATTTAATTACCTGGACACTGCAGGGGGCTGCTGCTTCATTGGAGCTGGCACCCGAGACCCCATTTTCAGAAATGAGCCCACATACCTGGCCATTTTCATCAAACACTGGGTTGATATTTTTTGGCCACAGTAACACTGTTGAGTTCAGGATGATATCTTCAGATACAAATAAATGAACGTCTAGAAGATAATTCATCCTCCGCTGACACTCCTAAAATGAAACAAATGAAACTCACTATGTATTAATGTATCTAGCATCTACAATCACAGGGGTTGCACCAATTATATTTTTTCCAAAAACTTAGGTTATAAAATTATACTGATGCTCCACAACTCCAGTTCCCTCCATCGGTTTGTGTTCTTCCTGCTCTATGTGGACATGTGATTTCTGTAGCCAATCACTGGCTGCAGCAGGTTACCACCGTAGTCACTGATAGGCTGCAGCAATCACATGATCATGTTGGGGATCTGATCACTGAAACCTGGAGGGGGACTGGTAAGTATAGCTAGTATGACATGACCTATATATGGAAAAATACATATTAACCAGGACACAAGAAATATCGGAATAATCCTATATATTATGTTTTACACTAATTATACCCAGGGACGTAAGTACAGCATTGATGCAGTAATTGATGCAAAAGGAGCCCCGACCAAGTATTGAGGGCATTTACTGAACATACATTTCAGATTTTAAAAACATTTTTCAAGCTGTTATAAAGTATTCTAATTTACTGAGATAATGACTTTGTGTTTCCATTGGCTGTAAGCCATAATCATCAACATTAACAGAAATAAACACTTGAAATATATCACTCTTTTTGTAATGACTCTATATGATATAGGAGTTTCACTTTTTGTACTGAAAACTGAAATAAATTAACTTTTTGATGATATTCTAATTTAGTGAGATGCACCTGTATATTATATACTGGAATGTGATGATATTTTATGGTATCATAAGTAAAGTAATGTGAGATTCTTAACTTTTACTGTAGCATCAGCATCTATAACTCACTGTATGAAATCATAGCAGAAGTAACACTTGACCTCGACCCCAAGGGCCCCTGAACAGCACATGGCAGGTAGAGGCCCATTACAGATTATTTTTTTCTATTGTGAAACCTCCTTGAATCCAGGATTTTACTCACTCTTCATTCTCCAATCTGTGATTTGTCACCAGTCTATCTAGTAATATATTTGCAAAACTTTTTGCTTTGTCAGCCAGGCCTTGCTTTAAGTCATCGCAGTCGAGGTGTACCATGGTGAAGTAAGCGCGGGTGGGCAGTCCCATGATATCTCTGGCCAGGGTATGAAATTGTTCTATAAACTGGAATACAAATATAAATCAGTCTCGTTTACCCTTGAGATTTCTGATTTGACCCTCAATTATTATCGGACACGTTGCACCCCTCGCTCTGTAGGACTTAGGACAGTATTGATTCTAATGGGAATTGTAAGAAAATGATTCCTGCAACTTAGTCCTCGTTGCTGCGTCCACCCGACTACAGCTGTGATCAGCTTATTGTCAAGGGACCCTTCAAACGAGCCAAAGGGGGTCCCCGTATAGTGAACCTGTCAGGTCCTTCAGGCATGCCAAATTCCTGCATTGACATCCACGGTATATATCTGGCAAAAATGTTTCTACCTTAAAAAAACTAAACTTTTTATGTGCCGGCCGTCATATGCAAATTAGGCATGTGAAATTAAGTATTATACACCTGTCTTGGGTATTCAAGCTCTGCTTCCTTCACTTCGGTCTGCTGCCCCGTGTTGTGCTCCACGTCAGGTTTTACAGGTTGTCCTGTGCAGCTCAGTGACATAATCTCCTAAATCCTATTTATGGACCATTAGGACACACACCTGGGTCTTAGGATTGAGTTTTTAGACTTTTGTTTGGTGTGCTCCACCTTCTGCGTTAACTTTCTTCCATTCCTACTGGGTTACGCTACATCCATCCTGCAGCTCCCAAGATTCCTGAGTGCCAATTCCTTGCTGCTCATGTGCCTTCCTGCTTGCCACACCAACACCCGGGGTCCGTGTGCCCACCCGGACCCGAGGCTTAGAAGATCCACCTCGCCAGGTGAGACTAAGATGCCATGATTTGGGTGTGATCACAGCATCTGAGGTCAGATTTGTTTGTGGGAAGTGACGTCCCGCTGGACTAGTCCTAGATAACTTGCATATGATGAACGGCGCATAAGCAGTCAATTTTTACTAGAAACATCAAAGCCAGTGTTGCTGTGCAGGGATGAGTTAATTTAACATAATGACGGTCGAGATAATGTGCAAGAAGGTCCAATATGTAAAAAAAAAAAAAAACACATTATGATCACACATACGTACCTCTGTGTATTCATCAAAACTGTGCTCCTCGGATAAGAAAGTTTCTACTTTCTCCGCGGCTGAACCATCCACCAGCCAGCTGAAGCTTTCAACTATCAAATAATATAACACAGAATTTATAGTTGTATCTAGACTCATCTTAATGTCGGGCGGAGAAAACTTTCAAAGAGGATTATACAGCTGATCGGACATGGATTTTTGAAAGCGAGTTCTCTGGCTTCATCAGGTCTAAGAAATCAATTTGATAATCTACATTTATATGGTGAAATCTAGAGACAGATCCTCTTTGAAGTGCTTGTTAGACCAATGATATATAGTATTTCTGCATGATAATGTCTGATAGATGAGGATCACACCTCTGGGAACCCCTAACACTGAGTTCAATGGCTTTTGGAAAGGTATCAGGATCAAAGCGTCCACAGGAAGATCACGCTGCAAGCGCCGGCAGGAGATTTCTGATTGTGATTGTTCCATCCCTTTAATACTAGATTTACGTCCAGCTTCCCATATGTTCCATCCCTTTAATACTTACGATTCACGTGCAGCTTACTGTATGTACCATTCTTTTAATTATTCACGGCCAGCTTACCATATGTACCATCCCTTTAATGATTCGCGGCCAGCTTACCATATGTACCATCCTTTTAATGACTCACATCCTGCTTTACTTATGTACCATCCCTTTAATGACTCATGTCCAGCTTACCGTATGTACCATCCCTTTAATGACTCACGTCCAGCTTACCATATGTACCATCCCTTTAATGATTCACGTCCAGCTTACCGTATGTATCATCCTTTTAATGATTCACGTCCCGCTTACCGTAGGTTTGGAAATGCCTGAATGGCTGGTGTAGATTGTGGCTGACGGCCTCCTTCAGCTTCAGCGCGGCAGAATCAAAGATGTAATCAGGGAGTTTGGCCTCGATGATCTGAACCGTGTTACTACCAGAAAGCCACGGCTGCACCGTCTGAATGTTCTGGACAAAGAAGAACGTTCTATAAAGTGACATGAATACTGCAGAAGTCTCTAATATAAACCCCCTGAACATCCACCTATTTTGATATAAATAAATCAAAAACTCCATTCAATTCTCCATATCCTCAGCATAGACATGGAATAAAAGCTGCCATATTGTGTATCCTCAGTGGCCACTAAAGGGAGCTTAAAGGGCATCTGTCACCCCAAAAATTCAGATTTAACCACTTATACATTTAAACCGCACCTGTCAGCAGGATTGAGCTCAGTAAAACACATACATTGTTAGGTGGGTGCCACTACACTGATTAAAATGATACCTTAGTTGATTAAATCCGTCCTGTGGTTCTTGTGTAACCTTTACTTTCAGTTTGGAGATAATGATATGCTCGCGCTCTGGGGCGGCCTGTGGGGGGCGCTCTATCTGGTGCTCTGCTTACATATTCATCTGTATGCTCTTATGACAGCTTACTGTGCCTTCACTGACCTGCCTCCTATTTTACATAATGCATCTAGTAGTGCGGGGCTAGGTAAAATAGGAGGCAGGTCAGTGGACGATCAGTGAGCTGTCATAAGAGCATACACATGAATATCTAAGCAGAGCACCAGATAGAGTGTCCCCACACGCCGCCCCGGAGCATAAGCGTATCATTATTTCCAAACTGAAAGTAAAGATTACACAAGAACCACAGGACGAGTTTCATCAACTAAGGTATCATTTTACTCTGTGTAATGTCGCCCTCCTGACAGTGTATGTGGTTTACTGAGCACACTCCTGCTGACAGGTGCACTTTAATAGGGGACTGGAGTGGAGAGCCATCCCTTCATGGGGGCCCACCGGAGGATTCTCCAGTTCTCCTGTTGGCCAGTCCGAGCCTGTAAAAGTGTTCATGCTATCCAACTCTTCTACTTATAATTCTCATATATTTTTGCAATGAGTATTACAAAGTCAATATACTCGTTATCCTATCCCTGCATGGAGGCCCACCGGAGGATACTGCTGCGGACGCTCATATACTAGGTGACAGCCAATAGCAATTGTAAATCAGCCAGTACAATATTTTTTTTGCTGTGATATTCCAAAATGGTGGCAGCAAATTTCCAATTTTTTTTACTGCAGTTTTTACCTGTGAGCCACACATGTACCTACTATAAAAAGTAAGTTGTCAGCATTGAAAAAAAAATCCTGATACCTGAAGGGTCTTGGACATCCGAGTTAATATAAATAGTACAACTTCTTCTACGTCCTGGAAGCTTGGATAGAAATCCATTTTTTTTAATTCAAATGTAAGTTGCAATTTGAAGATTGGTAAAAATTGCACGTCTATCAGGTCAAATAAACGGACAAAAGTTTCTACAGTTTTCTGCAGAAGGTCTCTCACCTGTGGGGGGAGAAATCAGCAAGTATATATTAGTGTTTATAAGGAGAAAAAATACATGACTACGAGAGTGGTGCAGAAAATAGGGAGACGGACTGGGCCATAAGAGAAGAAAGCTGAGTGACAACATTTACTGTGGGTGGGAAATCCTTAATCCCTTCAGGACCGGATCATTTTTTGTTTTGCATTTTTTCCTTTCCGTCTTCAAAAAGCCATACATTTTTCATTTTTCCATTGATATAGCTGCAAGAGGCTATGTAATGTGCTGTAGCTTAAACCCTTCCCAACATATGACATATTGTTATGTCATGTTCCTGTAGATGTGCAAAATTTGGACCTGGGCCCCCACCAGCATATTGGTCAGATGTATGGGCCCTTGTAGCGTTCCAGATCCGATAATGATGCGCGTGTTCGCCCCTGCCTTGGATGTTTCCCATCGTAGTCCCATCCTATAATAATGTCTCTCATTCTAGGCCCATTCCTGGTATAATGTTCACCATCCTGCGCCCCTTCCTGTTATAATATCCCCTATCCTGGGCCTCTTCCTGTTATAATATCCACTTTCTGTGTATAATACCCCCCATCCTGAGCCCCTTTCAGCAATAACGTCCCAATCCTGGGCTCCTTCCTGGTATAATGTCCTTGGTCTTGGGCCTCTTACTGTAATAATGTCCCCCATCCTGGCCCCTTCCTGTAACAATGTCCCCCATCCTGGTATAATGTTCCACATCCTATAACAATGTCCCCCATCCTGGTACAATGCCCCCCATCCTAGGCCCAATTCTAGTATAATGACCTCCATCCTTGTGCCCTTCCTGGTGTAATGTCCTTCATCCTGGTCCATGCCATGGTATAATGACCCCCATTCTGGTTTAATGCTCCCTATCCTGGGCCGCTTCCTTGTACAATGCCCCCCCATCCTGAACCCCTGCCTTGTATAATGCTCCCCATCCTAAGCCCCTTCCTTGTAAAATGCTCCCCATCATGCGCCCCTTCCTTGTATAATGCTCCCCATCATGCGCCCCTTCCTTGTATAGTGCTCCCCATCCTGCGCCCCTTCCTTGTGTAATGCTCCCCATCCTGCGCCCCTTCCTTGTATAATGCTCCCCATGTTACGCCCCTTCCTTGTGTAATGCTCCCCATCCTGTGCCCCTTCCTTGTATAGTGCTCCCCATCCTGCGCCCCTTCCTTGTGTAATGCTCCCCATCCTGCGCCCCTTCCTTGTATAATGCTCCCTATGTTACGCCCCTTCCTTGTGTAATGCTCCCCATACAGCGCCCCTTCCCTGTATAATGCTCCCCATCCTGTGCCCCGTCCTTGTATAGTGCTCCCCATCCTGCGCCCCTTCCTTGTGTAATGCTCCCCACCTTGCACCCTTCCTTGTATAATGCTCCCCATCTTACGCCCCTTCCTTGTGTAATGCTCCCCATACTGCGCTCCTTCCTTGTGTAATGCTCCTCATCCTAGGCTACTTCCTTGTATAATGTTCCCCATCCTGGGACCCTTCCTTGTCTAATTTCCCCCATCCTGGGCACCTTCCTTGTATTATGCTCCCCATCCTGGGACCCTTCCTTGTCTAATTCCCCCCATCCTGGGCCCTTTCCTTGTATAATGCTCCCCATCCTGGGCCCCTTCATTATATAATGCGCCCCATCCTGGGCCCCTTCCTTGTCTAATTCTCCCCACCCTAAGCCCCTTCCTTGTATAATGCTCCACATCCTTGGCCCTTTCCTAGTATAATGTTCTGTCGTTCTTTTCCAATACATTAAATAAACAAAAATAAATGATTCTTCTTACCTTCCTCCGCTCCCACGACATGCGGCGCCTTCTTCTGTAGCTGATTTCAGTGTGCCGGTACAGGCAGCGCATGACGTCACTTCCATGCGTCGCTCGTGACTGGCACGCCGACATCAGCTACCGGCCTTTGGCTGGCGGCATGCATTGCAGCTCAGGGACCCGGCATGTTCCTGCGCAGCAATATACTTCAGCCGGATGTGCGTCCTCAGACTGTGGAAGTGCCATAAATATATGAGATGGGAATACCACTCTGACTCTATGTTTGATCCAGAGATACAATAATGAACATGAATCCTTATATATCACGGATCTCGCAGCCGCCTTTAACTGGTTGGACATAAGTGTCGAGACGCAGTTATAAAAGGAATCCAATTTGTCCGCATTAATCAACTGCAGGGCATCTTGATTGGCAAATAGATTGATCACTTTGGGGTACCAAGTGTTCAGCAACTTTTCTTCTGTCTTGGCACAAGCCAAGGATCCGCTGTTCCTCAGGGATTCACATTCTACAGGACCCCTGGACCTGACAAAGATTAAAGCACTTTATCATATTAAACCTGACAGGGCACACCTGTGAAGTGAAGACCATTTCCGGTGACTACCTCTAGAAGCTCATCAAGAGAACGCCAAGAGTGTGCAAAGCAGTCATCAAAGCAAAAGGTGGCTACTTTGAAGAACCTAGAATATAAGACATATTTTCAGTTGTTTCACACTTTTTTGTTAAGTATATAATTCCACATGTGTTAATTCATAGTTTTGATGCCTTCAGTGTGAATGAAACTACAGAAAAATCTTTAAATGAGAAGGTGTGTCCAAACATTTATCCTGGGGATGGGTTATCAATATCAGATCGGTGGGCTCCGACACCCGGCACCGGCTCTACCCATCAGCTGATTGCAGCGCTCAAGTGTAAATAGTGTTAAGATTGAACATCACCGCTCCATTCACTGTACTGTGGGTCCTGCAAGTCAGCTAATATTCATGTAATAGGAGCTGATCTGCAGCACCAGGGAGCGGCCACTACACAGTGACCAGATCAGTGATGTTCAGCTCCTCCACACTGTTTACATCTGACCTCTGCCGAAGCTGCAAACAGCTGAGTAGTGGGGGTGCCACGTGCCGGACCCCCACAAATCTAATATTAATGAGCTAACCAGGGGATAGGCCATCATTATGTTTGTCCTGGAAATTCCCTTTAAGGTCCACCTGCACATACTATGTATATTATATATATATATATATATATATATATATATATATATATATATATATATATGTATATGGCCAAGAGTAGGAAGGGGTTAATCACAGGCTCATAAAAAAAACAAAAAAACACAAATATTGGTTCTATCTTTTACACATTTGGGGTAGCCCTTAAGAGGGCCGTTGGGTCAAAGAGAGAGAGAAGAGAGAGGGGAGGGAGAGATACCGGGAGATACCAAGAGAGAGAAAAAAAAGAGAGACCCAACCAGTGCAAGGCTAAGCCGGGCAGGCGGCAGCGGCTATTTATACCCACTGCTGATCTCTGATTGGTGGAAAATCTGGGTGTGGCTGCTCTCTGATTGGTGGAAAATCTGTGTGTGGCTGCTCTGTGATTGGTCAGCATTATGACCTCACAGTGGCGATGACTCATACCTCCTGGGTGGTTCTTCTGGACGGTTCTGTTTTCTGACTGGTGGAAATTCTAATCAGCATTATGACCTCACAGTGGCCGTGACTCATGTTTCATGGACTGTTCTATCTGGGTGACCTGAAACATGCTGATCACTGATTGGTGGAAATTCATGTCATCTTCATGACATCACAATCAGCATGTTATTACTGCTGAGATGTTCAGTTTTTTCCGAAATTTCCTACGTTTTGTCCTAATTTATTAGCACATATATACCACTCATTCCTACAATAAAAGGATCAGGAAACCACTCTGAAATCAATATCCTACAATTTACCCCAACAGCAAAAAAACAACTATACACAAAATACCAAAAGATATATCAGATTATTAATGAGCAAATAAAAGACACTATCACATAAAAATAATTTTTAGAAAGGTGTAGAAAAAATGCTGTAAAGTAAGAACGCTTCAAAAATAGAAATGTTAATGATTTATTTAATCAATTAACAAAATACAAGCGAATGAACAAACGAAAAATCTAGATACAATCAATATTTGGTGTGACCAACTTTTCACTTTAAAACAGCATCAATTCTTTTAGGTACACCTGCACAAAGTCAGGGATTTTTTAATAATACAGTCAGGTGTCTGGTCATACACCATGGCAAGACTGAGCAAGAATACACAAGGAAGTTATACTACATCAGCAAGGTCTCTAAGGCACAAATTTCAAAGCAGATTGAGGGTTCAAGATGTGTCATTCAAGCACTTATGAAGAAGCACAAGAAAATGTGCAACGTTGAGGTCAGTAGATGCAGTGGTCGGCCAAGGAAACTTAGTGCAGCAGATGTATGACACATTATGGTTACTTTCCTTCAAAAGCGGAAGATGTCCAGCAGTGCCATCAGCTCAGAACTGGCAGCAACCAGTGGGACTCAGCTTCACTCATCTACTGTTCAGTGAAGACTGGCCAGAAGTGGTCTTCATAGCAGAATTGTGGCGAAAAAGCCATATCTTCCACATCAAAACAAGGCCAAGTGACTCAACTATGCATTAAAACAGAGGAACCAGGGTGTAGAAAATTGGCAGGATGTGCTCTGGACGGTTGAGTTAAAATATGAAAAATGTTGTTATTACAGAAGAGATTTTGTTCACTGAAGGGCTGGAGAGCAGTACAATAATGAGTGTCTGTGGGCAATAGTGATGCATAAGCACGGTGGAGGGTCCGGTAAGTTTGGGGCTGCATTTCAGCAAATGGAGGTGGAAATTGGGTCAGAATTATTGGTCCCCTCAATGCTGAGATATAGAGGCAGATACTTATCCATCATGCAATATCATCAGGGAGGTGTCTGATTGGATCCAAATGTTTTCTTCAGCAGAACAACAACCCCAAACGTACAGCCAATGTCATTAAGAATTATCTTCAATGTAAAGAACAAGGAGTCCTGGAAATAATCTGGTCCCAACCAGTGGAGTAACTAGAGTCTGATAGGCCCCCACCTGCATGTTGGTCAGATGTATGGGCCCTTGTAGCGTTCTGGATCCTATAAAGATATATGTGTTCTCTCCCTATGTAGTAATGTCCCCCATCCTGGCTCCTTCTTGTAATAATCTCCCACATGCTGGGCCTTATGCTATAACCTTTTCCCCCACCTGTGCCCCTGTCTGGTAATGTCCCCATTCTGGCATCATTTCCTTCATTCTGGTTTAATGTCCCCATCCTGGTATGGTGTCCCCATTCTGATAAAATGTCCCCATTTTGGTATAATGTCTCTAACCTGGTATAATATCCCCCATGATGGTGTAATGCTCCCAATTCTGCTATAATGTCCCCAAAGCTGGTATAATGCCCCACATCCTGGTATAGTATCTCCAGTTCTGGCATAATGTCCCCCATGCTGCTATAATATCCCCCATACTGGTATAATATCATCATTGTGATATAATGTTCCCCATCCTGGTATAACATCATCATTGTGATATGTAGCACCCTGAGGATTCGGCTGCTACAGGGGTATTGCACCTCAACCCAGAGGTGTGATATTCCACTCCCGGGTAAGGATGGAGTGTGGAACTGAGCTCGGTAGGCTGCATGCACTACACACATCCCATTTCCGAGGAACTCCCACTTAGAAATGTGCAGGTACGACCGAGTCTGTTCCTGGCTGGAGTGGGAGGGGGGTGGTACATCCCAAGTAGTGTAGGGGCAGATAGGGGGAGCAGCCTGGGTAAAGATAGGAGCTCATTGGGTGCTGGTCACCTGAGCTCACACATAGAGGGTGTATATAAGGTGGGCACCAACTAAGATCAGGGTCAGATGCAGAGAAAGTCAGCGAGCAGAGGAGAAGAGAGACCCAGAGTGAGAGAGGAGAAGAGGGAGAGACCCAGAGGGGGAAGCAGAAAAGAGGACTCCAAGAACCCAAATTAAATCCCCGGGTGAAGAGTCGGCACAGGGTACCGGATCCCAAACTGGCGGGGGCAGAAAACACACCCTAGCCAGAGACCGGAGGCCGTGGGCAGCATCTGCCACGGCCACCCATCACATCCACCCCGAAGGCACACCACATGAAGGGTCAGGGAACCCAAGGCCAAGGGTGTCCCAACAGAAGGCCCGAGGGAGCTGGACCTAGGTGGATCACTGGTGGGGACGGCCAGAGAACGGGACAGAAGGAGAGCTCAGGGCCACGCTCCGGACTTGTTTGGGGGTTGGCTGGATCCAGGACCTGGTGGACGCAGCACGGCTCGGGTGGTCACTCGAAGCTGGAGTGACCAGTACAACATCTGCAGTAAGTAAACACCCTTAACTGCACAACCCGACTCTGTCTTCATTGCCGTCTGCACTGCACCACCACAACCCCCATCCTCTGCACCTGTCCCCCCTGAGGCTATACCCCTCCCGTTGGGGGTTATCCCACCAAGCTGCGCACCCACCATCAGCCTCAGCGGACCCTGCTGCAGCGGCGGCCACAGTGACCGCATCACAACGGGTGGCGTAGTCGACACAAAAGAACTCTTAATAACATCTGTAGGACTGCCACATAACACTGAGCTTGACGCCCTGGGCACGGGCCGGGTCACAGCCGCTCGGAGACTACAACCCCCCATCTGATCCGGTGCCGGGTATTCCCCTCAAAAAGGAATATGTCCCAGGGGGCGCGTCAGATATAATGTCCCCATTCTGATATAGTGTCACCCCTCCAGGTATGGTGAACCTCATTCTGGTATAGTGTCCCTTATTCTGGTATAATGTCCCCAATTCTGGTATAATTTCCCCATTCTGATATAATGTCCCCATTCTGATTTAATGTCCCCGTTCCTGGTATATTGTCCCCATTCTGATATATTGTCCCCATTCTGATATAGTGTCCTTCATCTTGGTAAAACGTCCCCATACTAGTATAGTGTCCCCATTCTGGTATAATGTCCCCATCCTGGTATAATGACCATCATACTGGTTTAATGTCCCTCGCCCTGGTTTAATGTCCCCCATCCTGGTACAATGCACTCCATTCTGTAACAGTGTCTCACATTCTGGCATAATGACCTAATTCTGATATAATGTCCCCATTCTGGTATAATGTACCCATTCTGGCATAATGTCCCCCATCCTGGTATGGTATCTACTGAGCTGCCATCCTGGGGATGGGTTATCAATATCAGATCGGTGGGCTCCGAAACGCGGCACTGGCTCTACCCATCAGTTGTTTGCAACGCTCAGATGTAAATAGTTTGAAGATCTGAACATCACTGCTCCATTCACTGTACTGTGGGTCCTGCAAGTCAGCAAATATTCACGTAATAGGAGCTGATCTGCAGCACCAGGTAGCAGCCACTACACAGTGACCAGAGCTGTGATGTTCAGCTCCTCAACAATGTTTACATCTGACCTCTGCCAGAGTTTCAAACAACTGAGTAGTGGAGGTGCCACGTGCCAGACCCCCACAAATCTGATATTAATGAGCTAACCAGGGGATAGGCCATCAATATGTTTGTCCTGGAAATTCCCTTTAAGGCCCACCTGCACATACTATGTATATAATATATATATATATGGCAAAGAGTGGGAAAGGGTTAATCACAGGCTCATAAAACGGACAAACAACACAAATATTGGTTCTATCTTTTACACATTTGGGGTAGCCCTTAAGAGGGCCGTTGGGTCAAAAAGAGAGAGAGAGAGAAGGGAGGGAGAGATACCGGGAGATACCAAGAGAGAGAAAAAAAGAGAGACCCAACCAGTGCAAGGCTAAGCCGGGCAGGCGGCAGCGGCTATTTATACCCACTGCTGACCTCTGATTGGTGGAAAATCTGGGTGTGGCTGCTCTCTGATTGGTGGAAAATCTGTGTCTGGCTGCTCTGTGATTGGTCAGCATTATGACCTCACAGTGGCGATGACTCATACCTCCTGGGTGGTTCTTCTGGGCGGTTCTGTTTTCTGACTGGTGGAAATTCTAATCAGCATTATGACCTCACAGTGGCCGTGACTCATGTTTCATGGACTGTTCTATCTGGGTGACCTGAAACATGCTGATCTCTGATTGGTGGAAATTCAAGTCATCTTCATGACATCACAATCAGCATGTTATTACTGCTGAGATGTTCAGTTTCTTCCTAAATTTCCTACGTTTTGTCCTAATTTATTAGCACATATATACCACTCATTCCTACAATCAAAGGATCAGGAAACCACTCTGAAATCAATATCCTACAATTTACCCCAACAGCAAAAAAACAACTATACACAAAATACCAAAAGATATATCAGATTATTAATGAGCAAATAAAAGACACAATCACATAAAAATAATTTTTAGAAAGGTGTAGAAAAAATGCTGTAAAGTAAGAATGCTTCAAAAATAGAAATGTTAATGATTTATTTAATCAATTAACAAAATACAAGCGAATGAACAAACGAAAAATCTAGATCCAATCAATATTTGGTGTGACCAACTTTTCACTTTAAAACAGCATCAATTCTTCTAGGTACACCTGCGCAAAGTCAGGGATTTTGTAATAATACAGTCAGGTATCTGATCATACACCATGGCAAGAACGAGCAAGAATACACAAGGAAGTTATACTACATCAGCAAGGTCTCTAAGGCACAAATTGCAAAGCAGATTGAGGGTTCAAGATGTGTCATTCAAGCACTTATGAAGAAGCACAAGAAAATGTGCAACGTTGAGGTCAGTAGATGCAGTGGTCGGCCAAGGAAACTTAGTGCAGCAGATGTATGACACATTATGGTTACTTTCCTTCAAAAGCGGAAGATGTCCAGCAGTGCCATCAGCTCAGAACTGGCATCAACCAGTGGGACTCAGCTTCACTCATCTACTGTTCAGAGAAGACTGGCCAGAAGTGGTCTTCATAGCAGTATTGTGGCGAAAACGCCATATCTTCCACATCAAAACAAGGCCAAGTGACTCAACTATGCATTAAAACAGAGGAACCAGGGTGTAGAAAATTGGCAGGATGTGCTCTGGACGGTTGAGTCAAAATATGAAAAATGTTGTTATTACAGAAGAGATTTTGTTCACTGAAGGGCTGGAGAGCAGTACAATAATGAGTGTCTGTGGGCAATAGTGATGCATAAGCACGGTGGAGGGTCCGTTAAGTTTGGGGCTGCATTTCAGCAAATGGAGGTGGAAATTGGGTCAGAATTATTGGTCCCCTCAATGCTGAGATATAGAGGCAGATACTTATCCATCATGCAATATCATCAGGGAGGTGTCTGATTGGATCCAAATGTTTTCTTCAGCAGAACAACAACCCCAAACGTACAGCCAATGTCATTAAGAATTATCTTCAATGTAAAGAACAAGGAGTCCTGGAAATGATCTGGTCCCAACCAGTGGAGTAACTAGAGTCTGATAGGCCCCCACCTGCATGTTGGTCAGATGTATGGGCCCTTGTAGCGTTCTGGATCCTATAAAGATATATGTGTTCTCTCCCTATGTAGCAATGTCCCCCATCCTGGCTCCTTCTTGTAATAATCTCCCACATGCTGGGCCTTATGCTATAACATTTTCCCCCACCAGTGCCCCTGTCTGGTAATGTCCCCAATCTGGCATCATTTCCTTCATTCTGGTTTAATGTCCCCATCTTGGTATAGTGTCCCCATTCTGATAAAATGTCCCCATTTTGGTATAATGTCTCTAACCTTGTATAATATCCCCCATGCTGGTGAAATGCTTCCAATTCTGCTATAATGTCCCCAAAGCTGGTATAATGCCCCACATCCTGGTATAGTATCTCCAGTTCTGGCATAATGTCCCCCATGCTGCTGTAATATCCCCCATACTGGTATAATATCATCATTGTGATATAATGTCCCCCATCCTGGTATAACATCATCATTGTGATATAATGTCCCCATTCTGATATAGTGTCACCCATCCGGGTATGGTGTACCCCATTCTGGTATAGTGTCCCTTATTCTGGTATAATGTCCCCAATTCTGGTATAATTTCCCCATTCTGATATAATGTCCCTATTCTGAATTAATGTCCCCCTTCCTGGTATATTGTCCCCATTCTGATATATTGTCCCCATTGTGATATAGTGTCCTTCATCTTGGTAAAATGTCCCCATACTAGTATAGTGTTCCCATTCTGGTATAATGTCCCCATCCTGGTATAATGTCCCCCCATCCTGGTTTAATGACCATCAAACTGGTTTAATGTCCCTCGCCCTGGTTTAATGTCCCCCATCCTGCTACAATGCACTCCATTCTGTTACAGTGTCTCACATTCTGACATAATGACCTAATTCTGATATAATGTCCCCATTCTGGTATAATGTACCCATTCTGGCATAATGTCCCCCATCCTGGTATGGTATCTACTGAGCTGCCATCCTGGGGATGGGTTATCAATATCAGATCGGTGGGCTCCGACACGCGGCACTGGCTCTACCCATCAGTTGTTTGCAATGCTCAGATGTAAATAGTTTGAAGATCTGAACATCACTGCTCCATTCACTGTACTGTGGGTCCTGCAAGTCAGCTAATATTCATATAATAGGAGCTGATCTGCAGCACCAGGTAGCAGCCACTACACAGTGACCAGAGCTGTGATGTTCAGCTCCTCAACAATGTTTACATCTGACCTCTGCCAGAGTTTCAAACAACTGAGTAGTGGAGGTGCCACGTGCCGGACCCCCACAAATCTGATATTAATGAGCTAACCACGGGATAGGCCATCAATATTTTTATCCTGGAAATTCCCTTTAAGGCCCACCTGCACATACTATGAGTATAATATATATATATATATATATGGCAAAGAGTGGGAAGGGGTTAATCACAGGCTCATAAAACGGACAAACAACAAAAATATTGGTTCTATCTTTTACACATTTGGGGTAGCCCTTAAGAGGGCCGTTGGGTCAAAGAGAGAGAGAGAGAGAAGAGAGAGGGGAGGGAGAGATACCGGGAGATACCAAGAGAGAGAAAAAAAGAGAGACCCAACCAGTGCAAGGCTAAGCCGGGCAGGCGGCAGCGGCTATTTATACCCACTGCTGATCTCTGATTGCTGGAAAATCTGGGTGTGGCTGTTCTCTGATTGGTGGAAAATCTGGGTGTGGCTGCTCTGTGATTGGTCAGCATCATGACCTCACAGTGGCGATGTCTCATATCTCCTGGGTGGTTCTTCTGGGCGGTTCTGTTTTCTGACTGGTGGAAATTCTAATCAGCATTATGACCTCACAGTGGCCGTGACTCATGTTTCATGTACAGTTCTATCTGGGTGACCTGAAACATGCTGATCTCTGATTGGTGGAAATTCATGTCATCTTCATGACATCACAATCAGCATGTTATTACTGCTGAGATGTTCAGTTTCTTCCTAAATTTCATACGTTTTGTCCTAATTTATTAGCACATATATACCACTCATTCCTACAATCAAAGGATCAGGAAAACACTCTGAAATCAATATCCTACAATTTACCCCAACAGCAAAAAAACAACTATACACAAAATACCAAAAGATATATCAGATTATTAATGAGCAAATAAAAGACACTATCGCATAAAAATAATTTTTAGAAAGGTGTAGAAAAAATGCTGTAAAGTAAGAACGCTTCAAAAATAGAAATGTTAATGATTTATTTAATCAATTAACAAAATACAAGTGTATGAACAAACGAAAAATCTAGATCCAATCAATATTTGGTGTGACCAACTTTTCACTTTAAAACAGCATCAATTCTTCTAGGCAACCTGCGCAAAGTCAGGGATTTTGTAATAATACAGTCAGGTGTCTGGTCATACACCATGGCAAGACGGAGCAAGCATACACAAGGAAGTTATACTACATCAGCAAGGTCTCTAAGGCACAAATTTCAAAGCAGATTGAGGGTTCAAGATGTGTCATTCAAGCACTTATGAAGAAGCACAAGAAAATGTGCAACGTTGAGGTCAGTAGATGCAGTGGTCGGCCAAGGAAACTTAGTGCAGCAGATGTATGACACATTATGGTTACTTTCCTTCAAAAGCGGAAGATGTCCAGCAGTGCCATCAGCTCAGAACTGGCAGCAACCAGTGGGACTCAGCTTCACTCATCTACTGTTCAGAGAAGACTGGCCAGAAGTGGTCTTCATAGCAGAATTGTGGCGAAAAAGCCATATCTTCCACATCAAAACAAGGCCAAGTGACTCAACTATGCATTAAAACAGAGGAACCAGGGTGTAGAAAATTGGCAGGATGTGCTCTGGACGGTTGAGTCAAAATATGAAAAATGTTGTTATTACAGAAGAGATTTTGTTCACTGAAGGGCTGGAGAGCAGTACAATAATGAGTGTCTGTGGGCAATAGTGATGCATAAGCACGGTGGAGGGTCCGGTAAGTTTGGGGCTGCATTTCAGCAAATGGAGGTGGAAATTGGGTCAGAATTATTGGTTCCCTCAATGCTGAGATACAGAGGCAGATACTTATTCATCTTGCAATATCATCAGGGAGGAGTCTGATTGGATCCAAATGTTTTCTTCAGCAGAACAACAACCCCAAACGTACAGCCAATGTCATTAAGAATTATCTTCAATGTAAAGAACAAGGAGTCCTGGAAATGATCTGGTCCCAACCAGTGGAGTAACTAGAGTCTGATAGGGCCCCACCTGCATGTTGGTCAGATGTATGGGCCCTTGTAGCGTTCTGGATCCTATAAAGATACAGTATATGTGTTCTCTCCCTATGTAGTAATGTCCCCCATCCTGGCTCCTTCTTGTAATAATCTCCCACATGCTGGGCCTTATGCTATAACATTTTCCCCCACCTGTGCCCCTGTCTGGTAATGTCCCCATTCTGGCATCATTTCCTTCATTCTGGTTTAATGTCCCCATCCTGGTATAGTGTCCCCATTCTGATAAAATGTCCCCATTTTGGTATAATGTCTCTAACCTGGTATAATATCCCCCATGATGGTGTAATGCTCCCAATTCTGCTATAATGTCCCCAAAGCTGGTATAATGCCCCACATCCTGGTATAGTATCTCCAGTTCTGGCATAATGTCCCCCATGCTGCTATAATATCCCCCATACTGGTATAATATCATCATTGTGATATAATGTTCCCCATCCTGGTATAACATCATCATTGTGATATAATGTCCCCATTCTGATATAGTGTCACCCCTCCGGGTATGGTGAACCTCATTCTGGTATAGTGGCCCTTATTCTGGTATAATGTCCCCAATTCTGGTATAATTTCCCCATTCTGATATAATGTCCCCATTCTGATTTAATGTCCCCGTTCCTGGTATATTGTCCCCATTCTGATATATTGTCCCCATTCTGATATAGTGTCCTTCATCTTGGTAAAACGTTCCCATACTAGTATAGTGTCCCCATTCTGGTATAATGTCCCCATCCTGGTATAATCACCATCATACTGGTTTAATGTCCCTCGCCCTGGTTTAATGTCCCCCATCCTGGTACAATGCACTCCATTCTGTTACAGTGTCTCACATTCTGGCATAATGACCTAATTCTGATATAATGTCCCCATTCTGGTATAATGTACCGATTCTGGCATAATATCCCCCATCCTGGTATGGTATCTACTGAGCTGCCATCCTGGGGATGGGTTATCAATATCAGATCGGTGGGCTCCGACACGCGGCACTGGCTCTACCCATCAGTTGTTTGCAACGCTCAGATGTAAATAGTTTGAAGATCTGAACATCACTGCTCAATTCACTGTACTGTGGGTCCTGCAAGTCAGCAAATATTCACGTAATAGGAGCTGATCTGCAGCACCAGGTAGCAGCCACTACACAGTGACCAGAACTGTGATGTTCAGCTCCTCAACAATGTTTACATCAGACCTCTGCCAGAGTTTCAAACAACTGAGTAGTGGAGGTGCCACGTGCCGGACCCCCACAAATCTAATATTAATGAGCTAACCAGGGGATAGGCCATCAATATATTTGTCCTGGAAATTCCCTTTAAGGCCCACCTGCACATACTATGTATATAATATATATATATATGGCAAAGAGTGGGAAAGGGTTAATCACAGGCTCATAAAACGGACAAACAACACAAATATTGGTTCTATCTTTTACACATTTGGGGTAGCCCTTAAGAGGGCCGTTGGGTGAAAAAGAGAGAGAGAGAGAAGAGAGAAGGGAGGGAGAGATACCGGGAGATACCAAGAGAGAGAAAAAAAGAGAGACCCAACCAGTGCAAGGCTAAGCCGGGCAGGCGGCAGCGGCTATTTATACCCACTGCTGACCTCTGATTGGTGGAAAATCTGGGTGTGGCTGCTCTCTGATTGGTGGAAAATCTGTGTGTGGCTGCTCTGTGATTGGTCAGCATTATGACCTCACAGTGGCGATGACTCATACCTCCTGGGTGGTTCTTCTGGGTGGCTCTGTTTTCTGACTGGTGGAAATTCTAATCAGCATTATGACCTCACAGTGGCCGCGACTCATGTTTCATGAACTGTTCTATCTGGGTGACCTGAAACATGCTGATCTCTGATTGGTGGAAATTCAAGTCATCTTCATGACATCACAATCAGCATGTTATTACTGCTGAGATGTTCAGTTTTTTCCTAAATTTCCTATGTTTTGTCCTAATTTATTAGCACATATATACCACTCATTCCTACAATCAAAGGATCAGGAAACCACTCTGAAATCAATATCCTACAATTTACCCGAACAGCAAAAAAACAACTATACACAAAATACCAAAAGATATATCAGATTATTAATGAGCAAATAAAAGACACAATCACATAAAAATAATTTTTAGAAAGGTGTAGAAAAAATGCTGTGAAGTAAGAACGCTTCAAATATAGAAATGTTAATAATTTATTTAATCAATTAACAAAATACAAAGTGAATGAACAAACGAAAAATCTAGATCCAATTAATATTTGGTGTGACCAACTTTTCACTTTAAAACAGCATCAATTATTCCAGGTACACCTGCGCAAAGTCAGGGATTTTGTAATAATACAGTCAGGTGTCTGGTCATACACCATAGCAAGACTGAGCAAGAATACACAAGGAAGTTATACTACATCAGCAAGGTCTCTAAGGCACACATTTCAAAGCAGATTGAGGGGTCAAGATGTGTCATTCAAGCACTTATGAAGAAGCACAAGAAATTGTGCAACGTTGAGGTCAGTAGGTGCAGTGGTCGGCCAAGGAAACTTAGTGCAGCAGATGTATGACACATTATGGTTACTTTCCTTCAAAAGCGGAAGATGTCCAGCAGTGCCATCAGCTCAGAACTGGCAGCAACCAGTGGGACTCAGCTTCACTCATCTACTGTTCAGAGAAGACTGGCCAGAAGTTCTCTTCATAGCAGAATTGTGGTGAAAAAGCCATATCTTCCACATCAAAACAAGGCCAAGTGACTCAACTATGCATTAAAACAGAGGAACCAGGGTGTAGAAAATTGGCAGGATGTGCTCTGGACGGTTGAGTCAAAATATGAAAAATGTTATTACAGAAGAGATTTTGTTCACTAAAGGACTGGAGAGCAGTACAATAATGAGTGTCTGTGGGCAATAGTGATCCATAAGCACGGTGGAGGGTCCTGTAAGTTTGGGGCTGCATTTCAGCAAATGGAAGTGGGAATTGGGTTAGAATTATTGGTTCCCTCAATGCTGAGATATAGAGGCAGATACTTATCCATCATGCAATATCATCAGGGAGGTGTCTGATTGGATCCAAATGTTTTCTTCAGCAGAACAACAACCCCAAACGTACACCCAATGTCATTAAGAATTATCTTCAATGTAAAGAACAAGGAGTCCTGGAAATGATATGGTCCCACCCAGTGGAGTAACTAGAGTCTGATAGGCCCCCACCTGCATGTTGGTCAGATGTATGGGCCCTTGTAGCGTTCTGGATCCTATAAAGATACAGTATATGTGTTCTCTCCCTATGTAGCAATGTCCCCCATCCTGGCTCCTTCTTGTAATAATCTCCCACATGCTGGGCCTTATGCTATAACATTTTCCCCCACCTGTGCCCCTGTCTGGTAATGTCCCCATTCTGGCATCATTTCCTTCATTCTGGTTTAATATCCCCATCCTGGTATAGTGTCCCCATTCTGATATAATGTCCCAATTTTGGTATAATGTCTCTAACTTGGTATAATATCCCCATGCTGGTGTAATGCTCCCAATTCTGCTATATTGTCCCCAAAGCTGGTATAATGCCCCACATCCTGGTATAGTATCTCCAGTTCTGGCATTATGTCCCCCATGTTGCTATAATATACCCCATACTGGTATAATATCATCGTTGTGATATAATGTCCCCCATCCTGGTATAACCTCGTCATTGTGATATAATGTCCCCATTCTGATATAGTGTCACCCATCCGGGTATGGTGTACCCCATTCTGGTATAGTGTCCCTTATTCTGGTATAATGTCCCCAATTCTGGTATAATTTCCCCATTCTGATATAATGTCCCCATTCTGATTTAATGTCCCCCTTCCTGGTATGTTGTCCCCCTTCCGATATATTGTCCCCATTCTGATATAGTGTCCTTCATCTTGGTAAAATGTCCCCATACTAGAATAGTGTCCCCATTCTGGTATAATGTCCCCATCCTGGTATAATGCCCCCCATCCTGGTTTAATGACCATCATACTGGTTTAATGTCCCTCGCCCTGGTTTAATGTCCCCCATCCTGGTACAATGCACTCCATTCTGTTACAGTGTCTCACATTCTGGCATAATGACCTAATTCTGATACAATGTCCCCATTCTGGTATAATGTACCCATTCTGGCATAATGTCCCCCATCCTGGTATGGTATCTACTGAGCTGCCATCCTGGGGATGGGTTATCAATATCAGATCGGTGGGCTCAGACACGCGGCACTGGCTCTACCCATCACTTGTTTGCAACGCTCAGATGTAAATAGTTTGAAGATCTGAACATCACTGCTCCATTCACTGTACTGTGGGTCCTGCAAGTCATCTAATATTCATGTAATAGGAGCTGATCTGCAGCACCAGGTAGCAGCCACTACACAGTGACCAGAGCTGTGATGTTCAGCTCCACAACAATGTTTACATCTGACCTCTGCCAGAGTTTCAAACAACTGAGTAGTTGAGGTGCCACGTGCCGTACCCCCACAAATCTGATATTAATGAGCTAACCAGGGGATAGGCCATCAATATGTTTGTCCTGGAAATTCCCTTTAAGGCCCACCTGCACATGCTACGTATATAATCTGTGTATATGGCAAAGAGTGGGAAGGGGTTAATCACAGGCTCATAAAACGGACAAACAACACAAATATTGGTTCTATCTTTTACACATTTGGGGTAGCCCTTAAGAGGGCCGTTGGGTCAAAGAGAGAGAGAGAGAGAGAAGAGAGAGGGGAGGGAGAGATACCGGGAGATACCAAGAGAGAGAAAAAAAGAGAGACCCAACCAGTGCAAGGCTAAGCCGGGCAGGTGGTAGCGGCTATTTATACCCACTGCTGATCTCTGATTGGTGGAAAATCTGGGTGTGGCTGCTCTCTGATTGGTGGAAAATCTGGGTGTGGCTGCTCTGTGATTGGTCAGCAATATGACCTCACAGTGGCGATGACTCATACCTCCTGGGTGGTTCTTCTGGGCGGTTCTGTTTTCTGACTGGTGGAAATTCTAATCAGCATTATGACCTCACAGTGGCCGTGACTCATGCTTCATGGACTGTTCTATCTGGGTGACCTGAAACATGCTGATCTCCGATTGGTGGAAATTCAAGTCATCTTCATGACATCACAATCAGCATGTTATTACTGCTGAGATGTTCAGTTTTTTCCTAAATTTCCTATGTTTTGTCCTAATTTATTAGCACATACAGTACAGACCAAAAGTTTGGACACATCTTCTCATTTAATGATTTTTCTGTATTTTCATGACTATGAAAATTGTACATTCACACTGAAGGCATCAAAAGTATGAATTAACACATGTGGAATTAGATACTTAACAGAAAAGTGTGAAACAACTGAACATATGTCTTATATTCTAGGTTCTTCAAAGTAGCCACCTTTTGCTTTGATGACTGTTTTGCACACTCTTGGCCTTCTCTTGATGAGCTTCAAGAGGCAGTCACCGGAAATGGTCTTCCAACAATCTTGAAGGAGTTCCCAGATATGCTTAGCATTTGTTGGCCCTTTTGCCTTCACTCTGCAGTCCAGCTCATCCCAAACCATCTCGATTGGGTTCAGTTCTGGTGACTGTGGAGGCCAGGTCATCTGGCGTATCACCCCATCACTCTCCTTCTTGGTCAAATAGCCCTTACACAGCCTGGAGGTGTGTTTGCGGTAATTGTCCTGTTGAAAAATAAATGATGGTCCAACTAAACGCAAACCGGATGGAATAGCATGCTGCTGCAAGATGCTGTGGTAGCCATGCTGGTTCAGTATGCCTTCAATTTTTAATAAATACCCAACAGTGTCACCAGCAAAGCACCCCCACACCATCACACCTCCTCCTCCATGCTTCAAGGTGGGAACCAGGCATGTAGAGTCCATCCGTTCATTTTTTCTGCGTCGCACAAAGACACGGTGGTTGCAACTAAAGATCTCAAATTTGTATTCGTCAGACCAAAGCACAGATTTCCACTGGTCTAATGTCCATTCCTTGTGTTCTTTAGCCCAAACAAGTCTCTTCTGCTTGTTGCCTGTCCTTAGCAGTGGTTTCCTAGCAGCTATTTTACCATGAAGGCCTGCTGCACTAAGTCTCCTCTTAACAGTTGTTGAAGAGATGTGTCTGCTGCTAGAACTCTGTGTGGCGTTGAATTGGTCTCTCATCTGAGCTGCTGTTAACCTGCGATTTCTGAGGCTGGTGACACGGATAAACTTATCCTCAGAAGCAGAGATGACACTTGGTCTTCCTTTTCTGGTGCGGTCCTCATGTGAGCCAGTTTCTTTGTAGCGCTTGATGGTTTTTGCAACTGAACTTGGGGACACATTCAAAGTTTTCCCAATTTTTCGCACTGACTGACCTTTATTTCTTAAAGTAAAGATGGCCACTCATTTTTCTTTACTTAGCTGCTTTTTTCTTGCCATAATACAAATTCTAACAGTCTATTCAGTAGGACTATCAGCTGTGTATCCACCAGACTTCTGCACAACACAACTGATGGTCCCAACCCCATTTATAAGGCAAGAAATCCCACTTATTAAACCTGACAGGGCACACCTGTGAAGTGAAAACCATTTCTGGTGTCTACCTCTTGAAGCTCATCAAGAGAATGCCAAGAGTGTGCAAAGCAGTCATCAAAGCAAAGGGTGGCTACTTTGAAGAACCTAGAATATAAGACATATTTTCAGTTGTTTCACACTTTTTTGTTATGTATATAATTCCACATGTGTTAATTCATAGTTTTGATGCCTTCAGTGTGAATGTACAATTTTCATACTCATGAAAATACAGAAAAATCTTTAAATGAGAAGGTGTGTCCAAACTTTTGGTCTGTACTGTATATACCACTCATTCCTACAATCAAAGGATCAGGAAACCACTTTGAAATCAATATCCTACAATTTGCCCCAACAGCAAAAAAACAACTATACACAAAATACCAAAAGATATATCAGATTATTAATGAGCAAATAAAAGACACTATCACATAAAAATAATTTTTAGAAAGGTGTAGAAAAAATGCTGTAAAGTAAGAACGCTTCAAAAATAGAAATGTTAATGATTTATTTAATCAATTAACAAAATACAAAGTGAATGAACAAACGAAAAATCTAGATCCAATTAATATTTGGTGTGACCAACTTTTCACTTTAAAACAGCATCAATTATTCCAGGTACACCTGCGCAAAGTCAGGGATTTTGTAATAATACAGTCAGGTGTCTGGTCATACACCATGGCAAGACTGAGCAAGAATACACAAGGAAGTTATACTACATCAGCAAGGTCTCTAAGGCACAAATTTCAAAGCAGATTGAGGGTTCAAGATGTGTCATTCAAGCACTTATGAAGAAGCACAAGAAATTGTGCAACGTTGAGGTCAGTAGATGCAGTGGTCGGCCATGGAAACTTAGTGCAGCAGATGTATGACACATTATGGTTACTTTCTGTAGCGCCGGCGTCCCTGCCCTCTGCTAGGCAGGGACGCTGTTCCCCTCACCTCTCTGCTCCGTGGCCGGCGTCCTCCTCCCGCTCTGCTGGCAGTGCGCGCTCCTTCCCGGCCACTGTGCTTAGGGGGCGCGCGCGCGCTCTCCCTCCCTCTTAAAGGGGCCGCGCGCGCCGTCCTAAGGAGTCCCCGGCCAATGGCCGGAGGACTTCACCATATATTAGGCACCTCCTCCAAAATGGAGGTGCCCGAGCAATGTTGTTGCACTGTTCACTACTCTGCTTCAGCCCTCAGGTCCCGTTGCCAGTTACCTGCCAGATACCTGCCAGATTCCTGCCAGCTTGCTGTCTTATTCCTGCCTGATATTCTGCTACCTGCCTGCTAGTCTGAGGTCCGACGGTCTGCCTTACTACTCCTGTCAGTCTGTCTAAGGACCAGCTTGCCCGCTCACCTGGGAGCGCACATCAACTACCTGCCTGCTTGCCTGAGGTCCGACGGTCTGCCTTCCAACTCTTGTCAGTCTGTCTATGGACCAGCTTGCCCGCTCACCTGGGAGCGCACATCTGCTACCTGCCTGCTAGCCTACCTGGAGGCTCTGCCGTCACGTGCTGTGACCACCTGCCTGTCCAGTGACTCCTGCCCGCTCACCTGGGAGCGCTCATCTGCTGCCTGTCTGCTAGCCTACCTGGAGGCTCTGCCGTCACGTGCTGTGACCACCCGCCTGTCCAGAGACTTCTGCCCGCTCACCTGGGAGCGCTCATCTGCCGCCTGTCTGTTGGTCTTCCTGGAGGCTCCGCCGTCACATGCTGTGACCACCCGTTTATCCAGAGACTCTCGCCTGCTCACCTGGGAGCTCACATCTACCATCAGCCGCCACAGGTCGTACCAACCCTTTACCCAGAGACTGCCCCGGTCACTTGCCGTGACCATCTGCCCGTTCACCCAGAGACTGCCCCGGTCACTTGCCGTGACCATCTGCCCGTTCACCCAGAGACTGCCCCGGTCACTTGCCGTGACCATCTGCCCGTTCATCCAGAGACTGCCCCGGTCACTTGCCGTGACCTCCTGCCCGTTCTTCTAGAGACTGTCCCGGTCACCTGCTGTGACTGCCTGCCTGGTCGCCACCCGCTCCCTTACAAGGACCGCCCCCTTGTATAGTAGCTCAGAGGTTCCGCCTCCCAGACCCGTTACAGTTTGCTCGGGCCATGGAACCCAGTGGCACCCAAGCTCCCTCGCTCTCGGACCTGTGTCATGAACTGTCCCGTCAGAGGTCCCAACTGGAGTCCATCCTGGGTCACCTGCGGAATGTCAATTCTCGCCTGGACACTCTGACTGCTCCGCCAGCAACCTCCGCCAGTGCCATGACTCGCAATCCGGCAGCTCCGCTGTCCACTAATACCATGGTATCCTACCCCGGACCCCGGCTTTCTGCACCTCCTCGCTTCGGAGGCGACTCCGCCCAGGCTCGGGGCTTCATAAATCAGTGCACCCTGCAATTTGAACTCCTGTCCCACCAGTTTAACTCCGACCGGGCCAAAATTGCCTTCATCATGTCCCATCTCACCGGGGAGGCCCTGGCCTGGCTAAATCCTCTATGGGAGAGAGGAGACCCCCTGGTGTCCGACTTGCCTGCCTTTCTCATGGCTTTCCGGAAAGTCTTCGACGAACCCGGACGGAAGACCTCATCCGCATCATCACTGCTACGCCTCCGTCAGGGAAGTCTCACCGTGGGCCAATATGCCATACGGTTCCGTACCCTTGCCTCGGAGCTGGCCTGGGATAACGACGCTCTGGTATCCGTCTTCTGGGAGGGTCTGTCCGGCCGTATTAAAGATGAACTTGCCGGTCGGGACATTCCTACCACTCTCGATGACCTAATAACTCTTGCCACCCGGATTGACCTACGGTTCCAGGAGCGTGCCAAAGAGGTCACCCGTGAGAGGAGGTTTCCACGTCTAGCTCCTGCTTTTCAGAAATCCGTCTCTCCCCAGGTACACTCTCCTGAGCCTATGCAGGTCGACCAGACCAAGATGGTCAAAACCCGTCAGGACTTACGCCGTGCCGAGGGGAGCTGCTTCTACTGTGGCAGTAAGGAGCACCGGATCCGTGCCTGCCCGGAGAGGTCGGGAAACGCCTGTGTCTAGGTTCGCTCAGAGAGGTCGACCTAGACAAGAATAAATCCTCTCCATCTCTGCTGCTGTCAGTCTCAATTGTCTGCGGGGAGAACCGTTATTTCGAACTAGCCCAACTTGACTCTGGAGCAGCCGGGAATCTTATTTCACAGTCCCTGGTAGAGAAATACCGCATCCCCACCAAACCTCTGGCTGTACCCTTGTCTGTTGCTGCCGTGGATGGGGGTCTCTTACCACGTCCCATCCAACTCATCACCGAATCCATTACTCTGCAGGTGGGAATGCTGCATTCTGAGAGTATCTCCTTTCATGTTCTGCCTGGACTCTCTCACGCCCTCTTGCTAGGTCTACCTTGGCTCCAGAGACATGCACCCGTGCTTGACTGGCAGACCGGAGAAGTCCTTCGCTGGGGACAGGACTGCCATAAGACCTGTCTGGTTCCCGTCCATCCCGTCCGTCCTTCTCCTACCCCAGCTAATCTACCTGGACTTCCGATTCCCTATTGGTCTTATGTGACCTCCTGCCCGTTCTTCTAGAGACTGTCCCGGTCACCTGCTGTGACTGCCTGCCTGGTCGACACCCGCTCCCTTACAAGGACCGCCCCCTTGTATAGTAGCTCAGAGGTTCCGCCTCCCAGACCCGTTACACTTTCCTTCAAAAGCGGAAGATGTCCAGCAGTGCCATCAGCTCAGAACTGGCAGCAACCAGTGGGACTCAGCTTCACTCATCTACTGTTCAGAGAAGACTGGCCAGAAGTTCTCTTCATAGCAGAATTGTGGTGAAAAAGCCATATCTTCCACATCAAAACAAGGCCAAGTGACTCAACTATGCATTAAAACAGAGGAACCAGGGTGTAGAAAATTGGCAGGATGTACTCTGGTCGGTTGAGTCAAAATATGAAAAATGTTGTTATTACAGAAGAGATTTTGTTCACTAAAGGGCTGGAGAGCAGTACAATAATGAGTGTCTGTGGGCAATAGTGATCCATAAGCACGGTGGAGGGTCCTGTAAGTTTGGGGCTGCATTTCAGCAAATGGAAGTGGGAATTGGGTTAGAATTATTGGTTCCCTCAATGCTGAGATATAGAGGCAGATACTTATCCATCATGCAATACCATCAAGGAGGTGTCTGATTGGATCCAAATGTTTTCTTCAGCAGAACAACAACCCCAAACGTACAGCCAATGTCATTAAGAATTATCTTCAATGTAAAGAACAAGGAGTCCTGGAAATGATATGGTCCCACCCAGTGGAGTAACTAGAGTCTGATAGGCCCCCACCTGCATGTTGGTCAGATGTATGGGCCCTTGTAGCGTTCTGGATCCTATAAAGATACAGTATATGTGTTCTCTCCCTATGTAGCAATGTCCCCCATCCTGGCTCCTTCTTGTAATAATCTCCCACATGCTGGGCCTTATGCTATAACATTTTCCCCCACCTGTGCCCCTGTCTGGTAATGTCCCCATTCTGGCATCATTTCCTTCATTCTGGTTTAATGTCCCCATCCTGGTATAGTGTCCCCATTCTGATATAATGTCCCCATTTTGGTATAATGTCTCTAACCTGGTATAAAATCCCCATGCTGGTGTAATGCTCCCAATTCTGCTATAATGTCCCCAAAGCTGGTATAATGCCCCACATCCTGGTATAGTATCTCCAGTTCTGGCATAATGTCCCCCATGTTGCTATAATATACCCCATACTGGTATAATATCATCATTGTGATATAATGTTCCCCATCCTGGTATAACATCATCATTGTGATATAATGTCCCCATTCTGATATAGTGTCACCCATCCGGGTATGGTGTACCCCATTCTGGTATAGTGTCCCTTATTCAGGTATAATGTCCCCAATTCTGGTATAATTTCCCCATTCTGATATAATGTCCCCATTCTGATTTAATGTCCCCCTTCCTGGTATGTTATCCCCCTTCCGATATATTGTCCCCATTCTGATATAGTGTCCTTCATCTTGGTAAAATGTTCCCATACTAGAATAGTGTCCCCATTCTGGTATAATGTCCCCATCCTGGTATAATGTCCCCCCATCCTGGTTTAATGACCATCATACTGGTTTAATGTCCCTCGCCCTGATTTAATGTCCCCCATCCTGGTACAATGCACTCCATTCTGTTACAGTGTCTCACATTCTGGCATAATGACCTAATTCTGATACAATGTCCCCATTCTGGTATAATGTACCCATTCTGGCATAATGTCCCCCATCCTGGTATGGTATCTACTGAGCTGCCATCCTGGGGATGGGTTATCAATATCAGATCGGTGGGCTCCGACACGCGGCACTGGCTCTACCCATCACTTGTTTACAACGCTCAGATGTAAATAGTTTGAAGATCTGAACATCACTGCTCCATTCACTGTACTGTGGGTCCTGCAAGTCAGCTAATATTCATGTAATAGGAGCTGATCTGCAGCACCAGGTAGCAGCCACTACACAGTGACCAGAGCTGTGATGTTCAGCTCCACAACAATGTTTACATCTGACCTCTGCCAGAGTTTCAAACAACTGAGTAGTTGAGGTGCCACGTGCCGGACCCCCACAAATCTGATATTAATGAGCTAACCAGGGGATAGGTCATCAATATGTTTGTCCTGGAAATTCCGTTTAAGGCCCACCTGCACATGCTACGTATATAATATATATATATATGGCAAAGAGTGGGAAGGGGTTAATCACAGGCTCATAAAACGGACAAACAACACAAATATTGGTTCTATCTTTTACACATTTGGGGTAGCCCTTAAGAGGGCCGTTGGGTCAAAGAGAGAGAGAGAGAAGAGAGAGGGGAGGGAGAGATACCGGGAGATACCAAGAGAGAGAAAAAAAGAGAGACCCAACCAGTGCAAGGCTAAGCCGGGCAGGTGGTAGCGGCTATTTATACCCACTGCTGATCTCTGATTGGTGGAAAATCTGGGTGTGGCTGCTCTCTGATTGGTGGAAAATCTGGGTGTGGCTGCTCTGTGATTGGTCAGCATTATGACCTCACAGTGGCGATGACTCATACCTCCTGGGTGGTTCTTCTGGGCGGTTCTGTTTTCTGACTGGTGGAAATTCTAATCAGCATTATGACCTCACAGTGGCCGTGACTCATGTTTCATGGACTGTTCTATCTGGGTGACCTGAAACATGCTGATCTCTGATTGGTGGAAATTCAAGTCATCTTCATGACATCACAATCAGCATGTTATTACTGCTGAGATGTTCAGTTTTTTCCTAAATTTCCTATGTTTTGTCCTAATTTATTAGCACATATATACCACTCATTCCTACAATCAAAGGATCAGGAAACCACTCTGAAATCAATATCCTACAATTTACCCCAACAGCAAAAAAACAATTATACACAAAATACCAAAAGATATATCAGATTATTAATGAGCAAATAAAAGACACTATCACATAAAAATAATTTTTAGAAAGGTGCAGAAAAAATGCTGTAAAGTAAGAACGCTTCAAAAATAGAAATGTTAATGATTTATTTAATCAATTAACAAAATACAAAGTGAATGAACAAACGAAAAATCTAGATCCAATTAATATTTTGTGTGACCA
Source organism: Phyllobates terribilis (assembly GCF_046119375.1). Lineage (NCBI taxonomy): Eukaryota > Metazoa > Chordata > Amphibia > Anura > Dendrobatidae > Phyllobates > Phyllobates terribilis. Next base: position 2,699,259 of record NW_027362933.1, read on the forward strand.
ACTTTTCACTTTAAAACAGCATCAATTATTCCAGGTACACCTGCGCAAAGTCAGGGATTTTGTAATAATACAGTCAGGTGTCTGGTCATACACCATGGCAAGACTGAGCAAGAATACACAAGGAAGTTATACTACCTCAGCAAGGTCTCTAAGGCACAAATGTCAATGCAGATTGAGGGTTCAAGATGTGTCATTCAAGCACTTATGAAGAAGCACAAGAAAATGTGCAACGTTGAGGTCAGTAGATGCAGTGGTCGGCCAATGAAACTTAGTGCAGCAGATGTATGACACATTATGGTTACTTTCCTTCAAAAGAGGAAGATGTCCAACAGTGCCATCAGCTCAGAACTGGCAGCAACCAGTGGGACTCAGCTTCACTCATCTACTGTTCAGAGAAGACTGGCCAGAAGTTCTCTTCATAGCAGAATTGTGGTGAAAAAGCCATATCTTCCACATCAAAACAAGGCCAAGTGACTCAACTATACATTGAAACAGAGGAACCATGGTGTAGAAAATTGGCAGGATGTGCTCTGGACGGTTGAGTCCAAATATGAAAAATGTTGTTATTACAGAAAAGATTTTGTTCACTAAAGGGCTGGAGAGCAGTACAATAATGAGTGTCTGTGGGCAATAGTGATCCATAAGCACGGTGGAGGGTCCTGTAAGTTTGGGGCTGCATTTCAGCAAATGGAAGTGGGAATTGGGTTAGAATTATTGGTTCCCTCAATGCTGAGATATAGAGGCAGATACTTATCCATCATGCAATATCATCAGGGAGGTGTCTGATTGGATCCAAATGTTTTCTTCAGCAGAACAACAACCCCAAACGTACAGCAAATGTCATTAAGAATTATCTTCAATGTAAAGAACAAGGAGTCCTGGAAATGATATGGTCCCACCCAGTGGAGTAATTGGAGTCTCATAGGCCCCCACCTGCATGTTGTTCAGATGTATGGGCCCTTGTAGCGTTCTGGATCCTATAAAGATACAGTATATGTGTTCTCTCCCTATGTAGCAATGTCCCCCATCCTGGCTCCTTCTTGTAATAATCTCCCACATGCTGGGCCTTATGCTATAACATTTTCCCCCACCTGTGCCCCTGTCTGGTAATGTCCCCATTCTGGCATCATTTCCTTCATTCTGGTTTAATGTCCCCATCCTGGTATAGTGTCCCCATTCTGATATAATGTCCCCATTTTGGTATAATGTCTCTAACCTGGTATAATATCCCCATGCTGGTGTAATGCTCCCAATTCTGCTATAATGTCCCCAAAGCTGGTATAATGCCCCACAACCTGGTATAGTATCTCCAGTTCTGGCATTATGTCCCCCATGTTGCTATAATATACCCCATACTGGTATAATATCATCCTTGTGATATAATGTCCCCCATCCTGGTATAACATCATCATTGTGATATAATGTCCCCATTCTGATATAGTGTCACCCATCCGGGTATGGTGTACCCCATTCTGGTATAGTGTCCCTTATTCTGGTATAATTTCCCCAATTCTGGTATAATTTCCTCATTCTGATATAATGTCCCCATTCTGATTTAAAGTCCCCCTTCCTGGTATGTTGTCCCCCTTCCGATATATTGTCCCCATTCTGATATAGTGTCCTTCATCTTGGTAAAATGTCCCCATACTAGAATAGTGTCCCCATTCTGGTATAATGTCCCCATCCTGGTATAATGCCCCCCATCCTGGTTTAATGACCATCATACTGGTTTAATGTCCCTCGCCCTGGTTTAATGTCCCCCATCCTGGTACAATGCACTCCATTCTGTTACAGTGTCTCACATTCTGGCATAATTACCTAATTCTGATACAATGTCCCCATTCTGGTATAATGTACCCATTCTGGCATAATGTCCCCATCCTGGTATGGTATCTACTGAGCTGCCATCCTGGGGATGGGTTATCAATATCAGATCGGTGGGCTCCGACACGCGGCACTGGCTCTACCCCTCACTTGTTTGCAACGCTCAGATGTAAATAGTTTGAAGATCTGAACATCACTGCTCCATTCACTGTACTGTGGGTCCTGCAAGTCAGCTAATATTCATGTAATAGGAGCTGATCTGCAGCACCAGGTAGCAGCCACTACACAGTGACCAGAGCTGTGATGTTGAGCTCCACAACAATGTTTACATCTGACCTCTGCCAGAGTTTCAAACAACTGAGTAGTTGAGGTGCCACGTGCCGTACATCCACAAATCTGATATTAATGAGCTAACCAGGGGATAGGCCATCAATATGTTTGTCCTGGAAATTCCATTTAAGGCCCAACTGCACATATTACGTATATAATATATATATATGGCAAAGAGTGGGAAGGGGTTAATCACAGGCTCATAAAACGGACAAACAACACAAATATTGGTTCTATTTTTTACACATTTGGGGTAGCCCTTAAGAGGGCCGTTGGGTCAAAGAGAGAAAGAGAAGAGAGAGGGGAGGGAGAGATACCGGGAGATAACAAGAGAGAGAAAAAAAGAGAGACCCAACCAGTGCAAGGCTAAGCCGGGCAGGTGGTAGCAGCTATTTATACCCACTGCTGATATCTGATTGGTGGAAAATCTGGGTGTGGCTGCTCTCTGATTGGTGGAAAATCTGGGTGTGGCTGCTCTGTGATTGGTCAGCATTATGACCTCACAGTGGCGATGACTCATACCTCCTGGTTGGTTCTTCTGGGCGGTTCTGTTTTCTGACTGGTGGAAATTCTAATCAGCATTATGACCTCACAGTGGCCGTGACTCATGTTTCATGGACTGTTCTATCTGGGTGACCTGAAACATGCTGATCTCTGATTGGTGGAAATTCAAGTCATCTTCATGACATCACAATCAGCATGTTATTACTGCTGAGATGTTCAGTTTTTTCCTAAATTTCCTATGTTTTGTCCTAATTTATTAGCACATATATACCACTCATTCCTACAATCAAAGGATCAGGAAACCACGCTGAAATCAATATCCTACAATTTACCCCAACAGCAAAAAAACAACTATACACAAAATACCAAAAGATATATCAGATTATTAATGAGCAAATAAAAGACACTATCACATAAAAATAATTTTCAGAAAGGTGTAGAAAAAATGCTGTAAAGTAAGAACGCTTCAAAAATAGAAATGTTAATGATTTATTTAATCAATTAACAAAATAAAAAGTGAATGAACAAACGAAAAATCTAGATCCAATTAATATTTGGTGTGACCAATTTTTCACTTTAAAACAGCATCAATTATTCCAGGTACACCTGCGCAAAGTCAGGGATTTTGTAATAATACAGTCAGGTGTCTGGTCATATACCATGGCAAGACTGAGCAAGAATACACAAGGAAGTTATACTACATCAGCAAGGTCTCTAAGGCACAAATTTCAAAGCAGATTGAGGGTTCAAGATGTGTCATTCAAGCACTTATGAAGAAGCACAAGAAATTGTGCAACGTTAAGGTCAGTAGATGCAGTGGTCGGCCAAGGAAACTTAGTGCAGCAGATGTATGACACATTATGGTTACTTTCCTTCAAAAGCGGAAGATGTCCAGCAGTGCCATCAGCTCAGAACTGGCAGCAACCAGTGGGACTCAGCTTCACTCATCTACTGTTCAGAGAAGACTGGCCAGAAGTTCTCTTCATAGCAGAATTGTGGTGAAAAAGCCATATCTTCCACATCAAAACAAGGCCAAATGACTCAACTATGCATTAAAACAGAGGAAACAGGGTGTAGAAAATTGGCAGGATGTGCTCTGGACGGTTGAGTCAAAATATGAAAAATGTTGTTATTACAGTGGAGATTTTGTTCACTAAAGGGCTGGAGAGCAGTACAATAATGAGTGTCTGTGGGCAATAGTGATCCATAAGCACGGTGGAGGGTCCTGTAAGTTTGGGGCTGCATTTCAGCAAATGGAAGTGGGAATTGGGTTAGAATTATTGGTTCCCTCAATGCTGAGATATAGAGGCAGATACTTATCCATCATGCAGTATCATCAGGGAGGTGTCTGATTGGATCCAAATGGTTTCTTCAGCAGAGCAACAACCCCAAACGTACAGCCAATGTCATTAAGAATTATCTTCAATGTAAAGAACAAGGAGTCCTGGAAATGATATGGTCCCACCCAGTGGAGTAATTTGAGTCTCATAGGCCCCAACCTGCATGTTGGTCAGATGTATGGGCCCTTGTAGCGTTCTGGATCCTATAAAGATATATGTGTTCTCTCCCTATGTAGCAATGTCCCCCATCCTGGCTCCTTCTTGTAATAATCTCCCACATGCTGGGCCTTATGCTATAACATTTTCCCCCACCTGTGCCCCTGTCTGGTAATGTCCCCATTCTGGCATCATTTCCTTCATTCTGATTTAATGTCCCCATCCTGATATAGTGTCCCCATTCTGTATAATGTCCCCATTTTGGTATAATGTCTCTAACCTGGTATAATATCCCCATGCTGGTGTAATGCTCCCAATTCTGCTATCATGTCCCCAAAGCTGGTATAATGCCCCACATCCTGGTATAGTATCTCCAGTTCTGGCATTATGCCCCCCATGTTGCTATAATATACCCCATACTGGTATAATATCATCGTTGTGATATAATGTCCCCTATCCTGGTATAACATCATCATTGTGATATAATGTCCCCATTCTGATATAGTGTCACCCATCCGGGTATGGTGTACCCCATTCTGGTATAGTGTCCCTTATTCTGGTATAATGTCCCCAATTGTGGTATAATTTCCACATTCTGATATAATGTCCCCATTCTGATTTAATGTCCCCCTTCCTGGTATGTTGTCCCAATTCCGATATATTGTCCCCATTCTGATATAGTGTCCTTCATCTTGGTAAAATGTCCCCATACTAGAATAGTGTCCCCATTCTGGTATAATGTCCCCATCCTGGTATAATGCCCCCCCATCCTGGTTTAATGACCATCATATTGGTTTAATGTCCCTCGCCCTGGTTTAATGTCCCCCATCCTGGTACAATGCACTCCATTCTGTTACAGTGTCTCACATTCTGGCATAATGACCTAATTCTGATACAATGTCCCCATTCTGGTATAATGTACCCATTCTGGCATAATGTCCCCCATCCTGGTATGGTATCTACTGAGCTGCCATCCTGGGGATGGGTTATCAATATCAGATCGGTGGGCTCCGGCACGCGGCACTGGCTCTACCCATCACTTGTTTGCAACGCTCAGATGTAAATAGTTTGAAGATCTGAACATCACTGCTCCATTCACTGTACTGTGGGTCCTGCAAGTCAGCTAATATTCATGTAATAGGAGCTGATCTGCAGCACCAGGTAGCAGCCATTACACAGTGACCAGAGCTGTGATGTTCAGCTCCACAACAATGTTTACATCTGACCTCTGCCAGAGTTTCAAACAACTGAGTAGTTGAGGTGCCACGTGCCGGACCCCCACAAATCTGATATTAATGAGCTAACCAGGGGATAGGCCATCAATATGTTTGTCCTGGAAATTCCGTTTAAGGCCCACCTGCACATACTACGTATATAATATATATATATGGCAAAGAGTGGGAAGGGGTTAATCACAGGCTCATAAAACGGACAAACAACACAAATATTGGTTCTATCTTTTACACATTTGGGGTAGCCCTTAAGAGGGCCGTTGGGTCAAAGAGAGAGAGAGAGAGAAGAGAGAGGGAGAGATACCGGGAGATACCAAGAGAGAGAAAAAAAGAGAGACCCAACCAGTGCAAGGCTAAGCCGGGCAGGTGGTAGCGGCTATTTATACCCACTGCTGATCTCTGATTGGTGGAAAATCTGGGTATGGCTGCTCTCTGATTGGTGGAAAATCTGTGTGTGGCTGCTCTGTGATTGGTCAGCATTATGACCTCACAGTGGCGATGACTCATACCTCCTGGGTGGTTCTTCTAGGCGGTTCTGTTTTCTGACTGGTGGAAATTCTAATCAGCATTATGACCTCACATTGGCCGTGACTCATGTTTTATGGACTGTTCTATCTGGGTGACCTGAAACATGCTGATCTCTGATTGGTGGAAATTCAAGTCATCTTCATGACATCACAATCAGCATGTTATTACTGCTGAGATGTTCAGTTTTTTCCTAAATTTCCTATGTTTTGTCCTAATTTATTAGCACATATATACCACTCATTCCTACAATCAAAGGATCAGGAAACCACTCTGAAATCAATATCCTACAATTTACCCCAACAGCAAAAAACAACTATACACAAAATACCAAAAGATATATCAGATTATTAATGAGCAAATAAAAGACACTATCACATAAAAATAATTTTTAGAAAGGTGTAGAAAAAATGCTGTAAAGTAAGAACGCTTCAAAAATAGAAATGTTAATGATTTATTTAATCAATTAACAAAATACAAAGTGAATGAACAAACGAAAAATCTAGATCCAATTAATATTTGGTGTGACCAACTTTTCACTTTAAAACAGCATCAATTATTCCAGGTACACCTGCGCAAAGTCAGGGATTTTGTAATAATACAGTCAGGTGTCTGGTCATACACCATGGCAAGACTGAGCAAGAATACACAAGGAAGTTATACTACATCAGCAAGGTCTCTAAGGCACAAATTTCAAAGCAGATTGAGGGATCAAGATGTATCATTCAAGCACTTATGAAGAAGCACAAGAAATTGTGCAACGTTGAGGTCAGTAGATGCAGTGGTCGGCCAAGGAAACTTAGTGCAGCAGATGTATGACACATTATGGTTACTTTCCTTCAAAAGCAGAAGATGTCCAGCAGTGCCATCAGCTCAGAACTGGCAGCAACCAGTGGGACTCAGCTTCACTCATCTACTGTTCAGAGAAGACTGGCCAGAAGTTCTCTTCATAGCAGAATTGTGGTGAAAAAGCCATATGTTCCACATCAAAACAAGGCCAAGTGACTCAACTATGCATTAACACAGAGGAACCAGGGTGTAGAAAATTGGCAGGATGTGCTCTGGACGGTTGAGTCAAAATATGAAAAATGTTGTTATTACAGAAGAGATTTTGTTCACTAAAGGGCTGGAGAGCAGTACAATAATGAGTGTCTGTGGGCAATAGTGATCCATAAGCACGGTGGAGGGTCCTGTAAGTTTGGGGCTGCATTTCAGCAAATGGAAGTGGGAATTGGGTTAGAATTATTGGTTCCCTCAATGCTGAGATATAGAGGCAGATACTTATCCATCATGCAATATCATCAGGGAGGTGTCTGATTGGATCCAAATGGTTTCTTCAGCAGAACAACAACCCCAAACGTACAGCAAATGTCATTAAGAATTACCTTCAATGTAAAGAACAAGGAGTCCTGGAAATGATCTGGTCCCACCCAGTGGAGTAACTAGAGTCTGGTAGGCCCCCACCTGCATGTTGGTCAGATGTATGGGCCCTTGTAGCGTTCTGGATCCTATAAAGATACAGTATATGTGTTCTCTCCCTATGTAGCAATGTCCCCCATCCTGGCTCCTTCTTGTAATAATCTCCCACATGCTGGGCCTTATGCTATAACATTTTCCCCCACCTGTGCCCCTGTCTGTTAATGTCCCCATTCTGGCTTCATTAACTTCATTCTGGTTTAATGTCCCCATCCTGGTATAGTGTCCCCATTCTGATATAATGTCCCCATTTTGGCATAATGCCTCTAACCTGGTATAATATCCCCATGCTGGTGTAATGCTCCCAATTCTGCTATAATGTCCCCAAAGCTGGTATAATGCCCCACATCTTGGTATAGTATCTCCAGTTCTGGCATTATGTCCCCCATGTTGCTATAATATACCCCATACTGGTATAATATCATGGTTGTGATATAATGTCCCCCATCCTGGTATAACATCATCATTGTGATATAATGTCCCCATTCTGATATAGTGTCACCCATCCGGGTATGGTGTACCCCATTCTGGTATAGTATCCCTTATTCTGGTATAATGTCCCCAATTCTGGTATAATTTCCCCATTCTGATATAAGGTCCCCATTCTGATTTAATGTCCCCCTTCCTGGTATGTTGTCCCCCTTCCGATATATTGTCCCCATTCTGATATAGTGTCCTTCATCTTGGTAAAATGTCCCCATACTAGAATAGTGTCCCCATTCTGGTATAATGTCCCCATCCTGGTATAATGCCCCCCATCCTGGTTTAATGACCATCATACTGGTTTAATGTCTCTCGCCCTGGTTTAATGTCCCCCATCCTGGTACGATGCACTCCATTCTGTTAGTGTCTCAGATTCTGGCATAATGACCTAATTCTGATACAATGTCCCCATTCTGGTATAATGTACCCATTCTGGCATAATGTCCCCCATCCTGGTATGGTATCTACTGAGCTGCCATCCTGGGGATGGGTTATCAATATCAGATCGGTGGGCTCCGACACGCGGCACTGGCTCTACCCATCACTTGTTTGCAACGCTCAGATGTAAATAGTTTGAAGATCTGAACATCACTGCTCCATTCAGTGTACTGTGGGTCCTGCAAGTCAGCTAATATTCATGTAATAGGGGCTGATCTGCAGCACCAGGTAGCAGCCACTACACAGTGACCAGAGCTGTGATGTTCAGCTCCACAACAATGTTTACGTCTGAGCTCTGCCAGAGTTTCAAACAACTGAGTAGTTGAGGTGCCACGTGCCGGACCCCCACAAATCTGATATTAATGAGCTAACCAGGGGATAGACCATCAATATGTTTGTCCTGGAAATTCCGTTTAAGGCCGACCTGCAAATACTACGTATATAATATATATATATGGCAAAGAGTGAGAAGGGGTTAATCACAGGCTCATAAAACGGACAAACAACACAAATATTGGTTCTATCTTTTACACATATGGGGTAGCCCTTAAGAGGGCCGTTGGGTCAAAGAGAGAGAGAGAGAAGAGAGAGGGGAGGGAGAGATACCGGGAGATAACAAGAGAGAGAAAAAAAGAGAGACCCAACCAGTGCAAGGCTAAGTCGGGCAGGTGGTAGCGGCTATTTATACCCACTGCTGATCTCTGATTGGTGGAAAATCTGGGTGTGGCTGCTCTCTGATTGGTGGAAAATCTGGGTGTGGCTGCTCTGTGATTGGTCAGCATTATGACCTCACAGTGGCGATGACTCATACCTCCTGGGTGGTTCTTCTGGGCGGTTCTGTTTTCTGACTGGTGGAAATTCTAATCAGCATTATGACCTCACAGTGGCCGTGACTCAGGTTTCATGGACTGTTCTATCTGGGTGACCTGAAACATGCTGATCTCTGATTGGTGGAAATTCAAGTCATCTTCTTGACATCACAATCAGCATGTTATTACTGCTGAGATGTTCAGTTTTTTCCTAAATTTCCTATGTTTTGTCCTAATTTATTAGCACATATATACCACTCATTCCTACAATCAAAGGATCAGGAAACCACTCTGAAATCAATATCCTACAATTTACCCCAACAGCAAAAAAACAACTATACACAAAATACCAAAAGATATATCAGATTATTAATGAGCAAATAAAAGACACAATCACATAAAAATAATTTTTAGAAAGGTGTAGAAAAAATGCTGTAAAGTAAGAACGCTTCAAAAATAGAAATGTTAATGATTTATTTAATCAATTAACAAAATACAAAGTGAATGAACAAACGAAAAATCTAGATCCAACTAATATTTGGTGTGACCAACTTTTCACTTTAAAACAGCATCAATTATTCCAGGTACACCTGCGCAAAGTCAGGGATTTTGTAATAATACAGTCAGGTGTCTGGTCATACACCATGGCAAGACTGAGCAAGAATACACAAGGAAGTTATACTACATCAGCAAGGTCTCTAAGGCACAAATTTCACAGCAGGTTGAGGGTTCAAGATGTGTCATTCAAGCACTTATGAAGAAGCACAAGAAATTGTGCAACGTTGAGGTCAGTAGATGCAGTGGTCGGCCAAGGAAACTTAGTGCAGCAGATGTATGACACATTATGGTTACTTTCCTTCAAAAGCGGAAGATGTCCAGCAGTGCCATCAGCTCAGAACTGGCAGCAACCAGTGGGACTCAGCTTCACTCATCTACTGTTCAGAGAAGACTGGCCAGAAGTTCTCTTCATAGCAGAATTGTGGTGAAAAACCATATGTTCCTCATCAAAACAAGGCCAAGTGACTCAACTATGCATTAAAACAGAGGAACCAGGGTGTAGAAAATTGGCAGGATGTGCTCTGGACGGTTGAGTCAAAATATGAAAAATGTTGTTATTACAGAAGAGATTTTGTTCACTAAAGGGCTGGAGAGCAGTACAATAATGAGTGTCTGTGGGCAATAGTGATCCATAAGCACGGTAGAGGGTCCTGTAAGTTTGGGGCTGAATTTCATCAAATGGAAGTGGGAATTGGGTTAGAATTATTGGTTCCCTCAATGCTGAGATATAGAGGCAGATACTTATCCATCATGCAATACCATCAGGGAGGTGTCTGATTGGATCCAAATGTTTTCTTCAGCAGAACAACAACCCCAAACGTACAGCCAATGTCATTAAGAATTATTTTCAATGTAAAGAACAAGGAGTCCTAGAAATGATATGGTCCCACCCAGTAGAGTAACTAGAGTCTGATAGGCCCCCACCTGCATGTTGGTCAGATGTATGGGCCCTTGTAGCGCTCTGGATCCTATAAAGATACAGTATATGTGTTCTCTCCCTATGTAGCAATGTCCCCCATCCTGGCTCCTTCTTGTAATAATCTCCCACATGCTGGGCCTTATGCTATAACATTTTCCCCCACCTGTGCCCCTGTCTGGTAATGTCCCCATTCTGGCATCATTTCCTTCATTCTGGTTTAATGTCCCCATCCTGGTATAGTGTCCCCATTCTGATATAATGTCCCCATTTTGACCAGAGCTGTGATGTTCAGCTCCACAACAATGTTTACATCTGACCTCTGCCAGAGTTTCAAACAACTGAGTAGTTGAGGTGCCACGTGCCGGACCCCCACAAATCTGATATTAATGAGCTAACCAGGGGATAGGCCATCAATATGTTTGTCCTGGAAATTTCGTTTAAGGCCCACCTGCACATACTACGTATATAATATATATATATGGCAAAGAGTGGGAAGGGGTTAATCACAGGCTCATAAAACGGACAAACAGTACAAATATTGGTTCTATCTTTTACACATTTGGGGTAGCCCTTAAGAGGGCCGTTGGGTCAAAGAGAGAGAGAGAGAGAAGAGAGAGGGGAGGGAGAGATACCGGGAGATACCAAGAGAGAGAAAAAAAGAGAGACCCAACCAGTGCAAGGCTAAGCCGGGCAGGTGGTAGCGGCTATTTATACCCACTGCTGATCTCTGATTGGTGGAAAATCTGGGTGTGGCTGCTCTCTGATTGGTGGAAAATCTGCGTGTGGCTGCTCTGTGATTGGTCAGCATTATGACCTCACAGTGGCGATGACTCATACCTCCTGGGTGGTTCTTCTGGGCGGTTCTGTTTTCTGACTGGTGGAAATTCTAATCAGCATTATGACCTCACAGTGGCCGTGACTCATGTTTCATGGACTGTTCTATCTGGGTGACCTGAAACATGCTGATCTCTGATTGGTGGAAATTCAAGTCATCTTCATGACATCACAATCAGCATGTTATTACTGCTGAGATGTTCAGTTTTTTTCCTAAATTTCCTATGTTTTGTCCTAATTTATTACCACATATATACCACTCATTCCTACAATCAAAGGATCAGGAAACCACTCTGAAATCAATATCCTACAATTTACCCCAACAGCAAAAAAACAACTATACACAAAATACCAAAAGATATATCAGATTTTTAATGAGCAAATAAAAGACACAATCACATAAAAATAATTTTTAGAAAGGTGTAGAAAAAATGCTGTAAAGTAAGAACGCTTCAAAAATAGAAATGTTAATGATTTATTTAATCAATTAACAAAATACAAAGTGAATGAACAAACGAAAAATCTAGATCCAATTAATATTTGGTGTGACCAACTTTTCACTTTAAAACAGCATCAATTATTCCAGGTACACCTGTGCAAAGTCAGGGATTTTGTAATAATACAGTCAGGTGTCTGGTCATACACCATGGCAAGACTGAGCAAGAATACACAAGGAAGTTATACTACATCAGCAAGGTCTCTAAGGCACAAATTTCAAAGCAGATTGAGGGTTCAAGATGTGTCATTCAAGCACTTATGAAGAAGCACAAGAAATTGTGCAACGTTGAGGTCAGTAGATGCAGTGGTCGGCCAAGGAAACTTAGTGCAGCAGATGTATGACACATTATGGTTACTTTCCTTCAAAAGCGGAAGATGTCCAGCAGTGCCATCAGCTCAGAACTGGCAGCAACCAGTGGGACTCAGCTTCACTCATCTACTGTTCAGAGAAGACTGGCGAGAAGTTCTCTTCATAGCAGAATTGTGGTGAAAAATGTAACGGGTCTGGGAGGTGGACCTCTGTGCAACTATACAAGGGGGCAGTCCATGTAAGGAAGCGGGTGGCTCCCAGGGAAGACGGGCAGGTAGTCATGGCAAGTGACAGGGACAGTCTCTGGGTAGAGGGGCAGGTAGTCACGGCAAGTGACAGGGACAGTCTCTGGGTAAAAGGACGGGTACTCACGGCAAGTGACAGGGACAGTCTCTGGGTAGAAGGACAGCAGGCAGGTGGCTGGTGAGCGCTCCCAGGTGAGCGGGCGAGAGTCCCTGGACGGGCAGGTGGTCACGGCAAGTGACGGCAGAGCCTCCAGGTAGGCTAGCAGACAGGTAGCAGGTGAGCGCTCCCAGGTGAGCAGGCGAGAGTCTCTGGACAGGCAGGTGGTCACGGCAAGTGACGGCGGAGCCTCCAGGTAGGCTGGCAGGCAGGTAGCAGATGAGCGCTCCCAGGTGAGCGAGCAGGCTGGTCCATAGACAGACTGACAGGTGTAGGAAAGCAGACCGTCGGACCGCAGGCTTGCAAGCAGGTAAACGGATATCAGGCAGGTATCAAGCAGGAATCAGGCAGGTAACTGGCAGGTAACAGGCAGGAATCCGGCAGGTGACTGGCAGGTAACAAGCAGGAATCTGGCAGGTGACTGGCTGGTAACTGTAGCATCGGCGTCTCTGCCCCGTTCTAGGCAGAGACGCCGTCCCTCTCACCTCCCCGCTCCTGGCGCGGCGTCCTCCAGCGCTGCTCTCCCCGCTGCTTCCGGCACGCGCTCCTTCCCCGGCAGTGTGCTTAGGGCGCGCGCGCGCTCCCCCTCTCTTAAAGGGACCGCGCGCGCCGTCCTAAGGAGTCCCCGGCCAATTGCCGGAGGACCTCCCATATAAAAGGCACCTCCTCCAAAATGGAGGTGCCCGATCAATGTTGTAGCACTGTTCACTACTCTGCTTCAGCCCTCAGGTCCCGTTGCCAGTTACCTGCCAGATTCCTGCCAGTCTGCTGTCTAATTCCTGCCTGATATCCTGCTACCTGCCTGCTAGCCTGAGGTCCGACGGTCTGCCTTACTACTCCTGTCAGTCTGTCTAAGGACCAGCTTGCCCGCTCACCTGGGAGCGCACATCAACTACCTGCCTGCTTGCCTGAGGTCCGACGGTCTGCCTTCCAACTCTTGTCAGTCTGTCTATGGACCAGCTTGCCCGCTCACCTGGGAGCGCACATCTGCTACCTGTCTGCTAGCCTACCTGGAGGCTCTGCCGTCACGTGCTGTGACCACCTGCCTGTCCAGTGACTCCTGCCCGCTCACCTGGGAGCGCTCATCTGCCGCCTGTCTGTTGGTCTTCCTGGAGGCTCCGCCGTCACATGCTGTGACCACCCGTTTATCCAGAGACTCTCGCCTGCTCACCTGGGAGCTCACGTCTACCATCAGCCGCCACAGGTCGTACCAACCCTTTACCCAGAGACTGCCCCGGTCACTTGCCGTGACCATCTGCCTGTTCACCCAGAGACTGCCCCGGTCACTTGCCGTGACCATCTGCCCGTTCACCCAGAGACTGCCCCGGTCACTTGCCGTGACCATCTGCCCGTTCATCCAGAGACTGCCCCGGTCACTTGCCGTGACCTCCTGCCCGTTCTTCTAGAGACTGTCCCGGTCACCTGCTGTGACTGCCTGACTGGTCGCCACCCGCTCCCTTACAAGGACCGCCCCCTTGTATAGTAGCCCAGAGGTTCCGCCTCCCAGACCCGTTACAGTAACTGGTAACGGGACCTGAGGGCTGAAGCAGAGTGAAGGCTTTGCAACAACATTGCTCGGGCACCTCCATTTTGGAGGAGGTGCCTTAAATATGGGAGGTCCTCCGGCAATTGGCCGGGGTCTCCTTAGGACGGCGCGCGCGGTCCCTTTAAGAGAGGGGGAGCGCGCGCGCACCCTAAGCACACTGCCGGGGAAGGAGCTCGTGCCGGAAGCAGCGGGGAGAGAAGCGCTGGAGGACGCCGCGCCAGGAGCGGGGAGGTGAGAGGGACGGCGTCTCTGCCTAGTACGGGGCAGAGACGCCGATGCTACAGTACCCCCCCCTTTAGGCCCCCTCTTTTTTTGGCCAGAAAGAAATTTTTCAAGGAGAAGCGGGGCGTAGATGTTCTCCCTGGGTTCCCAAGTTCTCTCCTCAGGACCAAACCCCTTCCAATCTACCAGAAAAAAGGTCTTTCCTCTAACCCTCTTGGAGGCCAGAATACTCTCTACCTCAAAGACGTCATCAGCGGAAACCGGAGCAGGAGGGGCACCTGGATTATTGGAAAAAGAGTTAAAGACAACGGGTTTGAGGAGAGATACGTGGAAGGAGTTGGGAATCCGTAGGGTGGCCGGGAGTTTTAATTTGTAGGCCACAGGGTTAATTTGCCTGAGGACTTCGAAGGGACCGATGAATCGAGGGCCCAACTTGAAGGAGGGTACTTTGAGCCGCACATGTTTGGACGAGAGCCAAACCTTGTCTCCCGGACGGAATTGAGGCGGATCCAGACGTCTCTTATCAGCATATCTCTTCATCCGCTCAGAGGACAGAAGAAGAGCGGACCTGGTACTCTCCCAAATAGTAGAAAATTCGCTGACAAGAGACTCCGCAGCAGGGTTGTCCACAGAAACGGAGACAGGGAGCGGAATCCGGAGGTGCTGGCCATAGACAATAAAGAACGGGGACTTGGAAGAGGATTCGCTCTCGTGGTTATTATAAGAGAACTCGGCCCAAGGAAGGAGGTCCACCCATTCAGAATGGTGGTCATTAACAAAGTGCCGGAGATAGCTGGTAAGGATCTGATTGATCCGCTCCACTTGACCATTGGACTGAGGGTGGTAAGCGGAGGCGGAGGAGAAGTCCAGGGTGACGTCCAGCAGTTTACATGTGGCTCTCCAGAAGCGTGAGGTAAACTGAACCCCTCGATCCGACACGATGTGGAGGGGTAGGCCATGGAGACGGAAGATATGGCGAATAAAGTCCTTAGCCAGCTCAGGTGCAGACGGAAGACCAGGCAGGGGAATGAAGTGGGCCATTTTAGAGAAGCGGTCCGTGACCACCCAAATGACAGTACACCCGGCAGAGACAGGAAGATCGGTAATGAAGTCCATAGCGATGTGTTGCCACGGGGCAACAGGTATGGGAAGCGGCAGGAGATGACCAGCTGGTAAGTGTCTGGAAATTTTGTTGCGGCCACAAGATGAACAGGCAGAGACGAAGTCTACCACATCCTTACGCAGGGTAGACCACCAGTAATGCCGGGAAATGAGTAGGAAGGTCTTCTTTTGGCCGGCATGGCCAGCTAGTTTAGAAGAATGACCCCAGCGAAGAACCCTCTCACGGTCTGGAGGTGCCACGAACGTCTTGCCGGGTGGAAGACGAGTCAAATCCAAGGGGGCCACATTCATCACCTTGGAGGGGTCGATAATGTGCATAGGCTCCTCCTCTTGGTCGGAGGACAGGAAGGATCGGGACAAGGCATCTGTGTCACCCTGACCTGGATGCCACAAGTGTAATTAAAGCTGTGTCTGAGAGCAAGGGGGAGGTTCTCTAGTCAGGGGAACATTAGCATGCAATGCCTCCTGTCTCAGGCCAGTAGGGGGAGCTGGCTGCCCCTATAAAAAGCTGGTACTGAGGGCAGGGTTAGAGAGAACTGGACGACCTGCCTCAGCACTGAGAGGTGTCCCAGAGCAGGGACAGAAAGTTGCACTGCACCTAAGAGGAAGTGTGGCAGGAGGAGAGCCACAAGCCAGAGACAAGAGGCGCAGAGAGCCTGTCTTGGCAGAGAAAAGACTTAATTTTACCAGACTTTGGTGTCTGAGGCTGGAAGGATTCCACATCCCCCAGCAGAGAACCAGTCCGCAAGGGACTGTACATTCCTTGGCCTAAGAAGCCTGGAGGCCCTGCCACAACCGAAGGGACCAGTAAAGCCGTACAAGGCTGGGAGCAGAAAGGAACCCACGTCGCAGGCCATACAGGCGAGAAAACACGAAAAGCTCGGAAACGTGGGCTGTTACCCTAT
This sequence comes from Phyllobates terribilis, assembly GCF_046119375.1. NCBI lineage: Eukaryota > Metazoa > Chordata > Amphibia > Anura > Dendrobatidae > Phyllobates > Phyllobates terribilis. The sequence continues at coordinate 2,715,692 of NW_027362933.1, forward strand.
AAGAAGGAGATAGCCAGAAGGAGCGCAGAAAGCACGGTAGGCCTACACCCTCACCCTGTCCAGGGCCAATTTCCCCGTTGCTCTCAGACATCCAGGTCCCCTCCTAGCCGGGACTGTTTATGGGTCAGTTTACCTGTTTCAGTAAAGACCCTGGACTGCAACTTGTTGTCTGTGTGCTCCTTGCTCCTCCAGCACTATCAGCACCGGGACTCTCACTACCATCACTCCCAACATCCACTACACTGCCCTGGGGCCGCACTCTTCCCGTGGGGAGTCACACCATCCCAGCTGCACATATCATCAGCCCCAGCGGTCTGCATGCAGCGGCGGTTCCTAATAACCGCAATCCACGGGTGGCGTAGTCGGACATAATCAACAACACATAACGGACTACCACTGGCCTGACCACCCTGAGCCACGGAACCGGGTTGCCACTACTACTCCCATCGTTCCCCCTATTGCCCGGATCCAAGTGCCCCACGGCCCAGGGGGCGAGTCAGCTTTGGCGTAGTCGGCAGGATTTCGTGCCCGCAACCACCGGGTACTGCGTGCCTGAAAAAGACTTTTGTAACTTACCTGTGGCAAAGTTTCCCGCCGTCCGGAGTCGTTTCCCGCCATTCGGAGCCGATTCCCGCCATCAGACGCCATCTTGGACCGTTTCCCGCCGTCTTCTGCCGTCTTCCCGCCATCTGCAGCTGTTTCCCGCCATCGGACGCCATCTCCAGGACGCCGCGCGGGAAGAAGAGGGGCGTGGACGTCAAAACCGCGCGAGATCCGAAGCTCCGCCCCACGCACCGACGCTGCGCAAGGTCCTGGAAGGGAGAGAGAGCGACGCTGACATCATTAGGACGCGACGCCAGGTCCTCGTCCAGAGCAGCAGCAGCGGAGCCGCGGCCTACAGAAGAGGATCGTCGGAAGGTAGGCCACGCTTGACTAGGGGGGAGGAAGATGTCGGACACAGAGGCGCCCACTACCACTAACGCAGCTGCAGCAGCGGTGATGCCCTTTTCCCTGCCCTACATCCCTGGAGCGGCCTGGCTGCCCAAATACTCAGGGGAGCCCCATGCCCTAACTGACTTCAAGGAAAGGCTATACAGTTTGTTCCACGTTTACCCCCTGACAGAGGAACAGAAGGTCAGCATACTAACAGGGCAGTTAACTGGCACTGCCCAAAGGGAGGTAAAATCATGGCCCACTGAGGAGAAAAGGACTGTGAAGGGTATTCTGGCCCGGCTGCGGGGTACCTTTGACACACGTACCTCCGCTGAGATTAAAATGAGGTTCTATGGATGTAGGCAGCGGTCACAGGACAGCATCAGAGACTATGCCCTAAATCTGCAGGAAGCCTTGAGGGCTATTCAACAAACTGACCCTGGCAGTGTGCAGGAAACGGATAAACTGCTAACAGAACAATTCATAGAGGGTCTGCTGTCTAGCGCCCACAGGGCCCAACTGCGCCTCATGTTCTTTCAGAACTCCGACCTGACCTTTGCCCAATTTAAGGACAGGGCCATAAGGGTGCTCCGTGAATCTGCAACCAGTGGCGCTATAAACCCCCGGCGCCCTGCTATCACTTATCACCAGGAGGCGGCGCCCTCCTCTATGGACTCCGTGGAGGCTGATGCACAGGCCCTGAACCAAGCCCCGTCGAAAGATCTGCACCACCAAGTCCAGGAGCAAACCAGGAGCGTCGTGGCGTTGACCAGGACCGTCCAGGCGTTGCAAGTGGACCCGTCAAGACCCATCGAGCTGGCTTCAAGTCCGGAGGATGTCCCGTGGCATCGACAGAGGAGGAAACCGTCGTTCCGAGGGAGGCCCACAGACCGCTACGCAGAGGATGGACAGCCCATTTGCCGTCGATGCAACCAGCCCGGACACCTTTCCAGGTACTGTAATTTAAACGGGTCCAACCTGGGGCAGAGGGCCGACCCCCAGGCATAAGATCACCAGGCCCTTATAATTGGCGTGATAAGTACGTTGGGGGGGGCCCGGTTTTACCCGTGGTGCTGGACGGTATCCCCATGAGCGCCTTGCTGGATACTGGGTCGCAAGTAACCACAATCCCTTATGTACTTTTTAAGCAGTATTGGACTGATGCTGATATCACACGGTATCCAGACAGTAACTTGAGCATCATCGCCAGTAATGGCTTACCCGTGCCGCAGATGGGGTTCAAGGAGATGACCATTAAAATTGGTAAAGTTGAACTGCCGGCACAGGGAGTGATTATTGTGGACATTGACCGTCATGAAAGTCACCCTAAAATAACTGTGGGTACTAACATAATTGAAAATTGTCTTTCAGAGGTAATTGTAATTCTACAACAGGTGGCGGTGAATGCTAGTTCCAGCCAACAGAGAGTCCTCAACAAGGAGATAAAAGCCCTGATGAGACGGCAGCAGGTAGAACTGTCTGGTGGTGAGATCGGTAGCGTAAGACAGAGTGACCCATTCCCCATTTCCATGCCTCCCAAAAGTGAAATGATGATCTGGTGTCGGACTGCAATCGGGTTGAGAGGTAGAGACTACCAAGCCATGGTAGAACCCGTGTACTCAGACAGCAGGCCCACCATTTTGACAGCCCGGGGGGTGGTTGATGTCCGTCATGGGAGGGTGCCCGTCCGCATCCTCAACATTGGGGAGAGGGAGGTACACTTACCCAGGTACGCTACACTTGCCAAACTGTTTGTTGTCAAACACAAATCTATCAGGGCCGTGGAACCCTTGCCCCCATCTCCACAGGCGGAGGGTAATGGCTCCCAGAAACAAAAGGAGGACTGGTGCCAGAAACTCCACGTGGGTGCTGACTCCACTCCCCTGCACCAAAAACAAGGAGTCTACCGGGTGGTACAGGAGTACGAGAGAGTCTTTAGTAAGCACCCGCTAGACTTCGGCAGAGTAAAGGGGATAGAACACCACATCCCCACAGGGAGCCACCCACCAATAAAAGAAAGACACAGACCTGTACCCCCTGCACATTATCAGAACGCCAAGGGTAGGCTAAGAGAGATGAAAGAAGCTGGGGTTATTAGAGACAGCTGTAGCCCCTGGGCAGCCCCCTTGGTTCTGGTGAAAAAGAAAGACGGCACCATGAGAATGTGCGTGGACTATAGACAAATCAACCGTATCACCCACAAAGACGCATATCCGTTGCCTAGAATAGAGGAGTCTTTAGCCGCACTAAAATCTGCTAACTTCTTTTCTACTTTGGACCTTACTAGCGGGTACTGGCAGGTTCCTGTGGCAGAGGCTGACAAGGAGAAGACCGCCTTCACCACCCCGATGGGACTGAGTGAGTTCAACTGTATGCCCTTCGGGCTCTGCAACGCACCAGGGACCTTCCAGCGGCTGATGGAATGCTGTCTAGGGCACCAAAACTTCGAGACGGTTCTCCTTTACCTGGACGACGCGATCGTCTATTCGAAGACCTACGAGGACCATCTAAAGCACCTGGCCGAGGTGTTCGAAGCCCTGGCAGGCTATGGCCTGAAGGTGAAACCATCGAAGTGTCACCTGCTGAAACCAAAGGTCCAGTACCTAGGGCACGTGGTAAGCGCGGAAGGAGTGGCCCCCGACCCTGACAAGGTCACGGCAATCAAGAGCTGGCCAAGCCCCTCGAACATCAAAGAGGTGAGACAGTTTCTCGGGTTGGTAGGCTACTACCGAAGGTTCATCCCCGGGTTCACTAAGATGGCAGTTCGTATGCAGGACCTCCTGATCGGACAGTCTAAGTCCCGAAGTCAAAAGCCACCCTTCAAGTGGGATAAACCGGAAGAGGAGTCCTTCCGCCAGCTAAAGATTGCCCTCACAGGGGACGAGATCCTGGCCTACCCTGATTATGGCCAGCCTTTCATTCTCCACACAGATGCCAGTAATGTGGGACTGGGAGCCGTACTGTCCCAAAACCAACAGGGCAGAGAACGGGTGATCGCATACGCCAGCCGGAAGCTGAGGCCCACCGAGAGGAACCCGGAGAATTACAGCTCCTTCAAGCTAGAATTCTTGGTGGTGGTGTGGGCCGTGACGGAACGCTTCAAGCATTACCTGGCCTCCGCAAAGTTCACCGTGTACACGGACAACAACCCGTTGACACACCTGAACAATGCAAGACTGGGTGCCCTGGAACAGCGGTGGATGGCCCGTCTCTCCAACTATGACTTCGTGATCAAGTACCGGGCAGGCAAAACCAACGCCAACGCGGACGCCCTATCAAGGATGCCTCACTTACCTGAAGGTGACAAAGACCCAGAAGAGCTGGAGGAGGTAGAACTCCCTGCGTTTCACCGGTATGGAGCCTCTCAACACTCTCACCGCGTGAAGGAGGAGGATCTAACAACTGTGATGATGAATCCCCTACCTCACCACAGCTGGGCCGAGACCCAAGATAGTGACCCTGCAGTCCGCCTGGTGAAAGATCTGCCGACCCGGGAAGACGCCCGCCTAGATCCAGATGCCCCAGAGGAAGCCAAGCAGCTATGGAAAGAGAAGAGCAAGCTGTTCCTCTACGAAGGCAAGTTGTGCAGAAGGATTGTCAACCACCGGACGCACGAGCTGACCTGGCAAGTCGTGGTTCCAAGGCGGGATGCAGCTATGGTCCTGGGAGCTTACCATGACAGAGCGGGACACTTCGGTTGGAAGAAACTGGAGGTCCTACTAAGAGGAAGGTTCTTTTGGGTCGGCATGAGAGGAGCTGTGGAAAAATGGTGCAGAGACTGTGGCCCTTGTCACCTAAGGAGGAAGGACCGTACCAGCCAGAAGACACCCTTGAGGCCCATCGTCACCACGCAGCCTCTTGAGCTGGTAGCTCTGGACCACGTCAAATTGGCTCCAAGCCGGTCTGGATACATCTATGCCCTGACAATCGTGGACCACTATTCCCGTTTTCTAGTGGTGGTCCCGGTAAAGGACTTGACAGCCCAAACAGCGGCCAGAGCCTTCCAACAATACTTCTGCCGTCCTCACGGTATCCGGAACAGGTCCTGACAGACCAGGGTCCAGCGTTCGAAGCTGAAATCTTCCAGGAGTTCTGCAACCTCTATGGCTGTAAGAAGATTCGGACAACGCCTTACCACCCCCAAACCAACGGGATGTGTGAGAAGATGAACAATATAGTCATTGATCTCCTGAAGATGTTGCCCCTGGAGGAACGCAGCCTGTGGCCAGAAAAATTGCCGGACCTGGTAGACATGTACAACAATATCCCGGTGAATGCTACAAACTGCACCCCGGCTTACCTGATGCGAGTTAGACCAGGTAAGCTGCCCGTAGACCTGGAGATGGGAGTCCTAATACCTGAGGACACCTCCCCGGATGCGGACTGGGATACGGAAAGGCAACTGCAGTACAAGAAGGTACAGGAGAGTGTGGAGAAGAGCCTGGCCCAGGTGAGAGAGAAGCAAGAAAGACTCTTCAATCAACACGCCCCTGCTGGTCCCCTAGAACCTGGTGAGCAAGTCCTAAAGCGAAAAAGAAGGCTACATAAGTTGGACGACCAGTGGGAAAGGGAACCCTACACCGTACTGCAGTCTGACCACGACAACCCAAAGGTGTGCGTAATCACCAAGGACGGAGGAGAAACCACTAGTGTCGTCTCCAGAGACCACCTCAAAAGATGCCCCGAGCAACTCCGTAGTGCAGAAGAAGATCAGAGTGACCTTGAACCCGCAGAGGACAAGGAAGAAATGATCAGCACCGTTCTCGGAGAGTTCCCTCAGTCCTGGACTCGCATAAATGATGCCATAGTGGTACCTGTCCTGCATTTCCTGCAACCGGCCCAGCAACAACCAACACCAGAGCTGGAAGGTGAAGAGGAGCAAGCGGTTCCAGAGGCAGAAGAGCCTGTTCCAGCAGCCCAGGAGAGCCAACCCTCTGCTGACAGTGAGCCTGCCATGCCTGCGGTAAGCCAAAGGACCCGCAGACAGCTGCCTGCCCTACCTGTACACCCAGCTGGTAGCTGTACCCCTAACGCTAGTGGGGAAAGCCAGGTTGGTCCACCACCAGACAGTGAGCTACGTAGGTCAACCAGGAGCACAAAGGGACAGATACCCGCTCGCTGGAGAATATAGAGTGTACTAAGATTGTAAATAACCCTGTTGCCAAATGTTGAAATGTTTGCCAAGTTACCTGCATGTTTATTAATAGTGTGTTTCAGTTTCTTGCAGCTACCGTAAGGACTCACAGGTTATGGACTTTTTATAACCGGGACCTTGTATGGACTGCATTCTGAGCATAACCCAGGAATGAACTAAGACTGTGAAGGACTTGGGGTAGAACAGACCCCCACCTGGTTAAGGCTCCCGTTGTTTTGGTGATATGGACACCCGGTCACAGGCCACACTGTGACCTAAAGAACTCAATTTGTGCGTCGTTTGTCCATTAATGTTTTATAGTCATGTATATTATCCTTGTTTACTGTTTACTCCCGGCGTACTAAATTTCACTAGGGGGGAATGTGTCACCCTGACCTGGATGCCACAAGTGTAATTAAAGCTGTGTCTGAGAGCAAGGGGGAGGTTCTCTAGTCAGGGGAACATTAGCATGCAATGCCTCCTGTCTCAGGCCAGTCGGGGGAGCTGGCTGCCCTTATAAAAAGCTGGTACTGAGGGCAGGGTTAGAGAGAACTGGACGACCTGCCTCAGCACTGAGAGGTGTCCCAGAGCAGGGACAGAAAGTTGCACTGCACCTAAGAGGAAGTGTGGCAGGAGGAGAGCCACAAGCCAGAGACAAGAGGCGCAGAGAGCCTGTCTTGGCAGAGAAAAGACTTAATTTTACCAGACTTTGGTGTTTGAGGCTGGAAGGATTCCACATCCCCCAGCAGAGAACCAGTCCGCAAGGGACTGTACATTCCTTGGCCTAAGAAGCCTGGAGGCCCTGCCACAACCGAAGGGACCAGTAAAGCCGTACAAGGCTGGGAGCAGAAAGGAACCCACGTCGCAGGCCATACAGGCGAGAAAACACGGAAAGCTCGGAAACGTGGGCTGTTACCCTATAAGAAGGAGATAGCCAGAAGGAGCGCAGAAAGCACGGTAGGCCTACACCCTCACCCTGACCAGGGCCAATTTCCCCGTTGCTCTCAGACATCCAGGTCCCCTCCTAGCCGGGACTGTTTATGGGTCAGTTTACCTGTTTCAGTAAAGACCCTGGACTGCAACTTGTTGTCTGTGTGCTCCTTGCTCCTCCAGCACTATCAGCACCGGGACTCTCACTACCATCACTCCTAACATCCACTACACTGCCCTGGGGCCGCACTCTTCCCGTGGGGAGTCACACCATCCCAGCTGCACATATCATCAGCCCCAGCGGTCTGCATGCAGCGGCGGTTCCTAATAACCGCAATCCATGGGTGGCGTAGTCGGACATAATCAACAACACATAACGGACTACCACTGGCCTGACCACCTTGAGCCACGGAACCGGGTTGCCACTACTACTCCAATCGTTCCCCCTATTGCCCGGATCCGAGTGCCCCACGGCCCAGGGGGCGAGTCACATCAGCTTTGACATTTTTGTCCGCCGGGCGGAAATGAAGGATGAAATCGAAGCGGGCAAAGAACAAAGACCACCGGGCTTGACGTGGATTAAGTCTCGGGGCATTTTGGAGATATGCCAGGTTCTTGTGATCCGTATAGATGATCACCGGGTATAGAGCCCCTTCAAGCAGGTAACGCCACTCCTCCAGCGCCAATTTAACGGCAAGCAGTTCTCGGTCTCCTATGGAGTAATTGCGCTCAGAGGAGGAGAAGATTTTAGAGAAAAAGCCGCAGGTTACCATTCTCCCGGAGGAAGACTTCTGGGTGAGCACCGCTCCGGCTCCAGAGGAGGAGGCATCAACCACCAGGTAGAACTGTTTGTTGCAGTACGGACGGTGCAGCACAGGGGCACAGGAGAAGGCTTGTTTCAGGGAAAGGAAGGCCTCCTCAGCTTCGGATGACCATACCTTGGGATTTGCTCCCTTACAGGTGAGCGCAGATATGGGCGCAGTCCGTGACGAGAAGTGAGGAATGAAGAGACGATAGTAATTAGCGAAGCCCAGGAATCGCTGTATCGCCTTCAAGCCCTCCGGACGGGGCCACTTTAGGACAGCAGAGAGCTTCTCGGGATCCATTCGCAAGCCTGTCTGGGAGATAACATAGCCCAAGAAAGGAAGAGAGGTCTGCTCAAAAAGGCACTTCTCGTATTTAACATAGAGGTGGTTCTGCCTGAGCCTAAGCAGGACCTGACGAACATCCCTCCGGTGTGTGGGAAGATCCGGAGAGAAGACCAAGATGTCGTCCAGGTATACCACCACACAGGAGTAAAGAAGGTCACGGAAGATGTCGTTGACCAGTTCTTGGAAGACGGCGGGAGCATTGCAGAGACCGAAGGGCATCACACGGTACTCATAGTGTCCGTCCCGGGTATTAAATGCTGTTTTCCACTCGTCTCCCTGACGGATACGGACCAGGTTATAAGCTCCACGTAGATCCAGCTTGGAGAAGATCCTGGCGCCTTTAAGACGATCAAATAACTCAGAGATGAGCGGAAGGGGGTATTTATTTTTAACCGTGATCTGATTGAGTCCTCTATAGTCAATACAGGGGCGTAGCGAGCCGTCTTTCTTTTTGACAAAGAAGAATCCGGCTCCAGCCGGGGAGGTAGATTTCCGGATAAATCCCCTAGCCAGATTCTCTTCAATGTACTCAGACATGGCCCGGGTCTCGGCTGCAGACAACGGGTAGATACGCCCACGGGGAGGAGTGGTGCCAGGTACCAGGTCGATCGGGCAGTCATATGGCCTATGGGGTGGCAACGTCTCTGCTTCCTTCTTACCGAAGACGTCCGCATAGGGCCAGTAAGGAGCCGGGAGACCTGGTAAATTAGCTGGAGTAGGCGGAGGGCGAACTGGGCGGACCGGAACCAGGCAGGTCCTATGGCAGTCTGGACCCCATCGGAGTACTTCACCGGATCGCCAGTTCAATACGGGTTCGTGTGTCTGGAGCCAAGGTAGACCTAGCAACAGGGAGTGAGAAAGTCCGGACAACACATGGAATGAGATTTCCTCAGAGTGCAGCATTCCCACCTGCAGGGTTATGGGTTCAGTGACGAGCAGGATGGTCTCCGAGAGAAGTCTTCCATCCACGGAGGCGACTGATACTGGTTCAGCCAGGGACTTGGTGGGAATACGGTATCTCTCTACCAGAGACTGGGAGATGAGGTTTCCAGCAGCTCCAGAATCCAGGTGGGCAAGTTCAAAGTGACGGTTTTCTCCCCAAGCAATAGAGACCGGTAAAGTCAGAGACAGAGAGGGCTTACTTTTGTCTAGGACGACCTCTCCGAGCGGTCCTAGACACTGGCGTTTCCCGGCTTCTCCGGGCAGGAACGGATGAAGTGCTCCATACTGCCACAATAGAAACAGCTTCCCTCGGCTCGGCGAGATTCTTGGCGAGATTTGACCATCTTGGTCTGGTCGATCTGCATAGGTTCAGGCGAGGGCACCCGCGGAGTGACTGATTGAGAGGCAGGTCTCAGGGAAGTAGGAGCAGAGCAAGAAAAGTCTTTCTCCCAGGTAGTCTCTTTGGCACGTTCTTGGAACGGGTAGCTAGTGACACCAGGTCATCCAGAGTGGTAGGAATGTCCCGACCAGCTAACTCGTCCTTAATCCGACCGGAAAGACCCTCCCAGAAGACGGACACCAGAGCCTTATTTTCCCAGTCAAGCTCAGAAGCGAGGGTGCGGAACCGTATGGCATATTGGCCCACGGTGAGACTCCCTTGGCGGAGACGTAGCAGTGAGGAGGCAGAAGAGGTTTTCCGTCCAGGTTCATCGAAGACTTTCCGGAAAGCAGCGAGGAAAGACGGCAGGTCGGACACCAGGGGATCCCCTCTCTCCCACATGGGATTTAGCCATGCCAGTGCCTCCCCAGTAAGATGGGACATGATGAAGGCCACCTTGGCTCGGTCGGAGATGAACTGGTATGCCAATAGCTCAAAGTGCAGGGTGCACTGGTTTATGAAACCCCGAGCTAAAGTAGGTTCGCCGGCAAAGCGTGGAGGTGTCAGAAGCCGAGGTCCATAGTCGGGTACCATGAAGGGACTGGATTGCGGTACCGCAGGAATGGGCACGGCTGGACCAGAGGTAGACATAGACAAGTCACACAATGCGCCTAGACGAGAGTTAACGGACCGTAGATAGGACAGTACCACCTCCTGCAGAGTTTTCTGACGTAAGACTTCCTGGTGCAGATCGGAGATCTGGGAGCCACCGGGTTCCATGGCCCGAGCAAACTGTAACGGGTCTGGGAGGTGGAACGTCTGTGCAACTATACAAGGGGGCAGTCCATGTAAGGAAGCGGGTGGCTCCCAGGGAAGACGGGCAGGTAGTCACGGCAAGTGACAGGGACAGTCTCTGGGTAGAGGGGCAGGTAGTCACGGCAAGTGACAGGGACAGTCTCTGGGTAAAAGGATGGGTACTCACGGCAAGTGACAGGGACAGTCTCTGGGTAGAAGGACAGCAGGCAGGTGGCTGGTGAGCGCTCCCAGGTGAGCGGGCGAGAGTCTCTGGACGGGCAGGTGGTCACGGCAAGTGACGGCAGAGCCTCCAGGTAGGCTAGCAGACAGGTAGCAGGTGAGCGCTCCCAGGTGAGCAGGCGAGAGTCTCTGGACAGGCAGGTGGTCAGGGCAAGTGACGGCGGAGCCTCCAGGTAGGCTAGCAGGCAGGTAGCAGATGAGCGCTCCCAGGTGAGCGAGCAGGCTGGTCCATAGACAGACTGACAGGTGTAGGAAAGCAGACCGTCGGACCGCAGGCTTGCAAGCAGGTAAACGGATATCAGGCAGGTATCAAGCAGGAATCAGGCAGGTAACTGGCAGGTAACAGGCAGGAATCCGGCAGGTGACTGGCAGGTAACAAGCAGGAATCTGGCAGGTGATTGGCTGGTAACTGGTAATGGGACCTGAGGGCTGAAGCAGAGTGAAGGCTTTGCAACAACATTGCTCGGGCACCTCCATTTTGGAGGAGGTGCCTTAAATATGGGAGGTCCTCCGGCAATTGGCCGGGGACTCCTTAGGACGGCGCGCGCGGTCCCTTCAAGAGAGGGGGAGCGCGCGCGCGCGCGCCCTAAGCACACTGCCGGGGAAGGAGCGCGTGCCGGAAGCAGCGGGGAGAGAAGCGCTGGAGGACGCCGCGCCAGGAGCGGGGAGGTGAGAGGGACGGCGTCTCTGCCTAGTACGGGGCAGAGACGCCGATGCTACAAAAAAGTCATATGTTCCACATCAAAACAAGGCCAAGTGACTCAACTATGCATTAAAACAGAGGAACCAGGGTGTAGAAAATTGGCAGGATGTGCTCTGGACGGTTGAGTCAAAATATGAAAAATGTTGTTATTACAGAAGAGATTTTGTTCACTAAAGGGCTGGAGAGCAGTACAATAATGAGTGTCTGTGGGCAATAGTGATCCATAAGCACGGTGGAGGGTCCTGTAAGTTTGGGGCTGCATTTCAGCAAATGGAAGTGGGAATTGGGTTAGAATTATTGGTTCCCTCAATGCTGAGATATAGAGGCAGATACTTATCCATCATGCAATATCATCAGGGAGGTGTCTGATTGGATCCAAATGATTTCTTCAGCAGAACAACAACCCCAAACGTACAGCCAATGTCATTAAGAATTATCTTCAATGTAAAGAACAAGGAGTCCTGGAAATGATATGGTCCCACCCAGTGGAGTAACTAGAGTCTGATAGGCCCCCACCTGCATGTTGGTCAGATGTATGGGCCCTTGTAGCGTTCTGGATCCTATAAAGATACAGTATATGTGTTCTCTCCCTATGTAGCAATGTCCCCCATCCTGGCTCCTTCTTGTAATAATCTCCCACATGCTGGGCCTTATGCTATAACATTTTCCCCCACCTGTGCCCCTGTCTGGTAATGTCCCCATTCTGGCATCATTTCCTTCATTCTGGTTTAATGTCCCCATCCTGGTATAGTGTCCCCATTCTGATATAATGTCCCCATTTTGGTATAATGTCTCTAACCTGGTATAATATCCCCATGCTGGTGTAATGCTCCCAATTCTGCTATAATGTCCCCAAAGCAGGTATAATGCCCCACATCCTGGTATAGTATCTCCAGTTCTGGCATTATGTCCCCCATGTTGCTATAATATACCCCATACTGGTATAATATCATCGTTGTGATATAATGTCCCCCATCCTGGTATAACATCATCATTGTGATATAATGTCCCCATTCTGATATAGTGTCACCCATCCGGGTATGGTGTACCCCATTATGGTATAGTGTCCCTTATTCTGGTATAATGTCCCCAATTCTGGTATAATTTCCCCATTCTGATATAATGTCCCCATTCTGATTTAATGTCCCCCTTCCTGGTATGTTGTCCCCCTTCCGATATATTGTCCCCATTCTGATATAGTGTCCTTCATCTTGGTAAAATGTCCCCATACTAGAATAGTGTCCCCATTCTGGTATAATGTCCCCATCCTGGTATAATGCCCCCCATCCTGGTTTAATGACCATCATACTGGTTTAATGTCCCTCGCCCTGGTTTAATGTCCCCCATCCTGGTACAATGCACTCATTCTGGCATAATGACCTAATTCTGATACAATGTCCCCATTCTGGTATAATGTACCCATTCTGGCATAATGTCCCCATCCTGGTATGGTATCTACTGAGCTGCCATCCTGGGGATGGGTTATCAATATCAGATCGGTGGGCTCCGACACGCGGCACTGGCTCTACCCATCACTTGTTTGCAGCGCTCAGATGTAAATAGTTTGAATATCTGAACATCACTGCTCCATTCACTGTACTGTGGGTCCTGCAAGTCAGCTAATATTCATGTAATAGGAGCTGATCTGCAGCACCAGGTAGCAGCCACTACACAGTGACCAGAGCTGTGATGTTCAGCTCCACAACAATGTTTACATCTGACCTCTGCCAGAGTTTCAAACAACTGAGTAGTTGAGGTGCCACGTGCCGGACCCCCACAAATCTGATATTAATGAGCTAACCAGGGGATAGGCCATCAATATGTTTGTCCTGGAAGTTCCGTTTAAGGCCCACCTGCACATACTACGTATATAATATATATATATGGCAAAGAGTGGGAAGGCGTTAATCACAGGCTCATAAAACGGACAAACAACACAAATATTGGTTCTATCTTTTACACATTTGGGGTAGCCCTTAAGAGGGCCGTTGGGTCAAAGAGAGAGAGAGAAGAGAGAGGGGAGGGAGAGATACCGGGAGATACCAAGAGAGAGATAAAAAGAGAGACCCAACCAGTGCAAGGCTAAGCCGGGCAGGTGGTAGCGACTATTTCTACCCACTGCTGATTTCTGATTGGTGGAAAATCTGGGTGTGGCTGCTCTCTGATTGGTGGAAAATCTGGGTGTGGCTGTGTAGCACCCCGAGGGCTCAGCTGCTACAGGGGTATTGCACCTCAGACCAGAGGTGTGATATTCCACTCCCGGGTAAGGATGGAGTGTGGACCAGGACTCGTTTAGCTGCATGCACCACACACACCCCATTTCCGAGGGACAGCTCAACGGTGCTCCCACAGAGGTGCAGGCACGACAGCTTCTGTTCCTGGCTGGAGTGGGGCGGGGAAAGGGAAACCCAGTGGTGTAGGAGCAGAAAGGGGTGGGTCTCTGGGCATAGGCAGGAGCCCATTGGTTGCAAGTCACCTGGGCTCGGGTGTCAGAAGGAGGTATAAAAGGTGGGCACCATCTTAGATCAGGGTTCAGTTCAGTGGAGACAGTCTGAGAAGAAGACAGGAAGAAGAGCCCCTGCATGGGCTCTGCTCTGCAGGCAGGCCTTGTCAGGAGGCTGGAGCCTGAGAGAGAGAGAGAAGAAGGAACAGAAAGGAAAGTAGGAAAGGAACTGGAACAGAGGAGAAAGGAAGCAAGGAACACAGAGAAAGGCCCAGAGACACGAGGACAGAAGGAACCCCATATGCCCAGAGGAGATACAGGGTGAAGGGTTGGCAGAACAGGGTACCGGAACCCAAATTGGTGGAGGCAACAGATTCCTCAGCCAAAGACCGGAGGTTGTTAACACATCTTGGTGCGACCCCTCACTACATCCACCAGAAAGGCATACCGTATAGGGTCAGGGAAACCGGAGAGAGGTTTCGCCAACAGAAGGCCCGAGGAAACTGGACAAAGGTGGGTCACTGGTGGGGACGGCCAGAGAAAGGAAAGAGAAGGGAGCTCTGAACCACACTCTGGAATTGCCTGGGAGTTGACCGAGTCCCTCACCTGGTGGACGCAGCACGATTCGGGCGGTCCTAACTGCGCACAAGTGACCTGATAAAGAACTGTGAGTAAAGCATTGAAAACTGCAACTGCACGTCTCTGAGGTTCCTCGCCGCACCAGCACCATCAGTACTGGGACACTCACACCATCACCACCATCATCCACATTAGCTGCCCTGAGGCAATACTTCCCCCGTGGGGAGTCATCCCATACTCAGCTGTGCAAACAACATCAGCCTCAGCGGTCGGCAGCGCAGCGGCGGTCCCCACTGACCGCAATCCACGGGTGGCGTAGTCGGACATTGTTAGTACTTAAGACTGCCACTGGTTTGACCACCCTGGGCACGGACCGGGTCACCGCCACACGGAGACTACAACCCCCAGCATCCTACAACAGGCCCGGTTCCGAGTTCCCCTGCACAGCACAGGCCCAGGGGGCGCGTCAGCTGCTCTGTGATTGGTCAGCATTATGACCTCACAGTGGCGATGACTCATACCTCCTGGGTGGTTCTTTTGGGCGGTTCTGTTTTCTGACTGGTGGAAATTCTAATTAGCATTATGACCTCACAGTGGCCGTGACTCATGTTTCATGGACTGTTCTATCTGGGTGACCTGAAACATGCTGATCTCTGATTGGTGGAAATTCAAGTCATCTTCATGACATCACAATCAGCATGTTATTACTGCTGAGATGTTCAGTTTTTTCCTAAATTTCCTGTTTTGTCCTAATTTATTAGCACATATATACCACTCATTCCTACAATCAAAGGATCAGGAAACCACTCTGAAATCAATATCCTACAATTTACCCCAACAGCAAAAAAACAACTATACACAAAATACCAAAAGATATATCATATTATGAATGAGCAAATAAAAGACACTATCACATAAAAATAATTTTTAGAAAGGTGTAGAAAAAATGCTGTAAAGTAAGAACGCTTCAAAAATAGAAATGTTAATGATTTATTTAATCAATTAACAAAATACAAAGTGAATGAACAAACGAAAAATCTAGATCCAATCAATATTTGGTGTGACCAACTTTTCACTTTAAAACAGCATCAATTATTCCAGGTACACCTGCGCAAAGTCAGGGATTTTGTAATAATACAGTCAGGTGTCTGGTCATACACCATGGCAAGACTGAGCAAGAATACACAAGGAAGTTATACTACATCAGCAAGGTCTCTAAGGCACAAATTTCAAAGCAGATTGAGGGTTCAAGATGTGTCATTCAAGCACTTATGAAGAAGCACAAGAAATTGTGCAACGTTGAGGTCAGTAGATGCAGTGGTCGGCCAAGGAAACTTAGTGCAGCAGATGTATGACACATTATGGTTACTTTCCTTCAAAAGCGGAAGATGTCCAGCAGTGCCATCAGCTCAGAACTGGCAGCAACCAGTGGGACTCAGCTTCACTCATCTACTGTTCAGAGAAGACTGGCCAGAAGTTCTCTTCATAGCAGAATTGTGGCGAAAAAGCCATATGTTCCACATCAAAACAAGGCCAAGTGACTCAACTATGCATTAAAACAGAGGAACCAGGGTGTAGAAAATTGGCAGGATGTGCTCTGGACGGTTGAGTCAAAATATGAAAAATGTTGTTATTACAGAAGAGATTTTGTTCACTAAAGGGCTGGAGGGCAGTACAATAATGAGTGTCTGTGGGCAATAGTGATCCATAAGCACGGTGGAGGGTCCTGTAAGTTTGGGGCTGCATTTCAGCAAATGGAAGTGGGAATTGGGTTAGAATTATTGGTTCCCTCAATGCTGACATATAGAGGCAGATACTTATCCATCATGCAATATCATCAGGGAGGTGTCTGATTGGATCCAAATGTTTTCTTCAGCAGAACAACAACCCCAAACGTACAGCCAATGTCATTAAGAATTATCTTCAATGTAAAGAACAAGGAGTCCTGGAAATGATCTGGTCCCACCCAGTGGAGTAACTAGAGTCTGATAGGCCCCCACCTGCATGTTGGTCAGATGTATGGGCCCTTGTAGCATTCTGGATCCTATAAAGATACAGTATATGTGTTCTCTCCCTATGTAGCAATGTCCCCCATCCTGGCTCCTTCTTGTAATAATCTCCCACATGCTGGGCCTTATGCTATAACATTTTCCCCCACCTGTGCCCCTGTCTGGTAATGTCCCCATTCTGGCATCATTTCCTTCATTCTGGTTTAATGTCCCCATCCTGGTATAGTGTCCCCATTCTGATATAATGTCCCCATTTTGGTATAATGTCTCTAACCTGGTATAATATCCCCATGCTGGTGTAATGCTCCCAATTCTGCTATAATGTCCCCAAAGCTGGTATAATGCCCCACATGCTGGTATAGTATCTCCAGTTCTGGCATTATGTCCCCCATGTTGCTATAATATACCCCATACTGGTATAATATCATCGTTGTGATATAATGTCCCCCATCCTGGTATAACATCATCATTGTGATATAATGTCCCCATTCTGATATAGTGTCACCCATCCGGGTATGGTGTACCCCATTCTGGTATAGTGTCCCTTATTCTGGTATAATGTCCCCAATTCTGGTATAATTTCCCCATTCTGATATAATGTCCCCATTCTGATTTAAAGTCCCCCTTCCTGGTATGTTGTCCCCCTTCCGATATATTGTCCCCATTCTGATATAGTGTCCTTCATCTTGGTAAAATGTCCCCATACTAGAATAGTGTCCCCATTCTGGTATAATGTCCCCATCCTGGTATAATGCCCCCCATCCTGGTTTAATGACCATCATACTGGTTTAATGTCCCTCGCCCTGGTTTAATGTCCCCCATCCTGGTACAATGCACTCCATTCTGTTACAGTGTCTCACATTCTGGCATAATGACCTAATTCTGATACAATGTCCCCATTCTGGTATAATGTACCCATTCTGGCATAATGTCCCCCATCCTGGTATGGTATCTACTGAGCTGCCATCCTGGGGATGGGTTATCAATATCAGATCGGTGGGCTCCGACACGCGGCACTGGCTCTACCCATCACTTGTTTGCAACGCTCAGATGTAAATAGTTTGAAGATCTGAACATCACTGCTCCATTCACTGTACTGTGGGTCCTGCAAGTCAGCTAATATTCATGTAATAGGAGCTGATCTGCAGCACCAGGTAGCAGCCACTACACAGTGACCAGAGCTGTGATGTTCAGCTCCACAACAATGTTTACATCTGACCTCTGCCAGAGTTTCAAACAACTGAGTAGTTGAGGTGCCACGTGCCGGACCCCCACAAATCTGATATTAATGAGCTAACCAGGGGATAGGCCATCAATATGTTTGTCCTGGAAATTCTGTTTAAGGCCCACCTGCACATACTACGTATATAATATATATATATATGGCAAAGAGTGGGAAGGGGTTAATCACAGGCTCATAAAACGGACAAACAACACAAATATTGGTTCTATCTTTTACACATTTGGGGTAGCCCTTAAGACGGCCGTTGGGTCAAAGAGAGAGAGAGAGAAGAGAGAGGGGAGGGAGAGATACCGGGAGATACCAAGAGAGAGAAAAAAAGAGAGACCCAACCAGTGCAAGGCTAAGCCGGGCAGGTGGTAGCGGCTATTTATACCCACTGCTGATCTCTGATTGGTGGAAAATCTGGGTGTGGCTGCTCTCTGATTGGTGGAAAATCTGGGTGTGGCTGCTCTGTTATTGGTCAGCATTATGACCTCACAGTGGCGATGACTCATACCTCCTGGGTGGTTCTTCTGGGCGGTTCTGTTTTCTGACTGGTGGAAATTCTAATCAGCATTATGACCTCACAGTGGCCGTGACTCATGTTTCATGGACTGTTCTATCTGGGTGACCTGAAACATGCTGATCTCTGATTGGTGGAAATTCAAGTCATCTTCATGACATCACAATCAGCATGTTATTACTGCTGAGATGTTCAGTTTTTTCCTAAATTTATTATGTTTTGTCCTAATTTATTAGCACATATATACCACTCATTCCTACAATCAAAGGATCAGGAAACCCCTCTGAAATCAATATCCTACAATTTACCCCAACAGCAAAAAAACAACTATACACAAAATACCAAAAGATATATCAGATTATTAATGAGCAAATAAAAGACACTATCACATAAAAATAATTTTTAGAAAGGTGTAGAAAAAATGCTGTAAAGTAAGAACGCTTCAAAAATAGAAATGTTAATGATTTATTTAATCAATTAACAAAATACAAAGTGAATGAACAAACGAAAAATCTAGATCCAATTAATATTTGGTGTGACCAACTTTTCACTTTAAAACAGCATCAATTATTCCAGGTACACCTGCGCAAAGTCAGGGATTTTGTAATAATACAGTCAGGTGTCTGGTCATACACCATGGCAAGACTGAGCAAGAATACACAAGGAAGTTATACTACATCAGCAAGGTCTCTAAGGCACAAATTTCACAGCAGATTGAGGGTTCAAGATGTGTCATTCAAGCACTTATGAAGAAGCACAAGAAAATGTGCAACGTTGAGGTCAGTAGATGCAGTGATAAGCCAAGGAAACTTAGTGCAGCAGATGTATGACACATTATGGTTACTTTCCTTCAAAAGCGGAAGATGTCCAGCAGTGCCATCAGCTCAGAACTGGCAGCAACCAGTGGGACTCAGCTTCACTCATCTACTGTTCAGAGAAAACTGGCCAGAATTGTGGTGAAAAAGCCATATCTCCCACATCAAAACAAGGTATATAGACAAGTCCCCCCCACACAGCATACAGTATATAGACAAGTCCCCCCCACACAGCATACAGTATATAGACAAGTCCCCCACACACAGCATACAGTATATAGACAAGTCCCCCACACACAGCATACGGTATATAGACAAGTCCCCCACACACAGCATACGGTATATAGACAAGTCCCCCACACACAGCATAAGGTATATAGACAAGTCCCCCGCACACAGCATACGGTATATAGACAAGTCCCCCACACACAGCATACGGTATATAGACAAGTCCCCCACACAGCATACGGTTTATAGACAAGTCCCCCCCACACAGCATACGGTATATAGACAAGTCCCCCACATACGGCATACGGTATACAGACAAGTCCCCCACACACGGCATACGGTATATAGACAAGTCCCCCACACACTGCATACGGTATATAGACAAGTCCCCCACACACAGCATACGGTATATACACAAGTCCCCCACACACAGCATATGGTATATAGACAAGTCCCCCACACACAGCATGCCGTATATAGACAAGTCCCCCACACACAGCATACGGTATATAAATAAGTCCCCCACACACAGCATACGGTATATAGACAAGTCTCCCACACACAGCATACGGTATATAGACAAGTCCCCCACACACAGCATACGGTATATAGACAAGCCCCCCCACACACACACACAGCATACGGTATATAGACAAGTCCACCACACACAGTATACAGTATATAGACAAGTCCCCCCCACACAGCATACAGTATATAGACAAGTCCCCACACACAGCATACGGTATATAGACAAGTCCCCCACACACAGCATACAGTATATAGACAAGTCCCCAAACACAGCATACGGTATATAGACAAGTCCCCCACACACAGCATACGGTATATAGACAAGTCCCCCCCACACAGCATATGGTATATAGACAAGTCCCCCACACACAGCATACAGTATATAGACAAGTCAAACCACACACAGCATACAGTATATAGACAAGTCCCCCTCACACAGCATATAGTATATAGACAAGTCCCCCACACACAGCATACGGTATATAGACAAGTCCCCCACACACAGCATACGGTATATAGACAAGTCCCCCCCACACACAGCATACAGTATATAGACAAGTCCCCCATACACAGCATACGGTATATAGACAAGTCCCCCCCACGCAGCATACGGTATATAGACAAGTTACCCACACACATCATACGGTATATAGACAAGTCCCCCACACACAGCATATGGTATATAGACAAGTCACCCACACACAGCATATGGTATATAGACAAGTCCCCCACACACAGCATACAGTATATAGACAAGTCCCCCACACACAGCATACGGTATATAGACAAGTCCCCCACACACAGCATACGGTATATAGACAAGTCCCCCAAACACAGCATACAGTATATAGACAAGTCCCCCACACACAGCATATGGTATATAGACAAGTCCCCCACACACAGCATATGGTATATAGACAAGTCCCCCACATACAGCATATGGTATATAGACAAGTCCCCCACACACAGCATATGGTATACAGACAAGTCCCCCACACACAGCATACAGTATATAGACAAGTCCCCCACACGCAGCATATGGTATATAGACAAGTCCCCCACACACAGCATATGGTATATAGACAAGTCCCCCACACACAGCATACAGTATATAGACAAGTCCCCCATACATAGCATACAGTATACAGACAAGTCCCCCACACACAGTATATGGTATATAGACAAGTCCCCACACACAGCATACGGTATATAGACAAGTCCCCCACACACAGCATACGGTATATAGACAAGTCCCCCACACACAGCATACGGTATATAGACAAGTCCCCCACACACAGCATACAGTATATAGACAAGTCCCCCACACACAGCATACGGTATATAGACAAGTCCCCCACACACAACATACAGTATATAGGCAAGTCCCCCACACACAACATACAGTATATAGACAAGTCCCCCATACACAGCATACAGTATATAGACAAGTCCCCCACACACAGCATACGGTATATAGACAAGTCCCCCACACACAGCATACGGTATATAGACAAGTCCCCCACACACAGCATACGGTATATAGACAAGTCCCCCACACACAGCATACGGTATATAGACAAGCCCCCCCACACACACACACAGCATACGGTATATAGACAAGTCCACCACACACAGTATACAGTATATAGACAAGTCCCCCCACACAGCATACAGTATATAGACAAGTCCCCACACACAGCATACGGTATATAGACAAGTCCCCCACACACAGCATACAGTATATAGACAAGTCCCCAAACACAGCATACGGTATATAGACAAGTCCCCCACAAACAGCATATGGTATATAGACAAGTCCCCCACACACAGCATACAGTATATAGACAAGTCCCCAAACACAGCATACAGTATATAGACAAGTCCCCCACACACAGCATATGGTATATAGACAAGTCCCCCACACACAGCATACGGTATATAGACAAGTCCCCCACACACAGCATACAGTATATAGACAAGTCCCCCACACACAGCATACAGTATATAGACAAGTCCCCCATACACAGCATACAGTATACAGACAAGTCCCCCACACACAGCATATGGTATATAGACAAGTCCCCACACACAGCATACGGTATATAGACAAGTCCCCCACACACAGCATACGGTATATAGACAAGTCCCCCACACACAGCATACGGTATATAGACAAGTCCCCCACACACAGCATACAGTATATAGACAAGTCCCCCACACACAGCATACGGTATATAGACAAGTCCCCCACACACAACATACAGTATATAGGCAAGTCCCCCACACACAACATACAGTATATAGACAAGTCCCCCATACACAGCATACAGTATATAGACAAGTCCCCCACACACAGCATACGGTATATAGACAAGTCCCCCACACACAGCATACGGTATATAGACAAGTCCCCCACACACAGCATACGGTATATAGACAAGTCCCCCACACACAGCATACGGTATATAGACAAGCCCCCCCCCACACACACACAGCATACGGTATATAGACAAGTCCACCACACACAGTATACAGTATATAGACAAGTCCCCCCCACACAGCATACAGTATATAGACAAGTCCCCACACACAGCATACGGTATATAGACAAGTCCCCCACACACAGCATACAGTATATAGACAAGTCCCCAAACACAGCATACGGTATATAGACAATTCCCCCACACACAGCATATGGTATATAGACAAGTCCCCCACACACAGCATACAGTATATAGACAAGTCAAACCACACACAGCATACAGTATATAGACAAGTCCCCCTCACACAGCATATGGTATATAGACAAGTCCCCCACACACAGCATACGGTATATAGACAAGTCCCCCACACACAGCATACGGTATATAGACAAGTCCCCCCCACACACAGCATACAGTATATAGACAAGTCCCCCATACACAGCATACGGTATATAGACAAGTCCCCCCACGCAGCATACGGTATATAGACAAGTTACCCACACACAGCATACGGTATATAGACAAGTCCCCCATACACAGCATACGGTATATAGACAAGTCCCCCACACACAGCATACAGTATATAGACAAGTCACCCACACACAGCATATGGTATATAGACAAGTCCCCCACACACAGCATACAGTATATAGACAAGTCCCCCACACACAGCATACGGTATATAGACAAGTCCCCCACACACAGCATACAGTATATAGACAAGTCCCCCACACACAGCATATGGTATATAGACAAGTCCCCCACACACAGCATATGGTATATAGACAAGTCCCCCACACACAGCATATGGTATATAGACAAGTCCCCCACACACAGCATATGGTATATAGACAAGTCCCCCACACACAGCATACAGTATATAGACAAGTCCCCCACACGCAGCATATGGTATATAGACAAGTCCCCCACACACAGCATATGGTATATAGACAATTCCCCCACACACAGCATACAGTATATAGACAAGTCCCCCATACACAGCATACAGTATACAGACAAGTCCCCCATACACAGCATACAGTATATAGACAAGTCCCCCACACACAGCATACAGTATATAGACAAGTTCCCCACACACAGCATACGGTATATAGACAAGTCCCCCACACACAGCATACGGTATATAGACAAGTCCCCCACACACAGCATACGGTATATAGACAAGTCCCCCACACACAGCATACGGTATACAGACAAGTCCCCCACACACAACATACAGTATATAGACAAGTCCCCCATACACAGCATACAGTATATAGACAAGTCCCCCACACACAGCATACGGTATATAGACAAGTCCCCCACACACAGCATACGGTATATAGACAGTCCCCTATACACAGCATACAGTATATAGACAAGTCCCCCACACACAGCATACAGTATATAGACAAGTCCCCCACACACAGCATACAGTATATAGGCAAGTCCCCCACACACAGCATACAGTATATAGGCAAGTCCCCCACACACAGCATACAGTATATAGACAAGTCCCCCACACACAGCATACGGTATATAGACAAGTCCCCCACACACAGCATACAGTATATAGGCAAGTCCCCCACACACAGCATACAGTATATAGACAAGTCCCCCACACACAGCATACAGTATATAGGCAAGTCCCCCACACACAGCATACAGTATATAGACAAGTCCCCCACACACAGCATACAGTATATAGGCAAGTCCCCCACACACAGCATACAGTATATAGACAAGTCCCCCACACACAGCATACAGTATATAGACAAGTCCCCCACACACAGCATACAGTATATAGGCAAGTCCCCCACACACAGCATACAGTATATAGACAAGTCCCCCACACACAGCATACAGTATATAGGCAAGTCCCCCACACACAGCATACAGTATATAGACAAGTCCCCCACACACAGCATACAGTATATAGACAAGTCCCCCACACACAGCATACAGTATATAGGCAAGTCCCCCACACACAGCATACGGTATATAGACAAGTCCCTCACACACAACATACAGTATATAGACAAGTCCCCCACACACAGCATACGGTATATAGACAAGTCCCCCACACACAGCATACAGTATATAGACAAGTCCCCCACACACAGCATACAGTATATAGGCAAGTCCCCCACACACAGCATACGGTATATAGACAAGTCCCCCACACACAACATACAGTATATAGACAAGTCCCCCACACACAGCATACAGTATATAGACAAGTCCCCCACACACAACATACAGTATATAGACAAGTCCCCCCCACATAGCATACGGTATATAGACAAGTCCCCCACACACAGCATAAAGTATATAGACAAGTCCCCCACACACAGCATACGGTATATAGACAAGTCCCCCACACACAGCATACGGTATATAGACAAGTCCCCCACACACAGCATACGGTATATAGACAAGTCCCCCACACACAGCATACGGTATATAGACAAGTCCCCCACACACAGCATACGGTATATAGACAAGTCCCCCATACAGCATACGGTATATAGACAAGTCCCCCATACAGCATACAGTATATAGACAAGTCCCCCACACACAGCATACGGTATATAGACAAGTCCCCCACACACAGCATACGGTATATAGACAAGTCCCCCACACACAGCATACGGTATATAGACAAGTCCCCCACACAGCATACGGTATATAGACAAGTCCCCCACACACAGCATACGGTATATAGACAAGTCCCCCACACACAGCATACAGTATATAGACAAGTCCCTCACACACAGCATACAGTATATAGACAAGTACCCCACACAGCATACGGTATATAGACAAGTCCCCCACACACAGCATACAATATATAGACAAGTCCCCCACACACAGCATACGGTATATAGACAAGTCCCCCACACAGCATACGGTATATAGACAAGTCCCCCACACACAGCATACGGTATATAGACAAGTCCCCCACACACAGCATACAGTATATAGACAAGTCCCTCACACACAGCATACAGTATATAGACAAGTCCTCCACACACAGCATACAATATATAGACAAGTCCCCCACACACAGCATACGGTATATAGACAAGTCCCCCACACACAGCATACGGTATATAGACAAGTCCCCCACACACAGCATACGGTATATAGACAAGTCCCCCACACACAGCATACGGTATATAGACAAGTCCCCCACACACAGCATACGGTATATAGACAAGTCCCCCACACAGCATACGGTATATAGACAAGTCCCCCACACACAGCATACGGTATATAGACAAGTCCCCCACACACAGCATACAGTATATAGACAAGTCCCTCACACACAGCATACAGTATATAGACAAGTACCCCACACAGCATACGGTATATAGACAAGTCCCCCACACACAGCATACAATATATAGACAAGTCCCCCACACACAGCATACGGTATATAGACAAGTCCCCCACACAGCATACGGTATATAGACAAGTCCCCCACACACAGCATACGGTATATAGACAAGTCCCCCACACACAGCATACAGTATATAGACAAGTCCCCCACACACAGCATACAGTATATAGACAAGTCCCCCACACACAGCATACAGTATATAGACAAGTCCCCCACACAGCATACAGTATATAGACAAGTCCCCCACACACAGCATACAGTATATAGACAAGTCCCCCACACAGCATACAGTATATAGACAAGTCCCCCACACACAGCATACAGTATATAGACAAGTCCCCCACACACAGCATACAGTATATAGACAAGTCCCTCACACACATCATACAGTATATAGACAAGTCCTCCACACACAGCATACAATATATAGACAAGTCCCCCACACACAGCATACGGTATATAGACAAGTCCCCCACACACAGCATACGGTATATAGACAAGTCCCCCACACACAGCATACGGTATATAGACAAGTCCCCCACACACAGCATACGGTATATAGACAAGTCCCCCACACACAGCATACGGTATATAGACAAGTCCCCCACACAGCATACGGTATATAGACAAGTCCCCCACACACAGCATACGGTATATAGACAAGTCCCCCACACACAGCATACAGTATATAGACAAGTCCCTCACACACAGCATACAGTATATAGACAAGTACCCCACACAGCATACGGTATATAGACAAGTCCCCCACACACAGCATACAATATATAGACAAGTCCCCCACACACAGCATACGGTATATAGACAAGTCCCCCACACAGCATACGGTATATAGACAAGTCCCCCACACACAGCATACGGTATATAGACAAGTCCCCCACACACAGCATACAGTATATAGACAAGTCCCCCACACACAGCATACAGTATATAGACAAGTCCCCCACACACAGCATACAGTATATAGACAAGTCCCCCACACAGCATACAGTATATAGACAAGTCCCCCACACACAGCATACAGTATATAGACAAGTCCCCCACACAGCATACAGTATATAGACAAGTCCCCCACACACAGCATACAGTATATAGACAAGTCCCCCACACACAGCATACAGTATATAGACAAGTCCCCCACACAGCATACAGTATATAGACAAGTCCCCCACACACAGCATACAGTATATAGACAAGTCCCCCACACAGGATACAGTATATAGACAAGTCCCCCACACAGCATACGGTATATAGACAAGTCCCCACACACAGCATACAGTATATAGACAAGTCCCCCACACACAGCATACAGTATATAGACAAGTCCCCCACACACAGCATACGGTATATAGACAAGTCCCCCACACACAGCATACGGTATATAGACAAGTCCCCCACACACAGCATACAGTATATAGACAAGTCCCCCACACACAGCATACGGTATATAGACAAGTCCTCCACACACAGCATACGGTATATAGACAAGTCCCCCACACACAGCATACGGTATATAGACAAGTCCCCCACACACAGCATACGGTATATAGACAAGTCCCCCACACACAGCATACGGTATATAGACAAGTCCCCCACACACAGCATACGGTATATAGACAAGTCCCCCACACACAGCATACGGTATATAGACAAGTCCCCCCCCTCCACACACACACAGCATACGGTATATAGACAAGTCCCCCACACACAGCATACGGTATATAGACAAGTCCCCCACACACAGCATACAGTATATAGACAAGTCCCCCACACACAGCATACAGTATATAGACAAGTCCCCCACACAGCATACAGTATATAGACAAGTCCCCCACACACAGCATACAGTATATAGACAAGTCCCCCACACAGCATACAGTATATAGACAAGTCCCCCACACACAGCATACAGTATATAGACAAGTCCCCCACACACAGCATACAGTATATAGACAAGTCCCCCACACAGCATACAGTATATAGACAAGTCCCCCACACACAGCATACAGTATATAGACAAGTCCCCCACACAGGATACAGTATATAGACAAGTCCCCCACACAGCATACGGTATATAGACAAGTCCCCACACACAGCATACAGTATATAGACAAGTCCCCCACACACAGCATACAGTATATAGACAAGTCCCCCACACACAGCATACGGTATATAGACAAGTCCCCCACACACAGCATACGGTATATAGACAAGTCCCCCACACACAGCATACAGTATATAGACAAGTCCCCCACACACAGCATACGGTATATAGACAAGTCCTCCACACACAGCATACGGTATATAGACAAGTCCCCCACACACAGCATACGGTATATAGACAAGTCCCCCACACACAGCATACGGTATATAGACAAGTCCCCCACACACAGCATACAGTATATAGACAAGTCCCCCACACACAGCATACAGTATATAGACAAGTCCCCTACACAGCATACAGTATATAGACAAGTCCCCCCCCACACACAGCATACGGTATATAGACAAGTCCCCCACACACAGCATACGGTATATAGACAAGTCCCCCACACACAGCATACGGTATATAGACAAGTCCCCCCCCTCCACACACACACAGCATATGATATATAAACTATGTTGCAAATTATTATGCAAATAATATTTTCTCAGATTTTCCCAAATTTCCTATATGAATTGCAGTCATTGTAATTTTCCAGTCAAATAACTATTAGGCTGGGTGCCCACGTAGCGTTTTTCAAGCGTTTATGCTGCGGAATTTCCGCAGCGTAAACGCTTGTGAAACGCTAGGTAATCCGCACCCCATGGTCCCCAATGGGATTCCGCATGTTCTATGCACATGCTGCGGATTTTTCTGCAGCGTTTATGCTGCGTACAAAAATCCGCAGCATGTCATTTAATTTTGCGGAAGCGCAGCGGAACTCCCGCCATTGACTTGCATTGAAACGCATAGAAACCGCGACTGTACATTTGTACAAGCGGCTTCTATGCGTCTCTATGTGCGGATGGTACCCAGTTCTGGAGGAGAGGAGACTCTCTTCCAGACCTGGGTACCATTGTACCTGTAAAAAAATAATAAAATAACAAATAAAGTTTATACTCACCTTTCCGAAGGCTTTTCTCTGAATGCCGGCATCGCTTGAGGACCTGCGGTGACGTCACAGTCATGTGACCGCAGGCCCTTCACCGCTCTGTCTCGCGATTTGCCGGCAGCCGGGAACCAGACAGGAACGAGCGCTGCAGCACACGCCGGGGCCTCGGGGGTGAGTATAGCTTTATTTGTTTTAATTTTTACGGTTCACACTGTATAAATCCATGCTGTTTGCATGGATTTATATAGTGTGACCTAGTTGTCAAGCACTTTCCAAGTGATGCTATCGCCTGGAAAGCGCTTGTCAATCTGCATGCGGAAACGCATGTGAATCCGCATGTATTCTGCAGGAAAAACGCATGCACAATCTGCATGCGTTTTTTCTGCCAGGGAGATGCAGAAATGCTGCAGAAATTTTCTGCTTCATTTCTGGATCGTTGGCACATAGCCTTAGAGTACAATTGAAAGGTTTTTGTACAAACTGCCTATGATAACAGTATATTTTTTAAAAAATAAAAAACTCAAACTGCACTCAAAATGCATGTTCCAAATTATTATGCACAGCAGAGTTTTCAACCTTTTCATTTTAATAAAGAACAAAAAAAATGGTCATTTTTGAAATTATAAGCATTAGCAAGTTATTACAAACTGAAATCAAACAGTTTTCAACTCAAAACTTTATTCTAGGTGATGTTACATTTGCACATAGGACCCCTTGTTCGAAAGGAGCTTCTGAACTCTCTCGTCCATTGAATTTGTCAGGTTTTGGATGGTTTCTGCTTCAATTGTTTTGCATGAGGACAGAATACCCTCCCAGAGCTGTTGCTTAGATGTGAACTGCCTCCCGCCATCATAGACACTCCTTTTGATGATGCTCCAGAGGTTCTCAATGGGGTTGAGGTCAGGGGAGCATGGGGGCCACACCATAAGTTTGTCCCCTTTTATGCCCATAGCAGCCAGAGATGCAGATGTGTTATGTGCAGCATGAGACGGGGCATTATCATGCATGAAATGATCTCGATGGTCCAGATGGATGGAGTGGAGGATGGCTGGTTGATGGACACCCCATGCAAACACGGCTACGGCACCAACAAGGAGGAGGTGGAGTAATGTTTTGGGCTGGAATCATGGGGAGAGAGATTGTCGGCCCCTTTAAGATCCCTGAAGGGATATAGATGAACTCCATAATGTATGTTGAGTTTCTCAAACAGCACTTCCTGCCATGGTTCAAGAAGAAGAACCGTGCATTCCGCAGCAAGATCATTTTCATGCATGATAATGCCCCGTCTCATGCTGCACATAACACATCTGCATCTCTGGCTGCTGTGGGGATAAAAGGGGACAAACTTATGGTGTGGCACCCATGCTCCCCTGACCTCAACCCCATTGAGAACCTCTGGAGCATCATCAAAAGGAGTGTTTATGATGGCGGGAGGCAGTTCACATCTAAGCAACAGCTCTGGGAGGGTATTCTGTCTTCATGCAAAACAATTGAAGCAGAAACCATCCAAAACCTGACAAATTCAATGGATGAGAGAGTTCAGAAGCTCCTTTCTTTTAGTACCCCCCATAAAGTAGAATACCACACAGCCCTCCAAACAGTATAATGGCCCCCACATAGTCCTCCAAATTGTATGATGGCCTCTACATAGCATTCCAAATAGCATGATGGCCTTCAAATAGTATTTACAGCCCCCTTCATAGCCTTTCAAATAGTATGATGGCCCCCTTCATAGCCCTCTAAATAGTATGATGTCCCCCACATAGCCCTCCAAATAGTATGACGGCCCCCACATAGCCCTCCAAATAGTATGACGGCCCCCATATAGCCCTACAAATAGTATGAAAGCCCCCCACATAGCCCTCCAAATGGTATGACGGCCCCACATAGCCCTTCAAATGGTATGACGGCCCCCGCATAGCCCTCCAAATGGTATGACAGGCCCCCACATAGCCCTCTAAATAGTATGATGGCCCTCCCAAATAGTATGACGGCCCCCACATAGCCCTCCAAATAGTATGATGGCCCCCACATAGCCCTACAAATAGTATGATGGCCCCACATAGCACTTCAAATAGTATGATGGCCCCCACCTAGCCCTCCAAATAGTATGATGGTTCCCACATAGCTCTCCAAATAGTATGATGGCCCACAAACAGTATGATTACCCAAGATCCCTCAGATTCATGGGCCTCATAACAGCCATATGTTTATCTGCTGTTAGCGGTATGCCACTGCGTCATGACCGTACCACATATGACTGCTGCAGCCAATCAGTTGACTGATCAGCTCATACCATGTACACTAGGATTAGACAGCACCTGGCACAGCTGTGATGGATTTGTTTGGGCATATCAGGTGTACACATAGTGAGGCCAATATTATTCACTAGGTCAGATGTTGAAGCAGGGTAAGACATGGTTCCAGAGGCAACTGAGATGAGGATAGAGAAGCCATGCTCTCCTCTATCGCAGCCCAGGTGCTTCACAAATTAATCCGTAAAAATGAAAAAGTATTTTTTTTCCACTTTTTCATTTTTACGAATCAATTTGTGAAGCACCTGGGGGTTCCAAGTGTTCACTATGCATCTAGATAGGTGCCTTGGGGGGTCTAGTTTCAAAAATGGGGTCACTTGTGGGGGAGCTCCAATGTTTAGGCACACAGGGGCTCTCCAAACGCAACATGGTGTCCGCTAACAATTTGAGCCGATTTTCCATTCAATTTGTTAGCGGACACCATGTCGCGTTTGGAGAGCCCCTGATGTGCCTTAACAGTGGAAACCCCCCACAAGAGACCCCATTTTGGAAACTAGACCCCTCAAGGATTTTATCAAGGGGTATAGTGAACATTTTGAACCCAGAGGTACGACACAGAATTTGATAACATTAGATCATCATATTGAATAAGTTGTCATTAGTCTTGAGAGCAATTGCTCGCTACTTGAGTTTGCATCGGGTACTCAGGTATGCACCATGTACTGCGTGTGCTCGAGTGACATGCTCGAGTCCCTGCCCCGCATGTTTCACGGTTATTAGACACCCAAAAAAAAACATGCGGGGATCGCTCGTGCATGGCAGGCAATCCCCGCAAAGTTTTTTTGGCCGTGAAGCATATGGGGCGGAGACTCGAGCATGTCACTCAAATACCCACGATACTCAATGCATACCAGAGCACCCGATGCAAAATCAAGTAGCGAGCACTTGCGCTCAACACTAGTCGCCATATCGTCATCTTTTTTCCTTACTTTTGAAAAAAATCCCAACCCATCACAACCCCAACCCCAGCCCTAACCCTAGCACAACCCTAAAGCTAGCACAACCCTAACCCGAGAGTTTATTTTTTACACCGTTCCTCATACGGTATAAGTGATTAGACGACTTTATTCTTCGGGTTGGTGCGATTACAGCGATACCAGAATCATATGGGGTTTTTATGATTGACAGCTGTCACACACTAAAAGACGCATTTTTTGTAAAATCTAGTTTTTGCATCGCCATATTTTGAGAGCTATAATTTTTCCATATTTGGGCTGATAGAGTCATATGACAGCTTGTTTTTTGCGGGACAAGTTGACGTTTTTATTGGTGCCATTTTCAGGCATGTGACATTTTTTGATCGCTTTCTATTCCGATTTTTGGGAGGCAGAATAAACAAAAACCAGCAATTCAGGAATTGTTTTTTTTTTTTTTTATTATTTTGTTCCGCGTGTGGTAAAATTGATAAGGCAGCTTTATTCTTTGGGTCAGTACGTTTACAGCGGTACCACATTTATATCGTATTTCTATTTCACTTTTACACAATAAAAGATATTTTATAGAAAAAAATTTTTTTTTGCATCGCTTTATTCTGAGAGCTATAACTTTTTGATTTTTCGGATGATGGAGCTGTAGGCAGCTTGTTTTTTGCGGGACAAAATGACGTTTTCAGCGGTACCATTTTTATTTATATTCGTCTTTTTGATTGCGTGTTATTCCATTTTTTGTTTGGCAGTATGAAGATAAAGCATTGTTTTTTGCTTCGTTTTTTTTTTTTTTTTTTTTTTACTGTGTTCACTGAAGGGGTTAACTAGTGGGACAGTTTAATAGGTCAGGTTGTCCGGATGCGGCGATACCAAATATGTGTACTTTTTTTGCTTGTTTGCTTTTTTTTCATAATAATATTTATTGATGGGTACATTATATTTTTATTTCTGGTGGATTATTATTATTATTTTTTTTTTAAATATTTTTACAATTTTTTTTTTCACTTTCTGACAGTTTTTACACTTTTTTACTTTGTCCCACTGTGGGACTTTCTCTTTTTTTATTCTGATCGCCTGCATAGCATAGGGATGGAGCACCATCCCTGTGCCATGAAGGCAGTCAGCGGTGCACAGTGAGATTGTTTGGTCGTGCACTGTGCATGACCAAACAATGTTCCTGCTAAATGGTGACCCGGATGTTGTCATGACGACATCGGGTCGTCATGGCAACACCCGGGAAGCCCCGGCAGACAGCGCTGGAGGCCGGAAGAGGAGGTGAGTATTGCGATCACCTCCCCTTGCCACCGCAATGCTGCGATCGACTTCGATCGCAGCATTGCGGGGGTTAATGTGCCGGGAGCGGTGCGGGACAGCTCCCTGCACATAGTACCGGGTGTCAGCTGTGACAATCAGCTGACACCCGGCGGCGATCGCGCCCGCACAGACTGTGTGCGTGCGCGATTGCCATGACGTACTAATACGGGTCAGGCTCTTAAAGCCCAGGGCACAGACGCGTATTACTAAGTCATGGGCTGTAAAGGGGTTAATGAATCAGAGCCAATATAGATTGCCAATCATGGGCCAATTCTTTGTGCCAGAGAGCCCCTGGCGACAATACATGCTGATGGCCTATCAGAGGCCAGCAGCTGACGTCGGCATGCATGTGAAGGCGAGCATGGCAGTGACGTCATACACTCCTGTCGCCTGCCAAAGTCAGCTGCCGGCTTTACAAGAGGACGCTGCTCGGCGGGAGAGCGAGGGGCAGGTGAGTATTTATTTATTTATTTTAAATCAGTGGTCATGCTAGTGACTCGCCCCCAGGGCCGTGGGTTACTCGGCAGCCGGGCCTTACGACTGCTTTCGGGGAGAGATCACGGTGGCTGGCCCGTTGCCGTGACCCAGGGCGGTCAGTGCAAAAAGGGGATATTTATAGGGGATTTGTCGTGACGCCACCTGTGGTGCCTGGTGAGGATCACCAGCGCTGCGACAGTCCTCTGAGGCAGATGATAGGGCAGCTTGAGATGGAATGGCTCCCCACAGGTGTTGTAGTGCAGGGAGGGAAATGGCACCGGTGAAAGAAAGGAGCGGAGGCAGCTCAGTGCACTCATCCAAGATTTACTCACAGTTCTTAGACAGTCCACAGGTGCACTGTACTGATGCAAGCCTCCAGCGTTGCGCCACGTTCACTGGGCAGGGGTTCCATCCTTCCTCAGGCAGTTCGGGTGTACAGAACCCCACTTTCTTATGTACCTCTCTAGACCGACTTCACGCTGGGTCTTACTCCCTCCTGCCCTGCGCTTCCCACTGTGAATCCTGTTCGGGTGGCTGCGAGGTCCCCCCTGTCCGTCGGAGTTGCATAGACCTGCTTGACCTCACTTGGATTGAAGTGGGGGTTTGGCTCCTGGCTATAGAAGTCAGAAGCCTCCGGTTTTTCCAGCCGAGGCCTGAAGCTGCACGACTGGGCCAGGGGCCGGTCCCCTTCTTGCGGCCTAGATCCTCCTGACACTTGGCAGGTTCGGGGTGTATGGGTGCCGCCTGCACTCGCCGTATTCCCCTAGGATCCCTTCTACAGAACAGAGCTTACTCCCTGCTCCCCTCCTGGGCCTCAGTCCTGGGCCCTTGTAGTGGAGCAGAGCTCCTACAGAGACTCTGCTCCCACACTGTTCCTCTGAACCACACTCCTCAACTCCCTGCTCTTGTTAAGATGTCTACCTTTTTATATATCTACTGTATGAGTGCTCCCATAAACTACTTCCTCCACCCACACCCACTACTGGTTCCCCCTAACTTTGGGTTCCCCCCACCCCAGCCAGGGTCAGGGCTCAGCAGAAAACTACATTGCCTCTTGCCCCTCCTGCTGGCCTGGGGTAGTGTAGTGTTGGATGTAGGTGTTGGGGTTCCGTGCAGCACTTCCTCCTTACCTGAGAGAAGGGAGACACCACACCTCTGGGTGAGGTGCAGTACCTCTGTGGCGACCGAACCCTCAGGGGCGCCACACTACTACATGGATGACTATGGAGATGCATTATACTTTATGGATGACTATGGGGCTGCATTATAGTACATGGATGATTATGGGCTGTGCATTATAATTTATGGATGACTATAGGGTGCATTATGTTTTATGGATGACTATGGGGTGCATTATATTTTATGGATGACTATGGGGGTGCATTATAGTACATGGATGACTATGGGCTGTGCATTATACGTTATGAATGACTATGGATTGTGCATTATAATTTATGGATGACTATGGGGTGCACTATACTACATGGATGACTATGGGCTGTACATTATACTTTATGGAGGACTAATGGCTGTGTATTATATTATATGAAGGATATGGGCTGTGTATTATGCTAATATGGATGACTATGGGCTGTGCAGTGTATTATATGGAGGACTATGGGATGTATTATACAATATAAAGGACTATGAGATGTCCATTATACTTCTTCTATGGAGCCCCGTGACTTTTACGTACGCCCCTGATGAGCATAGTTTATTTTCTTCTATACATTAAAGAACAGTAGCAGAATGGGGAAAATATACCAGGATGAGGGATATACTGTATATACCAGAATGGGCCGGGGATAAGGGACATATACCAGAATGGGCGATATAAATACCAGGATGGGGCCAGGATGAGGGACATATATACCAGGATGAGCGATATACGGTATATACCAGGATGGAGGACGCGCATATATATATATATAATATATATATAATTGTCTTATCCCGTCTGTCTGTCTGTCTTTCTGTCCAGGAAATCCCACGTCGCTGATTGGTCAGGCCGCGGCCAATCAGCGACGCGGGATTTCAGAACAAGATGGCGGCCGTTAGCGGCTCACCCTCACACGCTCACCCTCAGATGCTCACCCTCAGACGCTCACGCTCTGACGCTCACGCTCTGATGCTCACGCTCGGACGCTCACCCTCAGATGCTCACGCTCTGACGCTCACGCTCGGACGCTCACGCTCTGACGCTCACGCTCTGACGCTCACGCTCGGACGCTCACACTTGGACGCTCACGCTCAGGCTCTGACGCTCACGCTTTGACGCTCACCCTCGGACGCTCACTTTCAGACCCTCACCCTCGGACGCTCACCCTCGGACGTTCACCCTCGGACGCTCACCCTCAGACACTCACGCTCAGACGCTCACTCTCGGACGCGCACGCTCGGACGCTCACGCTCGGACGCTCACGCACTGACGCTCTCGCTCTGACGCTCACGCTCGGACGCTCACGCTCTGACGCTCACGCTCGGACGCTCACGCTCAGACGCTCATGCACTGACGCTCTCGCTCTGACGCTCACACTCACGCACGGACGCTCACGCTCTGACGCTCAGGCTCTGACGCTCACCCTCGGACACTCACCCTCAGACGCTCACCCTCGGACGCTCACCCTCGAACGCTCACCCTCAGACGCTCACACGCTCACCCTCACACACTCTCATTCTCACGCTCACATTCTCACGCTCACTCTCACACACTCCCGCTCCCACGCTCACCCTCCCACGCTCACCCTCACACCCGCTCCCACGCTCACCCTCACACGCTCCCACGCTCACCCTCACACGCTCACACTGTGCTAGCCGGTCATCTCCCTCACACGCTCACCCTGTGCTAGCCGGTCATCTCCCGGCTGCTCGCAGCAGAAGTACGCCTCGCTCCCCGGTCCTCCAAAATTCATTAGGGGCCCCAGGGGGATACATTGGGGGGTTAATTTAAAGTAGTGCACAACCCATTTAAACACGGCTTCGCTGATTAGTCGCGCCCGGTCGGACGCATACATATTCTAGAATACCCGATGCGTTAGAATCGGGCCACCATCTAGTATATATATATATATATATATATATATATAATATAATAATTCATTTAAGATGGAAGGGGGACCCGGTCCAGATCTTGCACTCGGGCCCATTGGACTCTAGTTACGCCACTACATGCAGCTATAACCAGTCAGTCAAATGGGTACATACAGTACTGTGCAATATTTTTAAACAGGTATCGAAAAATGCTGCAAAACAACATCAAAGCATCAGGTATACTTGCATACAGTTTTGTGAAGGACCTCAACAAGGAGACTGTTCCCAATATCTTGGCTCACTAAAAAATAACCACAGATCTTCTGTGGATGTAGGCTTGGACAAAAATACTTCTGTCTCTCTATGTAATCCAAGACAGACTTGATGATTTTGAGATCAGTGTTCTGTGGGGGCCATATCATCACTTCCAGGTTCGTTGTTCTTTTTTATACTGTAGATAGTACTTAGTCAAATTGGCTTTATGTTTGGGGTCATTGTCCTACTTTTTAGGTATTGTGGTTCTGTGCTCCCATCTGGGAATGGATCAAGTCCAGTGCTACGCTACTCCAGTCGCAGGGGTCACCATTGTCCTGACTCTGCAGGCGAAGCTACTACGCATGCAGGAAAACCGTCTCAATCGTATGGAGCATTGCGCTCTGGAGTAGTAGGATTTGTGAGGATGCGGGATGCCGTATCTCCCACTGATATAATGCTCGGTTAACATGGGATGCTGTGTTCCCCCGGTTGCCAGGCAACACACTATACTGCTGTGTCTGGCACTAGGCAGTGGTGGGATTGGGTCCAAGCTGTTTTGCAAATTAGCAGGGAGTGGTTGTCGTGGGATGATTGAGAGGTATTCAACATGTGATCATTAGGTGGGCTATTTAACCCTGTTCCCTGCTCAGTCCTTTGCTGTTTATTACAGTTTCAATGTGCTGTGGTGGTGAGGGGTGCTATCATTATTAGTTGTTATCTTTCCAGCGTTTTGTCTTAGGAGTCTTCTCTTTCCCTTTTAATTTTTCCTAGGTGTTCTTACAGAGGTACCCACCTGGTTCTTGACTAGGCACCGGCCGTGTCACCAGACGCCAGCTGGCTGGCGACAGTGGACCTGGGAAGGCTCTGCCAAAGTCCCCCTTCCATCACTGGGAGCTGAGTGAAAAGTGTTCCCGGTCCTAAAGACGCCAAGTGCGTCTGTCCCTGCGGATTTGCTGGTTTGGTGCCAGTCTTGCTGGGTCTTTCTGCGTTAGCGCATTACACTGCTGAATAATAAATTTAGAGTCAGTCAGACGCTTAACTGATGGTATTGCATGATGGATAATTATTAGTGTTGAGCGAGTATGTTCTGTTAACCCTTTCGGCGAGTATGCTTGGGCCGAGCACCGAGTAGTTACAGCTGCTCAGTGTTATGTTTGAATCACTCCCGTGTGCATGATTTGCGACTGTTTGACAGCTTTAGTACATGTAAGGAATGTCTATTTCTTACACATTCCTCACATGTATTAAACTGAACTGAATTATGATGTTGGAAATCGGGAGTTGCTGGCTATTAAACTCGCGTTTGAACATTGGCGTCATTTTTTGGAAGGCGCTAGATTTCCTATTCAGCTTTTCACAGATCATAAGAATTTGGTTTATCTGGATGCTGCCAAGCGCTTGAATGCCCGTCAAGCTAGGTGGGCACTTTTTTTTTCTCGGTTTAATTTTTCTGTTACCTATATCCCTGGTACTAAGAATGTTAAAGCCGATGCTTTATCTCGCAGCTTCTCTCCTACGGTCAGTGCTGAGGAGGAGGAGAGCATTTTACAGAAAGGAGTTGTGGTGGCGGCTTTGGACTCCGTTTTGGAGAATGGGATTCTGAAAGCTCAAGATGATGCTCCATCTAACACTCCCCATGGTGAGGTTGTTCGTGCCTGGAGCCTTTAGGAGAGATTTGTTTGTGGAGTGTCATGAGTCTCTGTTGGCAGGTCATCCAGGAATTTCGGAGACTAAGAGACTGATCAATCACAGTTTTTGGTGGCCTGGATGGCAGAAGGAAGTCATCAAGTGGGTGCGTCAGGGTACTGTGTGCGCTAGGTCAAAGGCTTCACATACTCCTGCTGCAGGGTTGCTTTGCCTTCTGGAGGTTCCTAGTGCGCCTTGGACGCATCTCACTATGGATTTTATTACTGATCTTCCTGTGTCCGAGGGTTTTACTGTCATCTGGGTGGTCGTGGACCGTTTTAGTAAGATGTGTCATTTGGTTCCATTCATTAAGTTGCCCTGCGCCAAGACACTCGCTAAGGCATTTGTTAAGGAGATTGTCAAGCTCCATGGCGTTCCCACGGATATTGTTTCTGATAGAGGACCTCAGTTTGTGGCTCGCTTTTGGCGTGCTTTTTGTGACAGGTTGGGAGTCCATTTGTCATTTTTGTCTGGTTATCATCCTGAGTCTAATGGACAGACTGAAAGAAAGAACCAGGATGTTGAGCAGTTTTTGCGTTGCTTTGTGGCGGACAATCAAGAGGTGTGGTCGGAGTTTCTGCCTCTCGCAGAATTTGCTCTTAACAGTCATACACCCTCCTCTGCTGGGTGTTCTCCTTTTTTGTGTTGTACTGGGAGACATCCGTCTTTTGGTTCGTTCTCCAAATTGGGGTCGGCGGTGCCGGAGGAGGAGAATTTTTCCGGTGATTTGGAGAGAGTTTGGACTAATGTACGTTGTAACCTTCAAGAGGCTAACAAAAAGTCCAAGAAGTATTTTGACAGGAAACGTAAACAGGTTTTGTTTACTGTGGGTGACATGGTTTGGTTGTCCTCGAAGAACCTGCGGTTGAGGATTCCATCTAAAAAACTAAAGTTTGTGGGTCCATTTAAAGTGCTTCAGGTTGTTAACCCGTCTGCTGTTAGGTTGGATGTCCCTACTTCCTGGAAGATTAATCCTGTGTTTCATGTTTCCTTCTTGAAAAAGGCTGACGTATCTAATAGGGACGACACTGTCACAGTTCCTCCTGTGGTGGAAGACGGCGAATATGAAATTTCTCGTATTTTGAATTCTAGATGGCATAGAGGGAAATTATAGTATCTTGTCTCCTGGAAGGGTTTCGGTCCCGAAGACAACTCCTGGGTAAGGACGGATGATGTCTCTGCTCCTAGGCTTGTTAAAGCTTTCCACAGGAGCTTTCCTGATAGGCCTGGGCCTGGAGGATACGGAGGATCCTCATAGAAGAGGGGGTACTGTTAGAACCCTCCTGTTAGTTTTTGCTATCTTGTGTTTTGCGGTCACGTGACCATCTGCCTATATATTCCAGCTTCACCCTTCTGGCTTTGCTGGACTTCAGTGTTGTTTGACTGTTTTGCTAGCCTGGTGCTTCGGTGCCTATCTCTGTCAGTTTGCTTGGTCCTCTTGGACCTCTAGTACTTTTTGTCAATTTGTCTTTTGTGTTCTACAACAATTTCTGTTTAGGAGGTGTCCCATTTTTGTCCCAGTCCTTAGTTCTTTAGGGACCCCTCCCTTAATTCTATAGGTCTTCGTTCAGACTAGCCGAGGACAAAGGTGGGTCTGTTCACTAGGAACAAGCAGCCCGCTACATCATAGGGATTCAGCTTAGTCTTACTGTAGGGACAGCTTTCCCCTATCTTTCCTTAGTTCTTGTTGCAGATCA
This sequence comes from Phyllobates terribilis, assembly GCF_046119375.1. Taxonomy (NCBI): domain Eukaryota; kingdom Metazoa; phylum Chordata; class Amphibia; order Anura; family Dendrobatidae; genus Phyllobates; species Phyllobates terribilis. The sequence continues at coordinate 2,755,945 of NW_027362933.1, forward strand.
CAACACACATAGCCTTACTTTGTTATTTAGATAGACAGATATATAGATAGAGGGCTGCCACCAGGAATTTCAGGGCCCAATATTGGCAACATTTTCGAGCTCCCTTGAGACTCCGCCCAGGCTCCACCCCAGCTCCACCTCCACCCCTCGAAACTTCCACAGTCCCACCACCCAATCTTGGAAAAACTCCACTTCTGCACCACGCCCTCACCAATCACAGATTTACAGTTCCCACTGAACCATATATCATATACATAGCCAGCAACTTTTGTTTTGGCCAAAAGATTTTTTTAATCAGCCACCACGACAAGTTAGACTCTTTTGGCTGGGCCCTACTCTACTCTAACCTATTAAACCTTTCTTAAAATATCCAACACTCTTTTTAGGTATATTTTTATTTCTTTTTCTTTAAAGGAATGTGTCACATACATTTTTTAAAATGACTAATAATATCACATTCAAGGAACAAATACCATCACACCATGGCCGGACCACAATTTACCATCACATAGTCACCAAATAATACCACATACAAGGTATACTGCCACACCAGGACCAGAACACATATTACCACCACATAGTGATCAAATAATGCCACATACAAGGAACAAATACCGGCATACCATGGCCAGACCACATATTACCACCACATAGTGACCGAATAATACCACAAGCAAGGAACAAATACCACCACACCATGACCAGACCACATATTACCACCAAATGGTCACCAAATAATACCACATATACACTGTGTGCAGAATTATTAGGCCAATAAGTATTTTGATCACATGATAATTTTTATACATGTTGTCCTACTCCAAGCTGCATAGGCTTGAGAGCCAACTACCAATTAAGTAAATCTGGTGATGTGCATCTCTGTAATGAGGAGAGGTGTTGACTAATGACATCAACACCCTATATAAGGTGTGCTTAATTATTAGGCAACTTCCTTTCCTTTGGCAAAATGGGTCAGAAGAGAGATTTGACGGGCTCTGAAAAGTCCAAAATTGTGAGATGTCTTACAGAGGGATGCAGCAGTCTTGAAATTTCCAAACTTTTGAAGCGTGATCACCGAACAATCAAGCATTTCATGGCAAATAGCCAACAGGGTCGCAAGAAGCGTGTTGGCCAAAAAAGGCGCAAAATAACTGCCCATGAATTGAGGAAAATCAAGCGTGAAGCTGCCAAGATGCCATTCGCCACCAGCTTTGCCATATTTCAGAGCTGCAACGTTACTGGAGTATCAAAAAGCACAAGGTGTGCGATACTCAGGGACATGGCCAAGGTAAGGAAGGCTGAAAAACGACCACCTTTGAACAAGAAACATAAGATAAAATGTCAAGAATGGGCCAAGAAATATCTTAAGACTGATTTTTCAAAGGTTTTATGGGCTGATGAAATGAGAGTGACTCTTGATGGGCCAGATGGATGGGCCAGAGGCTGGATCAGTAAAGGGCAGAGAGCTCCACTCCGACTCAGACGCCAGCAAGGTGGAGGTGGGGTACTGGTATGGGCTGGTATCATCAAAGATGAACTTGTGGGACCTTTTCAGGTTGAGGATGGAGTGAAGCTCAACTCCCAGACCTACTGCCACTTTCTGGAAGACAACTTCTTCAAGCAGTTGTACAGGAAGAAGTCGGTATCGATCAAAAAAACATGATTTAAATGCAGGACAATGCTCCATCACATGCATCCAACTACTCCACAGCGTGGCTGGCCAGTAAAGGTCTAAAAGAAGAAAAAATAATGACATGGCCCCCTTGTTCACCTGATCTGAACCCCATAGAGAACCTGTGGTCCATCATAAAATGTGAGATCTACAGGGAGTGAAAACAGTACACCTCTCGGAAGAGTGTCTGGGAGGCTGTGGTGGCTGCTGCACGCGAAAACAGATCAAGCAACTGACAGAATCTATGGATGGAAGGCTGTTGAGTGTCATCATAAAGAAAGGTGGCTATATTGATCACAAATTTTTTTGGTTTTTGTTTTTGCATGTCAGAAATGTTTATTTCTATATTTTGTGCACTGATATTGGTTTACCTGGTGAAAATAAACAAGCGAGATGGGATTATATTTGGTTTTTATTAAGTTGCGTAATAATTCTGCACAGTAATAGTTACCTGCACACACAGATATCCTCCTAAGATAGCCAAATCTAAAAAAAAAACACTCCAACTACCAAAAATATTAAACTTGGATATTTATGAGTCTTTTGGGTTGATTGAGAACATAGTTGTTGATCAATAATAAAAATAATCCTCTAAAATACAACTTGCCTAATAATTCTGCACACAGTGTAAGGGACAAATACCGCCACACCATGACCGGACCACATATTACCACCACATAGTGACTAAATACTACAATACTGATCATTAATAAAAAAAAATTAAAAAAAATACTAATATTACCATAAGTGCCATTATACACAGGAGCTCTCTACATAGTAGACGGTGTATAGTGTAAGTGTAGAGGTAATACAGTGATCACCAGTGACATTATACACAGGAGCTCTGTATATAGTGTCAGTGTACAGGTAATACAGTGATCACCAGTGACATTATGCACAGGAGCTCGGTATATAGTGTCAGTGTACAGGTAATACAGTGATCACCAGTGACATTATGCACAGGAGCTCTGTATATAGTGTCAGTGTACAGGTAATACAGTGATCACCAGTGACATTATGCACAGGAGCTCTGTATATAGTGTCAGTGTACAGGTAATGCAATGATCACCAGTGACATTATGCACAGGAGCTCTGCATATAGTGTCAGTGCACTGGTAATACAGGGATCACCAGTGACATTATACATAGGAGCTGTGTATATAGTGTACAGGTAATACAGTGATCACCAGTGACATTATACACAGGAGCTCTGCATATAGTGTACAGGTAATACAGTGATCACCAGAGACATCATACATAGGAGCTGTGTATATAGTGTACAGGTAATACAGTGATCACCAGTGACATTATGCACAGGAGCTCTGTATATAGTGTCAGTGTACAGGTAATGCAATGATCACCAGTGACATTATGCACAGGAGCTCTGCATATATTGTCAGTGCACTGGTAATACAGGGATCACCAGTGACATTATACATAGGAGCTGTGTATATAGTGTACAGGTAATACAGTGATCACCAGTGACATTATACACAGGAGCTCTGCATATAGTGTACAGGTAATACAGTGATCACCAGTGACATCACACATAGGAGCTGTGTATATAGTGTACACGTAATACAGTGATCACCAGTGACATTATGCACAGGAGCTCTGTATATAGTGTCAGTGTACAGGTAATATAGTGATCACCAGTGACATTATACACAGGAGCTCTGTATATAGTGTCATTGTACAGGTAATACAGTGATCACCAGTGACATTATGCACAGGAGCTCTGCATATAGTGTCAGTGTACAGGTAATACAGTGATCACCAGTGACATTATACACAGGAGCTCTGTATATAGTGTCAGTGTACAGGTAATACAGTGATCCCCAGTGACATTATGCACAGGAGCTCTGTATATAGTGTCAGTGTACAGGTAATATAGTGATCACCAGTGACAGTATGCACAGGAGCTCTGCATATAGTGTCAGTGTACAGGTAATACAGTGATCACCAGTGACATTATGCATAGGAGCTCTGTATATAGTGTCAGTGTACAGGTAATATTGTGATCACCAGTGACATTATACACAGGAGCTCTGCATATAGTGTCATTGTACAGGTAATACAGTGATCACCAGTGACATTATGCACAGGAGCTCTGCATATAGTGTCAGTGTACAGGTAATACAGTGATCACCAGTGACATTATACACAGGAGCTCTGTATATAGTGTCAGTGTACAGGTAATACAGTGATCCCCAGTGACATTATGCACAGGAGCTCTGTATATAGTGTCAGTGTACAGGTAATGCAATGATCACCAGTGACATTATGCACAGGAGATTTGCATATAGTGTCAGTGTACTGGCAATACAGGGATCACCAGTGACATTATACATAGGAGCTGTGTATATAGTGTACAGGTAATACAGTGATCACCAGTGACATTATACACAGGAGCTCTGCATATAGTGTACAGGTAATACAGTGATCACCAGTGAAATTATACATAGGAGCTCTGTATATAGTGTCAGTGTACAGGTAATACAGTGATCACCTGTGACATTATACACAGGAGCTCTGTATATAGTGTCAGTGTACAGGTAATGCAGTGATCACCAGTGACATTATGCACAGGAGCTCTGCATATAGTGTCAGTGTACAGGTAATACAGGGATCACCAGTGACATTATACATAGGAGCTGTGTATATAGTGTACAGGTAATACAGTGATCACCAGTGACATTATGCACAGGAGCTCTGCATATAGTGTCAGTGTACAGGTAATACAGTGATCACCAGTGACATTATACACAGGAACTCTGTATATAGTGTCAGTGTACAGATAATACAGTGATCACCAGTGACATTATGCACAGGAGATTTGCATATAGTGTCAGTGTACAGGTAATACAGGGATCACCAGTGACATTATACATAGGAGCTGTGTATATAGTGTACAGGTAATACAGTGATCACCAGTGACATTATACACAGGAGCTCTGCATATAGTGTATAGTGTACAGGTAATACAGTGATCACCAGTGACATACACAGGAGCGCTGTACATTAGTATATAGCGTATAGTGTCATTGTACAGAGAACACACTGACTCACAAGTGACGTCCTTCATCTTCGCTTTCATCCAGCACAGACCGACTTCTTCCAGCCAGGACTCGTCTCTGCATAAAATAGCACACAGTTATCTAGAGCACATTCCCCAATTTCTACATTACGCAGCTGAATACAGATGTGCACCCACCATTAATATATAATTAGTTATTATGCAACCCACCATTCCAAATACAAATTGTAATCCACCACGGCCCCCCCACTAACTGTAAATAGCCACTTTCTCCATCCCATAAATATACAAATTAAATAGCACCTGTACTCTTTCCCAATTCATTACCAGTCACACTCCTGCATCCTCAACACCCCCCACTCTGTACCTCCCGCTCCCCCAATTCATTATATTTACATGAACCCCTCCACTCCAGTTCATTATGTCATGTTCGTGCTCTCTCCCAACCTCTATTCATAATCATTTATTCTCCCCCACTCCCAATTCATCATTTGCTCTCCCCCAGTCCCAATTCATTATTTGCTCTCCCCCACTCCCAATTCACCATTAGCTCTCCCCACCCCCCATTCAACATTTGCTCTCCCCACTCCAAATTCACCATTAGCTCTCCCCACTCCCAATTCACCATTTGCTCTCCCCACTCCCAATTCACCACTAGCTCTCCCCACCCCGCACTCCCAATTCACCATTGGCTCCCCCACCCCCACTCCCCATTTGCTCTCCCCACCCGCACTCCCAACTCATGATTTGCTCTCCCCACCCTCCACTCCCAATTCACCATTTGCTCTCCCCACCCTCCACTCCCAATTCACCATTAGCTCTCCCCACCCTCCACTCCCAATTCACCATTTGCTCTCCCCACCCGCACTCCTAATTCACCATCTGCTCTCTACCCCCCACTTCCAATTCAACGTTTGGTCTCCCCACCCCCCACTCCCAATTCACTATTTGCTCCATTCACCATTAGTTCTCCCTCCCCCTATTCCCAATTCACCATTTGCTCTTCCCACCCCCAATTCATCATGTGCTCTCCACACTCCCAATTCACCATTAGCTCTCACTACCACTCCCTTCCAATTGACCATTTGCTCTCCCGACTCCCAATTTACCATTAGCTCTGCCCACCCCCACTGCACCATTTGGTCTCCCCACCCCCCACTCCCAATTCACCATTTGCTCTCCCCACCCCCAATTCACCATTTTCTCTCCCCACCCCAACTTCATAATTTGCTCTCCCCACCCCCACTTCAACATTTGCTCTCCCCACCCCCCTCTCTCAATTAATCATTTGCTCTCCCCACCCACTCCCAATTCATCATTTCCTCTCCTCACCCCCCCCATTCAGCATATGCTCTCCCAACCCCCCACTTCCAATTCACCATGTACTCTCCCCACCCCCCAGATCATTATCTGCTCTCCCCAGCCCCAATTCACCATGTGCTCTCCCCATCCCCCACTCGCAATTCACCATTTGCTCTCTCCACCCCCCACCTTCAATTCATAATTTGCTCTCCCCATCCACCATGTGCTCTCCCCACCGCCAATTAATAATGTGCTCTATCCACTCCTCACTCCCAATTCACCATGTGCTCTCATAGTTACATAGTTTATAAGGCTGAAAAAAGACAAGCGTCCATCCAGTTCAGTCTATTTCTTGTGCACTGCAGCTATTCCGCAGCGTTGATCCAGGGGAAGGCAAAAAAAAACCATGCGGTATAGGCCAATTTACATCATTGAGGAAAAATTCACTTCCCGACTCCAATCTGGCAGTCAGATTAAATCCCTGGATTAATTAACTATCACTAAGCATAAGATGTAATTTTATTGTTCTCAAGAAAGGCGTCCAGGCGTCTCTTGAACTCATTAAGTGAGTTGGACATCACCACTTCCTCTCCCAGAGAGTTCCAGAGTCTCACGGCTCTGACCGTAAAGAATCCCCTTCTATGCTGGTGCAGGAACCTCCTTTCCTCCAGACGCATAGTGTGCACCTTCGTCTTTGTCACCATCCTTGGTATAAACAGGTCATGGGAGAGATCTCTGTACTGCCCCCTGATGTATTTATACATGTTTATGAGGTCTCCCCTAAGCCTTCTCTTTTCCAACGTAAATAGGCCTAATTTTGACAACCTCTCTGGGTATTCTAGTCCCTCCATTCCCTTTATTACCTTAGTCGCCCTCCTTTGTACCCTCTCTAGCTCCAATATGTCTTTCCTGAGCACCGGAGCCCAGAACTGTGCACAATATTCTAAGTGCGGCCTTACCAGCGCTTTATACAGAGGAAGAACAATGTTCTCATTATATGCCCCTATTCCTCTTCTGATGCATGCCATGACTCTATTTGCCTTCGCAGCTGCTGCCTGACACTGGGCACTCCAATTTAATTTGCTGTTAACCAAGACGCCCAGGTCCTTCTCCATGTCAGATTTCCCCAACGGTTTCCCATTTAATATGTATGGGTGACTGCTGTTTTTCTTTCCCATGTGCATTACCTTAGATTTATCGGGATTGAACCCCATTTGCCATTTTTTGGCCCAACTCCCCAATTTATCTAAATCCTCCTGTAGCTGTGCCCTATCCTCATCTGTATTAACTACTTTACAAAGTTTAGCATCATCTGCAAATATTGCTATTTTACTATGCAACCCTTCCACTAGATCATTAATAAATATATTAAATAATATAGGGCCCAAGACAGACCCTTGAGGCACCCCGCTAGTAACCCTGACACACCCTGAGCTTACTCCATTGATAACCACCCTCTGTTTCTATCACTCAGCCAGCTATTTACCCACTTGCACACATTATCCCCCAGACCAAGCATTCTCATTTTATATACCAACCTTTTGTGTGGCACGGTATCAAACGCTTTGGAGAAGTCAAGGTATACAAAAGCCACTGACTCTCCCCGGTCCAGGTGTGAGCTCAAAAAAGATCTCGGTGGATTCGAACTCATGAACTCCTGCTTACAAGACAGGTGCACGAACCCAGTAAGCCACTGGAACATCACTCTCCCCACCCCCCACTTCCAGTTCACCATGTGCTCTCCCCACCCCTCACTCCCAGTTCACCATGTGCTCTCCCCACCCCTTAATTCCAGTTCACCATGTGCTCTCCTCACCCCCCACTTCCAGTTCTCCATGTGCTCTCCCCACCCCCGACTCTCAGTTCATCATGTGCTTTCCCCACCCCCCACTTCACCATTTGCTCTCCCCACCCCCACTCCAAAATCATCACTTGCTCTCCCCACCCCCAATTCACCTTGTGCTCTCTCCCCCCCCCACTCCCAATTCATCATGTGCTCTCCCCTTCCCCCACTCCCTATTCTCCAAGTGCTTTCCCCAACCTCCACTCCCAGTTCATCATGTGCTCTCCCCCAAGACCATTTAATTAATTCTATTAAAAAAAAATAATAATTGATACTTACCTCTCATATAATCCCCTGCAGCAGCACTTCTGTACTGGCATCTTGGCCCTCTATGCAGATGCGTACGCGATGATGTCATTGCGTACGCACCTTCACCAGCACGTCCCACAAGAGGCGGAGGGACTGCACGGCCGTTCAGTTTTTATGGCTGTGAGAGCTCCAAGGGTCCCGGCACACGATACCCCAGTGTCGGCACATAAGTAATCAAAAAAGATGGTAGCACTTAATAGAAAATTACATAAAAAATGGTGTATTTATTGGCCGGTGTGAACAGGTGCCAATGTTTCGGCTCAAAAGCAAGTGGATTTTTAATGCAACCAAACAAGCCTCATCAGGTCTAAGAAATGTATTTATTTTAATAAAATAAACAGTTTGTATTGTGGAGTCTGCTCCACTTCAGAGTTATTACATATATTGGGAATAACTCTTTAACCCCTTCCCACTTAAGGTACTTTTTACTTTCCTGACCAAGCCAAATTTTTTAAACTAATATGTGCCATTTTATGTGGTAATAATTTTTTTCTTGACACATTGTAGTTTACGTTCGTGGTAAATTTAGGTCAATATGATAGACATTTATATAAAAAATATCGGAAATTTGATAAATATTTAGAAAAAGTCTCATTTTTGAACTTTGAATTTTGTATGCCAATGAAATGTCCCATCCCTCAGTATTTCAGGACCATCTACACATTTGAAAAGATTTTGAGGGATCCATTTGTCATGTATACACCTCAAAATATTCAAAACCGTATTCAGAAATTTTGTATAACCCACAGGGCTTCATGCAAAGTTAAATGAAAAATTACTTTTTATTATTATTATTAGCATGTAAAGGTATTTGCAAAGGGGGGTAGCAGAGGAATAGTGAGGTGAGAGATGAACCAGTCGAGCAGCAGAGTTGAGGATGGACTGGAGGGGTGCGAGAGTGTTAGCAGGTAGGCCACAGAGGAGGGTGTTGCAGTAGTCGAGGCGGGAGATGATGAGGGCATGAACAAGCAGTTTAATAGATTGAGGGTTGAGGAAAGGATGGATTCTGGGAATACTTTTGAGCTGGAGGCCACAGGAGGTGGCAAGAGCTTGGATGTGGGGTTTGAAGGACAGGGCAGAGTCAGGGGTTACTCCGGGGACCGGGGAAAGTGTGATGTCATTTACTGTGATAGAAACATCAGGTGGGGAAGATATGCGAGATGAAGGAAACATGATGAGTTCAGTGTGCGGAAACAGTTGGCTTATCCTCGAGTATATACGGTATATACTTTAAACTGTAAAGTGTTAGTAACAAGGCAAATTAACAGTAGAACTAATAACAGTAAGCTTGGGATAGCAGAGAAAGTCTTTCACTATTTAACGTTAATGTTCTCTTCACAAAGGTGGTGTGCCCAGTCGTGTGAGTTTCCATGTAAGTTCTCTATGAAGCTCTGGCCCTAGCGGGGATCACTGGGTTTTCCGGCTAGGCCGCAAGTCTCTCTCTGATGTTCACTACTAGGACCAACCCTTCTCAATCACTGTGTTTCCACAAAGTAAAATAATAGGAGCTATACTCACCTCCGGTGCTGGCACCATTCCAGCTGGATCACTGAGGGGCTCCCGCAGGAACTGAGCAGTCAATGTCTGTGATCCTAGCTGTTATCTTTAATTAACGCCTTTGAGGCCGCAACCTATAGTATCAGTGGCATCTAGGCTGTCAAATAAAGGTAGGGGGCTCTTTTAGTCAACCAACTCACACAATGGCCCCCACAGCTGCAATTGTAAATCATGCCTCGCAACATCGTGCAATAAAGCTCAACTAGGTTCACGTTCTGTAAAGGGACTAAAGTAAAAAAAGTAAAAACCAAAACGGTTTATAGAAAAAAATAACAAATCCCAGGTCCCGTTCTTTGATGTGAACTTGGGAACTGAGCCGGCAAATGATGGCTGCGTTATTCAGCCATCATCTGCCTCTAACAGATGCGAGTGGAGGGAAGCGACCGTTAACCTGTTATATGCCGCTAACAATCTGTGATGGCAGAATTTACAGCGACTGGTCCAGGTGGGGCACACTGTTCTAACTGTCCCTGCATCATGATTGTGGGGTGCCAAAGGGTTGTCATGACAGCTTGAGGTTTTCTGAACACCCCAGTGCTTGTCATGACAATACTCTGTAGTATCGGTGTCTCTGCGCCTTGACAGGCAGAGACGCCGTCCTTCTTACCGCCGCGCTCCCCTGCCGGCGTCCTCCGGCGCTCCTGCTTCTGCCGGCGCGCAGCTTCCCGGGCATTGTGCTTAGGGCGCCCTCTTAAAGGGGCCGCACACGCCGTCCTAAGGAGTCCCCGGCCAATGACCGGAGGACCTCTCATATAAAAGGCAACTCCTCCAAGATGGAGGTGCCCATGCAAGGTTGTAGCTTTGTGTGTTAAACTCTGTTTCAGCCCTCAGGTCCTGCTGCCAGCCTGACTACCAGTCCAGCCCGCCAGCTTGACTACAAGTCCAGCCCGCCAGCCTGACTACAAGTCCAGCCCGCCAGCCTGACTACTAGTCCAGTCCGCCAGCTTGTCTACTCTCCAGCCCGACAGTCTGTCTACAGTCAAGTCTGCCAGTCTGTCTATGGGCCTTGCCCGCCTGCTTACCTGGAAGCACCTGCCTGTTACCTGCCGTGCCTACCAGTCAGCCTATCTGGAGGCTCCTGCTTGTTATCTGCCGTGTCTGCCAGTCTGCCTACCCGGATCACCCGTCAGCCTGCCTGCCGTGCTCATCTGCTGTACCGGTCAGTTCCTGCCTTCTGACCCGTGGGAGTCACCTGCTCTCATACAAGGTTGGTCCCAGAGTAGCACCTGGTCTCTCTGCTCGGTCCTTCCCTGGTCACGGAGTCGATTGAGCCGCCGTATGACCTTGGTCAGTCCGAGTTGACAGCTACTTACGCCCCTCTGGTCCCTCCTTGCACCGCAGCACAGAGGTTCCACCACCCGGATCCGTAACATACTCCTTTGAACACATGCCTGTGGAGAGTAGGAGACTGTGATTTTTGCTACATACTGAAGCAGGGCTGCCACCAGGAATTTCAGCACCCCATACTGGCAACATTTCCGGGCACCCTTGAGACTCCACACCTGCCCTGCCTCCACCCCTCAAACTTTCCACCGTCCCACCTCCCACTCTTGGAAAAACTCTGCTTCTGCACCTCGGTTTCACCAATCACACATAAACAGTTCCCATCGAACACCATATCACATACACAGCCATCAGCTTTTGTTTTGGCCAAAAGATTTTTTAAGCCTGCCACCACGACAAGGTAGACTCTTTTGGCAGGGCCCTACTCTACTCTAACCTATTAAACATTTCTTAAACTATCCAATATTCTTTTTAGGTATATTTTGCTTATTTTTCTTTAAGGGAATGAGTGACGTACATTTTTTAAACTAATTGAAACCAGATTGTGATAATTTTTTTATAATCTGTATTTCTGACTTCAGGTTATTGTATCCTGTTTTCTGTACATTTATGGAAATCTGCTGTCTTGCCTGTTTGGAGATATGAACAATAGACATATGGATGTATATATATCACAAGACAAAATAGGGGAGTCTAATTCCTAGGGAGAGTTTTCTATACATGTTCTCATGTTTAGTGACATGCAGATGTCATTGTGCAGGAAAGGGGAAGAGGTGAGCTGTGACACGACCTAATGTGAATGGTGGATTCTGTTATCTCATTGTAATCCTGCTGGCTATGATAATGAGGTGACTGCTGAAAAGGAATCTCTTCTGGACGTGTTATTCTATTAGAAAAGCAATTTCTGTTTATTTATTATTTATGATATAAGGGGTGACAAACTTTAAAGTAAATTCTTCCAAAACGTTAAACTATGATTAAAAGGATTGGCAATTTTCTGGTTATTCTTTACCAATGTGTTTGAGATGATGATAAGGCACTTAGTATTATGGTCTTTCTTGAACTTCGGCACTAAATACGAAATATGGGAAATAGACTATATTTCTATGTTGAATTTCTGCATTAAGGGCCTTTTATTCATCTCACACACACATTGGTTAAGAATAACCAGAGCATGGTCAATGCCCTTAACATAAAAGTTTTGTAAAACATTCCCACTAAACATTTCGCTAATTAAATCTATTTTTCATAAGAGTCATTTAGTTAAATCCTTTGGTCAATTATGTAAAGTGCAAAATTATAATGTAACAAAACAAACAAAACAAAGACAAAACGTATAACCAATTAATACAATGAAAATAAGGTCATTTTGTGAGGTCAGAAAACATATTAAAACAACGATCTAAGGAAATGAACCATAATAATAAAGACGTATTTCCATAAATTCAAGAACAACAAACAATAGTGCGCTCTATCCTAAAAACTGAGCCCTAATATTAAATGGGTATTCCCATCTGGGGTACCGATAGTGCATCGCAGGGTCAGTCAGGTGCAGGTCTCAGAACGGAAACATTGCTAACTGATCTGTTACATCTGTCTAATGCTAGGACTTTGGGTCAGTAATCCCGCAGTCAGGCTAGGACACTCATCCATAATACAGGGGAACATACATGGCAATAACACACTAATGTAAAACTGGCTACATGTAGAAGATGTGAAGATGCAAATTTACATGTATGGAACAGGCAGTCGTTTTACCTGCTGGTTAGAAAAATCCTTAATCAGGTCTTTAATATTCAGGTGTCTGGCGAGCTCATGCTCAATTGACAGAAGGGCTCGGCTGTTTAACCGTTGTTCCGTCATTGTAGAATGCAGATAGTTCTTGAGAGTTTGCTAATGCTATCTCTCCTTCTGCTACTCAAAGTGGTTGGGTGATAAAAATTCTTGCAATACACACCTCTCCAAATCTTGAAGCTCGAATTTGTAGATGGCGTTTAGTAAAGCCAGTGGACCCATGTTTTCTGTAAATGTAGCTTCATAAACTTTCCGAAGACGTTGCTACTCAGAAAGTAACGGTGATGTGAGATCTACCTGCCTTCCCATGGGTTGTTCCATCTCTTGCTATTATTTTGAATTATTTGGTTCTTTCCTAGAATGGGTGGTTAAGTATGAAACAGGTTCCTCCGCTATAATCCATTATATTCCAGGTCCTGTCAATTTTTGCTGGACAATTTTATTTTTTTTCGCGATGCATTTTGGCGTTCCCTTATCCAGTGAAAAAACTTTTGCTACTACTTCGCTATCCTTTTTAGGAATTGAGATTGATTCCGTTGCCATGGTTTTTCGCCTTCCCTAAAAAAAAAGGTCAAAATTGCTGTCCCAGATTGAAGGATTCTGTTCTGTCCTCAAAGTAACACTATGTCAAATGCAGTCCATGCTAGGCCTCCTTAACTTTGCTTGCACAGTAATGCCTATGGGGAGAATTTTTTCCAGACGTTTATCCCTCTCGACCAAAAGCATCAAGCTTCCCCATCATAGAATTCGGATAAAACCTCCTTTGAAAGCAGACTTGCTGGTTGGGAAGGAGTTCCTCTTGTCCTATAATGGATATACATGCTTTTAGTCATCGGAATTGACTAATGAGGATGTCTCCCTTTTTTCCGATGCCGCTGGATCTACTGGTTTCAGTGTCATTTTTGGAGACCAATGGTGTGCCGAACCTTGGCCAGAATCTTGGCGCACTGAGGGCTGGGTTAAAAACCTTACTCGGGTAGAGTTATTTCCTATCATCACAGCCATTTCTTTATGGGGCCCATCCCTCAGGGATAAACGGATCTGTTATTGGACTGACAATATGAGTATTGTACACGCCATAAATCACTTGTCATCCTCATCTCCCCTGGTTATCAAATTACTCAGATTTCTGGTATTAAAATGCTTAAGTTTAAACATCTGGTTTTAAGCCCGCCATGTTCCGGGTACAAATAATGTCATTGCTGATTCTCTTTCTCGTTTCGATTGCCAGAAATTCCCGGAATGTTTCCCCGCGGCCAAAGAGGAGGGACATCCATGCCCATCCCTCATGTGGGAGGTGGTAGAGAAAGATTGATGGAGTTGGTGAGATCTTCAGTGGCCTCGTCTACATGGCGTTCTTACGGTAAGGCATGGAATGAGTGCCATAACTTATTTGGGGATAGATCAGCAGCAGCATCCGACGCTGCCCGTCTGGTGGTCACAATCGAATATTTACTTTACTTGCGCAGTATGGGTGTTTCAGGAGCCGTTGCACAGAACCGCCTATCTGATCTCGGTGTTTATTTTCACCTCTTAGGTTGGAACGATGTTACTAAGGTTTTCATCATTCGGCAGGCTATTATGGGTTGGAGGAGGGAGCACACTCGTCAGGGGAACAGACGGCCCATTTCTTTCAGTTTACTTACCCGCCTAATCAACCCACTCCCGCTGTCCGCTCTTCTGCTTTCAAGTCTGCTCTACTCTCTGCCGCTTTTTGACTCGCGTTTTTTGGTTTGGTGCTTTGCGCATTAGTGAATTGGTGTCCCCATCCAAGCGCACTTCAGGAGGACTCCAGTATGATGGTGTCACTCCCTGTGACCGAGGTCTCCGTATCCACTTTCGGAAATCGAAAATTGACCCGTCCGGTATTTGTTCATGGGTTCCCCTTGCTGCCATCCCCGGTCCTATTTGTCCTTTAACCCTTGTTAATAATTACTTATCGTTCTGGCGATCTGGTGACTCCTTTTTCTCACATGAGGATGGGTCTCCTCTTACGGTTTTTCAATTTCAATCCCTTTTTCGGAAATGTTTAGCTTTCATAGGCCTTCCTCTCAAGGTATTTGGTACGTACTCCATAAGGATAGGAGCTGCTACCGAAGCAGCCCGTGCTGGTTTGCCTAACTCCGAGATCCAGCGCATTGGTAGACGACGTTCCTCCTGTTTTTCAAGATATATCAGACCAAATTTATTGCTTCACTAACTTTATTATCTCTTCATAGGTGGTGTAAAACACACAGTGTGGATACTGGGCCACTCCTACATCTTCTGGGCATCCCAAAGAGCAGAACGTCGACCAGGTGACAGAGGTCTTGGGTTCCACGGCATCAACGTTTTTTGGAGAGGAATAAGAGGCTTGACCTGGCCTCAGGTTCTTCCTGAGGTGGTGCGGATAGCTCAGACTGCTTCCTCTCCCTTAATTCTGCGGGAGGGAATGATCTCTGCTCCTTTCAACTAGCGGAACTCCTCACAATCATGCACTCCGACGTGGATAAATTCCACAGACTTTTTCCAGAGCTTACTCTGATTTGGTTAGAGGTCATGTCACGTGTTGCATGGTAGGGCGCGAGAGATGCGGCGGCAGTTGAACGTTCTCGGCGCACGCTTAATGCCCGCTTGTCCCGCTTTATCCGTTTTAAGGCCAGAGTGGTCATGAGGCATCACCAACTTGAGAGAGACAATTCCAGTCTTATGCTACCCGATGGTGTCCATCTGACGGAAATAGGGCTGGATATTTTTCTCTCCGGTCTCCAGGATAGCATAGAACAGGCTTTGTACCAAATGGGTGGGGGTCGGAGCGAAGTATAAATACTCCGCTCCTCCTTGGCGGTCATTTGCTCCATCTTGATGTTTTTTTCCGGTACGAAGTCTGACTTGCTCCGGGAGTCCAGCTGTGGCATATGGATTCGCACCTGTTTCAGCTGGCAAATAGTGCCTTAACCGAGTTTTATGCCAGTTGCGTACTGAGCAAGTCCTTTTTGGCTGTGACCGACTTCTACCCATTAAAAGGAGTTTTGGTTAAGATCTGTGTGTTGTCATTATTCCATGGGACTTTTTGAGGAAATATTGTTGTTGGGTCTCAGCAGTCTGCAGGGCACGCCAATCTTTAATTGAATGCCTCTTGACTGCTGTGCCCTGCTGAAGGGGTTAAATTGTGTGTCCCATGTTCTTTTTCTCCTCTCCTCCTGGCTTTCACCCAATAATCCTCTTCTTCCTCCCTCTTCCCCTCTTTATAAGTCCAGACCCTGCCTCTTCCTGCCTCTCTCCACACAAGCATGGGACCCGCAGTCTGCGTTTCCCACCACCCCTCCCCTTTTTTCCCATGTACAGTGTGCTTTGTTGGTATTATTTGGTTGTTCTGTATTTAAGTCACAGCAGCAGTCATTTGCTCTATCTTGATGTTTTTCTCCAGTATGAAGTATGATATGCGCCGGGAGTCCGGCAATGGAATATGGATTTGTACCCGTTTCAGCTGGCCAATAGTGCCTTAACCGGGTTTTATACCAGTTACGCGTTGAGCACGTCCTTTTTGGCTGTGACCGACCTCTAACCATTAAAAGGAGTTTTGG
The DNA here is from genome assembly GCF_046119375.1 of Phyllobates terribilis. NCBI lineage: Eukaryota > Metazoa > Chordata > Amphibia > Anura > Dendrobatidae > Phyllobates > Phyllobates terribilis. The sequence goes on from NW_027362933.1 coordinate 2,772,309, forward strand.
TTAAATTCTGTATGTTGTCCTTATTACATGGGACTTTTTGGGGAAATTTTGTTGTTGGGTCTCAGGAGTCATCTTACTACTGTTACAGGTAAAAATGATCATAGACATGTGCAATGTTAGTTAAAAAAAAATCTGGCCTCCTCCTCCCCTTAATAGCCGGCCATCGCACACCATGTTATTTCTTCTCAGCCCAAGACAGCACCAAAGACTGGAGCTGTTATGAGCAAGAGGAAATCCAATTACCGGTTAAGGTAAAATGTTCTGCACATGCCTATGAGTATCATGAAGCGCAGATGTTGTGGCGCTTATACTTACTGCCAGCGCATGAGTAGATCTGCTGGCATCTCTGTCTTTGGTGTCATATATTGGGATCCTCTGTCATTGCTATGCTTATCTTCATTATTAACTGCTAATTTAAAAAAAAAAAAATCCGGCCTCCTTCCTCCCCTTAATAGCCGGCCATCACACACCTCTTCCCGACACCCATGACAGCACTTTCATGAGTGTGAGGAAATCTTACTACTGGTAATGGTAAAAATGATCATAGACATGTGCAATGTTAGTTAAAAAAAAAAATCCGGCCTCCTTCCTCCCCTTAATAGCCGGCCATCGCACACCATGTTATTTCTTCTTAGCCCAAGACAGCACCGAAAGATGGAGCTGTCATGAGCAAGAGGAAATCCAATTACCGGTTAGTGTAAAAAGTTCTGCACATGCCTATGAGTATAGTGAAGCGCAGATGTTGTGGCGCTTATACTTACTGCCAGCGCATGATTACATTGTCTGGCTTCTTCATCTTTGGGGTCTGTGTTTTGGGTCCCTCAGTGTCGTATCCATGGTCATCTTCATTCCAGCAGTGCTTTCAGATGATCATCAAAGTGATGTCCAATCTTCAGTTCTTCAAGGTCTACTGGAGGCTGAGGAAGACAGCTGGCTCTGATGACTATGGAGCTGGTGTCTTGTCAAGGGTTTCCAAGTTGACAAAAGAAAATCCCTTGAACATGGCCTGGTCCTTTGCTTTAAGAGGTGACTTTTTGGCCTCTGCTGCTTCTAATTTCTCCAGATGGTGTGGTCGAGAACTGTGATGAGCTTTAGATGGCTACAAAACAAACAAAAAAATAATTATTACCAAAATCTCAAACGTTCTGGAGAAGGATGATATGAAATGATCTGGACCATCAGACCAGGACCAGCAGCTCTGGATGATGTTGATTTTCTAATGTTGGTGTCAGCGCTAACTGATACTTAACAGAGGTGCAATGTGATCTGGTCATATACTTACTACAGGGATGTGTGGTGGAGGCACTTTCAGGGCTTCCACAGAGACCCAATCAATACACTGGAAAAACACGTGCTCTCGGATGTTACCATGGACTCCTAAGCGTCTGGCAGGATCTTTCTGTAGGAGCTAAAAACAATAAAGTAAAACCCATGAAGGTAAGCGGTAGAGGCAATAAAACATTCTCACAACTTCACCATTTAAATGAATATTGTACAACCCATAGTACTAATAACCTGGAATTATACTGACCTGTTTAATGATGTCATCAATGCCGGAGGATGCCTCATCGAGTGTCAGATGGAACGTACACTCACTGGTAACCATATCTTTTAAGATGACACCAAGAGAATACCAGTCTACTCCGGCGTTATACTCCTCGCCAGCAAAAATCTATCATGGAAGTAAGAACAAAAAGGTCAAAATGTTAACATTCCCATGGACTGTAATTTTAGTGAAAACTAAATAGGAAAGCACTATCATCCCACCTCAGGAGCCATGTAACCTGCAGTCCCAGCGTATTCGGTGGCTGTTCGGTCTCCATGCATGTTGTCAATTGCGAGACCGAAATCTGTGATCTTAATATGGCCCGTTTCAGCCACCAAGATGTTCTCGGGCTTGAGGTCTCTGTGGATGACGCCCTTGGAGTGGAGGTACTGGATTCCACAGACCAGTTCAGCGGCATAGAATCTGACAGAAAGACATGAATGAGTGTAACTTTCCGAGGAGAAGACAAGAAACACAAAGATATTGCTTCCAGACAATATTATCTACATTGACTAGACCAGAGGTCCCCAACCGCCAGTCCGCGGACCAGGACCGGGCCGTTGGGGTTTTTCAGCCGGTCCGCGGGGAGAGGGGGCCCCTCCAGCCTCCAGCAGGGCCGCCATCAGGGCATGACTGCCCTGACTCCAGTATGGGGCCCGGCCGGTAGGAGCCCCCTCGGAGCCCCCCTCTTGTGCGTCTCTCTCCTCATGGGGCCCCCGGCCGCATGCTAAGCGCCGGGTCCGGGACATCTTAGCGCTGCGCTGCTGCGGCAGCACCTTCATGATTCCCCTGACTTCCGGTCATGTGACGGCGCCGTCACATGGCCGGAAGTCAGGAGAACCTGGTGTCAGCGATTTGGACGAGCGCCAGGATTCTGCAGGGATCGCATGGGGGTAAGTATAACAAGTTTTATTTTTTTTTAAATACAATTAACTAGGAGTGGGGGGAATGGGAGATGCACATGGGGGGAGGGGAGAGATGAGAGATGCACATGGGGGAGGGGAGAGATGAGAGATCCACATGGGGGGGAGGGGAGAGATGAGAGATGCACATGGGGGAGGGGAGAGATGAGAGATCCACATGGGGGGGAGGGGAGAGATGAGAGATGCAAATGGGGGAGGGGAGAGATGAGAGATCCACATGGGGGGGAGGGGAGAGATGAGAGATGCACATGGGGGGAGGGGAGAGATGAGAGATGCACATGGGGGGAGGGGAGAGATGAGAGATGCACATGGGAGGGAGGGGAGAGATGAGAGATGCACGGGGGGGTGAGAGATGCACGGGGGGGTGAGAGATGCACGGGGGGGATGAGAGATGCTCGGGGGGTGGATGAGAGATGCACGGGGGGGGTGAGAGATGCACGGGGGGATGAGAGATGCACGGGGGGTGGATGAGAGATGCACGGGGGGGTGAGAGATGCACGGGGGGGTGAGAGATGCACGGGGGGTGGATGAGAGATGCACGGAGGGGATGAGAGATGCACGGAGGGGATGAGAGATGCACGGGGGGTGGATGAGAGATGCACGGAGGGGGATGAGAGATGCACGGAGGGGGATGAGAGATGCACGGAGGGGGATGAGAGATGCACGGGGGTGAGCTGCACATGGGGGGATGAGAGATGCACATGGGGGGGTTATGTTTACATAACTTTGTTGCCTTATGAAGGGCGGGGGGGGCCCCCAAAAATTTCTTGCACAGGGGCCCACTACAGTCTGTGTCCGCCCCTGGGATGAAGTAAATGCAGCTGAACAGCAGCTGTCAGGACAGCTGCCCTGTCCTGCTGCAGGGCGTGATGGGGCCTCAGTGATGCGGCTCCTGGCACAGCACATTATGTGGGGCTCCTGGCATAGCTCCTGGCGGGGACCTGGTCTACACTATATGATAAGTATGCACTAAACTCCAAATCCCTCCATTACCCCGCCCCCATATGACCAAAGCCCCACCCACCCCACCCCCTCCTTGCTGGGCCATGGAAAAATGATCTTGCTTCAAGCCGGTCCCTGGTGCAAAAAAGGTTGGGGACCACTGGACTAGACGATTAGAACAAGATGACCATATGCAGAACATACAACAAATCCTGCCAGATCCCACTGAAGAATAATGAGGCCACTCAGATTTCTGTCAATGTTCGGGCTAATTTCGCTGCAATCTACAATATTTTTTATATTAAAAACACCAGAACCCAAAGGCAGATAATACAGCACCGAAGTGAACGGATCAATGCTAGACATTTCTATACAGTTATGATCAGGATTGTAGGTAACATAAAATGTACCTTGCGCTGGGGATGTCAAGCCGCCCCTTCTCCAGAAGGAAGGTGTTAAAGTCCCCGCAGCTCACGTATTCCAGACCAAGCAGCACACAGAGCTGGAGCACAGAAATACAGAAGTAGATTTGTATGCAGGTAAAGTGGCCAAAAGATCACAATATCTACACACCTACTACAGAATAGCTCCGTATAACTATAGGCCGCAGGATAAATGGAAGGTGGTCTACATGTCCCATGTAAGAAGGATTACATTTCACATGTCCCATCATTTGTTTCAATGTTCTAGCTGATGACCATGAGACCCCTGTAATGACACCTTAGGGTTCATAGTGATGCTCCTGTGGAGGGTCACTTAAATATGCGGATATGTAGAATGATTTTCTTCAGGGGCATACAGAGATAGAAAGAATTGCTGTACATTTTGTTCAGTTAATGTTCAATGTCCTTTTATGTCAGATATTTATAGGGGTGTCCTGTGATTACTGATGCACAGGGCAGGCATGGTGCCAGTATCTCTTCCCCCGCAGCATCTGGCAGATTTATTATAAAATGATTCTGGTTTATGGTAAAAACACGAGGTCAGACCTTGTACAACACTTTAATAAGTAAAAAATGGAGGCACGTTTTCATGAAACTAGCTTCACGTGGCGAGACTCCTTAGATATGGTGCTCGGATTGAATCATGTTTTTCAAAGCATTTAACTCAGACAAAAGAATGAAATCTTTGTGCCCGGAGGTCTCACTAGTTGTATCAGCAGAATAATATATCATACAGAAAATACTTACACATATCTTACTGACCAACAGTCAGGGAGGCCCGACTGGACTGGACGAGTGTAGACTGCAGTGCACAAAGCATGGTTGTTGTATACCCTAATCCAATAATACCAGGCCATAAAAGTGGTGGTCTGAAGGACATGATGCTCCATCTGTTAACTGGTTCAGGACCGCCCACTGTACATAAACGTCGGTGCTGCCTGGGCTCTGTGCAACGCCGACGTTTAAAAAAGGTGGGTGGTCCTGCAATGTTAAGACCCCCCAGGGTCCTGCAAGCGCTGCGGTTCCGGTGCAGAGCGATAGCTCTGACATGTGAGATCATGGGGACCTGATTGGATCAGGTCCCCTTGATGTTAACCTGTTCCTATCTTCTAGATGAAGCTATCCATAGCGATCGCGGCATTTAAAAGATAGTGACAGCCGGTGGTCGGTGATCGGGACCCCCACATACCTCAGCAGCGAGGGGATCCTGATGCTGTGACCTCTGACCTCATCGAGACCTGATTGGCTCAGGTCTCGATGATGTCAGCGTCACACCAGCCAATCAGAGAGATCACTAGGGAAGTTTGTTTTAGCAACAAACTCTCCCGGGCGATCTGCCTGATAAATACACTGTTTCCCCTCCGATCTCAGTGAGAGAGCAGAGGAGAAACAGTGTGACAAGAGCTGTGTCAGCCTTGCCACTGTGAAAGTAAAAAAAAAAAAAAGAAAGTAAGAGTTAGGTTAGGGTTAGTCAGTCCTGTCAGTCAGTCAGTCCTGTCAGGTCAGTCAGTCCTGTCAGGTCAGGTCAGTCAGTCCTGTCAGGTCAGGTCAGGTCAGTTAGTCCTGTCAGGTCAGTCCAGTCCAGTCAGTCCAGTCCAGTCAGTCCGGTCCGGTCAGTCCAGTCCCGTCCGGTCCGGTCAGTCCAGTCCAGTCAGTCCGGTCAGTCCAGTCCAGTCAGTCCAGTCCGGTCAGTCCAGTCCGGTCAGTCCAGTCCAGTCAGTCCAGTCCGGTAAGTCCAGTCAGTCCGGTCAGTCCAGTCCGGTCAGTCCAGTCCGACCAGTCCAGTCCTGTCAAATAATATAAAACCAAATATAATGGCCTGTCAGACTTATACCGCAGAAGAGGTGTATGCCCTGCTATGTTCTGACACTGACGACAGTGCAATCTCAGATGGAGATGTGGATTTTGAGGGCTTTAGTAGCGGCGACACTGAGAGCTCAGAAATGAGCAGTGATTCTGGTCCATCCTCAAGCCCAAGGACCAGTACAGCAATAGGGGCAAATAGCGCTACTGGAGAAACGTCTCCAAATCAGGGAACACTGCCCAGTACAAGCGCTGTCCCTGCTACTAGTGAATTGGCGCATGCCAGTGTACAAGGGGCTTTGCCACATGATATAGCATTTCCCAGATGGGAGGCTTCGGATTCGGCTGCTCCATTCAGCCCTGATTTCAACGCCACTCCTGGTATAAATGTGGAGGTGGAAGATTTTGGACCAATTCATTTTTTTAATTTGTTTTTTACAGACAGCTTGCTAGAGCATATTGTTGTGCAAACAAATTTATAGGCATCCCAATTCATAAGCCAGAATCCCCGATGTTACTATGCTAGGGCAAATTTATGGACACCAACTAATGTCCCGGAAATCAAAAAAAATTTAGGACTTACATTTGCCATGGGGCTTGTTAAAAAACCGAGCATTCGATCCTACTGGTCCAACCACCCTGTTCAAGCCACCCCTATGTTTTCAGTCGTTCTTCCTAGGACCCGTTATGAAATGCTCATGCGGTTTTGGCATTTTAACGACAATAGTCAATGCCTGCCCAGAAATGCCCCAGAGCATGACAGGTTATATAAAATTAGACCCATCATTGAAAATTTGTCAGAAAAAATCTGAAGGCTCTACACCCCAACACAAAATATTTCTATAGATGAGTCCCTTGTAAAAATTCAAAGGAACACTGCTCCTCAAGCAATTTATCCCATCTAAAAGGGCAAGGTTTGGAATAAAGCTCTATAAAATGTGCGAAAGTTCAACCGGATACACATCCGCTTTTCGCATATATGAGGGGAAAGATAGCCAACTAAACCCACCAGGATGCCCTACTTATCTGGGGACATCTGGAAAAATTGTTTGGGAGCTGATAAGTCCATTTTTTCAAAAAGGCTACAATCTATATGTGGACAATTATTACACCAGCATACCCCTATTTAAAAGTCTGGTTGAACACAACATCGGAGCTTGTGGGACCATTCGTAAAAACCGTCAGGGGTTTCCACAACCATTGGTCACCCAAAAGTTCCAAAAGGGGCAGCCAGGGGCTGTACGCAACGGAGAGCTGCTTGCCCTGAAGTATAGGGATAAGAGGGATATTTTTGTCCTCAGCTCGATCCACACAGATGCCACAAGGGCCACTGTAGAACTAGGATCCACCACTCCGAAGCAAAAACCTGTGTCAGTCATTGACTACAACAAACACATGGGGGGTGTGGACCTTGCAGACCAGGTTCTACAGCCATACCAGGTATCAAGAAAGTCATATACCTGGTATAAAAAGTTGGTTATTTATTTGTTTCAGGTGGCCACATACAATTCTTTTGTGTTGTACAAAAAAGCAGGAAATTCCAATCCTTTTCTTGATCATCAAGAAAAGGTAATTGAAAATCTTGTTTTTGAAAGTGTTAGCCCCGCTCATCCATTAGAATCTGAGGATGTGAAAAGACTCACTGAGTGACATTTTATTGCACTTATTCCAGCAACGGAAACGAGAAGGAACCCCCAGAAAAGATGTCGTGTATGTACTAAGAGAGGAATGAGGCGTGATACCCGCTACTATTGCCCACAATGCCCATCATTGCCAGCCTTATGCATCACTGACTGCTTTAAAATCTTCCACACAGAACCACGTTTTTAAACTGTAAAAATGTATCCCATTTTGTCATTCAAACATTTGGTTCATTTAGTGAATGACACATTCGAGTAGAGCTCACTTCATTTCCAGGGGTGGGGGGTTCTCCAGAATCTAAACCTTCCATTACGTGCTTGTTTCTGGAAATCATCCATTGAGTTAAAATGGTCACTAAACCCATAGATGAATTCCCAGACGGGTGTCATTTCCAAAATGGGGTCACTTCAGGGGGGATTCTTTAGTTATGGTACTTAGCGCCTCTGAAAAGTGCCAGAACAGCAGAATCCCCCATGAAGTGACCCCATTTTGGAAATGACACCTCTCTGGGAATTCATCTATGGGATTAGTGACCATTTACCTATCTACTTATTTTCCCACCACTAGATTAATTTATACAGAGGAGTAGATTGTAAAATTCGGTCACTTGTTGGGGGTTTCCTCTGTTTAGGCACCTCAGGGGCTCTCCAAATGCAACATGGCGTCCGCTATCGATTCCAGCCAAATTTCCATTCCAAAAGTCAAATGGCGTTCCTTACCTTCCGAGCCATGCCGTGCGCCCAAACAGTGGTTTTGCACCACATATGGGGTATCAGCGTGCTCAGGAGAAATTCCACAACACATTTTGGAGTCCATTTTTTCCTGTTACCCTTGCGAAAATTAAAAAATATTGGCTCTAAGGTAATTTTTTGTGAAAAAAAGTTAAATGTTCATTGTTTTCTTCCACATTCCAAAAATTCCCGTGAACCACCTGAAGGGTTAATAAACTTATTGAATGTGGTTTTGAGCACCTTGAGGGGTGCAGTTTTTAGAATGGTGTCACTTTTGGGTATTTTCTGTCATAAAGGCCCCTCAAAGTGACTTCAAATAAGATGTGGTCCCTAAAAAAATGTTTTTGCAAATTTTGTTGTAAAAATGAGAAATCGCTGGTCAACTTTTAACCCTTATAGCTTCCTAACAAAAAAAAAAATTTGGTTGCAAAATTGTGCTGATGTGAAGTAGACATGTGGGAAATGTTATTTATTAACTATTTTGTGTGACATATCTCTCTGATTTAAGGGCATGAAAATTCAAAGTTTGAAAATTGCAAAATTTCCAAAATTTTCCGATTTTTTCACAAATAAACGCAAGTGATGTCGAAGAAATTTTACCACTATCATGAAGTACAATATGTCACGAAAAAACAATCTCAGAATCAGGGGAATCCGTTGAAGCGTTCCAGAGTAATTACCTCATAAAGTGACAGTGGTCAGAATTGAAAAAATTGGCTCGGTCACGAAGGCAAAAACAGGCTCTAGCGCGAAGTGGTTAACATAGCATCTCAGGTTCTCATACAAGAAGTATTAGAAAAGCAGCTTTTCAAGAGGTTTCAGTAGACTTTGGCTGTGCCCGGGACATTTGCTTACTTGTCTGGGAGATCTCTTTTTTTCTGGAAGCCGACCATCATTTTTAACACGATTGTCTAGAATTATATATGTGTGTATATGTTGCGCCCCTGTGGGTTAAGTCGCCACAGAGGTACTGCATCTCACCCACAGGTGTGGTATCTCACTCTCAGGTAAGGATAGAGTGCTGCCCGGGACCCTAACACCTGCATCCAACACTACACTACTCCAGACCAGCAGGAGGGGAAAGATGCGTCGCTTCCCTTCTGAGCCCTGTCCCTGGCTGGAGTGGGGGGAACCAAAATAGGGGGAACCATGTAGTGGGTGTGGGTGGAGGAAGTAAATCAGGGGAGCTCAGTAAGAAGTGATATAAAAAGAAGGTGGAACAATCTAGAAGGGTTCTTCAGTGAGAGGAAGAGTTGGGAGCAGGAGCTCTGTAGGAGCTCTGCTCAGGAGGAGGGCCTAGCCAGAGAGGCCCAAGACTGAAGAGAGAGAGAGAGGAGCAGGAGAAAGGCTCCAGGAGCATGGAAGGGATCCCAGGGGTACGGGCAGTGCTGGAGGCCACCTGTATGCCCGAATCTGCCAGGCGGTGGAGGGATCAAGCCGCAGAGGGGACCGGCCCCTAACTAGTGAGTATTACAAAGTTCAACTAGGAACCGGAGGCTTCTGTACTTTCAGGGTGCAGTTGCCACATCCGCACTCAAGTCGCCAAAAAGGTAACCACATAGGATCCAGGGAACTCCAGGTTGCCCAGAAAGATCCGAGGATACCGACTAGGGACATTGTTTGGCGAGGCACAGGGCAAGAAGGGTGAGGGCCAGCGCAGAAAGACGGCTGAGGAGGTCATATAGAACGGGGTCCTGTCAGGCACTTTTGAAACACCTGGGAGTTTGCTGCACCCCTGCCTGGTGAAAGCAGCGTGATGTGGGAGGTCGTAGTCCAGAAAGTGTAACCTGAGGAAGTAAACAACTGTGAGTAAGCCCTGAAGACTGCACCCCACTGTCTCTGTGAATTATTCTGGCCGCGCCATCACCCCCTGCACTACAACTGCAACAGCAACATCCATAACATCTCAGCACAGCCCTGGAGCTAAGCTCTACCTGTGGAGGGGTAAACCAACTGTGCTGCATTTACACCAGCTCCAGAGGACCTGCTCCGCAGCGGCGGCTACATATAACCGCATACCACAGATGGCGTCACGAACTGTATATAAAAACTATATATCCCCTGTAAATATCTCCTTTTATTGACCGCCCTGGGTCACGGATCGGGTCACCGCCACTGTGACATCTCCCCTGCACCGACCGGCCCTGCACCGAGTACCCCACGGCCCAGGGGGCGCGTCATATATTATAGCTATATAGATTGATGACTGTTAATCTTCCTTAGTCTGGGGCTCCATGCAAGATCTCGCCTCATGAGATAATTCTGAGAAAGGTCAAGAATGGGTCTTTCAGCAGGACAATGACCCGAAATATACAGCCAGGCAACTAAGGTGTGGCTCCGTAAGAAGCATTTCAAGGTCCTGGAGTGGCCTAGCCAGTCTCCAGACCTGAACCCAATAGAAAATCTTTGGAGGGAGTTGAAACTCAATGCTGCCCAGTGACAGCCCCGAAACCTGAAAGATCTGGAGAAGATCTGTATGGGGGAAGGGGCCAAAATCCCTGCTGCAGTGCGTGCAAACCTGGTCAAGAACTACAGGAATCGTCTGACCTCTGTAATTGCAAACAAAAGTTTCTGTACCAAATATTAAGTTCTGTTTTTCTATTGCATAAAAATACTTATTTCATGCAATAATATACAAATGAATTATGTAAAAATCATACAAAGTAATTTTCTGGATTACTTTTAGATTCTGTCTCTCACAAGTGAAGTGACCTACGATAAAAATTACAGACCTCTCCATTCTTTGTAGGTGGGAAAATTTGCAAAATCGGCAAAGTATCAAATACTTATTTTCCCCACTGTAGAAATGAGCACATACAGTACAGACCAAAAGTTTGGACACACCTTCTCATTTAAAGATTGTTCTGTATTTTCATGACTTTGAAAATTGTACATTCACACTGAAGGCATCAAAACTATGAATTAACACATGTGGAATCATATACTTAACAAAAAAGTGTGAAACAACTGAAAATATGTCTTATATTCTAGGTTCTTCAAAGTAGCCACCTTTTGCTTTGATGACTGCTTTGCACACTCTTGGCATTCTCTTGATGAGCTTCAAGAGGTAGTCACCGGAAATGGTTTTCACTTCACAGGTGTGCCCTGTCAGGTTTAATAAGTGGGATTTCTTGCCTTATAAATGGGGTTGGGACCATCAGTTGTGTTGTGCAGAAGTCAGGTGGATACACAGCTGATAGTCCTACTGAATAGACTGTTAGAATTTGTATTATGGCAAGAAAGAAGCAGCTAAGTAAAGAAAAACGAGTGGCCATCATTATTTTAAGAAATGAAGGTCAGTCAGTCCGAAAAATTGGGCAAACTTTGAATGTGTCCCCAAGTGCAGTTGCAAAAACCATCAAGCGCTACAAAGAAACTGGCTCACATGAGGACCGCCCCAGGAAAGGAATATCAAGAGTCACCTCTGCTTCTGAGGATAAGTTTATCCGAGTCACCAGCCTCAGAAATCGCAGGTAACAGCAGCTCAGATTAGAGACCAGGTCAACGCCACACAGAGTTCTAGCAGCAGACACATCTTTACAACTGTTAAGAGGAGACTTTGTGCAGCAGGCCCTCATGGTAAAATAGCTGCTAGGAAACCACTGCTAAGGACAGGCAACAAGTAGAAGAGACTTGTTTGGGCTAAAGAACACAAGCAATGGACATTAGACCAGTGGAAATCTGTGCCTTGGTCTGATGAGTTCAAATTTGAGATCTTTGGTTCCAACCACCGTGTCTTTGTGTGACACAGAAAAGGTGAACGGATAGACTCTACATGCCTGGTTCCCACCGTGAAGCATGGAGGAGGAGGTGTGATGGTGGGGGGGTGCTTTGCTGGTGACACTGTTCGGGATTTATTCAAAATTGAAGGCATACTGAACCAGCATGGCTACCACAGCATCTTGCAGCGGCATGCTATTCCATCTGGTTTGCGTTCAGTTGGACCATCATTTATTTTTCAACAGGACAATGACCCCAAACACACCTCCAGGCTGTGTAAGGGCTATTTGACCAAGATGGAGAGTGATGGGGTGATACGCTAGATGACCTGGCCTCCACAGTCACCAGACCTGAACCCAATCGAGATGGTTTGGGGTGAGCTGGACCGCAGAGTGAAGGCAAAAGGGCCAACAAGTGCTAAGCATCTCTGGCAACTCCTTCAAGATTGTTGGAAGACCATTTCCGGTGAATACCTCTTGAAGCTCATCAAGAGAATGCCAAGAGTGTGCAAAGCAGTCATCAAAGCAAAAGGTGGCTACTTTGAAGAACCTAGAATATAAGACATATTTTCAGTTGTTTCACACTTTTTTGTTAAGTATATAATTCCACACGTGTTAATTCATAGTTTTGAAGCCTGCAATGTGAATGCACAATTTTCATAGTCATGAAAATACAGAAAATCTTTAAATGAGAAGGTGTGTCCAAACTTTTGGTCTGTACTGTATATATATATTATATATATATTTATAATATGGTTGCAAAAAATAAAAAATCCTAATGATTGCACAGATACGTAGCACAATGTGAATGTTAATCTATATAATTGACATTAACTAAGGGGAAATGTAAGCGTCTGTAGAACTACTAAAAGGATATCTTCATAGTGTGACAAAGTCTCTGGTAGTGTGTCAGAAGGGAGGTATGTGTCGCTGAGACTCTTAGACTCAGTGATGTGAAAACATACAAGTTCTCATGCACAAGTAGGTGCAGAGAGAGTTAATAGAACCACATTTACAAGGGAATGTTTTCAGTGGATAACGAAAGTGTAGGGAGGAACGTTATCTACCTTCATTCCAATCAGGGGAGTGTCTGGGCTTTAAATAGTCAGCCCTGACACTCAGGTGTGTTCAGTACCTGGGGAAACTTTGTTCCAGGAAGGAGCTAGCACATGCTGTGATCAACCTGTGTGTAGCTAATTGTGAGTGGCCAGACCTTGGCCGAGATAAGGACTCTGCTGAAAGTTCTGAAAGTTTTGCATTTTGTTTTGTCTCTTTAGCTGAATGGGCTGTGTTTCTATTTATGGACTCAAGGGTAGTTTATGACTGCTAAATAAACTAACCTGAGAATTTAAAGAGACAGTATCTTGTGTTTTACCTACGCATACAGCCGAGCTTGTCGCTATACCACAATAGACTCACAAGCCCAAGTGGGTACACATATATAGTATATAATATTAAGCTCTATAAGGAATCTCCTATAAAATAAAACATCCAAAATGGATGTTTTGGGGGCCCCTGATGAAGCAAGGACGAAAGGTACATTGGTGCACATAGGACCACATCCCACATTTACTCACTTGGACATTTAAGTTGCCTTGTAACTACTGCTCCTCCATTTTGAATGTATTATTTTATAGGAGATTCTTTACAGAGTTTAATATTATATACTATATATGTGTACTCACTTGGGCTTGTGAGTGTAAGAAGTTATCTTCTTAGTAGTTCTAAAAACACTTACATTTCCCCTTGGTTATTGTCAACTATATATCGACTAGATGGTGGCCCGATTCTAAGGCATCGGGTATTCTAGAATATGTATGCGGCCGAACGGGCGCAATTAGCAGAGCGGTGTTTAAATTTGGCGCCAAAATCGCTGATTGGTCGCGTTTGGCAACCGCGACCAATCAGCAAAGCGGTGTTTAAATTTGGCGGCAATATCGGAGATTGGTCACGGGCGGCGACCGCGACCAATCAGCGAACCGTGTTAGTGAGAACTGGAGAGCGTGTTTAAATTTGGCACCAAAATCGCTGATTAGTCGCGACCAATCAGCAGAGCGGTTTTTAAATTTGGCGCCGATACTGCTGATTGGTCGCGACCGCTGACCGCGACCAATCAGCAGAGCGTTGTTTAAATTTGGCGCCAAAATCGCTGATTGGTTGCGGCTGGCGTTCGCGACCAATTAGCACAGCAGTGTTTAAATGTGGCGGCAAGATCAGTGATTGGTCGCGGCCGCTATTTAAATGTGGCGCCCAAATCGGTGATTGGTCACGGGCAGCGGCCGCGACCAATCAGCAGAGCGGTGTTTAACTTTAGCGCCAAGATCACTGATTGGTCACGCTCTCCGCACGCGCCCAATCAGCTAATCGTATTGGTGAGGAGCGGGGAGCGGAATTGTATTAGTGAGGATCGGGGAGTGCCGCAGCCTGTGCGGGTACTTCCGCTGCGAGAACCCGGGACATGAGCGGGCGCTCGGAGCAGAAGTATCCCGACCCGCAGCGCCGCTCCCCGGTCCTCCCTTCACACCCTAGCCGCTGATGTCACCACAGTATCTGCATGGTGTTACAAAGGTCTGGACATTTGTGTTAAAAATCGCTGATTGGTCGCGGGCGCTGCCCGCGACCAATCACCGATTTGGGCGCCAAATTTAAATATCGGCCGCGACCAATCACCGATCTTGGCTCCACATTTAAAGACCGCTGTGCTGATTGGTCGCGGCCGATATTTAAATTTGGCGCCCAAATCGGTGATTGGTCGCGGGCAGCGCCCGCGACCAATCAGCGATTTTTAACACAAATGTCCAGACCTTTGTAACACCATGCAGATACTGTGGGGACATCAGCGGCTAGGGTGTGAAGGGAGGACCGGGGAGCGGCGCTGCGGGTCCGGATACTTCTGCTCCGAGCGCCCGCTCATGTCCCGGGTTCTCGGAGCGGAAGTACCGGCACAGGCAGCGCCGCTGACATCCAATTGGTCGCGGCCGCTATTTAAATCTGGCGCACAAATCGGTGATTGGTCGCTGTCTTGGCTCGCGACCAATCACCGATTTGGGCGCCAAATTTAAATATCGGCCGCGACCAATCACCGATCTTGGCTCCACATTTAAACACCGCTGTGCTGATTGGTCGCGGCCGATATTTAAATTTGGTGCCCAAATCGGTGATTGGTCGCGGGCAGCGTCGGCGACCAATCAGCACAGCGGTGTTTAAGTTTTGCGCTAAGATCAGTGATTGGTCGGGTCCGAAGACCGCGACCAATCATCGAATCGTCTTGGTGAGGACCGGGGAGCGGCGCTGCCTGTGCGGCTACTTACGCTGCAAGAACCCGGGACATAGCGGGCGCTCGCAGGAGAAGTATCCCGACCCGCAGGGCCGCTCCCCGGTCCTCCCTTCCGCATGGAGGTCAGCGGCGCCGGCGGTCCTTCCGCTGATACCGGCCGGGAAATGAGCGCCTCGCGCCGCTCATCTCCCGGATGCATCTCAGTCCCGCAGATGGGTCCGGCGGTCGGGTTCCTTCTGCTGGTACCGGCCGGGAGATGAGCGCCACGCGCCGGTCATCTCCCGGCTGCATCGCCGCTGAGCTCCGTCCCGCAAATGAGCCGCTAACGGCCGCCATCTTTTTTCAGAAATCCCGCGGCGCTGATTGGCCGCTGGCGGACCAATGAGCGACGCGGGATTTCCTGGACAGACAGACACACAGACAGACAGACAGACGGGATAAGACGATTATATATATAGATTAACATTCACATTGTGCTACATATGCGTGCAATCATTAGGATTTTTTTTGGCAACCATGTTATAGGCATATATCTAATATATATAATTGTCTTATCCCATCTGTCTGTCTGTCTAGAAAATCCCGCGTCGCTGATTGGTTCGGCCGCGGCCAATCAGCGACGCGGGATTTCAGAAAAAAGATGGCGGCCGTTAGCGGCTCATCTGCCGCACGAAGGTCAGCGGCGATGCAGCCGGGAGATGACCGGCGCTAGCCAGTCATCTCCCGGCTGATCGCAGCACAACTACCCTGACCGGCGGCGCCGCTGACCTCCATGCGGCTACCGTCGGGAGATCAGCGGCTAGGACCGCTGATCTCCCGACGGTAAGTGTGAAGGGAGGACCGGGGAGCGGTGGCGCCGCCGGTCGGGATGCTTCTGCTGCGAGCAGCCGGTCATCTCCCAGCTGCTAGCAGCGGAAGTACCCGCATAAGCAGCGCCGCTCCCAGGCCCACACTAATACGACGCTGATTGGTCGCTGCCGACGGCCGCGACCAATCAGCTATATTGGCGCCAAGTCTAAACACTGCTCTGCGCCAATCAGCACAGCGGTGTTTAAATTGGCGCCAATATCGCTGATTGGTCGGGGCCGGCGGCCGAGACCAATCAGCACAACGGTGTTTAAACTTGGCGACAATATCGCTGATTGTTCGCGGCCGTCGGCAGCGACCAATCAGCGATATTGGCGCCAAATTTAAACACCGCTCTTCACAGAGGTCAGCGGCGATGTAGCCGAAGTACCCCGACTGGCAGCGCCGCTGACCTCCATGCGGCTACCGTCAGGAGATCAGCGGCTAGGGCCGCTGATCTCCCGACGGCAAGTGTGAAGGGAGGACCGGGGAGCGGCGCCGCCGGTCGGGATACTTCTGCTGCGAGCAGCCGGTCATCTCCCGCAGCGCCGCTCCCCGGTCCTCACTAATACAATTCGCTGATTGGTCGCGGCTGGGACCAATAAGCGATATTGGCGCCAAATTTAAACACCGCTGTGCTGATTGCGCCCGGTGTACCGCATACATATTCTAGAATACCCGATGCGTTTGAATCGGGCCACCATCTAGTATATATATATTCACTACTGTCTCTATATATGTGATACTCATGTGTTGGTGACTTGGGGTCCTCCAATGTTATACTCTGTAGAATTGTCTTTTAATTTTTGCAATATTTATTTTAGCGTCAATAAGCACCTATTGTTTTATTTTGGTGGTATCTACAGTCATATACATGTATATACATACAGCAATATATATACTGTATAAGATCTGATGTCTGTAGTCACAGTATGTCAGCAATGTACAGTATGTACTTTATTGTGCACTGACATTAGATCATATATGCCCTGGACTGATCCTGCACCGACTACCAGACATCACATTGTATAGATGGCAGTATAGATATAATCTGTGATGTCCTGTACAGGGCCGGCTCCAGGTTTTCGTAGGCTCAAAAGAGTCTCAGTGGGTCCCTTTAACACATACCACAATTCATGATGCACAGATAAGGCGGAGAAATATAGATATAGTACAATGCCAAAAATTTCACTTACAGTATTTTTCGGACTATAAGACGCACTTTTTTCCCTCCAAAATTTTGGAGGAAAATGGGGGGTGCGTTTTATAGTCCAAATGTTGGGGGGGGGGGTATATATATGTGGTGTGTGGGGGGAGCGGTAGAGGAGCGGGGCACAGGAGGCAGCAGCCGCCCGCTACAGCCTACACTGTCCCCGCTGCTAAAGAAAATGAATATTCATGCTCCTTATTAGCAGCACACAGTTTAGCCGCGCTGTGGCTCCTGCCAGAATCGCCTGTGCCCGCTGTTAAAGGGCATGAATATTCAACCTCTCTCCACGCCCATGGGCATGGTGAGGGGGTGAATATTTATGCCCTTTAATAAGCGGGCACACGCGATAGCCCGGCAGTAGCAGGAGCCGCAGCGCGGCTACGGTGTGTGCCGGCTATGAAGGAGAGTGAAGTCACTGCTCCCAGCGCACACAGTCCCGGCATGGGGAGCAGTGACTTCTGGCAGCTGATCTCTCCTTGTGAGCCACGCATGGCAGTGATGTCATGCGCGGCTCACATGGAGAGATCAGTACGGGCAGACAGGACGCGGCGCTGGAGGAGAGAAGAAAGGTGAGTATCAGTGTTTATTTTCTTTTATGTGCAGAAGATGGGGATTAGGGGGACCATGCATACCAGGATAAGGAAGAGGGGGCAATACATACCAGGGTAACGCTGAGGGGGCCATACATACCAGGGTAACGCTGAGGGGGCCATACATACCAGGGTAATGCTGAGGGGGCCATACATACCAGGGTAACGCTGAGGGGGCCATACATACCAGGGTAACGCTGAGGGGGCCATGTGCAGCATGATGGGGATTAGAGGTGCCATACATACCAGGACAGCGATGAGGGGTGCCATGCATACCACTATACCAGGATAAGGATGAGGGGTGCCATGCATACCGGGACAGGGATGAGGGGTGCCATGCATACCGGGACAGGGATGAGGGGTGCCATGCATACTGGGACAGGGATGAGGGGTGCCATGCATACTGGGACAGGGATGAGGGGTGCCATGCATACCGGGACAGGGATGAGGGGTGCCATGCATACCGGGACAGGGATGAGGGGTGCCATGCATACCAGGGTAACGCTGAGGGGGCCATATGCAGCATGATGGGGATTAGGGGTGCCATGCATACCGGGACAGGGATGAGGGGTGCCATACATACCAGGACAGCGATGAGGGGTGCCATGCATACCACTATACCAGGATAAGCATGAGGGGTGCCATGTATACCGGGACAGGGATGAGGGGTGCCATGCATACAGGGACAGGGATGAGGGGTGCCATGCATACTGGGACAGGGATGAGGGGTGCCATGCACACCGGGACAGGGATGAGGGGAGCCATGCATACCGGGACAGGGATGAGGGGTGCCATGCATATCGGGACAGGGATGAGGGGTGCCATGCATACCGGGATAGGGATGAGGGGTGCCATGCATACCGGGATAGATATGAGGGGTTCCATGCATACCAGGATGGGGACCACGTATAAAAGGAAGGGGGGGGGCATATATACCAGGATGGGGGATATTGTCAGAATTGGGGGACATTACCCCTATACCAGTGTCAGCAGAAGACCCCCTCCCCCTTAAAAGTGCATCATGAACACATTTTTGGCTTAAATTTTTATTTTTTTATTTTCCTCCTCTAAAACCTAGGTGCGTCTTATGGTCTGGTGCATCTTATAGTCCGAAAAATACGGTACTTCTTACATTACATGAGTGATATCTATTGTAAATTCTATAATAGCTCAGAAACCGGCGAATCCTCACAGTGCATGGGGCGTGTCAAGGGGGGATTCAAAAGTTTTCATTTTAGACTGTACATTATAGTCCTCCATACAGTATTATGGGCACCACATAGTCCTCCATACAGTATTATGGACACCACATAGTCCTCCATACAGTATTATGGGCACTACATAGTATTCCATACAGTATTATGGGCACCACATAGTCCTCCATACAGTATTATGGACACCACATAGTCCTCCATACAGTATTATGGGCACTACATAGTACTCCATACAGTATTATGGGCACCACATAGTCCTCTATACAGAATGGGCTCCATACTGAATAATGGACCCCATATCATGTTCCATAAAGAATAATAGGCCCCATATAATGCTCTATACACAATAATGAACCCCATAGAATGCTCATTACACCATAATTGACCCCATATATTACTCCATGCAGAATAATGGGCCCCATATAATGCTCCATAGAGAATGGGCCCCATATAATGCTCCATAGAGAATGGGCTCCATACATAAAAAATAAATAAAATACTCACCTCTCCTCATACCCTGCTGGCTACAAGTCCTGTCTCTTCAACACTGAGACGTCACAGAGACAGAAGACGCAGAGGAGACTGGACCTGCGGCCAGCAGGGTATGACGAGAGGTGAGTATTTCAAACACCGTAAAGCACGGGGGGGGGGGTTACACCGGGCCCCCCCAACTCACAGGCCCAATAGCGTTCCAGTGTCCCCAACTGTGAGTGGGCCCCCCCCTCTTGCCCAGGGCCCTGGCACTTGCCCTGGTGCAATGGGTGGTTATGCCGGCTCTGGCCCTGTAGCTGGTGCAGGATCAGTCTGGGGCAGGGGTCTGTATAGTAAGGTCTGAAGTGTCTCGATCTCAGGTCTGATGTGATTTGAACATTCATACAGATCGAGAGCCGATGATCTCACACTGACAGCACGACCCCAACCTGCTTGAAGGGTCCATCTGCTACAATAAATCTTTCTGATCCTCAGCAGAACGTCCATAGATAACATTCAGGATCTGGCCCTGGACTTGTCAGGAGGTGAGCAGCGTCCTGCCACTTCCACACTCTACAAAAAGTATAAATCTCCTGTCCTGACCACTATCCAGAGCTCAGGCTAAGGCCACGGCCCCACTATCAGTATTTGGTCAGTATATTTTCTCAGGAGTGGGAGCCAAAACCAGGTCAGTAACAATCAGAGAAAAGGTATAATAGAAACAAGTCACCAATTCTGCATTTATCACCAACTCCTGTGAAAAAATACTGACCGAATACTGACCAAATACTGATAGTGGGGTCGTGGCCTTACAAGAATCAAAGATGTCTGCCCTCTCGTACTGCTCAGCGGCTGAAGCTTCTCTCCGGCAGGCATAAGAACGTGGCCTGTGCCGGCTGTTCTGGGCTGCAGATGCCCAGCTGGCACATGTACACAATGAAAGATACAGGGCCGCCCTGCAGTCTGTAAAGAAGCAGCTGCTTGGCGACCGGCCTGGAGGGCATGTGCCCCTCTGGCCCACCTCGCCCCTGGTCAATATGATACCATCTTTTTCATTAGTTGGTGAGGTTAGAAGAAATTTCACTCCAAGACAGTGGATTTTGTACTTTATTCCAGTATATTTATACATAGAAAACATGGCAATGAAAAACAAGTAGATGCACGTGCATAAAAATGTCCCAACATTAATTAAAAAAAACCTTTAAGATACAGATAATACTTGTATACAAAAATATTAACACATTTTCAAATTGTATATAAAGTGCACAAAAGTCAATAGCCCTGACATATAGTGTACACAGGGTCCCGTCCCCCCACATGGTATACACAAAATACAATGTCATCCAGGAAATAACAAAAAATAACAAATACATTTAATCTATTCTGAAATCCCATGTCTATACAAGATAATAATATGTAAAATTCTACAGTGTCAAAGAAATGAGCTAGAGACTACTACATGGCGATGATGCCTCCAAACAAGATAATGCCCAGCTAATGCTGTAAATGATACAAATATTACCAGTCACCCAATTAGACACATGAGGTCCGGGCAAGTGATTTTCTACAGTTCATTGACCTCTATGATGACATCTAATATTTTCAATCATTTATAGAGCGGGGTACATTGGGCCTCATTAATAAATCTGCTCACTAGAAAACTAGTTGCCCATACTAACCAATTAGAGCTCAGCTAAGGTTGTTTTAACTGACCTGGAAAAGTAAAAGCTGTTCTGTGATTGGCTGGGATAAGTAAAAAGGCTGTTTTAATAAATGATTCCCAATGTACCAAGCCCCGCCATAAATGTTATTGATTACAGTAGGGGCCACAATATCCCATGTGTATAGTCATCACATTCATCCTATTGTCTGCGGTTACCTTGGGACATGCTATATTGAAATGTAAGATGATATCAGTGGGGTCCATGAGGCAGAGCAGTGTGTGGTACGTGTGACATTTCCTAATATCCAGCAATCAATACTGTACCTTGGTCTGGAATGCAAAGTCTGCGTGGACAAGGAAGGGGCTCCCAGATGCCAGCTGTAAAACCCGTCGCTCCACCATCACACGCTCATCACCGTCAGCAAGCAGGGCTCTTTTGCAGATGATCTTAACAGCAAAATGTTTGCGGGTAGATGAATCTTCCGCCAGCAGGACCGTTCCATAGCATCCCCGGCCAAGCACTTGATGGAATAATAATCTCCTCTTGATGGTATCAGAGACTGTGCTTTTGGAGCCGGTTGGCCGAACACCGCTGCTTCCTTCAGCTTCTTCAGCCTTCTGCTTTAGATCCATGGGTTTCTGTCCTAATGTAATCCTTCTTCTTTTCTTCTCCTTTTTGTCCCCTGATGAGATGAAGATGGCTCCTCTCTTCTTGGCTCCTATCTTCTGACTTTCTACCTTCTCCTTTTCTTCCACTTCTTCTTTCTTCTGGACTGGTTGTTTTGTCCTGTTGACTGAAGACTTCCTCTCATCATCAGATGTGTCATGGGAAGGTCTTAGTCTCTTCGCTCCTTCTCTCCTCACCACGTTCTCCTCTACTTCTTCTTTCTTCTGGACTGGTGGTTTTGTCCTGTTGACTGAAGACTTCCTCTCATCATCAGATGTGTCATGGGAAGGTCTTCGTGTCTTCACTCTTTCTCTGCTCACCACAATCTCCTCCTCTTTTATATCCATATTATTGCTTTGCTTAGAGTTAGCCGACATCTCCTCCACTGTTGTTGGTCAATTCCAACTGTCACTTCCAACTGTCACTCAGTGCATTTCATATGGAATCATCATGCATGCACCACCACTGGTCATGTGATCAGCATCTGACCAATGATATTTAAGAGATAAATGAACATTAGCTGAGATTAAATATTCAGGTAATATTCAGATATTCTGTGGAACACAAGGTGCCACATTTACTAATAGTAATAGTACTGCACTAAGTCGCCAATTTAATTTACATTGTTACTACAGAGCATCAGATGAATGTAATATAATAAATATTAGCAAGATGTATGATTTCCATCCACTCTACGTATCATAGAAATACAGATGTACTATCTTTTTATATAGAGATGTAGCAGAAGCCATCCTGATTGTTTGCAGCATGCTATGGTGATGGAGAAGCATGCATGACTGTGCCATGCAAATGGTGAGGAGCACCAAAATGGGACATATGATTCATGTAGCCAGGGGCGTAATGTCCGCGGTCGCAGTGGCAGTCACTGCGACCGGGCCAGGGGGGGTTGGGGCTTGTAAACGCCAGCAGAAATTTCAACAGGATGTGTGTATCGCAGTGCACAGTCGCTTCGGGTCTGTGCGTGACAAATCAGGGGCTGGGGTGTCTGGGGCAGAGCCGGACTGGGGCCCACCAGGGACATTGACTCCAGGGGCCCACCCACCCTTCAGCTATTTGCAAATACCTGTTAGCCGTTATACCCATTATATTGGCGTCTCCTGCACATCACTGTGCGCTAACCAGAGCTGCGATGTACAATTACTGTAGCTTGCATTAAAGGGTTTTTATTGGTGAAAACAAGTTATCAGCGATGCACAGGTTGGGAAGGTGATCACTTATTTATTGGTGGAATCCGCACTGTCAGAAGATTGTGGCACTTTGAGTATTTGGTGAGATTTTTAACTCTGTATTTATAAGACAAAACCAGGAGTGGAGCAATCCGAGGTCATGTTTTATGCATTTCTCACCCACTTCTGGTTTTGTCTTATAAATACAGAGGTGAAAATCTCACCAAATGCCAACTTGCTTTCTCTGGTGAACCTCTGTAACTGCATCTCTGCTGCTGTGTAATAGTTACAGGACAGGGAGGGGTTAAACATCCAAGTATTTAATATCTATTGGAAATAAAGAGGTTTCCCCTTATTGATATCAGATAAAACAAATGACCAACCACAATCCACTCTACCAAGACCAATATTACCAGATAGAAGGCAGAAATACCACCACACAGTGACCAGATCACATATTACCACCACATAGTGCCCAAATAATGCCACATACAAGGCACAAATACCGCCACACCAAGACCAAAGCACATAATACCACCACATAGTGATCAAATGCTACCAGATACAAGGTATAAATACTGACACCATGAGACCACATATTACCACCACATAGTGACTGAATAATACCACATACAAGGGACAAATATCGTCATGTCATGACCAAAGCACATAATGCCACCACATAGTGACAAATAATGCTAAAATAATAAAAATGTAAAAAAGCTCAGTATATTGGGTCAGTGTACAGGTTATACAGTGATCACCAGTGACATTATGCACAGGAGCTCTGTATATAGTGTACAGGTTATACAGTCATCACCAGTGACATTATACACAGAAGCTCTATATAGTGTCAGTGTACAGGTAATGCAATGATCACCATTGATATTATACGCAGGAGCTCTGTATATAATGTACAGGTAATACAGTGATCACCAGTGACATTATGCACAGGAGCTCTGTATATAGTGTCAGTGTGTGTGTGTATAGGTAATACACATACTCACCAGTGATGTCTCTAGGTGAAGTTCTTTATCTGCAGACCGATATATCACATCTTCTATACAGGACTTATCTCTGCAGAAAATAACATAGTTAGCTATAACTGATCACTTCCAGAGCACAATCCACACTTTTCCCAAGATTTCTACACTGCATGAAATGACAAAATGCAACACAGTGCCGCACTACACAGTAAAAATAAAACACAAAATACATTTAGGGACACCATCTTTAATAAAAAAAAATAAATCATGAGAGATCAGAGATTATGGGACCCAGTCAGGGATCGTACATAGAAATCATGTGGCCCAGTCAGGGGCGTATATAGAAATCATGGGGCCAATCAGGTTAGGGGTGTACATAGAGATCATGGGGCCCAGTCAGCGGCGTACATAGAGATCATGGGGCCCAGTCAGCGGCGTACATAGAGATCATGGGGCCCAGTCAGCGGCGTACATAGAGATCATGGGGCCAATCAAAATAAATCATGAGAGATCAGAGATTATGGGGCCCAGTCAGTGGCGTACATAAAGATCATGGGGCCCAGTCAGCGGCGTACATAGAGATCATGGGGCCCAGTCAGCGGCGTACATAGAGATCATGGGGCCCAGTCAGCGGCGTACATAGAGATCATGGGGCCCAGTCAGCGGTGTACATAGAGATCATGGGGCCCAGTCAGGGATCGTACATAGAGATCATGGGGCCCTATGAGGTGAGGCTCTCACCTCCTCAGGGAGCTCTCACAGGGCATCACAGGCCTTAGTATGAAGCAATACTAGAAGACTTGTGGAATTGCTTCATACTAAGGCCTGTGATGCCCTGTGGGAGCTCCTGAGGGCACCATACTGGGGAGGTGAGATCCTCACTTGGCAGTAGTAGGAGCAGCATCTCCATAGTGCGGCATTCACATCACACTACATGCTGCACTGTACAGGACTCCCAGCCGGCAGCAGGACAGATGAGGAGGTAACTGTCTGGGACCAGCGCCGGACTGGAGTACCTGGGGCCCACCAGGAAAAAATCAATCTTGGTGCCCACCAGCACCATGCAGTTACCGTATATAGGAATAACATAAGTCCACAAACTCTTTCAAAATGAATCAACTTTATTAACCAATAAATCTCTGCTGCTGTGTAGTAGTCACAACACAGGGAGAGGTTAAACATCCAAGTATTTAATATGTATTGCAAATAAAGAATGTTCCCATTCTTAATATCCGAAAAAACAAATGACTGACAACAATCCACTATACCTAGACTAATAATACCATATAGAAGAGAGAAATACCGCCACACCATGACCAGAACACATACCACCACATAGTGATCAAATACTATCAAGTACAAGGTATATATACTGCCACACCATGAGAAGACCACATATTACCACCACATAGTGACTGTCTGAATAATACCACATACAAGGGACAAAAACCGCCACGCCATGACCATGGCACATAATGGCACCAGATAGTGACTGATAATGAAAATGTAAAAAAGCTCTGTATATAGAGTCAGTGTACAGATAATGTAGAGATTATCAGTGACATTATACACAGGAGCTCTGTGTATAGTGTCAGTGTACAGGTAATATAGTGATTACCAGTGACATTATACACAGGAGCTCTGTATATAGTGTCAGTGTACAGGTAATATAGTGATCACCAGTGACATTATACACAGGAGCTCTGTATATATGTAGAGTCAGTGTACAGATAATGTAGAGATTATCAGTGACATTATACACAGGAGCTCTGTGTATAGTGTCAGTGTAGAGGTAATACAGTGATCACCAGTGACATTATACACAGGAGCTCTGTATATATTGTCAGTGTACAGGTAATATAGTGATCACCAGTGACATTATGCATAGGAGCTCTGTATATAGTGTCAGTGTACAGGTAATACAGGGATCATCAGTGACATTATACACAGGAGCTCTGTGTTTGGTGTCAGTGTACAGGTAATACAGTGTTCACCAGTGACATTATACACAGGAGCTCTGTATATAGTGTCAGTGTACAGGTAATACAGTGATCACCAGTGACATTATGCATAGGAGCTCTGTATATAGTGTCAGTGTACAGGAAATACAGGGATCACCAGTGACATTATACACAGGAGCTCTGTGTTTGGTGTCAGTGTACAGGTAATACAGTGTTCACCAGTGACATTATACACAGGAGCTCTGTATATAGTGTCAGTGTACAGGTAATATAGTGATCGCCAGTGACATTATGCATAGTAGCTTTGTATATAGTGTCAGTGTACAGGTAATATAGTGATCACCAGTGACATTATACACAGGAGCTCTGTATATAGTGTCAGTGTACAGGTAATATAGTGATCACCAGTGACATTATGCACAGGAGCTTTGTATATAGTGTAAGTGTACAGGTAATATAGTGATCACCAGTGACATTATACACAGGAGCTCTGTATATAGTGTCAGTGTACAGGTAATATAGTGATCACCAGTGACATTATACACAGGAGCTCTGTGTATGGTGTCAGAGTACAGGTAATACAGGGATCACCAGTGACATTATGCACAGCTCTGTATATAGTGTCAGTGTGTGTGTGTATAGGAAATACAGGGATCACCAGTGACATTATACACAGGAGCTCTGTATATAGTGTCAGTGTACAGGTAATACAGTGATCACCAGTGACATTATGCACAGGAGCTCAGTATATAGTGTCAGTGTGTGTGTGTGTGTATAGGTAATACAGGGATCACCAGTGACATTATGCACAGAAGCTCTGTATATAGTGTCAGTGTGTGTGTGTGTGTGTGTATAGGTAATACACATACTCACCAGTGATGTCTCTAGGTGAAGTTCTTTAACTGCAGACCGATATATCACATCTTTTATACAGGACTTATCTCTGCAGAAAATAACATAGTTAGCTATAACTGATCACTTCCAGAGCACAATCCACACTTTTCCCAAGATTTCTACACTGCATGAAATGACAAAAAAAGAAACATAGCACTGCACTACACAGTAACAGTGCTCCAGTGTCATTCTGTGCCTGCTCATCTGTCAGCAGACATATTTGTCTGATGGCAAAGATCTAAGAGAGATGAAGACAGAAGACCTATGGATTCCGTTGGGAGTGAGGATTTTTCTTTATTAAAGATGGAGTCCCTAAATGTGTTTTATTTTTAATAATAAAAAAAAAAATTCTGTCTTTTTTTTTTCTGTTTACTAGAAATTGATGGTGGCTATGTCTAATTTGGCGTGAAACCATGAATTTCGGGCTTAGTACCAGCTGATAAGGCAAAGATGGCCTGGTACTAACCCTATTATTACCCAGTGTGCCACTCACCACCAGGGCCGCTGGAAGAGCCGGGTAAAGCACCTAGAAATGGTGCCATGATGAATGCGCCATTTTCAGGGGTGGCTGCGGGCTGCGATTTTCAGCGTGGAGGGCCAAGAACGCTTGGGCCTTACCATGCTGCGAATCCCAGCCCCCAGCAGCCTGGTTTTATCTGGCTGGCGATCAACATATGGCGGGAAAAAAAAAAGTTAAGTTTAAAACAAATATTCGGCTTCTCTGTCTTTTGATCGCCAGCCAAGGTAAAACCAGGCAGCTGGGGGTGACAGTACGTAGCTGTCTGCTTTATCTGCGGTGAGAATCAAAAATTCATTTTTAAAATTTTCTTTTCACACTTCTATATGTGACAGACCCAACAGTCAATCGCAGATGCTGTCAAAGAGGATGGGCTTCTGTGATTGGCTGTTTGAGTAATGTACAATCAGCCCATACATTCTAGTATGGTACTATGTATGGGCTGCTTTCAGGTTACTCAAGCAGCCAGTCACAGACGCCCATTCTCTGTGTCAGCGTCTGTGATTAGCTGTTGGGACTGTCACACATATAGAAGTGTGAAAATAAATAAATAATAAAACAAAAATGACATAGCGCTCTGCAGAAATTTTGATTCTCAGCGCAGATAGAGGTGGCAGCCCGTAGCTGTCTGCTTTATCTGCCTGGTTTTACCTTGACTGGCGATCAAAAGTCAGGAAAGCCCAATGTTTTTTTTTAATTATTTAAAAAAATAATAAAAAAAAAAAATGCGTGGGCTCCCGCCATATTTTGATCGGGGGGGCTGGGGGATGGGATTCTCAGCATGGTAAGGCCCAAGCATTCTGGGCCCCCCACGCTGAAAATGGCAGCCTGCAGCCACCCCTGGAATTGGCGCATTCATCGTAGCGCCATTTCCAGGCACTTTATCCGGCTCTTCCAAAGGCCCTGGTGGGGGGTGGCACGCTGGGTAATAATGGAGTTAATACCAGCTTTGTATTATCAGCTGGCACTAAGCCTGAAATTCATGGAGTCACGCCAAACTACACATGGCCACCATGAATTTCCAGTAAACAGAAAAAAACACAGCACAATTTTTTAATAAAAATAAAACACAAAACACATGTAGGGACTCCATCTTTAATTAAAAACAAAATCCTCGCTCTGACGTAATCCACGGATCTTCTGTCTCCAGCTTTGCTACATCTTTGCCATTAGACAAATATGCCTGCTGACAGAGATGAGCAGGCACAGAATGACACTAGAACCCAGTTGTCAGAGAAGTGCTCAGCTGGCCTCCAGCCGCCGACCATGTTTTCCTGTGCGTTGCAAATAATGCATACTTTCAAACACATGCCTATTTTTGCAATGCAAGTCTACGGTACATTGCGTCTGCGCTGATTTACAACGGATGCGTTGTAACGCACAGCATAAACGCAATGTTAACCCAGCCTAACAGCAGCGAGAAGGGGAGACGGAGCCCTGGAGACCGCCTAGTCAGTCTACTGGTGGTACTATCATGCCCATTGCCCAGTATGTACTGCCAGCCTCTGTGGTATTAGCATTCAAGCTCACATGGCATGTCCTGCCAGCCAGCCACTGGTGTTAGTACTAGCATGATAGTACCACACCACCAGTGGCTGGGCAATGGGCATGCATGATGGTACCACCAGTGGCTGGCAGGACATGCTGGGCATGATTCATGCCTAGTATGTCCTGCCAGCCTCCTTGGTACTATCATGCCCACCCACTATGTCCTGCCAGCCCCTGGTGATAGTACATGCTGCTGGGCATAGTACCAGTAACCAGAGGCTGGCAGCAGGACATGCTGGGCAATGGGCATGATGAGAACCATGCCCATTGTCCAGTAGTATTTACTGCCAGCCTCGGCCAGGGGTCCTCCCAGTCACCCCTCCCCCCTATCCCTTCCCCCTCCCCGTTTCATACTGACGCGTCGAGATGAGCTGCAGCCGCTGCCTGGAGCGACGCCGGGTCCGTACTCCACAGCGCGCACAGGAAGCAGTCCCAAGGCAATGACGTCATCACCCTGAGACTGACCTCCTGCGCACGCGCCGGCAGTGTCGCTGCGCAGAGGAGGCAGAGGGCCCATCACTAATCATATCGGCAGTGCTGCGAACCGGGGGGGGCTCTGTTCTCTGTACAGGGGGCGGGGCCATCGGGACCCGGGGGTTTTCCCGATCCTCCGGTGGCCAGTCCGCCCCTGCAGAGGGCCATATGTATATATGCAGGTCGGCCACATCCCAGTGGTGCAGACACATCCACACTGCACCCTGTATACTTGTGCACTGCCGTCTGCTGCAGTGGTAGGAGCCGCCTGAATGCATCTTCTTCCTGCCGGAGAGGAGCTTGTGGGCCTGTGCGGTGAGGAGGTGGACGCTGCGCACCTCCTGAGAAGTATATGGCACTCCATGTATCTGTGCACATAGTATACCACTCTAGTGTATAGCAGAAAGGAGACATCGACCAGAAGAGTCCAGGCATGTGGGTGATGCACATAATTATTATATTGATAACCAGGTGGAAGAGGAGGAAATGCAGAAAAAGGGGGGAATTAACTATACGCAAAGGGGACGTCGAGACAGGAATTACAATTAACACCAGTGGGAATGGATCATGATTAGAACAGCAAAGGGATAATACAGAGAATCAAGCCACAAATTAATCCAGTATATAAAAATATATATACATATCATTAGTTAGATATATCTGTACATATGATTGTTTAATTATCATAAACTTTACATAAAGTGCAAGTGCCTCCAAAGAATAAATCTACATAAATTATATATCTCCTATGTGAACAAATACAGCTGTTTCTCACTAAATTAGAATATAATCAAACAGTTATTGTTTATTTCTGTTAATGTTGATGACTATGGCTATACGAGTTTCACTTTTTTGTATTGAAGAACTGAAATAAAGTAACTTTTTGATGATATTCTAATTTAGTGAGATGCACCTGTGTATGTATATATACAAGGGCTGGTCCCTTATTATTTGGATGTCGGTGTGAATCCTGTAGAGAGTAGTGCACTGACTTGGGCATATGTGCTGTTGACAGATATGTATTTGTATCCACTTTAAGCATTTTTAAAAAAGGTGACCACATGTGCATTGTACTCACGCTATAGCAGATGCAGATCCCACTCCTGAATGGCGTCCACCCGACGTATGTTTCGGCTTCTTGTCTTCGTCAGGGGGTGGCATCATTCGGAAAGAGCTAAGAGTTAAACGGCCAACTATAGCCAATCAGGATGGAGGTATGTCTCCACCAACCAATGGGTGCTGAGGAGGCATGGCGCGATACACAACGCGCACCAACGCTACGAGGAAACTATGTGACCTGTGATGCTGCGAGCACGTGATGGAGACACTTGATCGGGGGTCACGGGGCACATATAGATACAGTCGGGGAGGATGATGTGGAGACGTTCATGTGTATTGCCTCTTCAGCAGACATCTAATCTACTGATTGAGTGTGGATATATCGGATAAAGTGGAAAATCTTCTTAATTTATAATGATGGATAACGAGTATAGGTTACATATTACAGCAATACACAGGAATAGGGGGTAGTGAGTGTTACATGTATATAAGCATAGGCGGATTATAATGAGGACGATCTGGGCTACCGCCCGGGGCCCCGAACCTCCAGGGGGCTCCGGGGTGTCTATGGCCAGATTGTCCTCATTATATGTGCGGCGCCACGGCACATACCGGCAGACAGTGGGGGGTGGCCCAGGATCGCTCCCCCAGCAGCGGCACACAGCCGCTGCTTCTTCTTCGGCCGGGCCAGCACTGCAGCAGTTAACTTCCCTGTGCTGGCCCGGCCGCGTCACTGCTAGGAGACACGGCCCTGTGCGCGGCCGTGTCTCCTAGCTGTGACGTCACGCAGTGCGCACCCGGCCTGCAGTGCTGCACCGGAAAACAGCTGGAGCAGAGTCGGGGGATGGTGAGTGTGTGTGTGTGTATGTATATGTATGTATGTGTGTGTGTGTGCAGGCAGATGTCATTGTGTGATGTCTGTTTATATGTATTTTTATGTTTCAAATGTGTTTATGCGTGTATGTATATGTCTGTATATGTTTGTGTGTGCGTGACTGCGTGCGGCCTCCTGCTGAGTATAGATGGCGCCGTGCGGCCTCCTGCTGTCTCTGGGGGGGCGCCGTGCGGCCTCCCGCTGTGTATAGATGGCGCTGTGCGGCCTCCTGCTGTCTCTGGGGGGGGGCGCCGTGCGGCCTCCCGCTGTGTATAGATGGCGCCGTGCGGCCTACTGCTGTCTCTTGGGGGGGGGCGCCGTGTAGCCTCCCGCTGTGTATATATGGCGCCGTGCAGCCTCCCGCTGTGTATAGATTGCGCCGTGCGGCCTCCCGCTGTGTATAGATGGCATTGTGCGGCCCCCTGTGTATAGATGGCATCGTGCGGCCTTCCGCTGTTTATAGGTGGCGCCGTGGGGCCTCCCGCTGTGTATAGGTGGCGCCGTGCGGCCTCCCGCTGTGTATAGGTGGCGCCGCCCGCTGTGCATAGGTGGCGCCGTGCGGCCTCCCGCTGTGTATAGGTGGCGCCTCCCGCTGTGTATAGGTGGCGCCGTGCGGCCTCCCGCTGTGTATAGGTGGCGCCGTGCTGCCTCCCGCTGTGTATAGGTGGCGCCGTGCGGCCTCCCGCTGTGTATAGGTGGCGCCGTGCGGCCTCCCGCTGTGTATAGGTGGCGCCGTGCGGCCTCCCGCTGTGTATAGGTGACGCCGTGCGGCCTCCTGCTGAGTATAGATGGCGCCATGCGGCCTCCTGCTGTCTTTGGGGTCGGGTGCGCCGTGCGGCCTCCTGCTGAGTATAGATGGCGCCGTGCGGCCTCCTGCTGTCTCTGTGAGGGGGGCGCTGTGCGGCCTCCCGCTGTGTATAGATTGCGCCGTGCGGCCTCCTGCTCTCTCTGGGGGGGGCGCTGTGGGCCTCCCACTGTGTATAGGTGGTGCCGTGTGACCTCCCGCTGTGTATAGATGGCGCCGTGCGGCCTCCCGCTGTGTATAGATGGCTACGTGCGGCCTCCCGCTGTGTATAGATGGCTACGTGCGGCCTCCCGCTGTGTATAGATGGCTACGTGCGGCCTCTCGCTGTGTATAGATGGCTTAGTGCGGCCTCCCGCTGTGTATAGATGGCTACGTGCGGCCTCCCGCTGTGTATAGATGGCTACGTGCGGCCTCCCGCTGTGTATAGATGGCTACGTGCGGCCTCCTGCTGTGTATAGATGGCTACGTGCGGCCTCCAGCTGTGTATAGATGGTTACGTGTGCTCAATATTGAGTCATACAATTAATGTAAGGCTATGTGCCCACGATGCAGAAATGCTCCGGATTTTTTTTGAGCGTTTCCGCATCTCCCTGGCAGAAAAACGCATGTGGATTGTACATGCGGATTGTACATGCTTTTTTCCTGCCTGGGACTTGCTGATGTGAAGCGTTCTTCACTTGCATTTCCGCATGCGGGTTGACAAGCGCTTTCCAAGCGATTTTAGCATCACTTGGAAAGTGCTTGACAACTTGGTCACACTATATAAATACATGCAACCGGCATGGATTTATATAGTGTGACCATAAAAGAATGGTAAAAAATAAATATATAATTACCTTCTGATGGCCTGCCGACGTCAGCGGTCGCGTGACCCGTCACATGACTAAATGACGTCACGGCAGGTCCTTTTCAGACCATCGCGAGCTGCTGGCAAGCCAGGACGCATCGGATAAAGACACCGGGGGCCATCAGAAGGTAAGTATAATATTTATTTTTTATTTTATTCTTTTTTTACAGGTTCTATGGTACCCGGGTCCAGAGTAGAGTCTCCTCTTCTCCAAACCCGGGTACCATCCGCACATTGAAGCGCATGGATTCTGCATGTACAGATGCAGTGATGCGGATTCCTTGTGTTCTAATGCAAGTCAATGGCGGCGAAAGCGCCGTGCTTCCGCAAAATAATTGGTAGTGCAGCGGATTTTTCCGCAATGATAATTCGCAGCGGAAATTTACACAGCATGTGCACAGCACATGCGGATTATCATTGGGGAACATGGCCGACCTTCTATCAAGCGTTTTTAAGCGTTTCTGCAGCGGAATTGCCACCGCGGAAACGCTTAAAAAACGCATAGTGGGCACACAGCCTGAAAAAAATTATTATAATTAATATTGTGTTCTCCCCGCCTCAGTCCTCACAGCACAACGCAGAACACGAGCTCCTCATCACCAGTCCTCCTGTCCCGGCACAATGTGCGCACTGCTACAGCAGCAGGTGGAATAGTGTCCACTGGACTGAGAAGGCCCCGCCCCTTCTGGTGACATCATGATTCCATGAAATCACTCCTCCCCCTCAAGAAATCAACTCCAATCTAGACGCTCCCCTGTTGCTGAGGCGTGGTGACGCTGTAGCTGGGTGATTGCAGGCAGAGTAGTGGTGTTTGGCGTCTGCACTACAGGTAAGAAGATGGGAATGTGCCAAGGTGATTTCTACATTCAGGACAATAAGTAGCTAGCTGTAGGTGTGCAGAATCCCACTCCCAATATTGTCAGGGTCTCGCACCCCCTCGTGTCGTGGGCTGTCAGGCTCCCGCACCCCCTCGTGTCGTGGGCTGTCAGGCTCCCGCACCCCCTCGTGTCGTGGGCTGCCAGGCTCCCGCATCCCCTCGTGCTGTGGGCTGTCAGGCTTCCGCACCCCCTCGTGTCGTGGGCTGCCAGGCTCCCGCACCCCCTCGTGTCGTGGGCTGCCAGGCTCCCGCACCCCCTCGTGTCATGGGCTGCCAGGCTCCCGCACCCCCTCGTGTCGTGGGCTGTCAGGCTCCCGCACCCCCTCGTGTCGTGGGCTGTCAGGCTCCCGCACACCCTCGTGTCGTGGGCTGTCAGGCTCCCGCGCCCTCTCGTGTCGTGGGCTGTCAGGCTCCCGCACCCCCTCGTGTCGTGGGCTGTCAGGCTCCCGCACCCCCTCGTGTCGTGGGCTGTCGGGGCTCCCGCACTCCCTCGTGTCATGGGCTGCCAGGCTCCCGCACCCCCTCGTGTCGTGGGCTGTCAGGCTCCCGCACCCCCTCGTGTCATGGGCTGTCAGGCTCCCGCACCCCCTCGTGTCGTGGGCTGTCAGGCTCCCGCACCCCGTGTCGTGGGCTGCCAGGCTCCCGCACCCCCTCGCGTCGAGGGCTGTCAGGCTCCCGCCCCCCGTCGTGTCATGGGCTGTCAGGCTCCCGCACCCCCTCGTGTCGTGGGCTGTCAGGCTCCCGCACCCCCTCGTGTCGTGGGCTGTCAGGCTCCCGCACCCCCTCTTGTCGTGGGCTGCCAGGCTCCCGCACCCCCTCTTGTCGTGGGCTGCCAGGCTCCCGCACCCCCTCGTGTCGAGGGCTGTCAGGCTCCCGCACCCCCTCATGTCGTCGGCTGTCAGGCTCCCGCACTCTCCCCTTGTCGTTGTCTGTGGAGAAGATTAATACATATTTTCATTTTTCAGGTTTTCTCTTATAAAACAAGATCTCTGAGCTTCTGTCTTTGACCGAAAAAATGGCCTCTGACAAGTCGCTGCTGTCTGCAGAAATGAACACAAACATGGAGGAAGCGCTGTATGAACAGATGCTGATGAAGGTACGAAGATGAATTGGAGAGGCCAGCAATCACCGGGTGAATGTCTCCTCCGTCAGCCGCCGGGGGCGCGGCAGTCTCCAACATTTACCTAATGTGTATTGTTGGCTTTAGACCCCTCACAGTTGTACTATTTTGGTGCAGGAAAAATCAGTTTGCAGAACCATCCTGTTCATGTTACTCACTGATTCTCACTTGTTGCCTCATTTCAGGCCAAACAGGAGATGGAGAGCAGAATACCGAACTTACCAGAAAGCAGAGAGATCAGACCCCAGCTGGGTGAGATGGGCGTCCTCTGATTATTATCCAGATTACTTTGTGCATATTATGTGACAGATACCACAGTGGGGCAGTGGGGTCTTATTGACTGCAACGGTCACATGATGCAACCAACGTGGGGGGTCACATCGTTTTTTCTTATACAGTTGGTTACATGTAAATGCTGCTTGGCTTTTGCCGATTTTATTGTGTTTTTGTTCACTTTTTGTTTTTATTTCTGTGTTAGGTTTCTGCATTAAAACTCGCACATCCAAAAATACCAAAATCTTTATTAACATCTGCAAGTCGAACCAGATCCCAGCGGCCCTGGACCTGACGGAGCAGGCGTTAGTTAGCATCCTGGAATCTGATGATCCCTCCGGCTATCGAGTCCCCATGAGCCTTGGAGAGCCCCACGTTGAAGTTGATAATAGTACGTTTTTTTTTTAATACAGCGCTTCTCTTTTTAAAGGGATAGTCCAGAGATATCCTTAAAGGGGTTAAAATAGCAAGTATTACAACTTATTAATCCTCAATGGTCAAAGGTGCCATCTCCACAGGTTCTGGTAGGTCCACTTCCAGTCTGCGGAATAAAGTTTGACATCTTGTTGTTGACTTTTGAACTTTTTTGGTTTAGATTTGGGACTTAGAGGGATTGTCCACTACTTGGATTCCCCTTTAAGAACTTATACCACTTATTCATAGCAGCCCTACTAAGGTCAATGGATTGAGTCGGCACCGCAAAGTATCTAAGTCCTGGTGCACTTTGTCCTACAGGTAGAGGCGGCTGCTCGGCGTACGACATAGTGATTAATGGCACCTTCTTTGAGAAAATTACGGTAACTGCAATTGCTTATTCCGACATACGAGCTGTCTGCTCTCCTTTGTGTCAGCTCCTTACTTTGTATTTTTTTTATTAGAATAATGAGCTTTTCAGGGAATTTTTTATCACCGTGGCCATGGAGGGACTAGAGAACAAGTACGAAATGGAGCTGTCAAGAGGTAACGACCGCATCACTGATCTTTTCCTTGATTTTTCCATCGACCACACAAGGACTTGTTCTTTCGTGGAGCAAGTTTACCATATAATATATTGAACATTTTTATGTACCAACCTGTTGTATGGCACCGTATCAAATGCCTTTGAAAAGTCCAGATAGACAACATCCACTAAGTTTCCCTGGTCCAACCTGAACTTACCTCCCCATAGAATCTTTTCAGATTAGTTTGCAGGACAGATCCCTCATAATCATATGTTTAGGTTATTCTTATTGAGGTGCTCCAGGTTAGTATCTCTTAGAAAACCCTCAAAGTTGTTGCCCACAGTACAAGTTAAACTTACCGACCTATAAATTCCAGGCTCAGATGTTATCCCCTTCTTGAATATTGGTACCACATTTGCTATGTGGGTGTAACCCTGGTGGATATGGACCCACTGCCCCACGGGAGGGTTGTGACTAGGTGTCTACTGGGTCTCCACTAGAACCTCTGGTGGTGAGGATAGACTGGGCCTCCGGTAGACACCAGGTACCACTTCAGTGCAGTTCCCGGGACTGCAGCAGCATTCCGGAGGTACCAGGGTACCAGACTCAGGAGAGCGAAGACAAGGACTAGGTCAGACAGTCCGAGATCAGGGCAGGAAGCACAGGTTCAGGATAGAGAAAAATGGCAAGGGGGACAGGGGTTTTTGATACCAGAAAACTCCTTTAACGCTTGCAACCTCTGTTGCTTGACTGCTACTCAAACAGTCAAATCAGTCAGTAAGAATTTAGGGAACTTCCATGGCGATATTTTGCATCAGTATTTGTTAGCAGACGCCAGGAGTGGATCCAAAACAGAAGAGGTGAAAGTGTTTCAGTTACTATTTTTCACTGTGTTTGTTCCCCTCTGGTTTTCAGCTTACAAATACTGATGTAAATTAGTGCCCAAAATACTCACTGTGTGAATGAGACGAGGAAGCTGCTTGTAGTACTGTAATAGAAGTCCTTATTCTGAGGATGAGTTCTGTAATTCTTGTCTTCTCTGCTCCATCAAACTCCCCAGAGCAGGGGCAACCCCTGGAGCAAAACTTCTGGCGGCAGATGTCCAGACGTATGACTCAGTGATGTGTGATGGACCCCGACTCCCAAACAAAATGAATCAGACACATACAAAATAAATACACAAATCATTGCAATTAGGTGTCAAACGTTCTCAACTTTATTTAAATTTACATGACACCGAAAATGGCACAACCCTCGACTCACGAAGAGTCACCCTCCAGCTCTCAGGAGAGGAAAACCCCCTGTGGAGGAAACCTCTAGGGAACCATGGCTGGAGGGCTGCCCTTCCCTTGGGCTTAGAGAGTTAGTGCCGATATATGACGGAGTTTTAGAATTTCTACATATTTACAGAGAACGACATAACAAATATAGACTATTAATGTGATAAACTGGATGTGGGAGAGATCTGGCTGCGATATCTGTCACCACATTTATTGCTGGAACGAATTTAGTTGATCTGATTTCCCAGGTGGATCTACCACTTCTCCCTTACAGATCCAGCTCCGTCTCTCAAGATGTTGGGTACTTGGTTACAGGGGTTGCTCATTATGGATAACCCCTAATAGGATGAGTATCCCCTCCCCCTCCCAATTTATCACCCATTAAAGTCAAGGATCCATCTATGAACTCCCAAAGAAGAGCAGCTCTTTGTACATAGTAAGAGAAGGGGATCCTGTTTTGGGGACCCCCCCTCTGTTACCTTCCCTTCCCCCCGGGGTGTCTAAGAAGACAACCCCTTTCCCTGCTAGAACCTCCAAATTACACCAACATTGGCACATTACGTGGGGTGGTCAAGCTCAAGGTCCTCAGGCGCATCATCAGTAATGGCGCTGATCATGGCAGCGCGGCATTCTTTTATGGAATCTTCTTTATGACACTTGTTTATGCCCTCACAATAGTTGTCATGGTTACTACAAGGGCTATTACTGATGTAGGGTCCAAGTATTAACCCTTTCATCATTGGTAATTCACTTTCATTATGGAGGCAAATAACTGCACTTGTTACCAAGCAGGAGTCTTATCATTACGGCTTCCCTTAGGCACCATAAGAAATAAAGATTATAGAACATACGTACAAGTGTTTCAGGAGTGTTTTGCACTTTTTAGATCCATAGATTGGGCTTATAACTAGCACTTTACAAAGCGGAAAATTAAGAGGAAATTACTTGTAAAATAATATTATAGGGAATTGCATTTCAAGCATTTTCCTAATGTGCATTCTGCATACTTGCATAGTTACATAGGTTGAAAAAGTTTTAACTTTAATGTCCTTGGTCTATCTCCAAAGTTATACATTTTCTATTACTAGATTATTTATAACCCACAATGTCATGTTTTGTTAAAAAAGTATCCAGCCCTTCTATAAATGCTGTTATACTATCTGCCATTACTATATCTTGTGGTTGGCATTCCACAGTCTGACTGCTCTAACTGTAAAGAATCCTTTCCTATTAAGTTGCCAGAATCGCTTCTCCTCCGCTTGTTATGAATGTTCCTGGTGCTTTGTAAGGTCCTGGAAAGTGATAAGTCATGTGCCAGTACTATGCATTGACCACATATGTATTTATACATATAAATGTATATTTATGAAGGAGATGATAATTACCCTTCATAGAGGTGTTATGATCATTCATAAATTGCTTTCATAGGTTTGATCTCCAGGATTAGGAGAGATTTGGGGTGTAAACGTAATAAACAATGAGTAAAACATCAAAGCAAACGAAAAAGGGTTTGTGACCCAAACTGGTAGGTGAGACCGGCTAGCCCCATATTATACAAGGTCACAACCAGGTTTCGCCTGAGGAGGGCAGCACTAATGAGTCCTCAGGAGCGCATAACCCTGAAATATGCAGCGATTCTACACTACCCATTATAAAAGGGTTTAATATGCTACTTACTACCATGTTTTAGCTAAGATACAAGGCATACTTGTAAGGAGAGATGAAAAAGGTGATGGGGGACAACATATAAATATACTGAGGAACTCTATACACTAGTGGCCAAAATTGAGGCAACACCCCAAGATTTATGAATTTTTAGCATTTTGCCAATACAAATACAAATTTCATGAATGTTTTTGATTTCACAGTAAAGTTTTTAAGTAGAAATAAAATCTCATATAGAAACACAATATTAGCAGGAAATTTGTTCATTTGTCAACAAATTGGAGACTATTGTCACTCAGATGACTGTGGGAGAAAAGCCATTGATTTGTCCTGTTTTCATATCTAACACTAAATGTTAATACTCAGTTGGACAGCCCTCGGCCTTGATGACTGCCTGGCATCTACTTGGCATGCTATCTACCAGTTTGTGTAAATCAGATGGTGTGATGATATGAAGCCATGATGTGATGATGGCTGCAATGAGTTCCTGCTTGTGTGAAGCCCGCTGTTTTGACACCGCTCTTTTGAGCCGAGCCCAGAGATTCTCAATAGGATTGAGATCTGGGCTGTTTCCTGGCCAATTCAATAGCTGGACATTTTTGTCCTTGAACCAAGAGAGACATTTTTTAGCTGTATGGCATGGGGCTCCATCTTAAAATAAACGGTGTCCCTTCACCAAATACATCACGTGCCGAAGGAATGAGTTTAGGCTGAAGGACTTCCTTGATGTACTTTTCAGCATTAACTGTTTCTTCAATTACCTGCAGCCGACCACCTGCATCTCTGGACACGCAGCCCCCTACCATAACACTCAGAGGAGGCTTCATGGTGGGTATAGTACCCTCTGGCAACCAGTCCTCCCCAGGTCGTTGTCGAACGTAGCGGACACCGTCGCTGCCAAAGATGGATATACGTGTCTCATCGCTCCATATAACATTTCTCCATTGTTCAATGGTCCATTTACAATGTTCTTTGGCCCCTGCAGACGTTTCTGACGCTGTGAGGCATTCAGAAATGGCTTTTTACCTGGTATTCTGGCTCTTAACCCCGCGTTTACCAATCGTCGTCGAACCGTCCGATCAGACACTGTCACTCCGGTGTTGACAAGCTCCTTGATGTTAACAGCCGTTTATTTCCTGTTATTTAGGGCGATTCTAACAATTCTTCTATCAGTCTGAGGAGTTGTAGCCTTCTTCCTTTCTCTACCTGCTTTATTCTTTATCGAACCAGTCTCTTGAAACCGCTTACACACTTTGAGAACGAAAACATGTAATTGCTTACCTTCTGATGACAAACTGGCTTTAAAATATAAAAACCGCATTTTAATCGCACAATATCTGTCTTACAACCCACACCCAGGTCACTATAAACCAACATAGAATACATATGGCAGAAGAGGGCGTGTGTACAAGTAAGTAGGTCAGTGAAAACTTCCATTAAATATTGGTGATGGTGAAAAACTGAAGGTGTTGCCTCAATTTTGGCCACTAGTGTATAACACAAAATATAAACAAAAAAGAAAGGGAAGAACATTTCTGCACAAAAAACATGTCGCTCGGCAGGAAAATCCCCTTGATATTGCGTTTTTTGAGATTTTTTTTTCCCGTTCTTTAGAAACGCTGCAAAAATACTGAAAGAATAGACATGAAACTGCTTCAAATCTGCAAGGATTCACTTTTCCTGGTACTATCAAACATAGCGTTTTTGGGAACTTGGAGCTCTATATTACAAATATGTCCGTCCCCCCAGTTGAAAGAAATTAACATTTTCCTGGAGGGAAGTTTATATTTTACATTATGTCAGTTTTTGTCTATCGATGATAAAGTGCAGTTTGCAGCAATTTTTATTGTGACATATACCCAAATCATTCACGAAAATATTTCACATTCAACGCGCGTCGGGCGGGCCTGCGTCCTCTCACATGCCAGGGCTGAGTTTCAGTTCCAGTCCGACCCTGTTAATCATCTATGGTTTCCCTTCAGAGTGGAAAATGCTGAAAAATCGGAAGTTCCTGGGATCCATTTTTGAACAGAATATCAGAACCAAATCAAAACCGATGATTCAGGAAATGGACATAATGGGGTAAGTCCCAACTCTAAGGTACAAGTCTATGGCATACAGTCTGTAAAAGACGACAGAGTAGGCTGCTGTTGAGCATCGGCGGCTTCTTCTCTGATGTTCCTCGCTCATCCATGCAGTACATGGTCGGCCATTCAATTGATTGAATGTCTTATAATACCACATTTCCCCTAGGGACACAAAGTATGACGAGCGCCACTCCTCCTGGTGATAGGTTATACCCAACAGATGGGGCAGCACCACTACTCGTGGTGATGGGTTACACCCAACAGATGGGGGAGCGCCACTCCTCGTGGTGATGGGTTACACCCAACAGATGGGGGAGCGCCACTCCTCGTGGTGATGGGTTACACCCAACAGATGGGGGAGCGCCACTCCTCGTGGTGATGGGTTATACCCAACAGATGGGGGAGCGCCACTCCTTGAGGTGATAGGTTATACCCAACAGATGGGGGAGTTCCACTCCTCGTGGTGATGGGTTATACCCAACAGATGGGGGAGCGCCACTCCTCGTGGTGATGGGTTACACCCAACAGATGGGCGAGCTCCACTCCTTGTGGTGATGGGTTACACCCAACAGATGGGGGAGCGCCACTCCTTGTGGTGATGGGTTACACCCAACAGATGGGGGAGCACCACTCCTTGAGGTGATGGGTTATACCCAACAGATGGGGGAGCGCCACTCCTCGTGGTGATGGGTTACACCCAACAGATGGGGGA
The DNA here is from genome assembly GCF_046119375.1 of Phyllobates terribilis. Classification (NCBI taxonomy): domain Eukaryota; kingdom Metazoa; phylum Chordata; class Amphibia; order Anura; family Dendrobatidae; genus Phyllobates; species Phyllobates terribilis. Next base: position 2,814,102 of record NW_027362933.1, read on the forward strand.
GCGCCACTCGTGGTGATGGGTTACACCCAACAGATGGGGGAGCGCCACTCCTTGAGGTGATGGGTTATACCCAACAGATGGGGGAGCGCTACTCCTCGTGGTGATGGGTTATACCCAACAGATGGGGGAAGTTGCAGAATGGCTTGTTATGGTGCAAGAACAATGTGGACATTGTTTTTTTTTTTTGTTTTAACTATTATGCCTTTATGGTCTTTATTTTTTTCCTACAGACCCTCCCAGCTAACTCCAAGCAAGTCCCTCATCTCAGAAGTTGAAAGGTTTGAGTTACTTTGAGGTTTAATGCATGCATTTAATTTTTTTAGAATCTCATCTTACAAAAGATATAGGATATCCAACTTCTTGGACTCCAAGAATAAGGGGGCTGCAGCCTGGAAGTAACGCCGCTGCCCTTTTTAAAGAATATGCTGGTGTGGGGCAGCTACCCGGATATTCACTGTGCAGGAGAACTGCAGCTAAGCCCATTCACTTTGCTGGATCTATGCTGTCGTTCCGCTGCACAGTGGAGGCCATGATGCCAATGTGCAGGGAATGACTGTGAAAGGGGCTGTTCCTCATTACCAGCATCAGTGCCCCTTTATTATATTAGAGATTGACCCCAACAGATCATAAATTGATGGTGTACCCTTGCACTATACTGCTGCCTTCCTTTTTTTATCAGTTCACCCGTGAAACCAGATTACATGATTGTGGCGGAACCTCCTGTAGGACACCCAAGTTTTCTGGTGGCTAAAATCTCTTTACCTAAAGTGGTGAGACCCTCAGATGTGGTTTAGGATTGTGACCTTTTTGCATTTCATGTGATTTCCAATAGTCTTCCCTTATTAAAAGTCTGTGCCAACCTCGTGCTACCGGTCCTCCTCTGCCAACTTTTATCATCACAGCTTTGATGTGTCCACAGTAGCCAATTGCTGGCAGCTGTGACACATTTACTGGATGATGATGATATCATTTTTTTTTTCATACCATGGTGGGTTGTTTGCAAGCTGTTGGAATGGGAAAGAAGATCTCTGTAAACGACTCTGTCAGCAGAGAACGACTGTTCAAACCAAGCACAGACGCCCAGTGCTTCACGGCGGGACCAGTCATTTATATAAGCCTCCCCCCCTGCTTGTTTCCCCTCCATCTCCACCATCACCTCTTCTTTGACAGTTCTGGCTTCATAGATCCAGAGAGGAGATAGAGGGAAAACAAGCTGGTGGGAAGATGTATATATTATTATTATTATTTAATTATATAGTGCCATTGATTCCATGGTGCTGGTGCATATAAATGATGTTATAATGATGATATAAATGATGAAAGAGGCTTGTTGCAATAGTGTAGAACACGCCGCTCTTTATTTTTTCTATATTAATGCGACATTTGGAGGAATCGCACAGAAAATGCTTTAAATGTATTTATTTTTTAATTTGATTTTTCTCATGTCCATGATTCACATTGCGTTAAATGAGGCATAATGAAGGTTAAGAATGTTTCAGCTAATGTAGCCTTCATCAGACAGGATAATGTAGCTTAAGGGGACCCACTTGGTTAAATATAGGGGTCAGTTCTGGTCTTCCCAGAAAGCAGATTAAGTAGTCACCACATGGGAATCTGGTGATTACTGGGTTTGCTTTTGGGGACCCCAGATTTCTTCATATAACCGAGTGGGCCTTCTGCCTAATGTAGGCTACATTATCTGAAATTCTGGTACCATTCATTATGCCTCACTTAAAGGGGTTGCCTGGCACTTTAATATTGATGACCTATCATAAGGATATTCCATTAGTATTAAAGTGGTGGACAACCCCTTTTAATGCAGTGTGAATCCTAAAAAATATTTTTCAGCATTTTCTGTGAGCAGTTCCTCCACGTGTCAGATTTAATGTAGGAGACGTGTGGAGCTACACAGTAACTTCTAGTTGGCCACGTATCAAGATAAAAGTTTAGATTTTTGTGCACTTGTTGGTTACAACTTTCTTTCCCGTACAGAAGCATTCAGCGACATAAGCGTTGTTACCACGCTGGTCTTCTCTTTACAGTCTTCTGCTAGATCTCTTGTGTTGGACTTGGGTGAAGACAGAATAGTCGGACTTCCCGATTTGTATCATCTAGACGTCTTCATTCCTTACAATATCATCCAAGAACAAAGTGGAGCTCAGTTCAACAAGGACAGTAAGGTGAGACAATTAAGCAAAGCTGGACATGTCTTATAGCCCATTCTGAAATCTCCTTCTTAAAGAGGTTCTCTGAGAAAATGTATAAAATAAAATTTTAAAAAATGTATACATTTATTTAGCAAAAATAAATTGTTTTAATTAGTGAATAATTCTATGTGAATACTTTTATGCCCAAAAATGGCAAAAGTATTCTCGGAGTGATACCTTTATTGGCTAACCAGAAAAAAAAATATATATATGCAAGCTTTCAGAGCACAGAGGCTCCTTCTTCAGGCAATATTACAAATGAATTCATAACATTTGTAATCCTGCCTGAAGAAGGAGCCTGTGTGCTCTGTAAGTTTGCATATATATATTTTTTTTTCTGGTTAGCCAATAAAGGTATCACTCCGAGAATACTTTTGCCATTTTTGGGCATAAAATTATTTCCATCAAATTTTCTGGCTAACACGGTACCACAATATAAATTTGTATTGTACATCACAATTAGGGGATAATAATTGTGTATGGACATAATGGCCAACGATGTCAGCAGCCATCCATCCTAGATGGGTGAAAGTAAACTGTTTGAGACGGACTTCTCTGACCTACCTGTCGGAATCAAGAACGTGCATCTATGTCATCGATTGACTGACTGATCACGTCCATGAGTCAACATGTTGTAAACCTGTCATGATGAGTGAGCAGATAGGATGCTGCCCCTCACCCTGACAGGAACTTATCTATCACAACATATAGTTGCCCAGAGACATCTGAATGCATCGGCTTTCCTTTATGCCATTCATCAAACATGTCGTATATTTTGTGTATAGCGAGTCACAAGCCTCGCACTGCTCTGCGTCTTATCATTTGGTTCTATGAGATGCAGTAAAACGTGACGTATATTCCAGGTGCTGACGATCACAATGCCGGTGCAGCCAGCATAGCGGTGGGCTCAGAAGATCAGCTTTGGAAAACGTTCCTCTTATATAGATCCAGTGGATCCTACTTACATTCGCTGCTGTTTACATTGTATGGTTACAATTCTATTTAGACTTCAATATGACTCCAGAATAAATTTTTGTCTTTCTTATACTTGCCGTATATTTTTCCCAAGGAGGGGGTTTAGGTATTGTGCTTTTTTTTTTTTTATTTCTACTGTAATATTTCATAATATCTGTGAATAAGTCTTGAAAATAATTTGCATTGAAAAGGTTGAGATCCTCTGAATCTACAGGGATTTTTAGGAATTAAAAATCTACAGCAGTGAATCTGCAGCAGAATTTACATTTTGCACCATGTCTGGATTTAGTAGCAGCTGCCCCTTTAAATGGAATATGTCAGCAGGTTTTTGCTATCCCATTTGAGAGCAGCATAATCCGAGGCCCTGATTCCAACGATGTATCACTTACTGGGCTGCTTGGTGTTATTTTGATAAAATTGCAGGTTTTTTTTTCTCATGCAGATCTCTGAATGCTGAGCTCTGTATAATAACCCCACCCACACCTCTGATTGGCAGCTTTCTGTGTACACTGTATTTAAACTGCCAATCAGTGGTGGGGGGCGTGGTTGGACTACCTGGCTGCAGGTTTACTAGTCCTCTAGTGATAATCTTCTGCTAATAAAAGTGTGATTTTTATCAAAACTACAACAAGCAGCCCTGTAAGTGAGACGTCCCTAGAATCAGGGTCTTTGTCTCTACATCATGCTGCTCTCAACAACAACCAATATATAGTACATCCGACAAGGGGTCAATGTGTTAAAAAAGACCTTTATTATAACAATTTGGGTACATGGCGGGAAAGAAAAGAGCACACACACATATATATAGTAATACCATATAATAGTGAGGAGGTATAATGTAAATATTTGAATTGCAGAGACACCAGGGCTAAATAGTAGTAGCTCCAATTGTGCTAATGCATAATGATAGTATATCCTAGGTCACATAGTAAAAGGATATAATCCCAAATAATAAAAGCCAATATAGGCATTCCCAAGATAATGACCTTTTGGTATATACATATCAAGGGATGTATTATATCCAAGTAGGTTCATTCCCAAGTAACAATAATGTTGTATTGGATTCATTCATACCTGGTATATATTGTCTGCACGTCTTGCAATAGCTCTGGGCTCGGTGGTCCTACTCCTAGTGTGGCGCTCACCCCATCATGCTGCTCTCAGAATAGCCAAGAAAAACCTGCTGACAGATTCCCTTTACAAATAGCTGAAATGGCTCCTAGATACCAGAGAAGGAAAACGTTATTAAAACGGTTTTGTTTCCTAAATAGAAAAGCAAATTAAACACCACTGGATAATGTGGTGTGTGAAACCGTCCATTGGATTGCTGTTTCGGGTGGGCTCAGGAGCAGAGCCCCCATCCTACACAGCTGACATCTTGCTGTAACAGCAGCGGCCAGAGCGGAGCGTCAATCACTGCTGTTTAACCATTTATATGCCGTCAATCACTGATGGCAAGTTATATAGCGCAATCACCGGTACGCTATGCAATGTTACTAGAAATTTTTTTTTTTACTTTTCCATTTCCTTGAATTACTTGTTGTGATTTGCGGATCCATTGACTGGCCAAGTGGAAGGGCTGCAGCCGATCATTCATGTCCGTAGCAGATACACATTTACATGTGTAAATAGGCCCTTATAGAAATCAATCAATAGAACGTATACCTGGATATCCAGGTTTATCCTTTGCATACATTTAAAGAGGTATAAGTCATGGCATATTACTAGGATGTCATTCTTGGGGGTCTGACAGCCTAATTTAGAAAGAAGTGGATGCATTATTTTTTTCACGCTCCCAATTTAACAATTTGAGTACAGTTGGATCTATTGTTTTTTTTTAGTTTTTGCACTATGGGTGGGTGGTTGGGAGCACAGCTGTGCAGGAAAAAAAAAGCTTATAGGTTCTCAATTCCTTCATTCTTGGGATCGGTGGCGGAACCACAGGTCGGACCATCGCCAATCAAGATATTATATCCCTTCACACTCATCATTGCTCACAATTAACAATTTGAGTACGTGCATTTTTTTAGGGTATTTTTTTTAGGGTATTTTTGCTCAATGGGTGGGAGCACAACTGTGCAGGAAAAAAAGCTGATAGGTTCCCCATTTCTTCATTCTCAGAATCAGTGGATGGAACATCGCCAATCACAATATTATATCCTTCACACTAATCGTTGCTCCCAATTATCAATTTGAGTACGGTTATACCTATTGTTTTTTTAGGGGTTTTTTTTGCACTGTGGGCGGTTGGGAGCACAGCTGTGCAGGAAAAAAAAAGCTGATAGGTTCCCCATTCCTTCATTCTCAGGATCAGTGGTGGAACCAGAGGGTGGATCATCTCCAATCAAAATATTATATTATTCACAATAATCATTGCTCCTAGTTAACAATTTGAGTACGGTTGAACCCATTGTGTTTTTTTAGGGTTTGTTTTTTTTTTTGCACTATGGGTGCAAGTTATAGTAATATGTGTCACCTTAAAAAAAAAACTAATAGTGTCTCCTGATTGTTCAGACACAAATATATCTGTTGAAAATAGTCTGGTATTCACCAGTAAATTATAACTGTGGTTTTGCTGTTCCACGGTAAAAAATCTCTATTATCCTGCTTTTGGCATTTTTTGCCGCAAAGAAAAACAGTAGTAGTGTCTCCTGATTGTTCAGACACAAATATATCTGTTGAAAATAGTCTGGTATACACCACTAAATTATAACTGTGGTTTTGCTGTTCCACGGTAAAAATCTCTATTATCCTGATCTTGGCATTTTTTGCCGTAAAAAAAAACTAATAGTGTCTCCCTGATTTTTCAGACACAAATATATCTGTTGAAAATAGTCTGGTGTGGGCCCGAGAAATACAAGTGTGGTTTTGCAGTTCCACGGGTCAAATCTTTGTATTATCCACTTTTGGGCCATTTTTACCTAAAAATAAACAGTTTGAGTGTGTCGCTCATTGTTCAGCCGCAAATATATCTATTCAAAATTTTCTGGTATACCCCAGTAAACAATAACTGTGGTTTTGCCATTCCACGGTAAAAATCTCTATTATTCACCTTTTGGTATTTTTTCCGTAAAGAAAAACAGTAATAGTTTCTCCCTGATTGTTCAGATTGTTTAAAAGAGTCGGGTGTAGGCCAGAGAAATAGAACTGTGATTTTCCTCTTCCACGGTTCTAATCTACTTTATTACCCTTTTTCCATTGATAGTGCGAGTGTAAGCTATTTTACTTACTTTACAATGGGCAAGGCGCGTGGCAAGGGACATGGAAGTGGACGTTCTGGTGATGGTACATGCAGAGGACGGGGCCGTGGCCAAGGTGAAAATGTGCCACAACCAACAGCCATATCTTCTCGCTCCCACTTCTTGACCGAATTACTAGGGAAGCACAGAACAACACCAGTATTGCGAACTGATCAGTGTGAACAGGTTATTAATTGGATAGCAGACCACCACTTCCGGTCTGTCTTCCACACGGTCAACTCTTAGTAGCCGTGAGTCTCGACCGCATACTCCTCCTCACCCTGATGCTCCTTCCTCCCACCATGCCGAGTATCGTCAGACAGCAACTGATCCCACACTTGGACACTCTGAAGAGCTGTTCACTGGTCCATTTCCAGATTTGTGCCCCTCGCCTGCTCCGCTTGAAGTGGTGGAAGAGGAGATCCCATGTAGAGATGCCCAAATATTTGAACAGCCACGGCCACAGGAAGTCAACGCTGGCAATTTGTCACAAGAGGTTGACGATGACGAAACACAATTGCCAAGAAGTGAGGAGGAGGATCGTGGTGCGCAAGTGGAAGAGGAGGAGGTGGTGGATGATCTAGTAACTGACCCAACGTGGCAGGAGGACATGCAGAGCAAGGCCAGCAGCAGACCGGGTGAGGGAGACAGAGTACCCCAACAGGCAGGAAGAAGCAGTGTGGTGGCCGGACACAGAAGGCCGGCAACAGTTCCCCGTAACACCAACACGAGGGACGTTGCCAGTACAACCTGTGGGTCTTCCAGAGTCTGGAATTTTTTTAAAGACTCTGCTGATAACCCCAAAAAGGCCATTTGTACCACCTGCCATGCCAGCATCAGCAGGGGTGACAAAACTACCAGCCTGACCACCACCAGCATGATCAGGCACATGGCAGTAAAGCACCCGACTTTGTGGGGCGAACCCCAGGGTCCACGACCAGTGTCAGCAGGTGTCACCTGTTGTGTGTGCATGGCAATCCCCTGTCCATACTGCATGCAAAGATGCCCCCTCCTCTCAGTCTTTATGGCAGTCTCTCAAGTGTGTGCAAAGCAGTCATCAAAGCAAAAGGTGGCTACTTTGAAGAATCTAGAATATAAGACATATTTTCAGTTGTTTCACACTTTTTTGTTAAGTATATAATTCCACATGTGTTAATTCATAGTTTTGATGCCTTCAGTGTGAATGTACAATTTTCATAGTCATGAAAATACAGAAAAATCTTTAAATGAGAAGGTGTGTCCAAACTTTTGGTCTGTACTGTATGTACCATCTTGACCAACTTTGAGGAGTCCACCAAGATGGTGAGTGGCGATGACTCCATCATTAGCGTCAGCATTCCACTTGTCTGTCTTTTGCAATGCTCTCTGCAGAGAATTAAAGAGGAGGCATTGCAGCCAGAGTATGATGAGATGGATCAAGAAGCCGTAGCGGTCTATTACACACAGCCCAGCCTCATCTCATCCCAACGTGCATTGGGGGACAATGAGGGAGAGGAGGAGGAGGAAGAACAGGAGCTTGTATCATGCGCTGTAGGCGGTAGTACCTGTACAACTGTCATACCGTCGGTTCTGCGTGGGTGGCCTGAGGACAGGGGGGAGGAGGAGGAGGAGAGCATGGTCATTCGTCATCTTGGTGTGGACACGGAAGTCTTGCCCGTTACCAGTCTGGCGCGCATGGCTGACTTTGTTACTCTGCCTTAACCGTGACCCTCGCGTTGTCAAAATGTTGGGTGACAGTCATTACTGGTTGGTGACACTTTTAGACCCCCGCTACAAGGAGAACGTTCACTCTCTTATTCCTGAGGTGGAGAGGTCTACAAAAATGGGGCAGTACCAGAAGGCCCTTGCTGCAGAACTGTTAAAAAAAAATTCCATCTGAAGACACTAGCGGCAGAGGTCACAGTTCGTTGACCAACCAAGGCGTACAAGCGAGAGAGAGGCAACTCCAATCCAGCAGAGGCAGGGGAACACTGTCAACATTCTGGGACAGTTTTCTGAGACCTGCCCAGCTTACAGGCCCTGAGGCGCGGGGTACTCTCACAAGGAGTGGAAAGTTTCAAAAGATGGTGAGGGAGTACCTTGCCGACCGTACCAGCGTCCTCCGTGATTCCTCTGTGCCTTTTAATTATTGGGTATCCAAGCTGGACACTTGGAATGAAATCGCTCTGTACACCTTGGAGGTCCTGGCCTGCCCTGCCGCTAGCGTGTTATCGGAGCGTGTTTTTAGTGCTGCTGGGGTAATTATAACTGATAAGCGCACTCGCCTGTCAACTGACAATGCTGACAAGCTGACCCTTATCAAAATGAACAAGAGCTGGATTGGGCCAGACTTCTCATCACCACCAAATGACAGCAGAGTAACATAAAGTCAAATCCACTGTGTTATTTCGGGAGGTGTATTCAAATGCACCACTTCACACCCACACATGGGTATACGCTTCCTCATTTCGGCTGTTTTATGTTCTTCTCCTTATCCTCAGCCTCCACCACCACTATACCACCAGGGTGACCGTGGTCCGTGTTGCCATTATTGAAAGTTCCTCAGTCCTTATTTTTGTCAGCTTTTGCTTGGAAGGCATAAGCAAAGACTGTGGGAGACCCACTCCCCAATAATGGGAATAATATATTTAAAATGCTGTACTGTATGGCTCTTGTAAGGGGCATTAAAAGCGTCTTGTTAAGCTACTGCGACCTCCACCACTATTCCGAGGAGCATGAAAAGCGTCTTGTTAAGCTACTGTGACCTCCACCACTTTTCCGAGGGCCATTAAAAGCGTCTTGTTAAGCTACTGGGACGTCCACCACTTTTCCGAGGAGCATTAAAACCGTCTTGTTAATCTACTGGGACTTCCACGTCTCTTCCAAGGGACATTCAAACCGTCTTGTTAAGCTACTGCGATCTCCACCACTTTTCCGAGGGGCATTAAAAACGTCTTGTTAAGCTAGTTGGACCTCCACGTCTCTTCCAAGGGGAATTCAAACTGTCTTGTTAAGCTACTGGGACATCCACGTCTCTTCCAAGGGGCATTCAAACCGTCTTGGTAAGCTACTGCGACCTCCACCTCTTTTTCGAGGGGCATTAAAAGCGTCTTATTAAGCTACTGGGACCTCCACCACTTTTCCGAGAAGCATTAAAACCGTCTTTCTAAGCTACTGGGACCTCCACGTCTCTTCCAAGGGGCATTAAAAGCGTCTTGTTAAGCTACTGGGACCTCCACCACTTTTCCGAGGGGCATTAAAACCGTCTTTTTAAGGTACTGGTACCTCCACGTCTCTTCCAAGGGGCATTCAAACCGTCTTGTTAAGCTACTGGGACCTTCACCACTTTTCCAAGGGGCATTCAAACAGTCTTGTTAAGCTACTGCGAACTCCACCACTTTTCCAAGGGGCATTAAAAGCATCTTGTTAAGCTATTGGGACCTCCACCACTTTTCTGAGGAGCATTAAAACCGTCTTGTTAGGCTACTGGGACCTCCACGTCTCTTCCAAGGGGCATTCAAACAGTCTTGTTAAGCTACTTAGACCTCCACGTCTCTTCTGAGGACATTAATAGCGTCTTGTTAAGCTACTGTGACCTCCACCACTTTTCCGAGGGGCATTCAAACTGTCTTGTTAAGCTACTGGGACCTCCACGTCTCTTCCAAGGGGCATTCAAACAGTCTTGTTAAGCTACTGGGACCTCCACGTCTCTTCCAAGGGGCATTCAAAGCGTCATGTTAAGCTACTGGGACCTCCACCACTTTTCCGAGGGGCATTAAAAGCATCTTGTTAAGCTACTGGGACCTCCACCACTTTTCCGAGGAGCATTAAAACCATCTTGTTAAGCTACTGGGACCTCCACCACTTTTCCGAGGAGCATTAAAACCATCTTGTTAAGCTACTGTGACCTCCACGTCTCTTCCAAGGAGCATTCTGACCGTCTTGCTAAGCTACTGCGACCTCCACCACTTTGGCGAGGGGCATTAAAACCGACTTGTTAAGCTACTGGGACCTCCACGTCTCTTCAAAGGGGCATTCAAACCGTCTTGTTAAGCTACTGGGACCTAAACGTCTCTTCCAAGGGGCATTCAAACTGTCTTGTTAAGCTACTGCGACCTCCACCACTATTCAAAGGGGCATTAAAACCGTCTTGTTAAGCTACTGGGACCCCCACCACTTTTCCGAGGGACATTAAAACAGTCTTGTTAAGCTACTGGGACCTCCACGTCTCTTCCAAGGGGCATTCAAACCATCTTGTTAAGCTACTGGGACCTCCACTTCTCTTCTGAGGGGCATTAAAAGCGACGTGTTAAGCAACTGTGACCTCCACCACTTTTCCGAGGGGCATTAAAACAGTCTTGTTAATCTACTGGGACCTCAACGTCTCTTCCAAGGGGCATTCAAACCGTCTTGTTAAGCTACTGGGACCTCCATGTCTCTACCAAGGGGCATTCAAACCGTCTTGTTAAGCTACTGCGACCTCCACCACTTTTTCGAGGGGCAGTAAAAGCGTCTTATTAAGCTACTGGGTCCTCCACCACTTTTCCGAGAAGCATTAAAACCGTCTTATTAAGCTACTGGGACCTCCACGTCTCTTTCAAGGGGCATTCAAACCGTCTTGTTAAGCTCCTGGGACCTCCACGTCTCTTCCAAGGGGCATTCAAACAGTCTTGTTAAGCTACTTAGACCTCCACGTCTCTTCTGAGGACATTAATAGCGTCTTGTTAAGCTACTGTGACCTCCACCACTTTTCCGAGGGGCATTCAAACCGTCTTGTTAAGCTACTGGGACCTCCACGTCTCTTCCAAGGGGCATTCAAACAGTCTTGTTAAGCTACTGGGACCTCCACGTCTCTTCCAAGGGGCATTCAAAGCGTCATGTTAAGCTACTGGGACCTCCACCACTTTTCCGAGGGGCATTAAAAGCATCTTGTTAAGCTACTGGGACCTCCACCACTTTTCCGAGGAGCATTAAAACCATCTTGTTAAGCTACTGGGACCTCCACCACTTTTCCGAGGAGCATTAAAACCATCTTGTTAAGCTACTGTGACCTCCACGTCTCTTCCAAGGGGCATTCTGACCGTCTTGCTAAGCTACTGCGACCTCCACCACTTTGGCGAGGGGCATTAAAACCGACTTGTTAAGCTACTGGGACCTCCACGTCTCTTCAAAGGGGCATTCAAACCGTCTTGTTAAGCTACTGGGACCTAAACGTCTCTTCCAAGGGGCATTCAAACCGTCTTGTTAAGCTACTGCGACCTCCACCACTTTTCAAAGGGGCATTAAAACCGTCTTGTTAAGCTACTGGGACCTCCACCACTTTTCCGAGGGGCATTAAAACAGTCTTGTTAAGCTACTGGGACCTCCACGTCTCTTCCAAGGGGCATTCAAACCGTCTTGTTAAGCTACTGTGACCTCCACTTCTCTTCTGAGGGGCATTAAAAGCGATGTGTTAAGCTACTGTGACCTCCACCACTTTTGCGAGGGGCATTAAAACCGTCTTTTTAAGCTACTGGGACCTCAACGTCTCTTCCAAGGGGCATTCAAACCGTCTTGTTAAGCTACTGGGACCTCCACGTCTCTACCAAGGGGCATTCAAACCGTCTTGTTAAGCTACTGCGACCTCCACCACTTTTTCAAGGGGCAGTAAAAGCATCTTATTAAGCTACTGGGTCCTCCACCACTTTTCCGAGAAGCATTAAAACCGTCTTGTTAAGCTACTGGGACCTCCACGTCTCTTCCAAGGGGCATTCAAGCCGTCTTGTTAAGCTCCTGGGACCTCCACGTCTCTTCCAAGGGGCATTCAAACCATCTTGTTAAGCTACTGGGACCTCCACGTCTCTTCTGAGAGGCATTAAAAGCGTCTTTTTAAGCTACTGTGACCTCTACCACTTTTCCGAGGGGCATTAAAACCGTCTTGTAAAGCTACTGGGACCTCCATGTCTCTTCCAAGGGGCATTCAAACCGTCTTGTTAAGCTAATGGGACCTCCACCACTTATCTGCGGGGCATTAAAAGCGTCTTGTTAAGCTACTGTGACCTCCACCACTTTTTCGAGGGGCATTAAAACCGTCTTGTTAAGCTACTGGGACCTCCACGTCTCTTCCGAGGGGCATTCAAACCGTCTTGTTAAGCTACTGGGACCTCCACGTCTCTTCCAAGGGGCATTCAAACCATCTTGTTAAGCTACTGCAACCTCCACCACTTTTCCAAGGGGCATTAAAACCGTCTTGTTAAGCTACTGGGACCTCCACCACTTTTCCGAGGGGCATTGAAAGCATCTTGTTAAGCTACTGGGACCTCCACCACTTTTCTGAGGAGCATTTAAACCATCTTGTTAAGCTACTGGGACCTCCACGTCTCTTCCAAGGGGCATTCAAACCGTCTTGTTAAGCTACTGGGACCTCCACGTCTCTTCTGAGGGGCATTTAAAGCGTCTTGTTAAGCTACTGTGACCTCCACCACTTTTCCGAGGGGCATTAAAACCGTCTTGTTAAGATACTGGGACCTCCACATCTCTTCCGAGGGGCATTCAAACCGTCTTGTTAAGCTACTTGGACCTCCACGTCTCTTCCGAGGGGCATTAAAAGCGTCTTGTTAAGCTACTGTGACCTCCACCACTTTTCCGAGGGGCATTAAAACCGTCTTGTTAAGCTACTGGGACCTCCACCACTTTTCTGAGGAGCATTAAAACCGTCTTGTTAAGCTACTGGGACCTCCACGTCTCTTCCAAGGGGCATTCAAACCGTCTTGTTAAGCTACTGGGACCTCCACGTCTCTTCTGAGGGGCATTAATAGCGTCTTGTTGAGCTACTGTGACCGCCACCACTTTTCCAAGGGGCATTAAAACCGTCTTGTTAAGCTACTGGGATCTCCACTTTTCTTCTGAGGGGCATTAAAAGCTTTTTCTTAAGCTACTGTGACCTCCACCACTTTTCCGAGGGGCATTAAAATCGTCTTGTTAAGCTACTGGGACCTCCACCACTTTACCAAGGGGTATTAACACCGTCTTGTTAAGCTACTGGGACCTCCACATCTCTTTTGAGGGGCATTAAAAGTGTCTTGTTAAACCACTCTGAACTCCACAGCTCTTCCAAGGGGCATTGATATGTTGTTTTTAATTAACTCTAACCTCCACGACTCTTCGAACGGGCATTGCATTTCCTCTTAATATAATGTTTGTAATATGCTGTACTGCATGGCTCTTGTAAGGGGCACTGCAAGTTCCTCCGTCCTAATTTTTGGCATCTTTTGCTTGGAAGGCATAAGCAAAGACTATGGGAGACCCACTCCCCAATAATGGGAATAATGTTTGTAATATGCTGTACTGCATGGCTCTTGTAAGGGGCATTGCAAGTTCCTCCGTCCTAATTTTTGGCAGCTTTTGCTTGGAAGGCATAAGGAAAGACTATGGGAGACACATTCCCAATAATGGGAATAATGTTTGTAATATGCTGTACTGCATGGCTCGTGTAATGGGCATTGCTAGTTCCTCCGTCCTAATTTTTGGCAGCTTTTGCTTGGAAGGCATAAGCAAATACTATGGGAGACCCACTCCCCAATAATGGGAATAATGTTTGTACTATGCTGTACTGTATGGCTCTTGGAAGGGGCATTCAAATCGTCTGGTTAAGCTATTGGGACCTCCACGTCTTTTCCGAGGGGCATTAAAACCATCTTGTTAAGCTACTGTGACCTCCACGTCTGTTCAAAGGGACATCAAAAGTCTTCTTAAGCCACTCTGAACTCCACAGCTCTTCCTAGGGGCATTGAAATGTTGTTTTTAATTACCTCTTACCTCCACGACTCTTCCAACGGACATTGCATTTCCTCCTAATTTTAGTCAGCTTTTGCTTTTCAATGCAAAGGCGAAAACTAAGGGAGACCCACTCCCCAATAGTGGGTAGAAGGTTTTTAGTACGCTGTAATCCATGTCTGTTTCAAGGGGCATTGCAGTTCCTCATAATTTTTGGAAAGCCTTCCATTCACTGCTTAGGCCAACAGTGTACAGGAGACCCAGTTGCTATAAATGGAAAAAAACGGTTTAGTTAAGGCCCTCTGACCTCCATGTCATTTCCAAGGTACATTGGAGTGCCTCAAAATTTTTGGTAGGCATTGCACTCACTGTATGCCCTATAACTGTGTAGCCAAACTGCTCCTTTTGTTACAGAAACATATCCTACAAGACATATGTGGTTGACTGGCCTGATATTGATGTGAATGGTCCCTGTTCCTCCTGCTCTTTCTCCTTTGCCACCACCTCATCCATCATTCATCACCTGAAGCTTTGTTTTAACGGGAGTCATAGAACTGGGATAGTAGCAGGAAAACATCCAGCAATCCTCGGAGGAGGTAGGATATGCGCGAAAACGCTGACCACCTCAGGCCTAGCCGCTACTACATACATGCGCTTGCATTCCAACAAAACAAAGCAGATGCTAACTTGTATCATTATCATCATGGTCCTCACCTTGTCACTCTCAACTCCCCTGATGGAGAAGCCAGGGCCCACCGGAGGAGTCTGGTTCTCTGGTGGGCTCGTCCAATGCTGCCCTAAAGCAGGCCAGGCTAAGAAAAGTGTGTGGGGGGATGTTCCAAGGAGAAATAGGGGCGACTGGGGACCGTTTATGGACACCCGGCTGCCCCCAGGCGGCTGGGGACCGAGTGTGGACACCTGGCAGCCGGGCGGCTGGGGACTGAGTATGGATTACAGGCCGCCAATGCTGCCTTGACGCGGTTGTCAGATTCCGCCTCCACGTGCCTAAAAAGGTCCAATTTCAAGTGCAAGCAAGCAAGCAGTATGGTATTGCAGCCTGGCGGTGGGTGGGTGGATGGCAGGCTGCACACTTTGCTTGCATTCCAAGAAAACAAAGCAGATGCTAACTTGTATCATCATCATCATGGTCCTCACCTTGTCACTCTCAACTCCTCTGATGGAGAAGCCAGGGCCCACCGGAGGAGTCTGGTTCTCTGGTGGTCTCGTCCAATGCTGCCCTAAAGCAGGCCGGGCTAAGAAAAGTGTGTGGGGGGATGTTTCAAGGAGAAATAGGGGCGGCTGGGGGCCGTTTATGGACACCCGGCTGCCCCCAGGCGGCTGGGGACCGAGTATGGACACCCGGCCGCCCCCTGGCGGTTGGGGACCGAGTGTGGACACCCCGCCGCCGGGCGGCTGAGGACTGAGTATGGATACCAGGCCGCCAACGCTGCCATGACATGGTGGCCAGATTCCGCCTCCACAAGCCTAAAAGGCCCAATTTCAAGTGCAAGCAAGCAGTATGGTATTGCAGCCTGGGGGTGGGTGGGTGGTTGGCTGCATATTTGAGCTTGCATTGCAAGGAATGGGAGAGGTACAATTGAACCCTGCCCTGGGACAAGAACTTGCACGGGGATAATTGCAAGTCTGCATCTTCTGATGCTTCAAGGATGACTTCTGATGGGCACACTTTTAGGCAGTGACCGGGGAGTCAGAGATGCTTCCAGGGGTCTTCCCCATGCTGTCCCCATGTCTTTTCAGCACTGTATGCATGTGTCACACAGCACATGGCCAGATAAGGTTGTAAAATGTTAAAATGACATTTCCCGGTGAATGCATTTGTCACGGTTGAAGCAATACAAAAGTGCAAAAACGCATAAAAAATGCAACTTGTGAACATAGCCCAAGGTGTGGAGGAGTATTTTTTTTTTGTTATTTATTTTACCTTATACACAAGTCTTTACCCTGGAAAGGAACTTCCTTAACTGAAAGCAGTTTCAGTTTAGTTTTTGAACGTTTTATTGTGAGCCCTTAAAAGTGGCTTAATACCTCTGACCACGTTGTTGACAGCAGTGACCTGGGGGTCAGAAATGCTTCCTGGGGCGATCCCCATGCTGTCCCCATGTCATTTTAGCACTGTCACTATCGTTTTGGGCACTTGTTAGGCTTTTAACAGACAGCCGGGGATGCCGCCGCGAAAATTCTCGGGTCTCCCATTGACTAACATTGGGCTCGTGGCTCAGGTCGAGCAACCGAGTATCATGGCGAGCTGGGCCCGAGCTTCGAGCCCCCGAGCATTTTAGTGCTCGCTCTTCACTACTAAATACCCTTCATTATTTATTATTTTTGCACTTTGCGATTTACCCATTCACTTCCGGTTACTTGGGTATTTTGCTTGTCTTTGGTTTTTCTTTGTCTAGTGGCCTTGTGTGAACATACATTTACATTTTGCATGCACATCAATTTATGTTTCAGTTCAGACTTCTAGGTTTTTTCTTTGTAGTTCAGTGTGCTTTAGTACATATAAGGGTGTGGCCGCCCTTTGTCTGAGCTGAAATGTTTATTCTGCCTCAGGTCTATGCTTCTACTAGGGGGTCAGTCTCTCTGCCCTTATCCATATGTACGTCACTTGACAAATGGTAAGGTTTTAATATTAGAGTTAGGACTGTTCCATAAGGGTTGCCGTGATGTGGCGGTATAGCTTTTGCATTATTTTTATCAAAATTATGTTAACTAAATACCCTTCATTATTTATTATTTTTGCACTTTGCGATTTACGCATTCACTTCCGGTTACTTGGGTATTTTGCTTGTCTTTGGTTTTTCTTTGTCTAGTGGCCTTGTGTGAACATGCATTTACATTTTGCATGCACATCAATTTATGTTTCAGTTCAGACTTCTAGGTTTTTTCTTTATATGCTATATATGCTGTATGTGCGGGAAGGGAGCTTGTATGTACACTGCTTGCTATGTATGGGGGAGGGAAGCTGTCGGACAAAGAGGGGTCCTGCAAACATCCAACTAATGGCCCCCCATATATATTACAGGAAGGTAGGTCAAACCCAAGGATTTTTGCTGGAGCAGCCGACCATGTGCTGTGTATGGGGCCATCTCCCCCACACATATAACCACATTCATGTATATGGGGGAGTCGGGATGTGTTGTGTGGACAAGCGTCCGGTGTAAAGCTAACTAGTGTATGGGCACCTGAGACTAAGGCAAGTTATCATCCAGAAAGTCTTTCTCCAGCCTGCTGAAAAAATGCCGGATAGAGAAAGGCTTTTATCACCTAAGCCAGATCTCACAGGAGGGGAAGCAAGAAGAAAAAAGGAGAAATGTAAAATAAGACACAAGTCCAGACAGTTGTCATCCAAAACTTTATCTGGTATCGACCAAGAAAATTACAATCAGTAAAAGTATAAACCACATTTAGGAAAAACACAGATGAGCTGCGGGACCATCGCTTCTTCTTCTGGGACTTTTTGGCGGACAGGTTGCTCTGCTGTCGGAGGCCTTTCTTGTTCTTGGACTTCTCCTTCATGTGGATTCTGAAGAGTAGGAGGATCCTGAGGGTCCATCTCTCCTGCCGGCAGCTCAGAGTGACTTGGAGATATGTTTCCTTCAGTCCAGGAAAGCAAGAGAGGAAAAAGATGAATGTGATGTAATAACAAGACAAAGCTAAAAAAAAAACATGTATAAAAAATCATGTAACTGCAAACTGCACAAAAATGACCCCAATAGCATAAGTGCTGTAGCATTAAAGAACCTGCAAAACGAGTGGTGTGAAAAGACCTGGAACTTGTCAGAAATATGTAATGTTTTGTCTAAAATGACAAAAAAAAAGAAAAGATTCAAGGGATCAGCAGCATTTTATAACAGGTAAAAAATATACAAATTTGTGACAAGTGACCGGTATTAAGTATTGTGGATGATAACCAGACGTTTATTTCAAATGAAGAGTTTAATGAACGTCTTGTATTCGGCCAATTGGAACCTTCCCGGAAATGTCTGCGCCGGTGATAAAATCTACTTACTAATAGAGCTCCCGACTGGACACAAAGAACTGCAGCTCATGGAGGAATGAAGCTTCTTTCCTTCTCAGCCAAGAACTTCTTATACCAGTCCCGTACGGCCTCTATCATGTCCTGATATCTAGCAGAAAGAGAAAAAATCAATTATAAACTAAATAAAATTTATTAAAGAAAAAAAAACCACCTGCGAACATGAAGCATTTATAGCAAAGCACAGCCATTATTTACAGAGCACAATTGTTTTACTTTATTCTATATTAGTGGCCGCTCTGTGCAAAAACTTGTGGGAAATTACTGCAGCACTAATATTGTCCGTCCAGAGAGCACTCAAGTATTCCCCAATTTCTGACTCCACCGCCCGATTGCCCCCACAAGCACAATGCTGCACCGCTGTCACCTGCCTGGTACAGGCTCCTTTATAGGGTCCTTTCAGCTGTTGTTCACCAAGATGTGAAGTAATCCGAGTACAGGGTTTCCCATGTCTGAGTGCAGGGGTGGAGAGCAGAGAGGATCAGACAGGGACAGGCCCATACACAGACTGCTGGTATATAGAGGACAAATCTCACTGAACAGCAGCTACAAGAAGCTTCTGGATGGGGGCAGTGGGGGTGAGACAGCACTTCAGCAACGTGTTTGGGAGAGAAGGAAGAAAATAAGCAAATGAAGAATATTTATAAAGTTCACAAGTCTGCAATGTGAGGAGGATAATTACATGAAGAAAACCCTCTAGGTGCAGCGTCCGCAACCGGAAAACCGCCCCAAGGTCCACCTGTGTCATCAGCGCCCCCCTGCTGGACCCCTAATCAGTTGTACTGCAGACTCTGATGATTGATAGTGACACTAGGTCAGCTCTTTCCCAATGGCGGCACTAGCTGACCATCCTGTGGATAGGACAGGTGCCGGATCATTCAGTCCTTTCCCTCTTCCCCAACGTGAAGCAAACATCCCTCTGACCAGACAAACATCCCCCTGACCAGACAAACATCCCCCTGACCAGACAAACATCCCCCTGACCAGGCAAACATCCCCCTGACCAGGCAAACATCCCCCTGACCAGGCAAACATCCCTCTGACCAGGCAAACATCCCCCTGACCAGGCAAACATCCCCCTGACCAGGCAAACATCCCTCTGACCAGGCAAACATCCCCCTGACCAGACAAACATCCCCATGACCAGGCAAACATCCTCCTGACCAGGCAACCATCCCCCTGACCAGGCAAACATCCCCCTGACCAGGCAAACATCCCCCTGACCAGGCAAACATCCCCCTGACCAGACAAACATCCCCATGACCAGGCAAACATCCCTCTGACCAGGCAAACATACAACCCCTTTTTTTCTTTCCCATTTTACTTGCTTTATTAATTTCACCTCCAACATTACTGACAACTCCAAGTTCAATAGTTTGATAGTCTCATCTCCTGCCTTTGTATGTGGAGGAGGCAATAAACCGCCGTATACATCCTAAACCTGTCACAAGGACTTTCTCTGCAACTCCCTACTCTCAGCTGTCCCCCTGTAACAATCCACCTTTTTCTCTTTCTCGCTCATACATTTCAGACACTTTATTAACATGTTAATCATATTTCCAAACTTACTGCATTCCACTTCATCTGATCATACATCACCATTTAAAAGAATCACAATCACTTACTTGTCTGCTGCGGTAATTCTTGGATTGTTTTCTTGCTGTTGCTTGGTCTTATTTTGCTGTTTGCTGTCCTTAAACCACCATCTGTCGCACAGTGTCCACATCTTGTTCCACCGGGTCGCTCTTTTGATCCCTGCAACAACAGACACTATGCGAGTATGACTTCACATGTGACATTTCCAAGTCCCTTGACCATTGTGGTGCCAATGGAGTACCCCTTTTTCTCGTTATCATGCCACCGAAGCACACCATTTCCCGCTAGCATGCCACCGTAGCACACCTTTTCCCGTTAGTATGCCACCGGGCACACCTATTCCCGTTAGCATGCCATCGGAGCACACCTATTCCCGTTAGCATGCCACCGGAGCACACCTTCACCATTAGCATGTGACCGCAGCACACCTTTACCGTTAGAATGCCACTGGAGCACACCTTTAGCATTAGCATGCCACCGGAGCACACCTTTTCCCGTTGGCTTGCCACCGGAGCACGCCACTTTCCCGTTGGCTTTCCACCGGAGCACGCCACTTTCCCGTTGGCTTGCCACCGGAGCACGCCACTTTCCCGTTGGCTTGCCATCGGAGCACGCCACTTTCCCTTTGGCTTGCCACCGGAGCACGCCACTTTCCCGTTGGCTTGCCACCGGAGCACGCCACTTTCCCGATGGCTTGCCACCGGAGCATGCCACTTTCCCGGTGGCATGCCACC
Organism: Phyllobates terribilis; assembly: GCF_046119375.1. Taxonomy (NCBI): domain Eukaryota; kingdom Metazoa; phylum Chordata; class Amphibia; order Anura; family Dendrobatidae; genus Phyllobates; species Phyllobates terribilis. The sequence continues at coordinate 2,834,644 of NW_027362933.1, forward strand.
GAAGCACGACACAGTCCCGTTGGCTTGCCACCGGAGCACGCCACAGTCCCGTTGGCTTGCCACCGGAGCACGCCACTTTCCCGTTGGCTTGCCACCGGAGCACGCCACTTTCCCGTTGGCTTGCCACCGGAGCACGCCACTTTCCCGTTGGCTTGCCACCGAAGCACGCCACTTTCCCGTTGGCTTGCCACCGGAGCACGCCACTTTCCCGTTGGCTTGCCACCGGAGCACGCCACTTTCCCGTTGGCTTGCCACCGGAGCACGCCACTTTCCCGTTGGCTTGCCACCGGAGCACGCCATTTTCCCGTTGGCTTGCCACCGGAGCACGCCACTTTCCCGTTGGCTTGCCACCGGAGCACGCCACTTTCCCGTTGGCTTGCCACCGGAGCACGCCACTTTCCCGTTGGCTTGCCACCGGAGAACGCCACTTTCCCGCTGGCTTGCCACCGGAGCACGCCACAGTCCCGTTGGCTTGCCACCGGAGCACGCCACAGTCCCGTTGGCTTGCCACCGGAGCACGCCACTTTCCCGTTGGCTTGCCACCGGAGCACGCCACTTTCTCGTTGGCTTGCCACCGGAGCACGCCACTTTCCCGTTGGCTTGCCACCGGAGCACGCCACTTTCCCGCTGGCTTGCCACCGAAGCACGCCACAGTCCCGCTGGCTTGCCACCGGAGCACGCCACAGTCCCGTTGGCTTGCCACCGGAGCACGCCACTTTCCCGTTGGCTTGCCACCGGAGCACGCCACTTTCCCGTTGGCTTGCCACCGGAGCACGCCACTTTCCCGTTGGCTTGCCACCGGAGCACGCCACTTTCCCGTTGGCTTGCCACCGGAGCACGCCACTTTCCCGTTGGCTTGCCACCGGAGCACGCCACTTTTCCGTTGGCTTGCCACCGGAGCACGCCACTTTCCCGTTGGCTTGCCACCGGAGCACGCCACTTTCCCGTTGGCTTGCCACCGGAGCACGCCACTTTCCCGTTGGCTTGCCACCGGAGCACGCCACTTTCCCGTTGGCTTGCCACCGGAGCACGCCACTGTCCCGTTGGCTTGCCACCGGAGCACGCCACAGTCCCGTTGGCTTGCCACCGGAGCACGCCACAGTCCCGTTGGCTTGCCACCGGAGCACGCCACTTTCCCGTTGGCTTGCCACCGGAGCACGCCACTTTCCCGTTGGCTTGCCACCGGAGCACGCCACTTTTCCGTTGGCTTGCCACCGGAGCACGCCACTTTCCCGTTGGCTTGCCACCGGAGCACGCCACTTTCCCGTTGGCTTGCCACCGGAGCACGCCACTTTCCCGTTGGCTTGCCACCGGAGCACGCCACAGTCCCGTTGGCTTGCCACCGGAGCACGCCACTTTCCCGTTGGCTTGCCACCGGAGCACGCCACTTTCCCGTTGGCTTGCCACAGGAGCACGCCACTTTCCCGTTGGCTTGCCACCGGAGCACGCCACTTTCCCGTTGGCTTGCCACCGGAGCACGCCACTTTCCCGTTGGCTTGCCACCGGAGCACGCCTCTTTCCCGTTGGCTTGCCACCGGAGCACGCCACTTTCCCGTTGGCTTGCCACCGGAGCACGCCACTTTCCCGTTGGCTTGCCACCGGAGCACGCCACTGTCCCGTTGGCTTGCCACCGGAGCACGCCACTTTCCCGTTGGCTTGCCACCGGAGCACGCCACTTTCCCGTTGGCTTGCCACCGGAGCACGCCACTTTCCCGTTGGCTTGCCACCGGAGCACGCCACTTTCCCGTTCGCTTGCCACCGGAGCACGCCACTTTCCCGTTGGCTTGCCACCGGAGCACGCCACTTTCCCGTTGGCTTGCCACCGGAGCACGTCACTTTCCCGTTGGCTTGCCACCGGAGCACGCCACTTTCCCGTTGGCTTGCCACCGGAGCACGCCACTTTCCCGTTGGCTTGCCACCGGAGCACGCCACTTTCCCGTTGGCTTGCCACCGGAGCACGCCACTTTCCCGTTGGCTTGCCACCGGAGCACGCCACTTTTCCGTTGGCTTGCCACCGGAGCACGCCACTTTCCCGTTGGCTTGCCACCGGAGCACGCCACTTTCCCGTTGGCTTGCCACCGGAGCACGCCACTGTCCCGTTGGCTTGCCACCGGAGCACGCCACTGTCCCGTTGGCTTGCCACCGGAGCACGCCACTGTCCCGTTGGCTTGCCACCGGAGCACGCCACTTTCCCGTTGGCTTGCCACCGGAGCACGCCACTGTCCCGTTGGCTTGCCACCGGAGCACGCCACTTTCCCGTTGGCTTGCCACCGGAGCACGCCACTTTCCCGTTGGCTTGCCACCGGAGCACGCCACTTTCCCGTTGGCTTGCCACCGGAGCACGCCACTTTCCCGTTGGCTTGCCACCGGAGCACGTCACTTTCCCGTTGGCTTGCCACCGGAGCACGCCACTTTCCCGTTGGCTTGCCACCGGAGCACGCCACTTTCCCGTTGGCTTGCCACCGGAGCACGCCACTTTCCCGTTGGCTTGCCACCGGAGCACGCCACTTTCCCGTTGGCTTGCCACCGGAGCACGCCACTTTTCCGTTGGCTTGCCACCGGAGCACGCCACTTTCCCGTTGGCTTGCCACCGGAGCACGCCACTTTCCCGTTGGCTTGCCACCGGAGCACGCCACTGTCCCGTTGGCTTGCCACCGGAGCACGCCACTGTCCCGTTGGCTTGCCACCGGAGCACGCCACTGTCCCGTTGGCTTGCCACCGGAGCACGCCACTTTCCCGTTGGCTTGCCACCGGAGCACGCCACTTTCCCGTTGGCTTGCCACCGGAGCACGCCACTTTCCCGTTGGCTTGCCACCGGAGCACGCCACTTTCCCGTTGGCTTGCCACCGGAGCACGCCACTTTCCCGTTGGCTTGCCACCGGAGCACGCCACTTTCCCGCTGGCTTGCCACCGGAGCACGCCACTGTCCCGCTGGCTTGCCACCGGAGCACGCCACTGTCCCGCTGGCTTGCCACCGGAGCACGCCACTTTCCCGCTGGCTTGCCACCGGAGCACGCCACTTTCCCGCTGGCTTGCCACCGGAGCACGCCACTTTCCCGCTGGCTTGCCACCGGAGCACGCCACTTTCCCGCTGGCTTGCCACCGCAGCACGCCACTTTCCCGCTGGCTTGCCACCGGAGCACGCCACTTTCCCGCTGGCTTGCCACCGGAGCAAGCCACTTTCCCGCTGGCTTGCCACCGGAGCACGCCACTGTCCCGCTGGCTTGCCACCGGAAGCACGCCACTTTCCCGCTGGCTTGCCAAGGGAGCACGCCATCATCCATTTAATAAAATGGGCCACACTTAGCTTTTTCTTTTATATAATGGGCCCATATAGTTTTTCATTGAATATATTGGGCCCTACATAACCTTACATTTAATATATATAATCGTCTTATCATGTCTGTCTGTCTGTCCTTCTGTCCAGGAAGTCCTGCGTCGCTGATTGGTCCGACCGTGGTCAATCAGCGACGTGGGATTTCAGAAAAAGATGGCGGCCATTAGCAGCTCATCTGCCGCACGGAGGTCAGCGGCGATGTAGCCGGGAGATGACCGGCGCTAGCCGGTCAACTCCCGGTTGCTCGCAGCAGAAGTACCCCGACCCACGGCGCCGCTGACCTCCATGCGGCTACCGTCGGGAGATCAGCGGTTAGGGCCGCTGATCTTCCGACGGAAAGTGTGAAGGGAGGACCGGGGAGCGGCGCCGCCGGTTGGGATACTTCTGCTGCGAGCAGCCGGTCATCTCCCGGCTGCTCACAGTGGAAGTACCCGCTCCCCGGTTCTCACTAATACGATTCGCTGATTGGTCGCGGCCGCCAGCCGTGACCAATCACCGATTTTGGCGCCAAATTTAAACATGCTCTCCGGTCCTCACTAACACGGTTCGCTGATTGGTCGCGGCCGGCCGCATACATATTCTAGAATACCCGATGAGTTAGAATCGGGCCAACATCTAGTTTAATATAATGGGCCACAAATTGCCTTCTAGTTATTACAAGAGGTCCTGCATAGTCTTCCATTTATTTTAATAGGCCCCATATAACCTTTCAGCATCTGAAACAACGGATACTGAAAGCCTGTGCTAGCATTTCTTCTGCGGTGTTGGTATCAGTGTGTCAAGAGTGGGAGAAGAGGGTTGCATTGACAATCCAACACAATGGGCAGCACTTTAAACACATTTTATAAGTGGTCATAAACTTGTAAAAAATTCATGAAAGAATAAAGTTATGTTAAAACCAAGCACACCATTGTATTTTCTTATGAAATTCTCAATGAGTTTGATGTGTCACATCACCCTCTTCCCATTGAAAAAAATAAAGTTAGATCCAAAATGGCCGACTTCAAAATGGCCGCCATAGTCACCACCCATCTGGAAAAGTTTCCCCCTCCCATATACTAATGTGCCATAAACAGGAAGTTGACATCACCAACCATTCCCATTTAATTTAGGTGTATCCATATAAATAGCCCACCCTGTATTATTACCATTTTTATTATTGCTGTACATACTGTAGCTTTTCATTTAATTTATTGGGCCCCATATAGGCTTCCATTTAATATAATGGGCCCCACATAGTCTTCCATTTAATTTAAAGGGGTCCACATAGCCTTCCATTTAATTTAATGGGGTCCACATAGCCTTCCATTTTATTTAATGGGACCCACATATGTTTTTATTTAATATAAAGAGCCCCACATAAGCCCCTAATTAATATAATGGGCCCCACCTTGCTTTCCATATAAAATAATGGGTCCCACATAGCCCTCCCTTTTGTTATGATGAGCCTTACATATCACACCATTTCCCGATGATCTGCCACCGAAGTACACCATTGGCTGCTGGGGTGCCACTGGAACACACTCTTTACAGTTGGGGTGCTAACAGAGCACACCTTTCACCATTAGCATGCCACCGGAGTACACTTTTTGCCACTGGCATGCCACTGAAGCACACCCTTTACCATTGGAGTACCATCGGGCACACCCTTTACCGTTGGTGTGCCATCGGAGAACTCTATTTCCCGTAGCCCTACCAGAGGGGCCCAATATGTGACCTTTTTTGCTTACCACCGGGGCACCCATCTTGGGCTTTTTAGCTTCCACCGGGGTGCACTCTTTGGCCTTTTAGCTTACCACCGGGGCACCCAACTTGGGCTTTTTAACTGCGACCGGGGTACACTCTGACCATTTTGCTTACCACCGGGGCACTCATTTTAGGCTTTTTTAGCCTGCCACCGGGGTGCACTTTTTGGCCTTATTGCTTACCACTGGGGCGCACTCTAGGGCTTTTTAGCCTACCACCAGGGTACATTCTTTGGCCTTATTGCTTATCACTGGGGCGCACTCTAGGGCTGCTCAGTCTGCCACCAGAGTCTACTCTTTGGCCTTTTTGCCATTGGTGTGCCACCAGAGCACACCCTATGACGTTGGAGTGCCACCGGAGCACACCCTTTACCTTTGGAGTGCCACCGGAACACACAATTTGCCATTGGCAAAAGTATAATGGACCCCCACATAGAATTCTATAAAGTATAATGGCCCCCACATAGCCCTCTATATAGTATAATGAGCCGCACATTGCCTTCCATGTACTATAATTTAATTTATTGGGCTCCACATAGCTTTTCATTTAATTTATTGAACCCCACATAACCGTCAATTTAATATAATAGGCCGCACTGGACTCCATTTAATATATTGGACCTGACATAGCCTTCCATTTAATAAAATGGGGCCAAAATATCCCTCTATTTAATATAATGGGCACCAAAAAGCCTTCCATGTTTTATATTGGGCACCACATAGCCCTCTATTTAATACAATTGGCCCCACTTAACCTTCCATTTAAAATATTGGGCCCCACATAGCTTTACATTTAATTTACTGGGCTCCATATAGGCTTCCATTTAATATAATGGGCCCCACATAACCCTCCATTTAATATAATGGTCCCCACATTGCCTTCCATTTATTATAATGGAGCCAAGATACATCTCTATTTAATATAATGGACAAAACACAGGCTTCCATTTAATATAATTGGCGCTACATAGCCCTTTATTTGATAAATGCGCCTCACATAGCCCTCCATATAATATTATGGGCCCCGCAACGCTTTCCATTTAATTTAATAGGCCTCACATAGCCCTCAATTTAATACAGAGGGCCCCACAAAACCTTCCAGATAACATAGTGGGCCCCAATATAGCTTTCTTTTTAATGTATTGGTCCCCACATAGCTCTCTATTTTTATATAATGGGCCTCACATAGCCTTCCATTAAATATCATGGGCCCCATATAGAATTTATCATATACGTAGATGTCCCTTTAAGATAACGGGCCCCACATAGCTTTCCCTTTAATATAATGGGCCCCACATAGATTTTATTATTATATAATGGGCCCCACATAGCTTTCCCTTTAATATAATGGGCCCCACATAGCTTTCTCTTTAATATAATGGGCCCCACATAGCTTTCCCTTTAATATAATGGGCCCCACATAGCTTTCTCTTTAATATAATGGGCCCCACATAGCGTTCTCTTTAATATAATGGGCCCCACATAGCTTTCTCTTTAATATAATGGGCCCCACATAGCCATCCATTTAATATAATGGGCCCTACGTAGATGTCCCTTTAAGATAACGGGCCCCACATAGCTTTCCCTTTAATATAATGGGCCCCACATAGCTTTCCATTTAATATAATGGGCCCCACATAGCTTTCTCTTTAATATAATGGGCCCCACATAGCTTTCCCTTTAATATAATGGACCCCACATAGCTTTCCCTTTAATATAATGGGCCCCACATAGCTTTCCCTTTAATATAATGGGCCCCACATAGCTTTTTCTTTAATATAATGGGCCCCACATAGCTTTTTCTTTAATATAATGGGCCCCACATAGCTTTCCCTTTAATATAATGGGCCCCACATAGCTTTCTCTTTAATAAAATGGGCCGCACATAGCTTTCCCTTTAATATAATGGGCCCCACATAGCTTTCTCTTTAATAAAATGGGCCCCACATAGCTTTCTCTTTAATATAATGGGCCGCACATAGCTTTCCCTTTAATATAATGGGCCCCACATAGCTTTCCCTTTAATATAATGGGCCCCACATAGCTTTCCCTTTAATATAATGGGGCTTTCCCTTTAATATAATGGGCCCCACATAGCTTTTTCTTTAATATAATGGGCCGCACATAGCTTTCCCTTTAATATAATGGGCCCCACATAGCTTTCCCTTTAATATAATGGGCCCCACACAGCTTTTTCTTTAATATAATGGGCCCCACATAGCTTTTTCTTTAATATAATGGGCCCCACATAGCTTTCTCTTTAATATAATGGGCCCCACATAGCTTTCTCTTTAATATAATGGGCCCCACATAGCTTTCTCTTTAACATAATGGGCCCCACAAAGCTTTCCCTTTAATATAATGGGCCCCACATAGCTTTCCCTTTAATATAACGGGCCCCACATAGCTTTCCCCTTAATATAATGGGCCCCACATAGCTTTCCCTTTAATATAATGGGCCCCACATAGCTTTTTCTTTAATATAATGGGCCCCACATAGCTTTTTCTTTAATATAATGGGCCCCACATAGCTTTCTCTTTAATATAATGGGCCCCACATAGCTTTCTCTTTAATATAATGGGCCCCACATAGCTTTCTCTTTAACATAATGGGCCCCACAAAGCTTTCCCTTTAATATAATGGGCCCCACATAGCTTTCCCTTTAATATAATGGGCCCCACATAGCTTTCTCTTTAATATAATGGGCCCCACATAGCTTTTTCTTTAATATAATGGGCCCCACATAGCTTTCTCTTTAATATAATGGGTCCCACATAGCTTTCTCTTTAATATAATGGGCCCCACATAGCTTTCCCTTTAATATAACGGGCCCCACATAGCTTTCCCTTTAATATAATTGGCCCCACATAGCTTTCCCTTTAATATAATGGGCCCCACATAGCTTTCCCCTTAATATAATTGGCCCCACATAGCTTTCCCTTTAATATAATTGGCCCACATAGCTTTCCCTTTAATATAATGGGCACCACATAGATTTATTATAATATAATGGGCCCCACATATCCGTCCCTTTAATATTATGGACCGCACATAGATTTATTATAATATAATGGGCCCCACATAGATTTATTATAATATAATGGGCCCCACCTAACCCTCCAGTTTATACACTGCAGTCGCTCTCTTTCTTCTCTTCTTTACCTAGTCCAGTCTTTCGTGACGACTTCCCGCCATGATTCATCTTTGCAGTTTGCTGTCCAGGTTTCGGCTGCTCCGCACTTTTCAGCAGATCACCGCACTCCTGAAAAACAAAAATGTTACAAATATAAGCGACTTAAATAAATAATGCCGCCCACTGTGCCACCAAATGCAAATATGTGCCACACTGTGCCCATGAGTATATCATTCACCACAATGAATCCTGCTCCACTGAGAATATAAATCAGTCACTAGCTTGTGCCCCCGTTATAAATAGTGTTGAGCGAGCACTAAAATGCTCGGGTGCTCGAAGCTCGGCCCGAGCTCGCCGTGATACTCGGGTGCTCGACCCGAGCAACGAGCCCATGTTAGTCTATGGGAGACCCGAGCATTTTTACGGAGGCACCCCCGGCAGTCTGTAGAAAGCCTAAAAAGTGCCCAAAATGATAGTGACAGTGCTCAGATGACATGGGGACAGCATGGGGATCGCCCCAGGAAGCATTTCTGACCCCCCAGGTCACTGTTGTCAACAACGTGGTCAGAGGTATTAAGCCACTTTTACAGGCTCATAAGAAAATGTTCAAAAACGAAAGTGAAACTTTTTTCCTGTGAAATATGTTAAGGAATTTCTTTTCCAGGGTAAAGACTTGTGTATAAGGTAAAATAAATAACCAAAAACAAAAATACTCCTCCACACCTTGGGCTATGTTCACAAGCAGCATTTTTTATGCGTTTTTGCACTTTTGTATTGCTTTCAACTGTGACAAATGCATTCACCGGGAAATGTCATTTTAACATTTTACAACCTTATCTGGCCATGTGCTGTGTGACACATGCATATAGTGCTGAAAAGACATGGGAACAGCATGGGGAAGACCCCTGGAAGGATCTCTGACTCCCAGGTCACTGCCTAAAAGTGTGCCCATCAGAAGTGATCCTTGCCGCATCAGAAGATGCAGACTTGCAACTATCCCCGTGCAAGTTCTTGTCCCAGGGCAGTGTTCAATTATACCTCCCCCATTCCTTGCAATGCAAGCGCAAATATGCAGCCAACCACCCACCCACCCTCAGGCTGCAATACCATACTGCTAGCTTGCACTTGAAATTGGGCCTTTTAGTTTTGAGGAGGCCGAAGCTGGCCACTACCTCATGGCTGCTTCGGCAGCGAGGTATCCATACTCAGTCCCCAGCCGCCCGGCGGCCGGGTGTCCACACCTGGTCCCCAGCCGCCTGGGGGCGGCGGGGTGTCCATAGACGGTCCCCAGCCACCCCGATTTCTCCGCGGAACATCCCCACACAGTTTTCTTAGACTGGCCTGCTTTAGGGCAGCATTGGACAAGCCCACTAGAGAAACCGACTCCATCAGGGGAGGTGAGAATGCCAAGGTGAGGAGCATGATGATGATAGAAGTTAGCATCTGCTTTGTTTTGTTGGAATGCAAGCATAAGTGTGCAACCTGCCACCAACCCACCCCGAGGCTGCAATACCATACTGCTAGCATGCGTGCACTTGAAATTGGGCCTTTTAGGCATGTGGAGGCCAGAGCTGGCCACTACCTCATGGGTGCTTCGGCAGCGAGGTATCGATACTCAGTCCCCAGCCGCCCGGCGGCCGGGTATCCATGCTCGGTCCCCAGCCGCCAGGGGGCGGCCGGGTGTCCACACTCGGTCCCCAGCCGCCCCGCGGCCAGGTGTCCATAAACGGTTCCAAGCCGCCCCGATGTCTCCGCGGAACATCCCCACACACTTTTCTTAGACTGGCCTGCTTTAGGGCAGCATTGGACGAGCCCACCAAAGAACCCGACTTCTCCGGTGGGCCCTGGCTTCTTTATCAGGGGAGTTGAGAGTGCCAAGGTGAGGAGCATGATGAGGATGATAGAAGTTAGCATCTGCTTTGTTTTCAAGGAATGCAAGCGCATGTATGTAGTAGCGGCTAGGCCTGAGGTGGTCAGCGTTTTGGCGCATATCCTACCTCCTCCGAGGATTGCTGGATGTTTTCCTGCTACTATCCAAGTTCTATGACTCTCGTTAAAACAAAGCTTCAAGTGATAAATGATGGATGAGGTAGTGGCAAAGGAGAAAGAGCAGGAGGAACAGGGACCATTCACATCAATATCAGGCCAGTCAACCACATATGTCTTGTAGGATATGTTTCTGTAACAAAAGGAGCGGTTTGGCTACACAGTTATAGGGCATACAGTGAGTGCAATGCCTACCAAAACTTTTGAGGCACTCCAATGCCCCTTGGAAATGACATGGAGGTCAGAGGGCCTTAACTAAACCTTTTTTTCCATTTATGGCAACTGGGTCTCCTGTGCACTGTTGGCCTAAGCAGTGAATGGAAGGCTTTCCAAAAATTATAAGGAACTGCAATGCCCCTGGAAACAGATGTGGATTACAGCGTACTAAAAACCTTCTACCCATTATTGGGGAGTGTGTCTCCCTTAGTTTTCACCTTTGCATTGAAAAGCAAAAGCTGACTAAAATTAGGAGGAAATGCAATGCCCGTTGGAAGAGTCATGGAGATTAGAGGTAAGGTAATTAAAAACAACATTTCAATGCCCCTTGGAAGAGCTGTGGAGTTCAGAGTGGCTTAAGAAGACGCTTTTAATGCCCCTTTGAAGAGACGTGGAGGTCACAGTAGCTTAACAAGAGGGTCTTAATGCCCCTTACAAGAGCCATACAGTACAGCATCTTAAAAACATTATTCCCATTATTGAGGAGTGGGTCTCCCATAGTATTTGCTTATGCCTTCCAAGCAAAAGCTTCCAAAAATTATGAGGAAATGCAATGCCCGTTCGAAGAGTCGTGGAGGTCCCAGTAGCTTAACAAGACGCTTTTAATGCCCCTCAGAAGAGACGTGGAGGTCAGAGTGGCATAACAAGACGGTTTTAATGCCCCTTACAAGACACGTGGAGGTCAGAGTGGTATAACAAGACGCTTTTAATGCCCCTCAGAAGAGACGTGGAGGTCAGAGTGGTATAACAAGACGGTTTTAATGCCCCTTACAAGAGACGTGGAGGTCAGAGTGGTATAACAAGATGGTTTTAATGCCCCTCAGAAGAGACGTGGAGGTCAGAGTGGTATAACAAGACGGTTTTAATGCCCCTCTGAAGAGACGTGGGGGTCAGAGTGGTATAACAAGACGGTTTTAATGCCCCTTACAAGACACGTGGAGGTCAGAGTGGTATAACAAGACGGTTTTAATGCCCCTTACAAGACACGTGGAGGTCAGAGTGGTATAACAAGACTCTTTTAATGCCCCTTACAAGAGACGCTCATTATTCTGGCATTTGGCAAATATTAAAAATGATGGTAATCCTAATTGACCTAAAATGGGAAAGGTTTATTCTGATTTCATGTCAGATATTGAGAAAAACCTGCAGATGTGTCTATTTATACAGTGTATGGAAACTTCTGATTTCAACTCTGTATATATATATATATATATATATATATATATATGTGTATAATATATACACGGCGAAGCTCACACAACACAACACCCACAGCAGAGGAACTGGCTGCACACACACCTGCTCCTGTCAGTGCTGTGAGCGACCCTCATATCGCTGCTGGCTCCGCCCCTCACATCGCTGCTGGCTCCGCCCCTCGTGTCGCTGTTGGCTCAGCTCCTCATATCGCTGCTGGCTCTGCCCCTCACATCGCTGCTGGCTCCGCATCTCATATCACTGCTGGCTCCGCCCCTCATGTCGCTGCAGGCTCCGCCCCTCACATCGCTGCTGGCTCCGCATCTCATATCACTGCTGGCTCCGCCCCTCATGTCGCTGCAGGCTCCGCCCCTCATATCGCTGCTGGCTCCGCCTCTCACATCGCTACTGGCTCCGCCCCTCATATCGCTGCTGGCTCCGCCCCTCATATCGCTGCTGGCTCCGCCCCTCATGTCGCTGCTGGCTCCGCCCCTCATGTCGCTGCTGGCTCCGCCCCTCATATCGCTGCTGGCTCCGCCCATCAGCCGCTCACAGTCCTCAGCAATATGGAGACATCCGCACTGATCAGAATCCTCGGGGGCGTGGCCTGTCACTGTAGTCACACAAGGGTTGTCATGGAGATCTCAAGGGAAGGCAGGAGGGCGGGGCTTAGAGCAGGAAGTAGAAGCCGTGCAGAGTGATTGGCTCCTTACCTTCTGCCAGTAATGGAGCAGATATATGGCTCCTATATAATAGAGGGGGCTCAGGAGGGGTTCCCCACCCTAAAGGTCAGGGGATAAATAATACTGGACATGAACGAGGGCAGGAGGACATTATTCTATATTGTAAGAAATCTGATTTCTTCTTTCCTCACAGTTTTTCCTGTGCAAGGCCACATGTATTGTGCGATAATCTGTGAATATGGGGGGATCTGCTCCTCACATCCACATCAATCCCCCCACGTCTGAGCTCTCCCTTACAGGGGTCTTCTGCTCTGCACATTGATGCCGTATCCATGGAGATGACATCATGGCCGTTACATGCGGATCTCCCCGATGGGACCCTCATGTATCTGGAGGACGAGGCACTGCTGCTCCTCGGGGAGAGGGGGCACAATTCCTGTACACATGATACAGGGGCTTCTGCCATCTCTGGGCTGAGAATAATGCTGGCAGCGCGCAGTCTACATGATGTGAGGATTACAAGTCTGCAGTCACAGAGAGTCACACAGATGACTGCAGGCCTTCAGCTTCACACCGGACAATCCCTTTAAATACATGTATATTGGTCTAAAAATACTTTTTACTATTTTGCTTCATGTAACATTTGCTCTGTTCGGCCTTTACCAGCTTTTTGTTTCCCAGCAGCACATTGATGGCTGCAGAATGAGTTAACTTGAGAATCAGTCAGTGAGCTTCTTATGATGTGGAGTTTCCAGCGTTTTTATTTCTGCGATGATTTATGACTGCATCAGAGATCAGCCCAACTTTCATGCTGGTCTGTGAACATAATCAGCACAGAGAAGGTCAGAATGAGCTCACTGATAAATTCTCAGTGAGCTCATTCTGCAACTAGCAATGCAAAGGAAATAAAAAAGCCAAATTGTTTATGAAACGTTATTGAAAAAATATTTGTATGTATATATTTAGCCCAAAATGTCTGAGTGTCCATATCCTTAGTACCAGCACAGCTGAGGATTTGGTATAATCAGGGGCGTACATAGGACGCAGAAATTCTAATTGGGCCCCCCCCCAGCAATAAAAATGTAAATAATTGTCGGGGTCGCAGAAGATCAGATCTCACAACCTTCCAGCCTTTACATAGTAATTTTCCTCCTGCTGAAGTCCTAGATCCCTTTTTCATTGCCCATAAAGTGTGGTGCCAACAAAAGTGCCCCCCAAACACGGTATGATACCCCCATGGTGAATTCCTCCATATGCGCAGTATAATGACCCTACTGTACCCGACCTCAACTCCCAGGGTAAAGTATGATCCCCCAACTGCCCCACACCTCTCCACACTCCATAGAGTATAATGCACTCAGTATAAGACTCTCGCCATGGTTCTCCACACAGTATAAGGCACTCGCCATGGTCCTCCACGCAGTATAATGCACTCCCTCGTGGTCCTCCACGCAGTATAATGCACTCCCACGTGGTCCTCCACACAGTACAATGCACTCCCCGTGGTCCTCCACACAGTATAGTGCACTCCCCCATGGTCCTCCACACAGTACCATGCACTCCCCCATGGTCCTCCACACAGTACAATGCACTCCCCCATGGTCCTCCACACTGTACAATGTACTCCCCCATGGTCCTCCACACAGTATAAAGCCCCCGTCTCACATAGCGATATCGCTAGCGAGATCGCTGCTGTGTCACGGTTTTGGTGACTCACCAGCGACCTCACCAGCGATGTCGCTATGTGTGACACTTTGCAACGATCAGGCCCCTGCTGTGAGGTTGCTGATCGCTGCAAAGTGTCCTGGACCATTTTTTGGTCGTTGGCCTCCCGCTGGCCAGCACACATCGCTGTGTGTGACCAGCAGGACCAACGATCTGGCTGGTAACCATGGTAAACATCGGGTTACTAGGGGCACGCGCGCACTTAGTAACCCGCTGTTTACCATGGATACCACTCTGCTACGGTGCGCGGAGGCTACCGTTCACCTTAGCAGAGTGGTATCCATGATAAACAGCGGGTTACTAGGGGCACACGCGCACTTAGTAACCCGATGTTTACCATGGTTACCAGCCTGCTCCTGCTTAAGCAGCAGGCTGGTAACAGGAGCAGGACATCGTGGAACGATTCTTTCCACGATGTCGCTGCTCCCCTGATCGCTGGTGAGCCTGCCTGTTTGACAGCTCGCCAGCGATGTATTAGCGATGCAGCAACGATCCCTGACAGGTCGTATCGTTGTCGGGATCGCTGCTGCATCGCTTAGTGTGACGGGGCCTTAAGACACTCGCCATGGTTCTCCACTCAGTATAATGCATTCCCCCATGGTCCTGTACGCAGTATAATGCAGCCCTCCATAGGGTAAAATGCAGCACCCCCACCCGTAGGGTAAAATGCAGCCCCAGTCCTCCAGTATTATCAGTACACAATGATTTAAAAAATAAATACATACTTACCGCTCCTCGTTCCCTGCTGCTTCAGTCTCTGCAGCTGATCACCTCAGCAGCTGCCAGCTCCACTGTCTGACACAGCGTGGCGCGTCATCATGCCGCTGCGTCAGACGCAGAGGAGGAATGATGGGAGAGGGAGTGTCACATGATGCTCCCTCCTCCAGGTTTTCGTGGGCCCCGGGCGAAAGAGTCTCAGTGGCCCCTTTAACACATCCAACCATTCATGATGCACAGATACAGCAGAGAAATTATAGATATAGTACAATGCCAAACATTTCACTGACTTCTTACATTTCATGAGTGATATCTACTGTAAATTCTACAATAGCTCAGAAACCGGTGAATCCTCACAGCGCACAGTGCAGACCGGACAGTATAGTCCTCCATACAGTGTTATGGCACCACTAAGTCCTCCATACAATATTATGAGCCCTATATAATGCTCCATACAAAATACTGGATCCCATATAATTCACCATAGAGAATACTGCCTGGTCCCCATGTAATGCCATATGCAGGCTGGACCCCATACAGAGGCCCCACAAGCCCGCTGCATCCTCCCCGGGGCCCCCACAAGCCGGCTGCATCCCCCCAGGGCCCCCCTCAAGCCTGCATCACTCCCCCCAGAGCCCCCATATGCCTGCAGCATCCCCCCCATAGACCCCACAAGCCTGCAGCATCCCCCCCAGAGCACCCACAAGCCCACAGCATCCCCTCCAGGGCCCCACAAGCCCGCAGAATCCCCCCCAGGGCCCCACAAGCCCGCAGCATCCCCTTAGGGCCCCCACAAGCCCGCAGCATCCCCCCGGGGCCCCCACAAGCCCTGGACCGTACCTGCATCACCACCAGTAAAGGTATTGAAGTTTACCCTTGTGTGTGTGCCTGTACTTCCTCTGGGACCGTCCTGCCGTCTCCCTCCTGCTTCCACCATCTTTCTACACCTCTACACTGCCCTGAGGCCTGCTCTACCTGTGGGGAGCCGTCCCATCATAGCTGCCCCTAACATCAGCCTCAGTGGACTGTCGCAGCGCTGGTAACCTCTTACCAGAATCCACAGGTGGCGTCACGACAATTTCCCCTATAAGCATCCCCCCCCCCCTTTGAGTGACCGCCCTGGGCCACGGACTGGGCCAGCCACCGTGATATCCCCCGGCAACCAGAGGCCCGGCTGCCGAGTGCCCCACGGCCCTGGGGGCGAGTCACTATGCACAGTGGTTCATGAATTAATATTCACAGTGACCCTCCATCCTGTGATTAAAAGGGTCCGTACATTTGACACCTCCGTCTGACTCCCACAGTCTCCTCCGCACAGATCGATATTAAGATGGCCACCGCAATGGCATGGGGAGTGCAGCGGTGAGTCCAGAGCGCAGCTCCTCGCTCTAAAATGCCCATCAGAAAGAAGAGGTCAGACATTTATTTTCTATGAGCGCTCTATTATCCTATTTATCAAACATCAGCACTACAAGAATCCGTCCTGAGCCGTGCTGGGATCTTTGAACGTGGGCCCCCGGGAGGATCGGGCCCCTCATGGTGGAGCAGATCACACTCATTATAATCCATCACTGATAGAAGATACATAAACAACAACACAGGATGATTGTAAAACAGTGAGGTAATATTTTATTGAGCCACCAAACACACAATAAACATATCGAACAGTCCCAGCAAATACCTAATATGGTGCAAATTACAGAGTCTCACCCTTCCGCTGACTCGCTGGGATTAAAGCAGCTGCCAATCCGAGGGGCTTCTGGGGCTGACTACCCCCACCAATGGCACCCCCACCAAAGAGCACCCACAAAGAGGAGGTAACAACAAGCTTAGAAAGCTGACAGTCCATTGAGGTACGTGGCCAGGAGACCAGAAAGTTCCGACCTGGCTTCTCCGAACATATCCATGGAACTAGGTGACCGGAAGGTCCCGACTTGGCTTTTTCCGAGCATATTCACGAGTTCCAGGTGGCCAGAGTGTCCCAACCTGGCTACTCCAAACATCTCCATGGGACCAAGTGACTGGTGGGTCCCAACCTGGTTTTCCCAGATGTATCCATGGGTTCTATAGTAGTCAATGGAGCAGATCTGTATTCCTCCAGCCAGGGCTGTGGTCCCTTAAGCTGGCATCCTGTAGAAACCAAATCTGTGTCCCTCTTAATGGATTCATGGTGTTCTGTAGAGCTGTCCCATAGAGTGTTCCTGGCAGTGGTTTTGTAAAAAGACTCCTTTATGTAGTTCACAACTGTCCCTCTTCAAGACTTCATCCACAGGTCAAGAGAAAGGGGTGGTGTTACTAATTCCCATTACTGGAGCATCCACAGTTCATCCCCCAAATGTTGACTTGCAAACATTGCAAACATTGAAGGATAAACTATAAATTCCGAAACAATGCAAGTCAACAAATTGCATGGACTTCTAAAATGGTAATCAACATATTTAGCAAACATCCATTGTTCAAAGAGCCTGCGTCCCTGTATTGCAAAGATAACAGTACAATAAACCAGAAGAGTTGATATAAGAGGTAAATAACCATTTATCAATTAACAAATATCACCTCAACCTACAAGATGAGTCAACATTCGGACTAATGACAAAAGATCATGTGCGTTGACCAACCGAAGAAAGAAACACATAAATTCAATAGTTAATAATTCAGGCAATAGTCTATCATTCTGGGCCTATGGAATTTACATCTGGATAATTACGATTAAATGCTGTGTCGTCACAGGCCCCTTTAGTTTTAGGGACTGGCAGGGGTCCTTTACAGTTGCTCTCCCACTAGTTCATCCTTCTTTCCTTTACTCCGTTTCAATAAAATATTTGGAAATATACAAAGTAAAAACTCAAATATAATTTTTTTTCTTACATTAAAACTAGATTTTATTAAAATAAACCCCCAAAAAACAAGAACAAAACAACTAAACCTGATTAACATCGCAAAGAACAACAAACCAAACTGTACAACGATCACATGATTTATCTGGCACGAAAAACAGCATAAGAATAAAATAGTAAGAATTAATGGCAAAATTGTAGCTTTTGTTCATTTTGTCTCTATACTGCACGATAAACGCTGGAAAGAAAAAATATAAGAACCTTTCCTGGGGTTTTGCCATTGAATGCTGGAAAAAAATAAAAAAACATCAGCAGAATTGTTTTTTTATTAATCTCACGCAAAAGAAAAATGGAATAAAAATTATAAAAACTTTGTCTGTTCCCCAAAATGTTACCAGTGAATCCTATAGCTGCTCCGCATGGACCCAAACTGGTAAACTAAAAACTCCTGCATGCCCCGTGTGTGTGTATGTATATATATATACATACACATATATATATATACTCCTCTGTACTATATACACGGCAGAGCTCACACACCACAACACGCTCCGCTGCGGCGCCACAAAAAGAGCGGACCTGGCTGCACACACACCTGCTCCTGTCACCTGTATACACAGTTGAAACCAGAAATTTACATACACTATATAAATGTTAGAACCCTCCTGTTTGTTTTTTCCATCTTGTGCTTTGCGGTCATGTGACCATCTGCCTTTATATTCCAGCTCCGCCCTTTTGGCTGTGTTGGACTTCAGTGTTGTTTGACTGCTTTGCTAGCCAGGTGCTTCTGTGCCTTTCTCTGTCAGTTCGCTTGGTCCTTCTGGGACCTCTAGTACCTTTTTGTCAGTTTATTTTTTAGTGTTCTGTAACAACTTATCTGTTTAGGAGATGTCCCATTTTTGTTCCAGTCCTTAGTTCTTTTAGGGACCCCTCTCCTTTATGCTATAGGTCTTCGTTCAGACTAGCCGAGGACTAAGGCGGGTCTGTTCGCTAGGAACAGGCAGCCGCTACATCGTAGGGATTCAGCTTAGTCTTACTGTAGGGATAGCTTTCTCCTTTCTTTCCTTAGTACTTGTTGCAGATCATAACAATAAAAAGACACATCTGCCTGTTTTTCTCAATATCTGACATGAAATCAGAATAAACCTTCCCGTTTTAGGTCAATTAGGATTACCATCATTTTTAAGATTTGCCAAATGCCAGAATAATAAGAGAGAGAGAGAATGTTTTAAAGCATTTTTATTACTTACTGCAAAGTCATAAGTTTACATACACTAATATTGCTATACCTTTAAACAATTCTGGACTGCCCATATGATGATGTCATGTGTTTGGAAACTTCTGATAGCTTTTTTGGCAACATCTAAGTTAATTAGACACACACCTGTGGATGTATTTTAATGCACACCTGAAACACACTGCTTCTTTGTGTAGCATCATGGGAAAGTCTAAAGAAATCAACCAAGATATCAGGAAGAGAATTGTGGACTTGCACAAGTCTGGCTCATCCTTGGGTACAATTTCAAGATACCTGAAGGTGTCTCGTTAATCTGTACAAACAATTATATGCAAGTACAAACAAGATGGGAATGTCCAGCCATCATACCGCTCAGGAAGGAGACGGGTTCTGTGTCCCAGAGATGAACGTGCTTTGGTCCGATATGTGCATATCAAGGACAAAAGAAAAAGATCTTGTGAAGATGATAGGGAAAGCTGATAAGATTGTGTCAATATCCCCAGTGAAATGAGTACTGTATCAATATAGGCAGAAAGGCCACTGTGCCAGGAAGAAGCCATTACTCCAAAAGAAAGATAAAAAAGCCAGATTAATGTTTGCAAATGCACACAGGAACAAAGACCTTAACTTTTGGAGACATGTCCCGTGGTCTGATGAAACTAAAATTGAACTTTTTGGGCATAGTGACCATCGTTACTTTTGGAAGAAAAAAGGAGAAGCTTGGAAGCCTAAGAACACCATCCCAACTGTGAAACACGGGGGAGGCAGCATCATGTGGGGTTGATTTCCTGTAGGAGGGACTGGCGATAGCGCCACTCACAGGCATCACGTGACCCCTCGGCTGCAGCCGGCTCTTTCTTCCGCTGATGTCACGTCAAATGAGGGGTGACATTAGAGTCGCGGACCCCGCGGTGGATGCTGGGCTGTGGGCGGGGGTTACCCCGCGCGTCCCACCCAGCATCCTCCGCGCCCCACTCCCAATGAATGAGGAGAGGGAAAGAGGTAAACTATTGACTTAGCAGTAAGTAATAAAAATGTCCTAAAACATTCTCTCTCTCTCATTATTCTGGCATTTGGCAAATATTAAAAATGATGGTAATCCTAATTGACCTAAAAAGGGAAGGTTTATTCTGATTTCATGTCAGATATTGAGAAAAACCTGCAGATGTGTCTATTTATACAGTGTATGGAAACTTCTGATTTCACCTGTGTATATATATATATATATGTGTATATTATATACACGGCGAAGCTCACACACCACAACACCCACAGCAGAGGAACTGGCTGCACACACACCTGCTCCTGTCAGTGCTGTGAGCGCCCCTCATATCGCTGCTGGCTCCGCCCCTCATATTGCTGCTGGCTCCGCCCCTCATGTCGCTGTTGGCTCCGCCCCTCATATCGCTGCTGGCTCTGCCCCTCACATCGCTGCTGGCTCCGCCCATCAGCCGCTCACAGTCCTCAGCAATATGGAGACATCCGCACTGGTCAGAATCCTCGGGGGCGTGGCCTGTCACTGTAGTCACACAAGGGTTGTCATGGAGATCTCAAGGGAAGGCAGGTGGGCGGGGCTTAGAGCAGGAAGTAGAAGCCGTGCAGTGTGATTGGCTTCTTACCTTCTGCCAGTAATGGAGCAGATATATGGCTCCTATATAATGGAGGGGGCTCAGGAGGGGTTCCCCACCCAAAAGGTCAGGGGATAAATAATACTGGACATGAGCGAGGGCAGGAGGACATTATTCTATATTGTAAGAAATCTGATTTCTTCTTTCCTCACAGTTTTTCCTGTGCAAGGCCACATGTATTGTGCGATAATCTGTGAATATGGGGGGATCTGCTCCTCACATCCACATCAATCCCCCCACGTCTGAGCTCTCCCTTACAGGGGTCTTCTGCTCTGCACATTGATGCCGTATCCATGGAGATGACATCATGGCCGGTACATGCGGATCTCCCCGATGGGACCCTCATGTATCTGGAGGACGAGGCGCTGCTGCTCCTCGGGGAGAGGGGGCACAATTCCTGTACACATGATACAGGGGCTTCTGCCATCTCTGGGCTGAGAATAATGCTGGCAGCGCGCAGTCTACATGATGTGAGGATTACAAGTCTGCAGTCACAGAGAGTCACACAGATGACTGCAGGCCTTCAGCTTCACACCGGACAATCCCTTTAAATACATGTATATTGGTCTAAAAAGACTTTTTACTATTTTGCTTCATGTAACATTTGCTCTGTTCGGCCTTTACCCGCTTTTTGTTTCCCAGCAGCACATTGATGATGCAGAATGAGTTAACTTGAGATTCAGTCAGTGAGCTCCTTATGATGTGGAGTTTCCAGCTCTTTTATTTCTGCGATGATTTATGACTGAATCAGAGATCAGCCCAATTTTCATGCTGGTCTGTGAACATAATCAGCACAGAGAAGGTCAGAATGAGCTTACTGATAAATTCTCAGTGAGCTCATTCTGCAACTAGCAATGCAAAGGAAATAAAAAAGCCAAATTGTTTATGAAACGTTATTGAAAAAATATTTGTATGTATATATTTAGCCCAAAATGTCTGAGTGTCCAAATCCTTAGTACCAGCACAGCTGAGGATTTGGTACAATCAGGGGCGTACATAGGAATCATTGGGCACCATAGCAGAAGTTCTAATTGGGCCCCCCCCCCCCAACAAAAAATTGTAAAAATGTAAATAATTGTCGGGGTCACAGAAGAGCAGATCTCACAACCTTCCAGCCTATACATAGTAATTTTCCTCCTGCTGAAGTCCTAGATCCCTTTTTCATTGCCCATAAAGTGTGGTGCCAACAAAAGTGCCCCCCAAACACGGTATGATACCCCCATGGTGAATTCCTCCATATGCGCAGTATAATGACCCTACTGTACCCCACCTCAACTCCCAGGGTAAAGTATGATGACACCAACACAGTATGATCCCCCAACTGCACCACACCTCTCCATACTCCATAGAGTACAATGCACTCGCCATGGTCCTCCACACAGTATAAGACTCTCGCCATGGTCGTCCACACAGTATAAGGCACTCGCCGTGGTCCTCCACGCAGTATAATACAGTCCCCATGGTCCTCCACGCAGTATAATGCACTCCCTCGTGGTCCTCCACACAGTACAATGCACTCCCTCGTGGTCCTCCACACAGTACAATGCACTTCCCGTGGTCCTCCACGCAGTATAATGCACTCCCTCGTGGTCCTCCACACAGTACAATGCACTCCCCCATGGTGCTCCACACAGTACAATGCACTCCCCCATGGTCCTCCACACAGTATAAGACACTCACCATGGATCTCCACTCAGTATAATGCAGCCCCCCATAGGGTAAAATGCAGCCCCAGTCCTCCAGTATTATCAGTACACACTGATTTATAAATAAATACATACTTACCGCTCCTCGTTCCCGCTGCTTCAGTCTCTGCAGCTGATCACCTCAGCAGCTGCCAGCTCCACTGTCTGACACAGCGTGGCGCGTCATCATGCTGCTGCGTCAGACGCAGAGGAGGAATGATGGGAGAGGGAGTGTCACATGATGCTCCCTCCTCCAGGTTTTCGTGGGCCCCGGGCGAAAGAGTCTCAGTGGCCCCTTTAACACATCCAACCATTCATGATGCACAGATACAGCAGAGAAATTATAGATATAGATATAGTACAATGCCAAAAATGTCACTGACTTCTTACATTTCATGAGTGATATCATTTGTAAGTTCTACAATAGCTCAGAAACCGGTGAATCCTCACAGCGCACAGTGCAGACCGGACAGTATAGTCCTCCATACAGTGTTATGGCACCACTATGTCCTCCATACAATATTATGGGCACCACATAGTCCTCCATACAGTATTATGAGCCCCATATAATGCTCCATACAAAATACTGGATCCCATATAATTCACCGTAGAGAATACTGCCTGGTCCCCATGTAATGCCATATGCAGGCTGGACCCCATACAGAGGCCCCACAAGCCCGCTGCATCCCACCCGGGGCCCCCACAAGCCTTCTGCTTCCCCCCGGGGCCCCCACAAGCCTGCAGCACCCCCCCCGCAGAGGACCCAGAAGCCTGCAGCATCCCCCCCAGAGCCCCCACAAGCCCACAGCATCCCCCCCAGAGCACCCACAAGCCTGCAGCATCCCCCCGAGAGCACCCACAAGCCCACAGCATCCCCCCCCAGGCCCACACAAGCAAGCAGCATCCCCCCAGAGCACCCACAAGCCCACAGTATCCACCCAAGGGCCCCCACAAACCCACAGCATCCCCCCCAGGGCCCCAGAAGCCCACAGCATCCCCCCCAGGGCCCCCACAAGCCCACAGCACCCCTTCAGGGCCCCACAAGCCCGCAGCATCCCCCCCAGAGCACCCACAAGCCCACAGCATCCCCCCCAGGGCCCCACAAGCCCGCAGCATCTCCCCCAGGGCCCCACAAGCTCGCAGCATCCCCCCCAGAGCCCCCACAAGACCGCAAAATCCCCCTTAGGGCCCCACAAGCCCGCAGCATCCCCCCCAGAGCCCTCACAAGCCCACAGCATCCCCTTAGGGCCCCCACAAGCACACATTATCCCTGCATTATTCCCCAGAGCCCCCTAAGATCTCCACAAGCATTAATTAACCCCACCAGACTGCCCTCCAGCATTAACCCCCCCAAATCCCTCACTCGCAAGTATCAAGCCCCCTCACCCCAAAAACAACAAGAAGAAAAGACATCAGACCAGCAATTAATAGAACAATCTCCTGTTTCTCAGCTTAGGATACTGACCTCCTCCTGCAGCTTCACCGGCAGCTCTGTCTCTGCATGAGACTCTGGCGTCTGGTGCTGAACTAGAACACGCCCCCGGAAATGACATCACACCTGGAAGGATCCCATACATTCTAGCGTCTAGGGCACGGGAAGAGGTAAGTATTGTGCCGGCCGGGGCCCTGAGCAGGCGGGGGTGGCCCATAGGGCGCCGGGATGCCCAACGGCGAGTAAGCCCCCCGCCTGCTCAGGGCCCCGCCGCTTGCCTGGGTGCAGGAGGGGGACCCGATGCGGGGGTACACAGTGCAGGCGACTGCTGTGGGGCCCCCCCAGCTCACGGGCCCCATAGCAGTCGCGTGGCCTGCCGCCATTGGCGGGACGCCACTGGGTACAATGGTGTCTGGCCTGGACAATCCTCTGTAAGGGAAACCAAGTCCGAACTGATAGATTTTCCCTGCACTGATACATTGTAGCAAACGGTCAGGACAGGAGGGGGATCGTCTAGACTGAATACCATTGTAATAAATGCTCCGCTGTTGTCAGGATTAGATTTTTTTCAGGTTCTAGATATTAACAAGAATGATTTTATTCTCAGACAACAAGCAGAGATCTTACAAATGGCAGAAAAGTGGAATAATCCTTCATTGCAGAGAGGAGAACTTTCCTCCTGTATCCGGCGGATCGTCCTGTGGCTGAGAACAGTCTTTGCGGAGCGATTCCTCCCTATGAGGGGAACGTCGGCGCGGTGGAGCTGCTGTATCAGCCACGGAGGGGAATGAAGAGCAAGAAAGATTTATCCCTCATCCTGGAGGATCCGGAACTGAAGACTGCGGAGATCAAAGCTGAAGGTGAAGCCACATGTGATCTGTATACATCGGCAGAGGGGTCGTCACATGAGGAAATCCCCCCATATATATGGAGATGGCGATCTGTGGGGGCCGGACACAGAATGGGTGTGTGGTGTAACCAAAGAGAACACTAAGTCAGCACAGGAGCTGTGTACACAAAACGGAAGCATTCTGCAAAGTTACTTTATTCTCTTTATCCCCTTCCCGACATCCGCAGAATTTAAGTGTCGCAATTCCAATGAGTTGTGGATTTTTGATTCAAGTTGCCCAACGGGACCAAAAAATAATGTGATAGAAAAGGATTAAAATTGAAATTTATATATATAAAAAAATCCTTTGAAATTTCCTCCCTCCATTTGTCATTACAAAGCAAGACTAAAAGATTATATATATTTATTTATTTAGTATTGACACACTGACAAAAAGTCCGATCTATCAAATCATAAATATATTAACCCCTACAGCAAATGCCCAACAGCAAAGATAATCTAAACACCCAATTTTTTTTTCTTTTTGGGTAATTTTACCTCCCAAAAAATGCATCAAAAAGAGATGAAAAGTTTGTAGACGGCAGAGAATGGCATCAATAACCCCCGCAGGTCGGCGAGCAGAAAGCGAACCTCGCCCAGATTCATCAGCAGAAACATGGAACAAATGCAGGGTCTCACAAAATGGTGACACAATACCGGGTTATTTATTACTGTTTGGTGACACCATAATACGGCAATTCTGGCTTCTTCATTTATTTTTCCGCTATTTAACGTGCGGTTTAAATAATTTGGGCTTTGATAGGTCGGACTTTTACAGACACGACAATATAAAATGTTTCTTTTTTAATTTCTTTTTTTTTACCTCGGAAAATAGGGGTGATTTAACATTTTTGTTTATTTTTTTTCCTTTATAAAACTTTTTCTTTTTTTTCCATTTTTACTTTCTTTTTTTATGTCCCCTTAGGGCACTTGAACCTGCAATCTCTTGACTGCTTATTCTATATACAGTAATCCTCTAGTAATGCAGTATACAGTTTATAAGATTAAGTCCAGACTGTGGATGAACTTCACAGGAGTACCAAGATGGCAGCCATGCAGGCCTTCACCATTCCCCTGACTGCCATTGTCATCCATTTCCTGGCGATAGCGCAATATAAATGCCGCTGTTGGCTCAGGTGGCCACAGTCTACTCAAGTCGCTGCTGTCGGCTCAGGCCACCGCTGTTCTGGGCTGGCTGGCAAATTGCACACAGTAGCAACCCATCCTTATTGAGTTTTATCTGTGGCTGATTCAGAAAGTGAGTAAAGGTTACAAAGCTTTAAAAAGATAAAGCCGGTGTTATGATGTAATAGTTGAGGTCAAATGCCGACTAGATTCTCATCCACTTCTATCAGTGGGCTACTCAGAGAGGTGTCTGAGACTCTAGTCAGCATGTGACCAGGCTCGGACTGGCCTGCTGGGGAATTCCCCGGTGGGCTCCACTGCAGGGCCAGCACTGACAAGAGAAGGAAGGCTCCTCCCACTCCTACCCTAGCACAGCTATGCACTTGTCTATACATCGTATGCTGTGTGTGTGGGGGTGTGTGGTTTGACTTGTCTATATACCGTATGCTGTGTGTGGGGGGGACTTGTCTATATACTGTATGCTGTGTGTGTGGGGGGGGACTTGTCTATATACCGTATGCTGTGTGTGGGGGACTTGTCTATATACCGTATGCTGTGTGTGGGGGACTTATCTATATACTGTATGCTGTGTGTGGGGGACTTGTATATATACCGTATGCTGTGTGTGGGGGACTTGTCTATATACTGTATGCTGTGTGTGGGGACTTGTCTATATACCGTATGCTGTGTGTGGGGGACTTGTCTATATACCGTATGCTGTGTGTGGGGGACTTATCTATATACTGTATGGTGTGTGTGGGGGACTTGTCTATATACCGTATGCTGTGTGTGGGGGACTTGTCTATATACTGTATGCTGTGTGTGGGGGACTTGTCTATATACTGTATGCTGTGTGGGGGGACTTGTCTATATACTGTATTCTGTGTGTGGGGGACTTGTCTATATACTGTATGCTGTGTGGGGGGACTTGTCTATATACTGTATGCTGTGTATGGGGGACTTGTCTATATACTGTATGCTGTGTGTGGGGGACTTGTCTATATACCGTATGCTGTGTGGGGGGGACTTGTCTATATACTGTATGCTGTGTGGGGGGACTTGTCTATATACTGTATGCTGTGTGGGGGGACTTGTCTATATACTGTATTCTGTGTGTGGGGGACTTGTCTATATACTGTATGCTGTGTGGGGGGACTTGTCTATATACTGTATGCTGTGTATGGGGGACTTGTCTATATACTGTATGCTGTGTGTGGGGGACTTGTCTATATACTGTATGCTGTGTATGGGGGACTTGTCTATATACTGTATGCTGTGTGTGGGGGACTTGTCTATATACCGTATGCTGTGTGTGAGGGACTTGTCTATATACTGTATGCTGTGTGTGGGGGACTTGTCTATATACCGTATGCTGTGTGTGAGGGACTTGTCTATATACTGTATGCTGTGTATGGGGGACTTGTCTATATACTGTATGCTGTGTGTGGGGGACTTGTCTATATACTGTATGCTGTGTGGGGGGACTTGTCTATATACTGTATTCTGTGTGTGGGGGACTTGTCTATATACTGTATGCTGTGTGGGGGGACTTGTCTATATACTGTATGCTGTGTATGGGGGACTTGTCTATATACTGTATGCTGTGTGTGGGGGACTTGTCTATATACCGTATGCTGTGTGGGGGGGACTTGTCTATATACTGTATGCTGTGTGGGGGGACTTGTCTATATACTGTATGCTGTGTGGGGGGACTTGTCTATATACTGTATTCTGTGTGTGGGGGACTTGTCTATATACTGTATGCTGTGTGGGGGGACTTGTCTATATACTGTATGCTGTGTATGGGGGACTTGTCTATATACTGTATGCTGTGTGTGGGGGACTTGTCTATATACTGTATGCTGTGTGTGGGGGACTTGTCTATATACTGTATGCTGTGTGTGGGGGACTTGTCTATATACCGTATGCTGTGTGTGAGGGACTTGTCTATATACTGTATGCTGTGTGTGGGGGACTTGTCTATATACCGTATGCTGTGTGTGAGGGACTTGTCTATATACTGTATGCTGTGTGTGGGGGACTTGTCTATATACCGTATGCTGTGTGTGGGGTGACTTGTCTATATACCGTATGCTGTGTGTGGGGGACTTGTCTATATACTGTATGCTGTGTGGGGGGGACTTGTCTATATACCGTATGCTGTGTGGGGGGGACTTGTCTATATACCGTATGCTGTGTGGGGGGGACTTGTCTATATACCGTATGCTGTGTGTGGGGGACTTGTCTATATACCGTATGCTGTGTGTGGGGGACTTGTCTATATACCGTATGCTGTGTGTGGGGGACTTGTCTATATACCGTATGCTGTGTATGGGGGACTTGTCTATATACCGTATGCTGTGTGTGGGGGACTTGTCTATATACCGTATGCTGTGTGTGGGGGACTTGTCTATATACTGTATGCTGTGTGTGGGGGACTTGTCTATATACCGTATGCTGTGTATGGGGGACTTGTCTATATACTGTATGCTGTGTGTGGGGGACTTGTCTATATACCGTATGCTGTGTGTGGGGGACTTGTCTATATACCGTATGCTGTGTGTGGGGGACTTGTCTATATACCGTATGCTGTGTATGGGGGACTTGTCTATATACCGTATGCTGTGTATGGGGGACTTGTCTATATACTGTATGCTGTGTGTGGGGGACTTGTCTATATACCGTATGCTGTGTGTGGGGGACTTGTCTATATACCGTATGCTGTGTGTGGGGGACTTGTCTATATACCGTATGCTGTGTATGGGGGACTTGTCTATATACCGTATGCTGTATATGGGGGACTTGTCTATATACTGTATGCTGTGTGTGGGGGACTTGTCTATATACCGTATGCTGTGTGGGGGGGACTTGTCTATATACTGTATGCTGTGTGTGGGGGGGACTTGTCTATATACCGTATGCTGTGTGTGGGGGACTTGTCTATATACTGTATGCTGTGTGGGGGGGACTTGTCTATATACTGTATGCTGTGTGTGGGGGACTTGTCTATATACTGTATGCTGTGTGGGGGGACTTGTCTATATACTGTATGCTGTGTGTGGGGGACTTGTCTATATACTGTATGCTGTGTGGGGGGACTTGTCTATATATCGTATGCTGTGTGGGGGGACTTGTCTATATACTGTATGCTGTGTGGGGGGGACTTGTCTATATACCGTATGCTGTGTGTGGGGGACTTGTCTATATACCGTATGCTGTGTGTGGGGGACTCGTCTATATACCGTATGCTGTGTGTGGGGGTCTTGTCTATATACCGTATGCTGTGTGGTGGGGGAGGGGGTGCTGGACTTGGTTCTCTTTGCTATATGTGGGGGAGGGAGACCTGGATAAATATGCTATACATGGAGAAGGGGATCTTGGCTATATACTTTGTGTGGGGGAGCGGGGACCTGGATAAATATGCTATACATGGAGGAGGGGACCTTGGCTATATACTGTGTGTGGGGGAGCGGAGACCTGGATAAATATGCTATACATGGAGGAGGGGACCTTGGCTATATACTGTGTGTGGGGGAGCGGGGACCTGGCTATATACTTTGTGTGGGGGAGCGGGGACCTGGCTATATACTTTGTGTAGGGGAGCGGGAACCTGGCTATATACTTTGTGTGGGGGAGGGAGACCTGGGTAAATATGCTATACATGGAGGAGGGGAGCTTGGCTATATACTTTGTGTGGGGGAGAGGGGGCCTGGCTATATACTTTGTGTGGGGGAGCGGGGACCTTGGCTCTATACTTTGTGTGGGGGAGCGGGGGCCTGGCTATATACTTTGTGTGGGGGAGCGGGGACCTTGGCTCTATACTTTGTGTGGGGGAGCGGGGACCTGGCTATATACTTTGTGTGGGGGAGCGGGGACCTTGGCTATATACTTTGTGTGGGGGAGCGGGGACCTTGGCTATATACTGTGTGTGGGGGAGGGAGACCTGGATAAATATGCTATACATGGAGGAGGGGACCTTGTCTATATAATTTGTGTGGGGGAGCGGGGACCTGGCTATATACTTTGTGTGGGGGAGCGGGGACCTGGCTATATACTTTGTGTGGGGGAGCGGGGACCTGGCTATATACTGTGTGTGGGGGAGCGGGGACCTGGCTGTATACTGTGTGTGGGGGAGCGGGGATCTTGGCTATATACTGTGTGTGGGGGAGCGGGGACCTGGCTATATACTGTGTGTGGGGGAGCGGGGACCTGGCTATATGTGGTAGGTGTGATGCAGTTGATGTTACGGGGGCAGCTTTATTGTGAATGTATATGTAGTGGGTACAATGTGGAGGACTCTTTATAGATCACAGACATCATATGTGCTGATCAGGAGCCTTTCTGTGAATGCGATGTGTCAGGTCAGAGCTGCACTATTGCTAGATGATCTTGTGGGGTGAACGTCTCATTCAGACGTCAGTTTTTTTACATCCATGTTATTGACAGACATAATACGCACCTTTATCATCTATGGGGCAGCTCACATATCCATATATATATATATTTTTTTATTTGCATATAGTAACAAACATTGATACAATTCGGATCGATCCCTTTGATGAAAATCAGTTTTGTTTTTTTTCCTTTTTTTTATGTACCAGAAAACTACAGATGTCTGAATGAGGCCTGAAGATCTGTTCAAATGTGGCAGATTGTTCCTGGAGGATTTCCATAGAAAATCAGAGCAAATTAGGAAAAATCCGCAAGAAAATCCACAACAGCAAATTTGCACTTCATGATTTTGGTGCAAATCTTTCTGGTAATTCACTGTGGAAAACAGCAGCGTGTAAAATAAAAAGAAATAAACTTGCTGGGAGTTGTAGTCCCTCACCACATACTGCAGTGCTATTATGACGCAGTGATGGTTTAGTTACATGATCGGTGCCTGCGCTGTCACTTGCTGGGAGTTGTAGTCCCTCACCACATACTGCAGTGCTATTATAACGCAGTGATGGTTTAGTTAAATGACCAGTGCCTGCGCTGTCACTTGCTGGGAGTTGTAGTCCCTTACCACATACTGCAGTGCTATTATGACGCAGTGATGGTTTAGTTACATGATCGGTGCCTGCACTGTCACTTGCTGGGAGTTGTAGTCCCTTACCACATACTGCAGTGCTATTATGACGCAGTGATGGTGAACTGTGTATCTAATCCTATCCTGTGTGATACTGTTTGCTGAGCCATGTATCTAATCCCGCCCTGTGCGATACTGTCTGCTGAGCCGTGTATCTAATCCACTCCTGTGTGATACTGTCTGCTGAGCTGTGTTTCTAATCCTATGCTGTGTGATACTGTCTGGTGAGCAGTGTATCTAATCCTCTCCTGTGTGATACTGTCTGCTGAGCTGTGTATCTAATCCTCTCCTGTGTGATACTGTCTGCTGAGCTGTGTATCTAATCCTCTCCTGTGTGATACTGTTTGCTGAGCCATGTATCTAATCCCGCCCTGTGCGATACTGTCTGCTGAGCCGTGTATCTAATCCACTCCTGTGTGATACTGTCTGCTGAGCTGTGTTTCTAATCCTATGCTGTGTGATACTGTCTGGTGAGCAGTGTATCTAATCCTCTCCTGTGTGATACTGTCTGCTGAGCTGTGTATCTAATCCTCTCCTGTGTGATACTGTCTGCTGAGCCGTGTATCTAATCCTCTCCTGGTGAAACTGTGTGCTGAGCTGTGTATCTAATGCCATCCTGTGTGATAATGTCTGCTGAGCAGTGTATCTAATCCTCTCCTGTGTGATACTGTCTGCTGAGCTGTGTATCTAATCCTCTAATGTGTGATACTGTCTGCTGAGCTGTGTATCTAATCGTCTCCTGTGTGATACTGTCTGATGAACTGTGTATCTAATCCTATCCTGTGTGATACTGTCTGCTGAGCCGTGTATCTAATCCCGCCCTGTGCGATACTGTCTGCTGAGCCGTGTATCTAATCCACTCCTGTGTGATACTGTCTGCTGAGCTGTGTATCTAATCCTATGCTGTGTGATACTGTCAGCTGAGCTGTGTATCTAATCCTCTCCTGTGTGATACTGTCTGCTGAGCCGTGTATCTAATCCTCTGTGTAATACTGTGTGTTGAGCCGTGTATCTAATCCTCTCCTGTGTGATACTGTCTGCTGAGCAGTGTATCTAATCTTATCCTGTGTGATACTGTCTGCTGAGCTGTGTATCTAATCCCCTCCTGTGTGATACTGTCTGCTGAGCTGTGTATCTAATCCTATGATGTGTATCTAATCCTCTCCTGTGTGATACTGTCTACTGAGCCGTGTATCTAATCCCCTCCTGTGATACTGTCTGCTGAGCCGTGTATCTAATCCTATCCTGTGTGATACTGTCTGCTGAGCTGTGTATCTAATCCTATCCTGTGTGATACCATCTGCTGAGCAGTGTATCTAATCCTATCCTGTGTGATACTGTTTGCTGACCTGTGTATCTAATCCTATGCTGTGTGATACTGTCTGGTGAGCTGTGTATCTAATCCTGTACAGTGATACTGTCTGCTGAGCAGTGTATCTAATCCTATCCTGTGTGATACTGTCTGCTGAGCTGTGTATCTAATCCTGTCCTGTGTGATACTGTCTGCTGAGCTGTGCATCTAATCCTATCCTGTGTGATACTATCTGCTAAACAGTGTATCTAATCATCCCCTGTGTGATACTGTCTGCTGAGCTGTGTATCTAATCCTCTCCTATGTGATACTGTCTGCTGGGCCGTGTATCTAATCCTATCCTGTGTGATACTGTCTGCTGAGCTGTGTATCTCTAATCCTACCCTGTGGGACACTGTCTGCTGAGCTGTGTATCTAATCCTCTCCTGTGTGATACCGTCTGCTGAGCTGTGTATCTAATTCTCTCCTGTGTGATACCGTCTGCTGAGCTGTGTATCTAATACTTTCCTGTGTGATACTGTCTGCTGAGCAGTGTATCTAATACTCTCCTGTGTGATACTGTCTGCTGAACCGTGTATCTAATCCCGCCCTGTGCGATACTGTCTGCTCAGCCGTGTATCTAATCCACTCCTGTGTGATACTGTCTGCTGAGCTGTGTATCTAATCCTATGCTGTGTGATACTGTCTGCTGATCTGTGTATCTAATCCTCTCCTGTGTGATACTGTCTGCTGAGCTGTGTATCTAATCCTACGCTGTGTGATACTGTCTGCTGAGCTGTGTATCTAATCCTCTCCTGTGTGATACTGTCTGCTGAGCCGTGTATCTAATCCTATGCTGTGTGATACTGTCTGCTGAGCTGTGTATCTAATCCTCTCCTGTGTGATACTGTCTGCTGAGCTGTGTATCTAATCCTGTCCTGTGTGATACTGTCTGCTGAGCCGTGTATCTAATCCTATGCTGTGCGATACTGTCTGCTGAGCTGTGTATCTAATCCTATGCTGTGTGATACTGTCTGCTGAGCTGTGTATCTAATCCTATGCTGTGTGATACTGCCTGCTGAGCTGTGTATCTAATCCTATGCTGTGTGATACTGTCTCCTCAGCTGTGTATCTAATCCCCTCCTGTGTGATACTGTCTGCTGAGCCGTGTATCTAATCCTATGCTGTGTGATACTGTCTGCTGAGCCATGTATCTAATCCTCTCCTGTGAGATACTGTCTGCTGAGCTGCGTATCTAATCCTCTCCTGTGTGATACTGTCTGCTGAGCCGTGTATCTAATCCTCTCCTGTGTGATACTGTCTGCTGAGCTGTGCATCTAATTCTCTCCTGTGTAATACTGTCTGCTGAGCTGTGTATCTAATCTTATCCTGTGTGATACTGTCTGCTGAGCTGTGTATCTAATCTTATCCTGTGTGATACTGTCTGCTGAGCTGTGTATCTAATCCCCTCCTCTGTGATACTGTCTGCTGAGCTGTGTATCTAATCCCCTCCTGTGTGATACTGTCTGTTGAGCCGTGTATCTAATCCTATGCTGTGTGATACTGCCTGCTGAGCTGTGTATCTAAACCTATGCTGTGTATCTCATCCTCTCCTGTGTGATACTGTCTGCTGAGCTGTGTATCTAATCCTCTCCTGTGTGATACTGTCTGCTGAGCTATGTATCTAATCCTGTGTGATACCGTCTGCTGAGCTGTGTATCTAATACTCTCCTGTGTGATACTGTCTGCTGAGCAGTGTATCTAATACTCTCCTGTGTGATACTGTCTGATGAACCGTGTATCTAATCCCGCCCTGTGCGATACTGTCTGCTGAGCCGTGTATCTAATCCACTCCTGTGTGATACTGTCTGCTGAGCAGTGTATCTAATCCTATGCTGTGTGATACTGTCTGCTGATCTGTGTATCTAATCCTCTCCTGTGTGATACTGTCTGCTGAGCTGTGTATCTAATCCTACGCTGTGTGATACTGTCTGCTGAGCTGTGTATCTAATCCTCTCCTGTGTGATACTGTCTGCTGAGCTGTGTATCTAATCCTGTCCTGTGTGATACTGTCTGCTGAGCCGTGTATCTAATCCTATGCTGTGTGATACTGTCTGCTGAGCTGTGTATCTAATCTTATACTGTGTGATACTGCCTGCTGAGCTGTGTATCTAATCCTATGCTGTGTGATACTGTATGCTGAGCAGTGTATCTAATCCTCTCCTGTGTGATACTGTCTCCTCAGCTGTGTATCTAATCCCCTCCTGTGTGATACCGTCTGCTGAGCCGTGTATCTAATCCTATGCTGTGTGATACTGTCTGCTGAGCCATGTATCTAATCCTCTCCTGTGAGATACTGTCTGCTGAGCTGCGTATCTAATCCGCTCCTGTGTGATACTGTCTGCTGAGCTGTGTATCTAATCTTATCCTGTGTGATACTGTCTGCTGAGCTGTGTATCTAATCTTATCCTGTGTGATACTGTCTGCTGAGCTGTGTATCTAATCCCCTCCTGTGATACTGTCTGTTGAGCCGTGTATCTAATCCTATGCTGTGTGATACTGTCTGCTGAGCTGTGTATCTAAACCTATGCTGTGTATCTCATCCTCTCCTGTGTGATACTGTCTGCTGAGCTGTGTATCTAATCCTCTCCTGTGTGATACTGTCTGCTGAGCTATGTATCTAATCCTGTGTGATACTGTCTGCTGAGCTGTGCATCTAATCCTATCCTGTGTGATACTATCCGCAGAGCAGTGTATCTAATCTTATCCTGTGTGATACTGTCTGCTGAGCTGTGTATCTAATCCCCTCCTGTGTGATACTGTCTGCTGAGCTGTGTATCTAATCCTATCCTGTGTGATACTGTCTGCTGAGCTGTGTATCTAATCCTATCCTGTGTGATACTGTCTGCTGAGCTGTGTGTCTAATCCTATCCTGTGTGATACTGTCTGCTGAGCTGTGTATCTAATCCTCTCCTGTGTGATAATGTCTGCTGAGCCGTGTATCTAATCCACTCCTGTGTGATACTGTCAGCTGAGCTGTGTATCTAATCCTCTCCTGTGTGATACTATCTGC
This sequence comes from Phyllobates terribilis, assembly GCF_046119375.1. Lineage (NCBI taxonomy): Eukaryota > Metazoa > Chordata > Amphibia > Anura > Dendrobatidae > Phyllobates > Phyllobates terribilis. Next base: position 2,869,712 of record NW_027362933.1, read on the forward strand.
TGAGCTGTGTATCTAATCCTCTCCTGTGTCATACTGTCTGATGAGCTGTGTATCTAATCCTCTCCTGTGTGATACTGCCTACTGAGCTGTGTATCTAATCCTATCCTGTGTGATACTGTCTGCTGAGTCGTGTATCTAATCCCGCCCTGTGCGATACTGTCTGCTGAGCCGTGTATCTAATCCACTCCTGTGTGATACTGTCAGCTGAGCTGTGTATCTGATCCTCTCCTGTGTGATACTGTCTGCTGAGCCGTGTATCTAATCCTCTCCTGTGTGATACTGCCTACTG